>NC_037088.1:15970000-17170000 GCF_002994745.2 Rosa chinensis | reverse complement strand
TTTTCTCATTCATAAAATAGTCCCATCTACTTGTAGAGAATCATAAAGGTATAATCAGGAGAAGATCAAAATCAATGAATCAAGTTCTTCAAGTAAGTATGCAGTTCTTCTAGTTTTAATACTTTCTGGAAATCTGGGATTGATGATACTGTATGTATCCTTGCTCTATTTGCAGAGAAATGTCCATTTACATGTATTCATTATGAATGAAGATTTGTGTTTGTTTAATGTATAGTTCTAACAATGTCGAGTTTTGAAAACGAGTCATGTTGTGAGATCATTTATTTGGAGTTAATGGGTGACCATAGACTTTAGCGTGAGTTGTTTGACATCTTTATTTATTTTCCTTTTCATTTAAATTGTTTGATTTTAAATGTAATCTCCTGAACAAAACTATATGCAGGGATTACTGTAGTTTTGGTTTGAATATTGTTGGTGATTTTCTGAACTAAATTTCAATGCAGAGATTACCGGATTTCTTTTAGAATGTTTTGATTTGTCACGGTTGTGACATGTGTGTTCCTAAAGAGAAAAAGAAAAGGATTTTGTTATAGAATTAATCATTGTATTGATTGTTGTCCTTGAGTCGGAATGATGGTTTTTGTAGTTATTTAAGTTTACTCATACAAGCTTGCAAAAGCATATCAGGTTTGTTGTTTCAACCGGGTGCACTATTGCATGTGCAGGTTAGAATCTCAAGTAATCGTCGTCGAAATTGTAGTATAATTTCCGTAGCATGGACGTAGAAGGGTTCTAGTAGTTTTAATGTTCCGCTGTGCAGTGAGAGTGGTGGGTGTATTTACTTATTGAATTGTTGTTCAGTTTAATATGTAAATTCTCTGTAATGTAATATGTGACTCTAAAGAATGAGTTAGTATTGACATTGATGAGCTTGATTTGTTTTGTTGCTTAGTTTTAATGACAAATATTTTAAGTGCTTTTAGGTGATTGTTAAGTTTTCGCGTTTCGGATTTGAATTTATTTATTCAGAATTTGGGGTGTGACAGCTTGGTATCAGAGCATAAGGTACATATTTGGTGATAATCAGTATTACTCGAGTGATGACCTGTCTGCAGCAGATCCCCATCTTATACTCTTCGGTACTAGTTTAATCATTAGGTATGTCGTAGTTGGGGTTTGGTCAGGGTTTAAGTCCTTAGCACGGTAGGGTTGCCATGTTGGTTCCTGTTGGAACAAGTATAGTTCCTTGAGTTGCAATCCTTGAGGAATGGGAACCTCTGGATTGAACTATGGTTGTCGGCAAGGACTGTTTCGTGGAAACAAAGTCTTTTTGTACAATTGAAGTTGTTTGGTTAGGGTCATGGAGTTTGACCTATGCTTGTACGTAATGTTGGAAGACGTATTTAATTGATAGTAGTTGTGCCTTCCTAAGTTAGGTCGGCAGATGTTCTTAGGTGGAAGGTACTGATCGGGGGATAGATATTTGGTTTAATAGAGAGGCATCTTAGAGCATTCTATTCAGCATACTGTTATTTGATTAAAGTGGCTTCAAGGTGTCTATACAAATTTTATGGGCCGTTTGAGTTCTTAGTGTAGTTTTGAGAATGCTTGGTGGGGATGCTATGTCCACTAGGTGATGAATGCTCAGAGAGGCTAAGTAAGCAATAAAGCATGGTTCCCTCTCAGGATGAGTTCTAATTTGTAGAAAAGGTAGTACAACTTGTTTTGTTGTTGTTGAGGCAGTTAATGCTACTTGCATATCTAGGCTGACTAGGGAGGTCACTAGACGGAGAGCAATGATATTTCAAGGTGGTTCAGATTCCCTGTTGGCCAATCTGTGGATCGAGGACATAGAGACCTACTTTGATATGGTCGTCTGTACCGATGTGAAGTAGAAAAAGATAGCTATGTTCCTCTTCTAAAGAGAAGTACGATGGTGATGAGATTTTGTAGTAAGGACTAGAAGTTATCGACCATGACTTGGAATGGTTTCGTGAAACTCTTCTAAGACATCTACTTCCTGCTCCAATGAGAGAGATGTTGGAGATTGACTTAATTACTCTAGTTTAAGGGATTATGAGTGTTGGAGACTAGGAGCTCACTTCACACAACTATATCAGTTTGTCTGGCCAATAGATGTAGAGAAGTCGGCTCATACTTTTCAGTAAGGACTGAATTATGAGATCAAAGAGAGAGTAGTTCCTTTTCAACTGCTTTCTATGGTACTGATCCTTGCTAATGCTTTGACATTTATACAGGAACTTTAGACATTGTGGAAAAACATGACAATTGTGGAGAATTCCCGAGAAAAGGGGGGAAGGCAGTGAGGAGTCCAATAGTATGTCAGGTGCCTAGGATGGGCCCTGAAAAAGGCAAAGAATCCATCAGCAAACTTCAACTAGTGTGGCTGCTGAATATCGTTTAACTGCACACATTGGGGAGGTAATACCCTTGAGACGTTTTGGACTGGGAAGATGTTTAGCATTTATTAATCCTTGATTTTAGTGAAGCAGTGTATTTCTGCACATTGTTTTGTTTTTTGTTGGCTCAGATGATTCTAGCTAGATCATTGTGTGACTTGTTTTATTGGTGTGTTTTTGACAATGATTTGTGGAATGATGCTTCTCTAATTGTTTTTGTGGTAGAGATTTTTTGCAATTTGATTGTGTTGTGGAATGCTTTGTGATGACCTATGTGTAGGTTAGCTGAGGCTAAATCTTACTGTGATTTGGGATATGAGATATTAGGAATGATGAGTGATTGTTCATGCCTTATTTTGATGGTGATCGAGACTTTGATGTGGTTTTGATTGGTGAAACAAATCCCTTGTGATTTGGAATGGTTTCACTGTGGCAAATATATATGTTGATTGTGCGATTTAAAATGATGCTGTGGGTGTCGGTTGCATGATGCCCCCTTCATGGTTGTGGTAGTGGAGATTGTGTGGGTTGGTTGAGGCTAGATCTTAGCATGATTTTGTATTCTGAGGTGGTAGGACACTTATTGAATTGTGATGCACACTCTTTTATCTTTATGAAAGTGTTTTCTATATGGTTTGGTGTATGAAAAGCTTGATGGGACCTCGTGGTAGAATAATTGTGAAAGAGTTGTGCATTGTTAATTTGAGTTGAAATGATGTTCAATTCTAGAATACTAGTGTTGTCTTATCGATGTGTTGAAGTAGATACTGTTGTCAGGACAGGATTCTAGCCTATTGTATAGTCAGTGTGATGTGCAGCAATTGCAAAGTTTTGATTCATAAAATGATTGATTTACCACCAGGTTGAGTGGTAGAGTGTCGTAGTGTGGTGATGCTTTATATTGTATCTATATTAGTTGTTTGACCTAGACATGTCTTACTTCGTGGAGTGGAGACTATTCTAAGAAGCTACGAGGAATTAATAGAAGAGCGAGTGCAGCGTTTTCTCCGAAGACTGTTGGACAGACTGAACGAGTGAATTAGTTGTTGGAGGTTATGTTGAAGGCATGCATTCTTAACTTCAAAAGTGAAGTTAAGACTGAGGTCTGTTGGACTTGCTATGATTGTTGTGAGAGATAGAGAATGGGTGTTTAGTTTCGCTTTATCTTTTAGAGTTTGAGGCAAGGGAAATATTGATGTGCCTAGACTGAAGAAGAAGTCTACGATGGATCCAGTTCGGGTAATCGGGGTGTAGTTGAAATGGAAGTTGATGAGACTATTACTAGTGGTCAGTTTGTATTCCAGATGGGACTACAATACAACGTTGAGTGAAGGATTTGACTTGTTTAAAAGTTAGCTAGGTCATTGTGATGAGAGCAAGGTTATTCAAGGGGAGAGGCGGATTTGGGGATGTATTATCTGTCGCTGGACAATCGGTATCTCGTTATCGATGTCAGAGGTCAAATACTACTATAAGGATCAAATTGTTCCTAAGACAGTTTTGGGACAATGTAGGGACATTTTGCATTCGACTTCATGCTTTTTGGTTTAACCAATGCATCACCTTTATGGTATTGATGAACCACATGTTCAATCCTTAATCGGATATGTTTGTGGCAGTATTTGTGGATGATATCTTGATTTCCCCAAGTTTTTAGAGGACAACGAGAACCATCTTAAGATTGTGCTACAGATTTTGAGAAAGTGAAAATGTTATGCTAAGTTTGAGAAGTGCGACTTTTGGAAAGAAGGGAAAGTTTGCCCCAAGATTGTCGGACCTTTTTGAGGTTTTGGAGGTTGGAGATTTGACATATAGGGTTGTCTTACCTCCTAGTTTGTCTAGTGTACAATATATTTCTATGTGTTCAAGCTGAGAAAGTATATGAATCACTAGTGATTTATCATGGTAGAATTGAGGTGAAAGCGGATGTGACTTTTGTTGTTGAACTTGTTCGTATCTGGATAGGTTGACAAAGTGACATCAAAAGAAGTAGGTTGACTTAGTTAAGATTTTGTGGAGTCACCACAACGTGAGTGATGCATCGCGAGAGATAGAGTGAGTTTTGAGAATGAGGTATCCGCATATGTTCGTGGACCAGTGTACTTCAATTTTGAGACGAAATTTCTATAAGAAAGGTAGAATGTAATACCTTGAAAATTCATATCAAATTCCAATGATTTTTCAGAGATTTTAAATTGAGTGTTAAGACAATCGCGTGGCTCGGGGGTGGAGTGAAATTATTTTTAGACGCATAATTATTCGAGTTTCAAGGTTTTAGGGGGAATATGATGTTTGACTTTTTATATATTGGGTTTATCTGAAAGCTTTCTTCATGAAAGTTGTAGAGCACGACGATACGAGTTCCTGGATATATGGAACGCGAAAATCGAAGTTAGTATGAAGAAGTTATGGGCTTTGGAAAAGTTTTCATTTTTGGTATAAATAGAAAAAAAAATCTAAAAATTTCATAATTTCCATTATTGGAAATTTCCCGGAAAATTCCGGAGACCATTCTCTCCCCAGCCAAGCCGACCCGCACGCAAACCAAGAGACCCGACTTGGTTTTTAAAGCGCCGTCCGATGTCCTCCAGCAACGGACCCAGCCTAGGCCCCTGGCAATGGCTTCCCCCTGAGAGCACCATAGACGGAGATGCGGTAGTGGCTCGGTTGGACCAGATTGGATTTCTTCGATCTCGGTGACGGCTGAGCTCCAAACCAGGTATTTTGTGATGCCCTTCTCCTCTAGATCACATCCATGACAATGTTGAAGCACGATTCAAAGCGTGGTGGCCTAAATCACTATTTGAGGATCAACAATTCATATTTGTTGAGCTTGTTCTTGCTCGATCTAGGCAGATTCGGCCTTAGTTCCAAGCATGAACGTTGTTCCTCTCTTCATCGTGCACATTTTGGACTGTTGGATTGTGGTGGTTTTAAAGTTGATCTGACGGCGGTGTGCCGCAACTGTCGTCGACCGTTTGGCAGCGTTCTGGATATGTCAGGGTCAATTTCTGATTTTATAAATATTCTACTCGTCGATACGATCATTTTGATTTATAATACCCAATTTTCAAAGTTAGTATTTGAATTTGTTAGGGTTTTTACTGTTTTCGATTGTCTCTGTTTTCGATCAGTGAGGATTTGGCCTCTGGATCGACTTGTAGTTTTGTTCTATTAACCATAAAAGTGTTCCAGAGACTTTGAGTGGTCTTGGATGAGGTTTCGCCTAGATTGGCATTACTTTCAGATTTTTGATTGATTTGGGAGTTTAGGAAATTAATTACTTTAGTGTTTCGTGTACTAAATTGAAGTCATATTTTATTAGGTGTTTGACGAAGTTGTTTAGACGGATTGTTAAGCTTGTGTATCTCATATGGCGTATGAAGACGTAGCGGGATTTAGAGGTGAGTAAATCTCACGTGGTTCATTTACGAACGAATTTACTTATTGTTCAAAATTAATTGATAATTGTAAATCGTTTTTGGAAATGAATATTTGAATTAAATGATATCAACTCGATCGACTACGATGTATAGGACTGCAGTTTACAGGTATAGAAAATGGATTTTTTTAGTATAAAAATGAGTTTCTCAATTTTCGTGATGTGTAAACTATTGTTGGTAGTAGTGGTCAACTCTGAGTGGATAACTACGTGTGTGTGTGTGTGTGTCTATATATATATATATTTACGTGAAATTTATATATAAGGATGGTGTGGCATTGGATGAATTAATAATGGTGATTGTATTGGATTATTATTTCGGGCACATATTTTCTATAGAAATACAATATATCATGTGATTGATTGAGGAGATTGTGTTAAAGAGTATTTGAGTTGGAATTGGTTTTGTATTGTAAAATCGAGTATTGTAAAGAGTACAATTTTGCTATATATGGTGTTCATTGATGGTATATGTGACATGATTTAGGGGGAAAACAGTATATTTTGAGAATGTTGATTTATGTTTTGAAGGGATTTGGAGCTGTAGTATAGCATTTTTAGGTCAAGTGGGTTCTTTTTAAATGTTTTGATCTAAGAGCATGTCGGCCTAAGGATCGGAGGGGGGGGGGGGGGGGGGGGGGGTTAGAGTTCTAGTCTGTCTGTCATTGTATTTCATGGGAGTAACACAAGGGTTACATGAGGCCTTTGAATACGCGTTTTTAAAGAGAGTTCGTGTAGGTTCTTTCTTTTATCGTCCATTGAGGGACTTTGATTTCATATTATGGGTGAGTTGAAATAATATGATTTTTTTTCACTTTAGTGATGTATGTTACCTTAAGGGGTAAGGATGTCGAGTTTTGAAAACGAGTCTTGTTGTGAGATCATTTATTTGGAGTTAATGGGTGACCATAGACTTTAGCGTGAGTTGTTTGACTTCTTTGTTTATTTTCCTTTTCATTTAAATTGTTTGATTTTAAATGTAATTTCCTGAACTAAACTATATGCAAGGATTACTGTGGTTTTGGTTTGTATATTGTTGGTGATTTTCTGAACTAAATTTCTATGCAGAGATTACCGGTTTTCTTTTAGAATGTTTTGATTTGTCACGGTTGTGACAAGTGTGTTCCTAAAGAGAAAAAGAAAAGGATTTTGTTATAGAATTAATCATTGTATTGATTGTTGTCCTCGAGTAGGAAAGAAGTTTTTGTAGTTATTTAGGTTTACTCATACGGGCTCGCAAAAGCTTACCAGGTTTGTTGTTTAAACCGGGTGCACTATTCCATGTGCAGTTAGAATCTCGAGTAATCGTCGTCGAAAATGTGGTATACTTTCCGTATCATGGACGTAGAAGGGTTCTCCTAGTTTTAAGGTTTCGCTGTGCAGTGATAGTGGTGGGTGTATTTACTTATTGAATTGTTGTTCAATTTAATTTGTAAATTCTCTGTAATGTAATATGTGACTCTAAAGAACGAGTTAGTATTGACATTGGTGAGCTTGGTTTGTTCTGTACGTTGCTTAGTTTTGATGAAAATTTTTCTAAGTGATTGTTAAGTTTTCACATTTTGGATTTGAATTTATTTATTCATAATTCAGAGTGACATATTGTCACAATGGTGGCGGAGTTGAGTGTAATATTTTGAGTCATGTGGACTTTTTAAATGTTTTGATCTATGGATCGAGGATCTACGGATTGAGGGTGGTTATCAGAATCATGTCCTTGGCCGATGTATGGTTACAACTCAGTTAGAGCTCCAATCTGTCTGTCAGTGTGTGTCATGAGGTGTAACGAGTTGGTTACTTACGACTGATGAGTACGTGTTTTTAAAAGAGAGTCTAGGGTGTATTCTTTCTTTTAATTGTCCAAGGAGGGACTTGATTTCATATTAAATTGTGAGTTGAATTTAATATAATTTTGTCACTTTAGTGATGTGTGTTACCCTTATGAGGTAAGGTTCTCTAGTTTGAAAATGAGTTCCTTGTGGGTCGTTTTAATAGAGTCGAAAGGGTGATTTCTTGGCTTTACCGTGAATTTCTTGTTTTCCTTAATTATTGTCCTTTTCATTTCTATTGGTTATTTTTTTAAGTGATCTCATGAACTAAACTAGCAGGGAATACTATGGTTTTGGTTTTATGTGTTTTTAGCGATCTTCTGAACTAATTTTTACCTTGTGTGATTGTAAAATAGTGTAATTGCTTGTGGTGAGCTATGAGGGTGTTTTCCACTTCGGTTGTGTTTTGTGGAATTAAATGTTGTTTTTTTATTTACATCATGAGTTGAGAAGCTTAAAAAGCTTCTCATACAAGCTTAAAAAGCTTACCAGGTTTGTTGTTCCAACTCAGTGCACTATTTAATGGTGTAGGGTTTATTGTGTAGATCAGAGTAACAGTCGTCGAAGCTGAGGTTTTGTAGCTGACTTAGCTTGGATGTAGAATAGTACTTTGGTTTTGTAGGGGCACTTTTGATTAGGATTGTACAGCAGTGAAATCACCATGGCCAAGCCCAAAATCTTGTCCCCTTTATCTGAGTAAGCGAAGACTAGGCCCAGCAAACTTTGAAGGACTCAGAATCCTAGGAAGTTTGCTGTTGTGTTCTTCCCAGTAGCTCCTTGTATATGCATAGCAGTGAATTGAACATTCCCAAAATAGGCCTGGCAAGATGCGTGTGGCGTGGGAGCTAGAAAAGCATGAGTGTTAGAAGAAGGGGTCCCAGCAGTGTTGTATTCTGGTTGAGGTTTGTGGGATAATGTGGTGACCTGAGAGAGGGATCCCATAGCGCCACGACCCCGAGCCAATGAGAAACCGACATGTCCCGAATGACATCTTGATAACTCATCAACCCGAAATCGCAAGGCCTTTTGGATTCAAACTGTTGGTTTACAAAACACTTCCTTGGACAAGTCGTTCTAGCAACCAAACAACACATTTTCAAAAGCGGAATTTGAAATGGGGCTAAGAGTTTTGGGCTTGCAATCGGAGCCCAATTTGGAAAATAAAACAAAACGCTAAGTAATTACAAGCATGGGAGACGTGCCCTAGGGTTACGGGTCTCTCCGATTTTTTTTGTAAACGAGTAGGAAATAAATAAATAAAAAGTAACCAAACAAGTGGTTTCAAGACCCAACAAGGGGCCAAAACCTCCTTTTAACAGAGTCAAAGAGAAGTGCGCCAAGCCGGTCCATGTGGCCCCCAAGTACGCTTCCCGACCACATGCTCGAAACCTACACACTATTGTAGGGGTGAGCTTTCGTCCTCGCATGCCCAATAAGGGCCGACCCAACCATGCTAGGTTTGAAAGATAATAAGTTTGAAAATATTTACTACATAATATTGTGCACGTTTATCGAAAATACATTTAAAAAGAGGCAACCACAAACATTTATTCACTTTTATGAAATATATGCAGTATGCTTCACACAACTTGGAGCTCCGAGATACTTACCTGCCGGCTAAACTCAAACAAATTGGTGACCGACCTGGTTCGTCATCCTTCGAGAACCGGCCAACTACTCTATTGTCCTTGTGACTACAAGTAGCGAAAGTGTCCATTTCCTGGCCCTGAGTCTCCTACGACTGGTTCACTGTCTGTACTCACTTTTCCTCGACAAACATAGGAGCACGGCCCCCTCCGGAGGTTCACGATTATCGACACTGTGGGATCCCTAGGAATCTACGCGTCTAGGTCCCATTCACTTTCAGGTCATAAGTACAAAGATACAATGGGGTACAGTATCTCAACATACAAGTCTAGCCTCGGTTTTCGTAATCAGCAAATATCAGTTATTGAAACACAGATATCACAAGGCATCGACTAATGAACAACCAAAAACGTATTTACAGGCAACATACTATCTTAGAATAACATTCCACATATACCAAAAAGCCTCTAACAAGGAAGGGACAGCTCACCTTACCTGGAATTGGAGTGCTCGCCCAAATTTAGCTTCGTTTCCAACTTTTGATACTTCTTCCAATTTCATGTGCACACGCTTGAGTCCTTTAACAAAGATTATACCAATAAGTAACTTAACGTCATTATAACTCAACCAACCGAGCAACCAAAATATTTACTTAATTTCCTTAAAGTCCATCGGATTATCTTTTAACATAAAATCTACTATCCATTCCCAAACAATCCAAATGATATTGCATTTGAACCATTTAGGATATGGTGATCATACTCCTTTCGGTAATATAGTTCGGGTTAAATATTTGATGTCATTGTCTAGCATTCCTTTCTTAAGTAACAAATACACGTACCAGTCCCAAATAATCAAAGTGCAATGGCGCTTGAATCATTTGAAATATGGTATCACATTTAACACTTTCTTTAGTTAGCATCTCTACATTAAACAATTAAATAACAGTTACCATTCCCAAATGATTTTGTTCTCTATGCTCATTCGGGGATATGGTAATTTCCCGAGTTCTTTAATTGTAATTCAATTTGTGAACCTTACTAGCTTAACTTCCTCATCATCAATTTTCCGTCAATATTAGCATTTACTCAAACTCCTTAACTTCCGTTAACAAATTGGTTTGCTTCTCAATTACCACCAAATTAATTTCTCTTTGTTCAACTTGTAGAATGACATTTCCAAAACCAGATACATCTTCTTAATTTTTAAAACCAACTTTGTCCATACATACAACCAAACTCATTCTTGTCCACTACCATGTTAAATTCCCAACATAAATAGATATCATATCAAATAATCGTGAAAACCAGGATTCCACCAAGCATGAACAACATACGGCAAAATAGATCCAAAAACCCAGACCCTTACCATGTCCCTTACAGAACTTTTCGATGCAGTGATGGCCTCAGACTAAGGTCCTTCATCCAAAACTTCGCTCTTCATCCCCACCACAGAACAACGATTTTAATTAGTCAATCACAATAACCAACTTGAATTCATAATCTAAAAGGATGGGATTCTTACCCTATCCCAATTCTTGCCAAGGTCATGAACTCAATGACCTACTGCACCTCATGGCCCTCATCAGTCCTTCCTCATCTCGTTAATATTTGATGTGAAGAATGGGCACTAACTTTGGTGATAGACCGGATATGTAGATGGTTGTGTAGAGTAATAAAGGCTTAAAGTATGGCTGTAGATGCTTGTGTAGGGTAATGAAGGCTTAAAGTATGACTTTGGTTGCTGAATTTTGTATGGGTAGCAATATTTGGATCTGTATATGTATGGGTATTAGAGCAAAACTCTATGGCGGGTTGGAACTTGAGCTAAGAGTATGCCTGATGTTGAAATCATAGCATGTGAAAGTTTGTATAATGCTTGTTGGACCGTAAATGCTCACACTTATGACTTCTCCACTTTTTTTTTTTGCTTCAGATGAGATACACTGTGCTTAAGCTTTGACTTGATAAAATTGATTATGGCAGCTTTTGTTTCAACAGTGGAGTAGTAGGGGACAATGACACAGGATATGAGAATATCAATTCCAATGATAAACTAAATGTAAGTAAATAGTGGAAGCTTTGAATACTCCTTGATCACGGTAACTGAAATTTTATTTGCTTGAATTGCTTAGCTTGCTTTTCCTTCATTGTCACATATTTGCATGATCATGTGCTTGACTAGAATATCTGAGTCATATACTTTTTTTTTTTTTTGTATCTTGCTTGGTATTATATTCCATATCAATAAATGCTCTCCAATAGAATTTTCATTTGTATAAGATTTCTTTGTGGCTCGGCTTTGGCTTGCTTACTTATTTGAGTATGCACCTTGTGAATTTGTATAGTTTATGGTAGCTGTGGTAATGCACTGACTACACACAACCTTGACTTTATTGCAGTGGTGCTAGCTTTGTCGTTGCTTTAATTGGCTGCTGGGAATTAGCATACTGGGCTAAATCACTGCATTGTGGTTCTTCATGATATCCAGGTGAGCATCAATATAAGAATCTTCTCACATGATATGCTTGTATTTGATTGTTTAATGTTGTATTCTTGAATGCAATTGAAACATCGGTTGGTCTTTTCTCTTGGTGGTAACTTTTTATGCTTGCTGTTGGGTTTTGAATCACCATGATTGATTAACAGTATATGAATATGGATATTGCTTGTGAAGAATTGAATTTAACAGTGATATGAACTTCCATGGCATGTTTTTCTATGGCTTGTTTTAATTGCTGCAATTATCACATACTTTGTTTGTTGCTGGGATTGTAATGTAACCTGCCTTTGTGAGCCCTTTTTCACAAGCTGTTTGTGAGCCTCTTCTATTTCACTGCTATAATTGTGAAAATGAATGGTATAGTATGGTGCTTCTTGGCTTAGTATATGTAAGTTTCTTAGTTCAGCCTGATCATGTTACTGACACTTATATCAGTAATTTGCTTGGCTTGAATTTACGTTGGTTTGCATGGCCTGGTCTTGCTTGATTAGCTTTGATATTGTAAAAAAAAAATTATCTTTGCTTGGCTTTGTTTTTGTTTCAATTGAACTTGTGACAGTCATGCTTGGGCATATTCTAGGCATGAGCTTTTGATGGCTTGTGCTAGCAGCTGCATGATTATTTCAGTTATCAAGGAGAGCACATTGACATTGAAAAGAATGAGTTCAATTATTTTGCATGGTTCTCACATGGTTACCTGGTGGAAGCACTAGTTTGAAAGATAGAAGTTTGTATGCTTGGCATGGTTGTCTTGGTCGTGATCCGATTGGCATATGCATGAGGTGTTCTAGGTATTAGCTTCGCATGATGGTTGTTTAAAGGGCTAGAAGTATTTGTTGCTTGATAGGAAGGTGCTTTTGGTTATTGAAATTTAGTCTGGTCATTTTAAGAAGAATCGAGATTTGGTCTACCTAGCATGATAAGAGGTTGTCACAACAGTAGGAGATTGTTTAGAAAAAATTTGGTATGGATAAGGTTAAAAATAGGTTAGCATGTTGGTTTAACGAAGTAAGATGATCACAAAATGGTTTGGAAAGACTATTGATTTGAATCATATGGCATGGTAGTGGTTCGTGTTGCTTTTACAGCAGCTTTTGGCAATCTAGTTTTTCAAATTGTCTTGCTTAACTCTCCAGGCATATACGTCTTCATTAACTTCTTGTCTTGTAAGGGATTTGGCTTGGTAAGAGAATGAGCTTGTATGATGTCCGCTTGCTTGTTTTGGTTTGATTGATTCAATTAGTGACTGTTATGCTTGAGCATGTCTTAGGCATGTGCTTTGATGGTATGAGCTTCTGACTTCCTCAAGTTTCTTTAATGGTCAAATGAGAGTACGTTAGCATTGGCAAACATGAGCTTGGATGTATTGACTTGGCGTGACTCTCATTTGGTTTTCGATGCATATAAGATCTTGCAAGATAAGAGCTTGGAGTAACTTGCCTTCGTATGCTTCTTGTTAGTTCTTTAATGGATGCACGACCTTAGAGAGAAGCTTGGCATAATTGGTGTTTGTATGCTTATATGCTTAAAAATATTTTTTGCTTGGCGTAAGCTTGTCTAAGTATTGGCTTGTTATACTCGGTCGTGAATCCGATTGGCATGAGCATGAGCTTGGCATGATGTATGAGTGGGATGGGCATGAGTTTGGCATTGTGTAGATGAATTTTTGATAATTCGAACATCATAAGAACTTTAATTCTTTTCAAAGTCCTGATGCCTTGAATGAGCAGAAAAGTGAATAGAACTGATCCAGCAGTAGTGTGCTTGGAAGCCTTATAGTTTGTATTTTCCAATGAATCAATAGACTATGAGCCTATGCTTTTCATCATGAATCATCTCTCACCAAGCCCCAAGGCATACCTTACTTCAAGCAAAACCAATCTTTTGCATGTAATACGGCAGCGACACAATACCACTGATATGCATGCATAAAGGCTGTCATGTTTGCTCGCAGATCGTAATTCTTGCTTGAGTTACATAATAGAGATTTGAGTTCAGGTCTAATTTGATATAGCTAGCATGTTCCGGCTATACTCTCATGCCTATCGATTACTTGTCGACTAGTCGCTGCCTTGGCATGGCTTGAAATTATTGACTTAGGATTTAGTAGGAATTGCAGCTACTATATGAATTTTTGCTGGAATTACTTTAGTACAAGCTTTGATGACATGTATGTATGCTCGGTTGATTATGATGATGAGCTATTCTGGCTTAGAGGGAATAAAGACGACGGGTAATGAAAAATGGTTAGAAGTGCTTATTTTCTTCATCTAAGAAAATAAAAGAGGATGACATTAGATATTTGATTATAAGAATGGATGGCATTTTGTGTAAAAGGGGGTAGACTCAGATATTGAAAGTATTATGGTGTAAAGTTTGGTTTTGAGAGTATGCATGTATGTTGCTCGTCTGAAATCAGTAGTGCATGGAAGCTTGAATCTTGAATAAGTGCTTGTTGATCTTTGAGTTTGAATAATACTTTGCTTTCTCAAATTCTTTGAATTGAATTGTTTTTCTTCTTTGGTCAGATAAGATTAGTATGCTAAAAGTTCAGTTTCTTCGTTGATGTATTTGAACGTCATCTTTATTCCCAGCAGTAAAATGGGTCTAGTTGTTGATCTAAGAGCTTCAGGCCTGCAAGGAAGTGAATACCATGATATCGGCACTAGAACAGCTTAGAATCTTTGGGCATAATGGCTTGTTTTTGTTTTCGAGCTCCTTTTAGCATGGTGGTGAATTGTGACTTGCATGATTTACTAGTGACTTGATCATGAATGGGGAATGTTATAGTCTTGGCTTTGTTACAGCAGTGAACTTTTCTTTTTGTTTTAAGTTGTCTACGCATCTAAGTAGCTTGAAATGCTTAAATTGCTTAGGACGTTGCTTGAGTTGCATGATGCTCAATCCATTTTGCTTGGTTGCTCCCGTCTTTATGCATGAACTTTTTTTTTTTTCCTTCAACATAGTGAATGTTGTGCTTCAAGTTTCTTTTCACTTCTTCTGTATGCTTGAAAAATTTATTCTCAAATTAAAATTGTAAATTTTGCATGTGTGTGCCTGATGTGAATATCCTCGAGATTTTTCAGTAATCTAGTAGTTCTTATTTTCTTTAAGGATTAAATACTTGTTACTCCTCAAACTTTTCACTGAAAAACAGTTTAGTCCCTCGCCTTTAAAATTAAACTGGATGGTCCTTATTCTTTCTAATTCTCACACAACAGGTCCAAAACAAGTCTAAAATGACTATTCTACCCCCAAGATCCTTTTTTTTTATTTTTTTCTCTCTCTTTTTCTAATTTTTCTCTCTTTTTTTATTTATTTTTTCTGCTTCTCTCTCTCTCTCTCTCTCTCTCTCTCTCTTCTCCTTCTTTCTTCGTTCTTCTCTGCTATTTTTTTTTTCACGAGCCCAACTAGTTTAGCTTCTTTCTTCGTTCGTCTTTGCTCTTTCTTCGTTCTTCTCTGCTCTTCCACCAGCCCAACAACTTTCATACCTACTAGAATGTCCAATTCCAAACAAAAAGGCTGGAAAATAGCCCAAGTAAAAGGATTTCCGGTGAGCTACTGTTCACCTTCAAATTTCTCCTCTACCGGTCGATTCAAGCTGCAATAAGCATACCCACAAGATCAGTGTTCTTCCAACAACAAGATTCACCAAGGTTTCCAGCTGAAAAATCACCGGAAACCAAAAACCCAACCAAGAAATCGAAAATTTTCGGTTTTTCTCTCCTCTTCGATTTGCTTCAATCCAAGCCTAATCACCTAAAATCCTTACCAGAGATGGAGGAGGAGGAAGAGAGGAAGCTTCGATGGCTGGCGACGAGTCCAACTGGGGTCCGGCTGCGGTGATTTTGCCGGAATTTGGTCCGGTCCGAGGAGAAGAGAAAAGAAAGGGGGAGGGGGCTGGAGGTGAATTTGGGTATGGGGTTACTCTTGGATTTGGGAGTGTGAATTTGGAGAGGTGGAGGAATTTTGTGGAGAGGATTGGCTCTAGATTAAATTAAATTGGAATATGGAGTAGAGTAAGACGGGAAAAAAAAAATAGTAGAGAAGAACGAAGAACGAAGAAAGAAGGAGAAGAGAGAGAGAGAGAGCCAGAAAAAATAAATAAAAAAAGAGAGAAAAGTTAGAAAAAGAGAGAAAAAAATAAAAAAAAGGATCTTAGGGGTAGAATAGTCATTTTAGACCTGTTTTGGACCTGTTGTGTGAGAATTAGAAAGAATAAGGACTATCCAGTTTAATTTTAAAGGCGAGGGACTAAACTGTTTTTCAGGGAAAAGTTTGAGGAGTAACAAATATTTAATCTTTTCTTTAAACTTTGTTGCTGGTTGGCTTTGGTGTATGGATCTGGAAGGGTGTTGTTGAGTGATGCAAAAGATTGAAATGGTATGATTGTTGAGAGCAGATATGCTTGAGGTGTTGTCGGGATTTGGATGTTGATTTTCATCGATATAATTTAGAGCTGGTTATGGTATGTAAAGGGAATGATTTTGCCTGATTTGAATATTTTTTACTTTCAGATGGGATCAGCTTGATGGATGAATATGAGGCTCAAAAGTTTAGGATGGATGAGCTGCTATTTTAAGGTAATTAACATAAACCAAATCACTAGCCCCAAGTGTAGTAGCTTGATTAAAAATATAAGATTTGACTTTGCTCAAATGTTTCTAGGTAACGAATATCCCTTGAAAAGTGTGAGAGGCTTGTGCTTATGATCATAAACTTGTTTGCATCACTTTGAACTTTGTTGCTGTTTGTATCTAGTAGTGTCGTGATAGCAAAAGCATGGATGTTTTTAATAGAATTATGATCCTGCCATGGAACAAGAGCATAATTTTTTTTTTTTTTGAAGCACAGAGCATTGCTGTGAAATTGAGGGAGCTGTGCTGAAATCACAACATGTTTTGAACTTCATTAAGCAAAGCCCCCAAGTATTATTGCATGATGCTTGAAATTACTTTAATTTGCAGAAAAGGATAGCTTTGAGATTTAGTATAGTGAGTGATTTAGGCCTGGTATTAGCACAAATAAAGATTGATATTTTGTCTTCCATGCTGTTGGTAAGGTTTATGAAAAAAAATCTAGTAAATAGGCTCAAAACGCTTGAAAAGTGGCTAAACAAATGTATGATAGTTTTGTGGTGCTAATGGTTGTGATGCTTGCAGGGTGTTTATAAATTGCTCTCAGCAATGATGGTCAAAACTCAGCCTGACATATGTTCAGTAAGGAAGAAGTCAGCCTCTGGAATCACGGCCTAGTCCTAAGGTAAAGGATTCAAATCTTATCAGATCTAGAAGAAATGCATCAACTAGTGATGAGGTTATTTATGGGGGGGCATGTTTGGTTTTTATGAAGATTCATCCAGGTAAGATAGCTTTTTATAGATTGAGTAATAGGGATCTTAATTTGTTCACTCAATCTTGAAGCTTGAATAATGAGTGAACAAATTTGATTTTGACGCGTTCATGATTCTAGTTACAGAAACTCATGGATTGAAGTCTCATAGTCAATACAACTAGCAATAAGCTTGTGTTTCAATGAGTATTGGCATGTTCATCAACAGAGATCCCCTTAATTGCATCTGATACATATTGTCAGTGATAAAGCATGAGTGGTTTGAAGTGAGCATGAAAATTTTTTGGAGTAAAGAATGCTGCTGTTAAGGAAGCTAAGATGGAAACACACCCTAGTCCTCAGTGGAGTAACCAAAAATGTAAGGGCACTTTTGATCAGAATTGGATGGCAGTGAGATCACCATGGCCGAGCCCAAAATCTTGTCGCCTTTATCTGAGTAAGCGAAGACTAGGCCAGCAAACTTCGAAGGACTCAGAATCCTAGAAAGTTTTCTATTGTGTTCTTCCCGGCAGCTCCTTGTATATGCACAGCAGTGAATTGAACATTCCCAAAATAGGCTTGGCAAGATGCGTGTGGCGTGCGAGCTAGAAAAGCATGAGTTTCAGAAGAAGAGGTCCTAACAGTGTTGTATTCTGGTTGAGGTTTGTGAGATAAGGGGTTTGGATAGAAAGTGAGTTTGAAAGGATGGAAAATTATGGATGGATGTGGGAGAGAGGAAGCATGGGAGAAGAAGAGTGCCAGACAGCTTGCTAGCACACCCCGTTCTTCTCCCTCTTTGGTTATAGCAGTAGCTATTTATATTCAATTCCAACAGCTAGAAGAATCTTGGTTGGAGGTTACTACTACTGGGTAAAGAGATGGCTTTGGTTAAATGTGTGTATTGGATTTTGCAATGTGTTTTGATTTGTCAGGTTGTGTTTAAGGCTGTGAGATTTTGGCAGATTTTCTGCCATGATTTTGGCAGGATCCGCTGCTGTAATTTAGGCTTTCCTAGATTTGCTGCTGTAGAATCAGTGCTGTGTAAAAGAATGCTACATTTGAGAGGAAATCACTGTTTGTGTAAACAGATGTTGTTTGTTTGGTTTGAAGGAGAGTTGTTATTATGATAAATAAGGCTTGTCAATTTGGGATATCTCTTCTTCATTTACCTGTATTGAGAGTTAGGCCGTTGGGCATGAATTTTGGTCCCAAGTCCAAAATTATCAACGAGCCTAAAACTAATAACGGGTCTCATGCAATTCCGTTACCTTCCACACCACACCCATTCTTGTAGGCCCCAAGTGCGTGAATATGGCTTGGGTCCACGTGCGTGGCGTGATGATTGCGGGTGTAATTTGCCTCGAACTATGAAATGGGCTTAAAGCATGAATTGGACTTGTTTACTGGATTTTTGGGTGTCAACAGGTTTTAGTCTTCCGCTGTGTAGTAAGCTTTGGTGGGTGTGGACTTATTGAATTGGGATCTTGACCCAAAGCACTAAAATTGGACAAAATTATACCACTTACTCCATCAACAGTTTTTTATTCCCATCTATCCAATTTAACATAAAAAGATAATTTTACCCTCAGCCTAATTAAAAAATTACAATGTATGCCACTCTCTCCTCTCTCTCTCTCTCTCTCTCTCTCTCTCTCTCTCTCTCTCTCTCTCTCTCTCTCTCTCTCTCTCTCTCTCTCTCCCCCTCTCCCTTCCAGGTGAAGGACTGGGCCTGGTGACATTTGAGCGGGTTTCGTAGCAGGTGAAGTCCGACCCGACCACATTGGACCTAGTTTCGTAGTTGGTGAATGAGTTTGGGGCCTCCGGCAATTGGAGTCGTCGGAGTAGGAGGTGAATCGGAAGTTGGGGGACGTTGGTGAAGTCAGCATACAAGAGGAGGAAGCCGCCGTCTATTACTGGTTTGCGCTTCTTTCCACTTCTGAGGTTCACGGTAGCTCGGTTCCGTCATCCTATCCCAGTCGCCGCAAAGCGTACTGCATCACAAAATTTGATTGGTTTCCGGCCATGAACCTCATCGCCCAACTCTGGGTGCCCAGAGTAATGGGGTAGAAGGAAAGAAAAAAGAAGTTTTAAGTGTCTATTAGGGAGCAATAGACGTCTATTGGAGAGCAATAGATGTTCTTAAATTGATATAATCTCTTCATTTTTTTTAATCAAAGTTTTATTTGTCTAATTTTAGGAAGATTAGTTTTCATTCTGGTCATCGAAATAGAGGTTTATTGCCCTTCAATTGGGAGGAAATAGACGTCTATTAGGGGGCAATAAACGTCTATTAGGGGCAACAAACCTTTTTGGCAACCTATGAAATCTCCGACAACCTTTTTTGGGACCTCTGGCGAAGTTTACAGAAAAGTCCGTTGGACGGCGGCCGGTGACCGGACCTTTCTATTCTAAAGTAGTTTAAGTTAAGAAATTAAAAAGTAACCAAAAAGAAGAAGAAGAAGTCAAGAATGGTAAAATCTTAATTTCTAGGTATTCACTTATTTTGTTTTTTTTTTTTTTTTCGATTTATTCTTTGCGCCAAGAGGGCAGCCCCTACTCCGTATTGTAGGACGGAGTGGTAGTTCTTTTTGTGATTTGCTTTCCTTCTTGATGACTTCTCTATATCTCTTGTCATTGTTCCCATTAGCACAGTTTTGTAGATTTTCATCAAGTTGTTGTTGTGTCTTGGTGTTCCTGTTGACACTTGTGCCCCTAGACTCTTCAGACTCTTTAGTGTTAGCAATATTAATATTACACATTAGACAACTAGCCACGTGTCATCAATCTATAAATCCTAGCTCTAGTATAAATTGTGTATTTAGCCCAGCTCCCTCATGTAGTTCGATCCATCAATTTCTAATTCCAATCTTTGTTTTTCTCCCTTTTCATGATTTTCTTTACAAAGCTATCATTCGGGTTGCATAACTTTAGTCGAAGACTCTTCAGACTGCATACCTTTCTCAATTTCGCTGAGTGCTAGTTTGTTTGGGTGCTTCAACAACCTAAGGGCTAGTTGCACGCACTCATTTATAGAATCAAACTGCACACACAAATTGAACTTCAGAACAAAACAACAGCAAAATAATAAATGCTTAGCTTAAGATGAACAACTACCTTAGCCCCAATTTGACATGTATTCTCATAATCCAGCATGAATTTGATCATGTACGTCAATGCCACAGTCAAAGCCATTATGTTATTTGGGAACATGATATGGATGAAGTATTCTGAATGAACAGAACGACCATTTCTTAGTGAAAGATACATTAATTTCTGCTTCAAAAATTACATCCAATGCCTACATCTGTATGAACCAAGAACCACATATGTGTAATTTAAAAAAAAAAATACCATAAGTTAATAATAAAAATTAATTCATGTAAAAAAAAATACCATAAGTTAATAATAAAAATTAATTCATGTACAAAATGTATTACCAAATGATGAATGAGATTTGCACGAGCCTCAGTGCGTGTACTAGGATAAGTGTCCCATATCTCTACTTCGATGCTTGGAATGTTTACTACCATAAGGAACCAATGCTTCGGTTCAGTACCCTCATCTAAGATGGGGATGAAAATCTACAAAATAAAGCATGAATATGTAAGTAAATGCAACTACCTCTACGTACAAGAATAAGCTTTAGTAATACCATGTCAAAATCCATAAGTTTAGCTTCTCCAAGTATGGGTGCAAACCTCTCTGGTCCAGTGCTACCAAATTCTGACAAAGCATCACCACCCTCTTACAACATGAATTGCCCTAACCTGCAATGACACACCAAACATAAGCTATTTCTTTTTCTTGTGAAATTAACAATAAACAACCAAATTAGATTGTTTATCTTTTTTAGATCCCTAACCTGCAATGACTCATTGAACATAAGCTACTTTTTTTTCTTGTGAAATTAACAATAAACGACCAAATTAGAGAGTTTATCTTTTTCGGATCCCTTAGTGGTATAAGGTACTTCGAGTGGATGTTTATTGAAGTATGGGGGCAAAGCAAGGTACGAAGGGCCAATAACATGAAGCCGACTTTGAAGTTGTCATCTACTGTTTTTGCTTCTTTTAGCTTCTTAATTAGGCCTACAATTGATATGTATTTAGATGTCCCAAAATAAAAATCATGCCATGGTTTTGTTGGGTGTGTGTATCCGATTCCACATATAATAAGGATTTGCTAATCCTTGATCGAAGAGGAGTTTTGATTGTTTCTTACCTGCTTACAAAATCCTAATTGGTAATGGTTTCTATGTCTATTAGGAATAGATTTCCAATATCCTATAGGGTCTGGTTAGATATCTATAAATAAGGGCTTAGATTGTAGTAGTAGATCAAGTCTTTGAAGCATTAAACAAAGAGAGCAAGTGAGGTCTTGAGAGTTGGTGAAAACTTCTTGTGAGAGATTCTTGTCTTCTTGTTTGTGTATTCTTCTTCTATAGTGAAACCCAAGCAGCCCGGCGATGTAGGCAAAGTTCTTTGTTGAACCTCCTTAACAAGTTTGTGTTTGTTTTCTCGATTGTTTATCTATATTGTTTTTCACTTGTCTACTTCCGCAAGCGGAATTCTAGGTTGAATTCCTAACAAAGTGGCATCAGAGCTTAGGCTCTAGAGTGGAAATAATGAGCATAGAAGATGTTGAGAAGAGGGTCGATAAGTTCGACGGTAATGAGTTTAGCATATGGAGGTCACAGATCGAGGACTACTTGAATATGAAGAAGCTTGCTAAGACTTTAGAGGGCAAGCTGCCAAAAGATATGAAAGAGGAAGAATTTGTTGAGATGGATAAGATGGCCCTTAGAGCTGTTAGACTATCACTTTTGAATGATGTATGGCAATTTGTTATCAAGGGGACTACGTTGAAAGGGATGATGGAGAGTTTGTCCAACATGTATGAGAAGCCAAATGCCGTTCAACAGTTATACTTGATGAGGTGGCTATTCACTTTGAAGATGGGTAAAGGTATATCTGTTCGCCAACAAGTTGGGATAGTTGGTGATATTATCGAGCAACTAGCATCCGTGGATGTTAAATTCGACGAACACATCAAAGCTTTGGTGTTGTTGACTTCCTTGCCTTCGGATTGGGATGTGACTGTGAACTCATTTTGTAGTGGAGCTGGGACTACAAAGAAGCTGAAGTTTAATGATGTGTGTGACATTCTTTTGAATGAAGAGACGTGAAGACAGAATAATCTTGAAGATCCTTCAAGTTGCTGCACTCTTTATAGAAAATAGAGGTAGAACGTTCAACAAGAACTCAAACAACAATCGTGGAAGGTCCAAGTCTAGGGCACCGGGAAAAGGCTGAAGCATGTCCAAGTCAACAAAGTGGTCCGATGGGCGTTGGCATTGTGGTAAATCTGGACATGTCAAGAGAGACTGTAACCAGTGTAAGGAGACAATGAAGATGGCAAACACAGCTGAGTTTGATTCGGATGCACTTGTACTAACCGTTACTGAAGCACCATTGGAGTCATGGATTGTAGACTCTGGAGTGTCATTTCACTCAACTTCACAACAAGAGCTCATGGTGAATTACCGACGTGGTAATGTTGGCAAAGTGTTTCTTACTTATGGTGGAGCCTTGGAGATTGTGGAAAGGGGTGATGTGAAGATTTCGCTAATAAATGGTGGAACATGGACCTTGACCAATGTTAGACACATACCGCAGTTGGAGAGGAATTTGATCTCTGTGGGTCAATTGGATAATGAAGGATGTCGCACTACCTTTGAGAAAGGTACGTGGAAGGTGTGTAAAGGAGCTATGGTGTTATCTCATGGAATCAAGACAGGGACACTTTATACGACCTTGAATATTGTTGCTATTGTTGAGAACAATGAAGGCACTGCAATCATTGAGCAAAATGAAGATGCATCGTAGACTTGGACACATCAGCGAGAAAGATATGGGTGTACTTTAGTCGAAGGGTAACTACATAATGTGGACTTAGTGAAGATTAGGCTTTGTGAAGATTGCATATTTGGGAAGCAAAAGGTTGTTAGCTTCTAAAAGGGTGGCAAGGCACCAAAAGATACAAAACTGGAGTTAGTTCATACTGACGTGTGGGGACCTGCATCGGAGCTTTCGTTAGGTGGCTCAAAGTATATGACTTATATTGATGATTCCACAAGGAAAGTATGGGTTTATTTCTTGAAAAATAAATGGAAAGTATTCGATACTTTAAAGAAGTGGAAGGGGATCGTAGAGAATGAGACTAGGTCAAAGATCAAATGTCTGAGGTC
Organism: Rosa chinensis; assembly: GCF_002994745.2. Classification (NCBI taxonomy): domain Eukaryota; kingdom Viridiplantae; phylum Streptophyta; class Magnoliopsida; order Rosales; family Rosaceae; genus Rosa; species Rosa chinensis. The sequence goes on along the minus strand of NC_037088.1, from coordinate 17,146,681 downwards.
GGATAATGGAGGTGAATACTATGGTAATGATTTCAAAGAGTATTGGGCAGAGAATGGGATTAGGATGGAGAAGACAATTCCCGGAACTCCACAGCAGAATGGAGCGGCTGAAAGCATGAATAGGACTTTGAATGAGAGCAAAGAGTATGAGGATACACACAGGATTGCCATACATGTTTTGGACTGATGCAATTAATACTACTACTTACTTAATTAACCGTGGACCATCTGTAACATTAAATCATCTCCTACCTGAGGAAAAATGAAGTGGAAAAGAGATAGGCCTATCATATTTAAAAGTGTTTGGTTGAGTGGCATATGTTCACATTGACTCCGGTGCGAGAAGTAAGTTGGATCCCAAGTCTCAAAAGTGCAAATTCATAGCCTATGGCAGAGATGAACTTGGCTATAGGTTTTGGGATATGCAAAATAAGAAAGTTGTAAGGAGCAGGGATGTCATCTTTAAGAAGAGGTGATGAAGAATAGGCAAGCAGCAGAGCCTAAAAGTCCTATAAGAAAAGATCTATAGTTTGCAAGATTGGAAGAATTATCCAATGAAGATGTGTCTAAGGGAAATCATGGGGAGAAATTTCAAGGACAAGAAGCTCTTGAGGTCACACAACCTGAAGAACAAGTTCCTAGTGATGAGCCAGTGACACTTCCTTTTGTACTGAGAGTATTGTCAAGAAGTACTAAAGGAATACCAGCTGATAGATACTCGCCTTGTGCTAACTATTTGCTGTTAACTGACAGTGGTGAACCCATGAGTTATGATGAGGCAATGCAACATAAAGATTCTGCTAAGTGGGAGGGTGCCATGCAAGATGAGATGGATTCTCTCATGTCCAACAATACTTGGGAGTTAGCTAAGTTACCAACATGTAAGAAAGCATTGCATAACAAGTGGATTTACAAGATTAAACAAGAAGTTGATATGAGCAAATGTTATAAGGCAAGGTTGGTTGTGAAAGATTTTCAGCAAAAGAGGGAATTGATTCTTATGAACTCTTTTGTCGATTGTGAAACATACCACAATACGGGTGGTGCTTGGTTTTGTGGAAGCTGAAGGCCTGTATTTGGAGCAACTAGACGTCAAGACTGCTTTTCTTCATGGTGATATGAAGGAGGTCATATACATGAAGCAACCACAAGGTTTTATAGCACCTGGTAAGGAGGACTTGGTGTCCAAACTGCATAAGAGCCTTTATGGCTTGAAACAAGCCCTAAGACAGTGGCACAAGAAGTTTGATGCTTTCATGTGTGGGAGTGGCTACACAAGATGTCAATCCGATCACTGTTGTTACTTCAAGAGGTTTGACAAATCTTCTATCATTCTATTACTATATGTGGATGATATGTTGATAGCTGGGGAAGACTTCAATGAGATTGAGAAGTTGAAGAGAGAGATGTCAAACCAGTTAGCGATGAAGGATTTGGGTGAAGCGAAGAAAATCTTTGGTATAAAGATTATCTGTGATAAAGTGGCTAGTACTCTGAAACTTTCACAAACAGAGTATGTTGAGAAGGTGCTTAAGCGATTCAATATGGATGAATCAAAGGTTGTAGGAACACTGTTGGCGGCTCACTTTAAATTGTCTAAGGAACAATCAACCAAGAGCGAAAAAAAAGAAAGAAAGAATATATGAAGAATGTACCTTATGCATCGGCAGTTGGATGCTTAATGTATGCTAGGTGTGTACTAGACTCGATATTGCTCATGTAGTTGGAGTTATGAGTAGGTACACGAGTAATCCAAGAAAGCAACATTGGGTGGCAGTGAAGTGGATCATGAGGCATCTTCGGGGTATTACTGATATGTCACTTTGTTTCAAGAGAGATAGTGCAGAACTACAAGGATATGTTGATGCAGACTTGGCAGGAGATCATGATACTTGTCGGAGTACTACTGGTTATGTCTATACTGTGGTTGGTGCTGCCGTATCTTGGGTTTCAAATTTGCAAGGGCAAGTGGCCTTGTCTATAACGGGTCTGAGTATATAGCAGTTTCAGAGGCTGGTTAGGAGATGGTGTGGCTAAAGGGTCTGTTGGAAGAATTGGGTAAAAAGCAATAGAATTATGCATTGCACAGTTATAGTTAATAACAGGACCCGCCCCCGGATTTCACCCTGAAATCCGAAGTGGCCCTGCGGGGTCCACCTTAGAAGAAATTCTTCCAAAAATTTGGCAGAACTTCCCCTAAAATGGACTACCCAAAACCTGGAAAAAGGAAATTTACACTTCTAAATTACCCATCCTTATTCTCCTGGAGCCACCCTGCTCCCCAAAACACAACATCTTCCAATTCACATATAATTGTCTCAACCCCAATACAATATTGATCCCACTGATTATCAGAGCAATACTAACCCACTAGATAATAACGAAAACAGAAATAGAATTGAGTACGCGGAAGCAATGCTGTTGGCTATGCCTCGACTCCATGTACGCCCGACCTCAATTAACCTAGCCTGCAAACTGGGCATTTGAAACCGAAGGGCCCAGGGAAAAGTACGTAAAAATGTTAGCGTGAGTGGATAAAAATAAATAAATTAAAAAGAAAAAGATTTCATACTTTCCCACGTTTATTTCTTTAAAAACCCGATGCATGCAGCAATAAGAAAACACATTTAGCTTTAAAACCAAGAATTTCAAAACAATACACTGACACCCTCGCTAGTCACAACATTCGAAATTATAATGAAAAACGGAAATCTCGTTTCTCAAGAAAAGAAATAAGACCAGCCCCGCTGGTTACAGTGACAATCGGACTAGACCCCGCTAGCCCAGCAATAATACAATGAGTAGGGGAAGATGATAGTCATACGAATGAGCCTCCCAGGCTCGGGTGATAGCCTCCCAGGCTAAAGTACTCCCATATACTCCCGTTATATACCCACACGCCACTAAGTGTAGCGATTAGGATACTGGGCTTCAGCATTACTGTCACAAAGACAGTAGTAACCAGCGCCACAAAGGCGGACGGGCTTCGGTGATCCCATCACCTCGCCACAAAGGCGGACGATCAATGCTAGCAATGATAATAGTCACCCAAAGTATGGCAAAAGGGTAATCCATAACCATATAAATCCATAAATACATAAAGCTTCCAACTCTCGTACAAGAATTTCCAATGACGTGTCCCACACGCCAAGATAATCTCAAGTTCAAAAATAAATAGGAGAGAATAATAATAAAACATAATCTCCATAAATCGAAACAAAACCAATTCCAAGATCATCATCAAGGCATTCCCAATGCCAAATCCGAAAGTCGATAAATAAATAAGAAAATATAAATAAACCAATGGCGTGTCCCACACGCCAAAAATATTCTCGGGTCAATGATGAATAAGCAAGGAAGTTCAATAATGAACTAATATTTCATTTTGGAAAATACCATGGAAAATACTTTGTTGAAAAACAACATAATTCAAAGTTTCGAATCCGGGCATAACAAAATTAATAACAAAAAATCACAACCAGAATAATTCATAATCACTTCATGAAACTCATCAATGAAAGTAATTCCTCGTGATAAATCGAAATCAGAAATCCGAAAACAATTATATGCTCAAAATGTAATATGATAAATAACTAGAGCATTACTTTAAGAAATAAATGCATGCATCATTTTTTAAAAACAAAAGTCCACTCACGGTACTATTCCGACGATCACGCATTCGAGTTCCGTCATCGAGCAATAGCTCGGTACGTCGTCCTGTACACAATTATATTCCGTGAATAACAATTCGATAATTAAATACGAATCCCAAAATCAATCCTCTCAAGCCAATATCTCTATTTCCTTCTCCGATCCAACCCACACTTCACCACTAACAACATTCCATTAATTTACAAGTTCTAGGGCAAATTCGAGAGAAATCCGACGGTCGGTTTCTCGTAAATTGATAATCGAAATTCTAAATTTCAGAAATTTATAATTGATTCAAAACTCCTCCAATCTTCACCAAAATCACATATACAAACTCTAACTCAATTATGTGATTTAATTAGCTAAACACAGAATTTAAGTCACTATTCACGCGCTGCACTATTCACGCGGCGCCACTGTACACGAGGCGGCCAACTTCTCCGATGGTCACCAAATTTTGGCAGCAGCTTCATCTCAACCTTCCTAGCATTTTTCTCAACTACACCAAGTTCAGAAAACAACTAGAACTACCTCAACAATTAAGAAAACAGTAAACCCCAATTTGTGAATAGTGCCGGATTTTCAATATCTAAAATCCTCTAATATATATGCAAAATTATACTCAAAAGAAAGATCATGAGGTAAAGAACAACTTTATACCTTGAGGTTTCTCCAAAATGTCGACGGTTTGGACGGATCTCCTTTTCTTTCTTTCTCTTTCTCTCCTTCTTTCTTTCTCTTTCTCTCTCTCTTCCTTCCTTTCTGGTTCTGAACGTGAATACATGAATAGTAGAAGAAGATGGCTGATTTAATGAAGTTAGGGACAAGGTGAAATGACTAAAATGCCATCAAAACGAAAATACCCAAAACTTTCGCATACAAACTCCGATTTTAACGTGCCACATGTCTACGAACTCGGTTTAATGTCCTCTACAACTTTCATGAAGAAAATTTTCTCAAATTTTGATCTGAACAAAAAGTCATCTTTTAGGGCCCCCTAAAAGTACCGAAACGACAATAAAAGTGAAAGTAAAGGTCGTTTACCATCCAAATGAGTAGTAAATCAGTAAATTCAGGTTCGGGACGTTATAGTTAAAGTGCAATTCACTTGGCAAAGAACCCTACTTTTCATTCAAGGACTAAACACATTCCTATGAAGTATCGCTACATACAAGAACTCGTGGAGAATGAAGTGCTGCAATTGTTGAAGATTCAAGGAAGTGAGAATCCTGCTGATATGTTGATCAAGTCTGTGCCAATAAATAAATTGAAGTTCTGCTTGGCTTCAGTTGGTCTCCAAGTTTGAAGAAGGAGATGTTGGCTATAATAATGGGTTTTGTGTTGCTATGATTGAAGAGTATTGGAGAATGCTAACTACTGGCGTAATCGGCTCCAAGTGGAAGATTGTTGGGGGTGTGGATCCGATTCCACATAGGATAAGGATTTGTTAATCCTTGATCAAAGAGGAGTTTTGATTGTTTCCTACTTACTTACATAATCCTACTAGGTAATGGTTTCTATGTCTATTGGGAATAGGTTTCCAATGTCTTATAGGGACTGGTTGGATATCAATAAATAGAGGCATAGGTTGTAGTAGCAGATCAAGTCTTTGAAGCACTAAACAGAGAGAGCAAGTGAGGTCTTGAGAGTTGGTGAAACCTTCTTGTGACAGATTCTTGTATTCTTATTCATTCTTTTTCTATAGTGAAACCCAAGTAGCCCTAGGACGTAGGCAAAGTTCTTTACTGGATCTCGTTAACAAGTTCGTGTTTGTTTTCTCATTCATTTATCTATATTGTTTTGCACTTATCTGCTTCCGCAAGAGCAATTCTAGGTTGAATTTGTAACACCCTGTACCCGGAAATGCTTTCCCTTAATTTATTTGAATTGCATATAAATATTTCAATTCATCGTATCGTTAAATTAGTCTTCTTAATAGGAAATTTTTTTTATGGAGTTTCAAAAATTATTTTCTTAGCATGACAATACAAGAATGTAGGCGCAAACGATTCGTTAAACGGAGTTATAATGAGAAAGTTATGAGTATTTTCGTGCGAGGGGTATTTTGGTCTTTTTGCCTCACCCTAGCTTAATTAGATCAGATCTTCTCCCTCCCCAGCCCATTTTTCACGTGAGAACCAGATCAAGGAGAGAGAGAGAGTGAAGGAACGAGCTCTAGCCACCACCATTCACCTTTTTCGTTGCCGGCGCCGATTCCGACAAAATCCAGCCAAAATTTTTACACCATCCTCTTCCTCTCCTCATGGGCTTTCTATCCATATAAGTTTCATAATTTATTTTCACTTGTGTGCAACGAATCGAAGGAGAGAATGTTTGATAATTCTTGGCTAATTTCCCGATTTCCGGCCAAGCCGTCGACTTTTTGGAGAAATCCCAAGGTATAAAGTCGTTCAAAATCTCATGGGCTTTCCTTTGAGTATAATATTGCATATATATTTGAAGATTTTGGAAGTTGGGATTCCGGCCACCATGAGCCACCGCGGCTCCGCCATCTCCGGCGGCCTTTCATGGCCATTTTGAGTATTTTTGAGCATTATTATGTTTCCTAGGATGTGTTATTACTAGCCCAAGTATGATTGTTGAATTTTGGATGAGGAATTAGAATTTGGTGTTGGGAATAAATCGGAAAAAATGGTTTTTGGAGGTGTTGGAGTTGGAGAGAAGCTAGTGGAAGAGACTTAAGATGATTATTTGATGATAGGAAGACTTGGGTGACATTATGTCAAAGAGAGGATACGATTTGCTAGGATGTATTCATGTTTCTTGACTTAGTTTATCGGAATTGAGCTGAATTTATTCATAAATTCTTATTGACTAGGTAATCCGGTTGAGCAAGCTTCCGAGGACATTCAAGAGATGGGACTCACCTAGTCACCCTCCATTGTGAGTTGGACTCTATGAAGCACGGATACGCCATTTTGGCCTCGTATCCCATATCAATCCGGGATACGGGTACGATACGCAGTGGATACGCTTGGATACGCAGATCTGGATTTGGATAGGTCCGTATCTGAATAGGATACGAATTTTTGTAATTAAATTGGATACGCGGGGGTAATAGTGACTTTTTACGCTGGAAAAAAAAAAAACAAAAAACCAAAAACCAAACCCAGATCGAGATCTCTCTCTTTAGCCAGTTCCTTGCCCTGAAAAACTCCAGTCCTCTGCTTTCCTCTCTCCTTTCTTCTCCTCGTAGCCCTCTGATTCTCTCTCTCTCTCTCTCTCTCTCTCTCTCTCTCTCTCTCTCTCTCTCTCTCTCTCTCTCTCTCTCTCTCTCTCTCTCCCTCCCTCCTCTTTATATATCATTCCTTTCTTCTTCTCTTAATCAATCAACATGAGCTCATATTGGAAACCAAATGTTGATGGAAACTGGCATAAACAGATCCTCTCCCGAATATATAAACATAGATCGATAGCAAAGTGCAAGCATAACATGGGAGAGACGAGATCTGGAAACTCAAACTAGCAAAGAAGAAGAAACAGATGAAAGAGAGGGGGGGGGGGACCGTGACTTTCTTTTTGTTTTTGCCTCAGGCAGGGATTAAAAAAACAGATAGATAAGTAGGTAGTAGATACACACATGACCCATTGTGATAATGTATAACATTAAATTGTAAATTGTGTGTTTTTCAAGAATAATTATGTATTTTCATATTTTCTTTTCTGATTTTTATTATATATATATATATATATAAATATATATAATTGACGTATCCTTCACGTACCCGTATCCTATTATATTTAAGATTTGCCGTATCCACGTATCCGATCGTATCGTATCCGGATACTCGTACCCGTATCGGTGCTTCTTAGGTTGGACTTTGTTTTAAAGAAATGTATGCAATTACCTCAATTCTTGATATTTGATATCTTTAATTATTTATTTAATATTCAAGAAGTTTATTGTGATTTCTCGTAAATTAATTGTTGTGGTCATTATGCAATTTTATAATTTATGGTTTGAAGTAAATTGCTTTTTTTTTTTTTGGGAAAGAAAGAAACTTTTCAAATGGTCTATTAGATATGAAGTTTTAAATGTTGTTATATGTATAAAAGGAAAGAACCTTCTATTTGGCAAAGTAAATTGGAGTTCAACTTACCTTATGAGTACCTAACCCCAACGAGATACAGCGATACTTCATCAGTCTTCTGGTTACGTGCACGTATACCCTCATGCTCTGCTTGTGTACCGGCGGACGCACAAGTGTATGACCAGCTCCCCCACTCTGCCTGATGCGCACAGGTGTACGACCAGTTCTTCCCCCTCCCCCGCTCTGCTCATGTTGAGTTCGCTCAACATGGGTGCATGACCAGTTGTCCGCCACGCTCTGCCTATTTTGATTTAGATCATTGTAGGTGTATGACTAGTTTTTGGGTACAAGTTTTGTAATGCTTTTTAGTTTTGAAAGTTATGCTAAATGCCTTTGGACTAAGCCACCTTTACAAGCAAATATTTAGTTTATTCTCCAGTTATGCGTTAGTTTTCTTATGGGATCTTTTCAAAGTAAAGTACATATTTTGTTACAAGTTTACCTTATAACTTGGTATGTGAAGACATTCGTGATTTATGAACTTTGAACTTGTCTTTCACTGTAAGTCGTTAATTGCATGCCAAAAGTTTAAGAAAGAGAAATGGCTTTAAGAAAATAAGATTTATCAAAGTGGTTTTAAATATTAAATTACTTTTGTCCTCTCACTGAGCTTGTCTCACGTTTTCTATGTTTTTCTCGGGCCTCTTTGGATTTCCGTTTTGCCCAAGTAGTAGATTTTGCTGAGGTCGGACCGCACCACATTGAGGCATTCTCCTTATCCACCTTCATCCATCTCTACTTGTAGGATTTGTTTCCTTTCGTACTTTTATATTTCTTACTTAATTAGACCATGTAACTATTGTGTAAGCCCCCCTTTAGGATCGTTGTGTTTTACTACTTAAGCAAAATCAGAATAATGGATGAACTGAAAACATAAACAACACAGAAGATTTTAGAGTGGTTCAGCCAAAACTTTAGCCTACGTCCACTTCATGATCTCTCTTGAGAGATTCACTAGCACTATGAAGAACTTAGGAGTTTACAAGTACTTATTGCAGATCCCTCAAACCCCTCTGACTAGTTCTTATCTCTCTATCACCTTGACTCTCAGTTTTCTGCACTTTCTGTCTTAATTCCAGAAAACTGACTGTAGCCCCTATTTATAGGGCATAGAGGCTGCTGATACAACATGGGATTAGGATTCCTAACCCTAATAGACTAAGCTTTTAATACAAATCCTAATAAAACTTGAAAGACTAACTTTCCTAGAACTTATAGAAAAGCTGCGCGCAAACCTCTTTCCTTTCTAGACTTGGATTTGAATTCTGAACCCTAATTTTCAGATTGTATCAACGAGCCAAAAACACAACAATCTCCAGCTTGGTGAGTTGATACCAAAACAATTGCTGCAACCTTCAGGATGTCTTGAACTTCTTGAAGTAATCCCGAACAAACCTTCAAGAACCTTCACCTTGGCAAGACTCTTCTTGCCTCAACGCACCTCAAGTGAGGAGGTGCTCCACCACAACTCAGCATGTTGTGACACTGAGCAAGTTCAAGCAATGCTTGAACTTCTCTACAGCAACGGGCTTGGTAAGACAATCTGCAGCATTGTCATTTGTGTGAACCTTCTCCACAAATATATTTCCAGATTCTACCCAATCTCTGATCCTGTGATAGCGAACATCAATGTGTTTCGTCCTTGCATGAAACACTTGATTCTTTGCCAAGTGAATGGCACTTTGACTGTCACACTTCACTACCACACCTTCTTGGTGAATTCCAAATTCACTTGTCAGCCCATTCAACCAAATAGCTTCCTTTGAAGCTTCTGTTAACGCCATATATTCTGCCTCAGTAGTAGATAGAGCTGTGACTACTTGAAGAGTTGATTTCCAGCTCACAGGTCCTCCTCCACAAGTAAAAACATAACCTGTTGTGGACCTCCTTTTATCTAAGTCTCCTGCATAATCTGCATCCACAAAACCAGCCATGCATGCTACTTCTTGTTTCCTCTCAAACATGATTCCAAGCTGCCTAGTTCCTTTTAAATACCTCAAAATCCACTTCACTGCTTCCCAGTGGGGCTTACCCTGATTTGACATGTACTTAGAGACAACGCTCAATGCTTGAGCTAAATCTGGTCTTGTGCAAATCATCGCATACATGAGACACCCTACTGCACTTGCATATGGAACATCCTTCATCGCATCAATCTCTTTTTGACTTGATGGCCTCTGCTTTGCACTTAACTGATGATGTGCAGCTAATGGGATAGAAACAACCTTAGCTCCATCCATGTTGAAGCGTTCAAGTACCCTCAGAATGTACTTTTCTTGTGACAGCCAAATTTTCCCAGCTTTTCTATCCCGCCTTATTTCAATTCCAAGGATCTTTTGTGCAGCTCCTAGATCCTTCATGTCGAATTCAGCTCCCAATTTCTTCTTAAGCTCTTGAATTTTCAACATATCCTTGCATGCAATTAGCATGTCATCTACATACAAAAGTAGTAGAATAATCTCCCCATCTTCGAATACATGGTAGTAAATGCAGCAGTCATATAGACACCTTGTATAGCCTATTTTCAGCATGTATGTGTCGAAACGCTTATACCACTGTCTCGGTGATTGCTTAAGTCCATATAGAGACTTCTTTAACCGACAAACCAGATCCTCTTTTCCTGTTTCGACAAAACCCTCCGACTGCGACATATAAATGTCTTCTTCGAGGTCCCTATGAAGAAACGCAGTTTTCACATCCATCTGCTCAATCTCCATATCATACTGAGCTGCTATAGACAACAATAACCGAATTGAAGTGTGTTTGACGACCGGAGAGAAAATCTCGTCATAATCCACTCCCTCTTTCTGCGAATACCCTTTTGCCACCAAACGTGCTTTATACTTTATGGCATCAGCATCATGTATTCCTTTTTTCTTCCTAAACACCCACTTGCAGCCAACAAGTTTTCTTTCTTTGGGTTTAGGAACCAACTCCCACACGGAATTCTTATGCAAAGATTCCATCTCTTCTATCATAGCACCAATCCAACCTGCCCGTTCTTCGCTTTCTATGGCATCTTGATAAGTAGTTGGATCTCCTTGACTTATACTCAGAGCATGACTCACATCTTCTTCCGGTTCGAACCCAAACCTTTGTATCTTTCTTGGATTCCTCTTAGGTTTGTCAAGTGCTATGCTTCTTTTAAATGACTCAGGTGCTTGTGGGATAGGGGAATTTCGACCCCTCTGTGGGGATTGCTCCACCTGAGCCCTAACTGGTGACTGTTGTTGCTGCTCTGTTTCTTCAATAGCTCCTTGATCATTCCCTACTTGCTCAATTTGCTCCACCTGAACTTGGGAATCTTCATCTGATGGTTTAGCTAATGAAATCTTGATTGCTTCTTCTTCAACAACAGCGAACTTCTCCCTCTTGCTATTAACCTCCTCATTCAATGGCATAGTCTTCTCATCAAAGATTACATCCCTGCTGATCACTCTTTTGTCGTTGACTATATCCCACAACTTATAACCTTTCACCCCTTTCTCAAAGCCGATGAACAAGCACTCATGGGACTTTGGTTTCAGTTTGGTTCTTTCATCGCTGGGAATATGTGCATAAGCACTGCAACCAAACACTCTCAAGTTGGAATAATCAACTAGCTTTCCAGACCATACCTCCTCTGCACACTTGAAGTTAATAGCCCTAGAAGGTGATCGATTAATCAAATAACATGCATGATTAACCGCTTCTGCCCAAAAAGTTTCAGGCAACCCTGCATGAAGTCTCATGCTTCTTTCTCTCTCCATGAGAGTTCTGTTCATCCTTTCTGCAACACCGTTTTGTTGAGGAGTCTTCTTAACAGTAAAGTGTCTTGTGATGCCTGCATCCTTGCACAGCTGTAAGAACTGATTATCTCTATATTCACCTCCATTGTCGCTTCTCAAACACTTGATTTTTCTGCCTGTTTGGTTTTCAACCTCAGCTTTCCACTCCTTGAACTTAGTGAAAACCTGGTCTTTAGTTTTCATAAAGTATACCTAAACCTTCCTTGAAAAAGCATCTATGAAAGAGACAAAGTATCTGGCTCCACCCTTTGATTTTGTTGGTGTAGGCCCCCAAACATCTGTGTGAATATAGTCCAATACTCCTTTGGATTTGTTCTCACTGCTGCCCATTTTGAACGTCACCTTGGTCTGCTTTCCGAGTGTGCAATACTTGCAAAATTCAAGTTTGCAACTCATTACACCTTCCAGCTGATCCCTTTTGTGTAATTCTTGCAACCCTCTTTGACTCATGTGCCCTAGCCGTTTATGCCAAAGCTCAGTCTTGTCTTCTTCCGTACAAACTGCTGCTCCACCTACCACCGTAGAACCCGTAAGTTTATACATGTTATCTGGTTGCATCACACTCCTCATGTAGACCATTTGTTCCTTTCCTACCTTGAGCTGTCCTTTTTCAGATTTATACCAAAATCCAGCCCTATCCAAAGTGCTCAATGAAATCAGATTTCTGCTCAATTTTGGGACATGTCGGACGTTTCCCAGTGTTCGGATAATTCCATCATGCATCTTGATCTTTACTGTTCCGATTCCCATAATCCTACAAGGTGAATCATCTCCCATCAACACTTCCCCGGTGTTCCTCTCTTCATATGTGTCATACCAATCTCTGTGTGCACACATATGAAATGTGCAGGCTGTATCCAAGGTCCAATATTTAAGCGCGCTGGAACTGGTTGTTACTGCGAGAAGTTCTCCATCGTCACTATAATTTCCAGCAACGACATTGGCTGACTTGGAGCTTTCTCCTAACATCTGCGCCTTTTTCTCCTTCCATTGTTTGCAATTCCTCTTCCAGTGGTCGAGTGAACCACATTCGAAGCAACCATTCTTCTTTTCTTTGCCTTTTCCCTTGGATTTTGACCTGCCTCTTTCTTCAAATCCACCACCTCTATTCCTGGACCTTCCTCTCTCCTTGCCTCTAACATGAAGTCCCCGTGCTTGAGAACTTTCTTCATATTTGTCCATTTTGACATATGATTCCAAGTTCTCACACACTTTAGAAAGTGTGATAATATCTTTGAATATCATGGTGGTTTTGAAGTGCTTGAATGAAGGTGGAAGCGAATGAAGTAACATGACAGCCGTGTCTTCGTCATCCATCTTTGCTCCAACCTTCTCCAAGTTTGATATGCAATTCTGAAAATTACATATGTGATCGTTAAGATCATCCCCTTCCTCCATCTTGAGGCCAAAGAGCTGTTCCTTCAAGAGCAACTTGCTGCTAATAGTTTTTCCCCTGTAGACGCTTTCAAGCTTCTCCCATGCTTCCTTTGCAGTCATATTCTCACCAATATGAAGCAAGACATTATCAGCAAGATGCAGCTCAATGGAGCTCTTTGCTTTCTTATTCTTCTTCGTATAATCTGCTTCAGACATCGTTGCAGGCTTATCTCCAATTGCCTCATCAACCTCTTGCTGAACCAGAACGTTCTTCATCTTCCTTTACTAAAGCGTGAAGTTGTCCTTGCCATTAAAGGGCTTAATGGACAGTTTCACATCTCCTGCTTCGACAATGCCTTTGCCGTTCACCATCGCAAAACACCTTGAGCCTAAGCTTTGATACCACTTATTGTGTAAGCCCCCCTTTAGGATCGTTGTGTTTTACTACTTAAGAAAAATCAGAATAATAGATGAACTGAAAACAGAAACAACACAGCAGATTTTAGAGTGGTTCAGCCAAAACTTTAGCCTACGTCTACTTCGTGATCTCTCTTGAGAGATTCACTAGCACTATGAAGAACTTAGGTGTTTACAAGTACTTATTGCAGATCCCTCAAACCCTTCTGACTAGTTCTTATCTCTCTATCACCTTGACTCTCAGTTTTTTGCACTTTCTGTCTTAATTCCAGAAAACTGACTGCAGCCCCTATTTATAGGGCATAGAGGCTGCTGATACAACATGGGATTAGGATTCCTAACCCTAATAGACTAAGCTTTTAATACAAATCCTAATAGAACTTGAAAGACTAACTTTCCTAGAACTTATAGAAAAGCTGCGCGCAAACCTCTTTCCTTTCTAGACTTGGATTTGAATTCTGAACCCTAATTTTCAGATTGTATCAACGAGCCAAAAACACAATAGTAACTTATGCTCTGATGTAACCATAAATTGACTACTGGATTCCTACGATGTAATTATTGGGTTAGAACCCCTGGCTTGGGTTGTGGTGGATGTTTCTTTTTTGTGGAGGACAGGAGGTCCTATTTGGAAGTTAATGGTGATTTATGATATTTGTACGTACATGTGCATTTGCAAGCATAATTAGCTATAATGAGCCACGCTCATTGTACCGCCAGGGGTACCAACGCCCACTATATAAGTGACTGGCGTAAAAACAGCTAGCCAGGTTACCGCCTGAGCCCCGGAGCAACCCCAAAGCACCGCAGACGCGCCGCCACGCGCCGTGTCAAGTTAGCATCAGAAGCTACTGAAACTGGGAACTGAAGCACATCAGTCCCACATCGAAAACAAGGAGAAGATCATCCTCTTCCTCACCTATAAAAGGTCCTCTCCTCTCTCCTCATTTATTACGCATTTAATACTTGCTTACGGTTACTTTGTCAACATAAATACATCGACTAACTTAGGCATCGGAGAGCTGAAGACCGCCCAGCGCGGTCTCCCTCTGACGCCCCTTTGTATTTCACTTGACAGGTAACGGGAACCACAACAACACAAGTATCGATCCGCCCATCGGATCAACGTTAGCTAAAGTCCTGCTACCGCTAGACTTTTAGACATTAACATTGGCGCCGTCTGTGGGAAACCTTGAACAAAAAGTCATCCCATCACAATTACCATGACTAACGATAGCGGGGGAAATGTCGAGGAGCAGGCAGACCAGTCCGCCGTTCCCCAACCCGCCCACCCAGCGGTTAACATCAACCGCGCACTATTCAACACCCCGGTCAACCCAGGCGGTGAAACAAATCCAAGCAGCAGCCGTCCCCCAGGTCAGGACCTCACCGCCTTGTATGAGCTGGCGCTCGCGGACCTCCACAAAGCAAACAGGGAACGCGAGCAGGAACGCAAGGAGAAGGCGGAAGCCCAACACCAGGTGGCCACACTGATGACACGTTTCGACGAGCTAAAGCGGGCGCTGGACGCAAACGCCAACCCAGCACGAAGTGACCAGTCACACAGCACCAGACACAGCCGGCCTACCGCTGGTATGGGTCCCATTGTGCAAATGCAGGTACCGCTAAACCCACCTGAGCTGGCAGGAACGGGACCACCCCCTGTCCCCCAACTGTTGGAGCAGGAGGAGGAGTCATCGCTGCGCACCCACCCCTCGAGGACTAGAGCAAGCACTAAGGGCAATCTACCCATTCCCGGGCGGGGGTCAGTTCCGCGGAGCGCCCGAGCAGGCCCCGCTGGCAGCACAACCGCCCAAATTTTGGAAAGGATACAACAGTTAGAAGAGAGGCTAATCCTGGCGGAGGCGGGCACCCCGGCGCCAGTCCCAAACCCACTCTTCGCGTCCAGGCCAGGACCATTCACCGCTACAATTTTGCAAGCCGTCAGACCAGCGTTTGCAAAGACCCCAAAAATGTCACATTATAGCGGTAAGACCGATCCCTTCGTCCACATGGACACGTTCAAGAAGGTCACCAACAACAAGGGATTTGATGAGGCCACCCTGTGCCACTTGTTCAGCGAAACGCTGGATAGTGAGGCAATGAGTTGGTTTTTCGAGTGTCCGCCAGGGTCCATCGGCTCATTCCAGGCATTATCTCATGCTTTCCTCTCTCGATTCATCTTGTTGTCCGCCGGTCATCACAATACGAGCCAGTTGTTTGGCGTCCGGCAGGGAGAGGACGAATCGTTGAAGGCATTCGTCACAAGATGGCGGGCGGCAGCATCTCAGTGCCGCGATCTCGACAAAACGATGGCTTCGGCGGCTTTCAGGCAGGGACTCCTCAAGGGACCATTCCTCTATCACCTCAACTACAATCATCCCAATGCGGCGTATGATCACCTTATGAGTGAGGCGGTCATTCATGCCCAGGCGGAATTTATCACATATGGAGAAACCCCACCGCCACCAGCAACACCAACAAAGTCATCTCAACCCTCCTCCAGCCATCAGGAGACCGCCAGCAAAGCCCCCACTGCACCGCCAGCTGACAAGAAGAGGGAATGGCAGCAGGGCAGTTATCAAAGCAAGAGGCAAAAAGACAACCACTACAAGGGCAACCGCCCATCCCATGGGGACAATCGCAACAAGCAGACGGAATCCTCTCAGCGGTATGCAGTATTCACCGTCCTCACAGCCTCGTACGAGGAAATTTACAATCAGTGTAAGGATCAGATACCGCCGCCACCCTCACCGAAATTCCCCAAAAAGGGCAAGCCAAGAAACACCGGCATGTGGTGCAAGTACCACGAGGACAGCGGTCACAATACCAACAGTTGCAACGCTCTCAAAACGGCCATTGAGACCCTGTACCGTGACGGCAAGATGGATCAGTTCAAAGTGCGCCAACCGCCACCTGTGATTGCCAACATTGAGCCACTGGGCCGCATCAACACCATCGATGGCGGGGCTCCAATCACCAACATGTCTCACAGGGCAAGAAAGCGTTACGCACGCGCCAATCACCCAAAGGAAGTCTGTAACATCCGCTACGAGAGATCCGCCAAACTCCCAAAGTCTGGTTGGGAGCCCATCACCTTCTCAGAGGAGGAGGAGCGCGGAGTACATCTACCCCATGACGACCCATTTCTGATCGATGCCATTCTCGACAGATGGTCAGTAGGAAGAATCCTGGTGGATGGCGGATCCGCTGTCAATGTCATATTCAGCGGTTGTTACAACAACCTTAAGCGGAACAAGAAACTACTACAAGACCATGAGCCATTGCTTAGCTTCTCCGGCGATATCACTCAACCGCTGGGTTCTGATTACATGCGGTTAACCATCGGCTCCAGTCCCTGTATGGCGGAGGTACATACTGAATTTATAATTGTGGATTGTTTCAGTTCGTACAACGCCATCATAGGACGGCCGGCACTCAACAAGTTCAAATGCATCATCGCCGGATACATGCTTCTCATGAAGTTCCCCACACCCAACGGCACGGGCTGTGTCAGGGGAAGTCAGCAATTGGCACGAGAGTGCTATTCAACCACCATTGTGCGGTCAACCCGCCGCCACGAAATCCTAACGGTAGGAAATCAGGCACCGCCACCAGATATCTTCGAAGATCCTAGGGATGAGGAGAAGAAATATGTGAAGAAGTAACCGGTCAATCCGGAAACATCGTTGAAGGTTATCAGCATCTCTGACGAGCACCCAGAGCGGACAGTCCGCATAGGAGCTCAGCTAGACCCAGAGGTGGCGGCAGAACTCACTCAATTCCTACGGGACAACGCCGCCGTCTTCGCATGGTCATATGCAGACATGCCAGGTATCTCTCCTGAAATCATCACACACAAGCTAACCATCAAGCCATCCTTCTATCCCATCAAGCAGAAGCGAAGGGCCTTTGACGAGGAGAAGTACCGCGCCATAGGAGAGGAGGTCGCCAAGCTCCAGGGCATTGGATTCATCCGCCAGGTAGTTTATCCCCAGTGGATCTCCAACCTGGTCATGGTCAAGAAACCTAGCGGCAAATGGCGGATGTGTGTCGACTTCAAAAATCTCAACAAGGCGTGCCCAAAGGACAGTTTCCCTCTGCCACGCATTGATCAGCTGGTTGACGCAACCGCCGGGCAAGAACTCCTCAGCATGATGGACGCTTTCTCCGGCTACAATCAGATCCAGATGCATCCCAGCGATCAGGAGTGTACCACCTTCACCACCGACAAAGGCCTGTACTGCTACAATGTTATGCCTTTCGGTCTGAAGAACGCCGGTGCAACTTATCAGCGGTTGATGAATGCTATGTTCGCTGAACATTTGGGCAAGATAATCGAGGTCTACGTGGACGACATGTTGGTCAAGAGTATAAGGGCCAGCGGACACGTGGCAAACCTCAAGATCATAGTTACCATCCTCCTGGCCTATGGCATGCGCCTCAACCCAGAAAAATGCTTCTTTGGCGTCACCGCCAGCAAATTTCTGGGTTATATCGTCAGTGAACGAGGAATCGAGGCTAACCCGGACAAGGTACAGGCCATACTCGACTTGGCGGACCCTGAGTATAAGGTACACGTCCAGTGCCTCCAAGGCAAGTTAACCGCCCTTTCTCGATTCATCTCCAGGCTCACTGACAGGTGTGCCCCATTTTTCAAGCTCCTCAAAACGACTCACAAGAAAGTCATCAACTGGAACCCAAAGTGTCAGACGGCGTTTCAGGGCTTGAAGGATTACCTAGCGGCAGTCCCACTACTCTCTATCCCTGTGCAAGGAGAGACACTGTTCATATACCTAGCGGTATCGGTATCAGCGGTGAGTTGCGCCATTGTCCGGCGGGAGGGACAGGACGAGCTCCCAGTTTTCTACGCCGGCAGAGGCATGAACGGGGCAGAAACAAGATATCCACCCTTGGAGCAGCTAGCTCTCGCACTCATTGTTGCCGCCAGGCGCCTCCGCCAATATTTTCAAGCACACACAATCCATGTGCTAACTAACCAACCACTAAAACAGGTGATGCAGAACCCTGAACATTCAGGGCGCCTCAGCAAGTGGGCCATCGAGCTCAGTGAATTTGACATAGATTACAAGCCAAGAACCGCCATGAAGGGCTAGGCGGTAGCGGACTTCATCGCCGAGCTCACTGAGCGTCAGCCCAATCCCAGCACGGAGAATGAGCCCGGGACGGAAATGGTCACCGCTAAGGAGCCAGCTCCCCTACAATCAGATTGGAACCTGCATGTGGACGGCTCCGCCAGCGCCAAGGCCAGCGGCGCCGGAGTCATCCTCACAGGACCTGGGGGGCTGAATGTGGAATACGCGCTAAAATTCAACTTCAAAGCCTCCAACAATATGGCGGAGTACGAAGCACTCATTGCTGGCTTACTCCTCGCCATCGATTCAGGGGCTGACAGTGTCAACATCTTCAGTGATTCCCAGTTGGTCGTTAACCAGGTCAATGACAGCTTCCAGGCCAAGGACCAACAGTTAGCGGCATACTTGGGGTACGTCAAGACACTCCTCAAGAAATTCAAATTTCATAACATCACACAAATCCCCAGGGAAAAGAACACCAAGGCCGATTCACTGGCAAGACTGGCAACCGCCCAGCCACATCAGAGTCCAGCGGACACAAGAGTGGAGTGTCTTGACAAGCCAAGTATCACAAAAACCCTGGCGGAGATCTTCAACATTGAGGTCAATACCAGCTGGATGGACGAAGTCATTGAGTACAAGCGCAACGGCACATTGCCGGAAGACAAAGTTAAGGCGCGACAACTCCAGCGGAGGGCAACCCGCTACAACATCCAGAACGGCAAGCTGTACCGCCAGGGATTCACCCATCCCAACCTCCGCTGCCTAACCCCAGAGGAGGGAAAGGTCGTTCTGGCAGCAATTCATAGCGGAGAATGCGGAAACCACTCAGGCGCCAGATCCTTAGCCAATCGCACAATGCGACAAGGCTATTTTTGGCCTACTCTTGGGGACGATGCCCGCCAGGTATCAAGATCATGCCACAAGTGCCAACAATTTGCTGACATCCCGCATGCACCGGCGGAGCCACTATCAGTCATCGTCGCTCCATGGATCCACTCAACTTGGGGCCTGGATCTGATGGGAAAATTTCAAACCGCCAAGGGCCAGTTCAAGTACATCATAGTGGCTATCGACTACGACAGCAAGTGGATAGAGGCGGAACCACTAACAGCAATAACTACCGCCAAGGTAATTCACTTCCTCTGGAAGAACATCTACTGCCGTTACGGTGTCCCACACACGATAATCACCGACAATGGCACACAATTCAACAACAAGGAGCTCATCTCTTTCACCGCCAACTTGGGTACTAAGATGAGTTTTGCATCTGTCGCCCACCCCCAGACCAACGGTCAGGTCGAAGCAGCAAACAAGATAATCAAAAAGCTGCTGAAGAAAAAACTCGACAAAGCAAAGGGTCTATGGGCAGAGAAACTCCCGGAAGTTCTATGGGCCATCAGAACAACCCCAACTTCCGCAACTGGTGAAACTCCTTTTTGCATGATGTTCGGAACGGAGGCTATCCTGCCTATTGAGGTCTCTCAACCTACCGCCAGAGTCGAGGGCTACCGCCCAGAGACCAACACTGACGGCATCAACCTGGACAAGGACCTCCTGGAGGAAAAACGACACAAGGCCCACCTATGCAACCTGCAAAACAAGCAGCGGGTATCGCGTTTCTACAAAGCCAGAGTCAAGGCCCGGAACCTCCAACTGGGGGACTGGGTAATGAAGGAAGTCATTCCACCGCCAACAAAGCTTCGCCCAACTTGGGAAGGTCCATACAAAATTGTGGAAGTCGTTAGCCCAGGCACCTTCTACTTAATGGACAAGGATGGCGTCACAACGACCCACCCTTGGAATACCAAACACCTTCGGTATTATTACAAATAGTCATACCGCTACCCAAGAGCATCTTGACTTAGCTAAATTTTTGTTCAATATTTAGCTAAGGGAAGCTACCCAACGGGTACTACCCCTCTTTTGTAAACGCTGATCAGTCAGCTATCAATGAAACGAGGAATTATTCAAACCATTGTTACCAAGTCTAGCACTGAGGGCAACTGGCAACGCCAGGAATCGTCAGCGGACCACGTCCGCTACGTGGTGCACTTGGACCAATTTTAATTCCTTTAATGTTTCATTTCTTGGCAAAAGAAAAATATCTACGTCAAAACTCTAGCGGTACAAGCACATCATGACAAACTCTGAAATTTCATTTCAGGGCTGGGACTCCCCACCCAAAGTAGTTCATTATTACAAAGTGTCAAAAAAAAAAAAAACTATGGAAGTCTCAGCTAGCTTCAGCGGTTGTCTTCAGCTTCTGCGGCTTCAACAGGCGGCGGCACGACCGATCGGCTCGCCTGATCGGACCCTCGAGCTGTCGGACTGGGAGTCTCTATAGTACCGTCCGCCCGGGTGTGTGCCTCCAGAAATCCGGCACGTGACACCTCCGACGGGGTCTGCTGGGGAGTCTGCCGGGACCTTTCCAGCGGAAGGGAGCCACTTTCCCCGCTGCCCGAATGAGTACCCGCCGCAGGGTCAGGCACGACTTCTGTCTCCGGCGGGACACTCTCGACCACCGGCACGTCGGGCTGTGACGCCTTTGCAAAGTCAATGGCGCCCTTCCGCGTCAACATGTCTATATTGGCCCGGGCCCCAGACTTCGCCGCTTCGATCAATGTCTTTTTATACTCCGCCGACAGCTTGAACGCTTCAACGGCGGCGGCCGCAGAGGAACGCTGTTCATTTTTCAGGCGGTTAACCTCCCCGTCCAGCCGCTGCACCTCATCCAGTCTGGCGGCAGACTCCCGCTGCACAATAATGAGCTTCTTATCTTTAGCGGCTATCCGCTCCTGCAGCAGCGCGATCTCCTGCTCCAACTTGGAGACGCGCTCATTCCTCTCCAGATCCCGCCGGATAGCCGCATTAAGCTTACCACGAGCGTCCGCATAATCACACTCCGCCTTGACCAGTCCCCGCTCGACCTCCGCCAGTCTCTCCTTGGCCTCCGCCAACTCCCTCTGGAGACCTCCAATTTCTCCCCTGAGCTCTTCCTCAATCCGGGGCTGCTTAGACGCCGCCTCGAACATACCATGTAATCCCGCAGATATTTGACCAAACGCCGAGCTGAAGGGCGATTGGTCAATTGCCGTCGGGCGCGATAGGCCCGCCAGACCCCCGAACCCCAGCCGCTCGCACAAATGGAAAAGGAACGCCCGCTCCCCTTCTGTCATGAATGGCGCATACTCGGCGAAGGAGTCCAGATCACTGGCGGCTGCCGCCTCTCCCTCCGCCACTGCAACCTTCGACGCAGCTTGCCGGGCCTTCTTTTGTTGGCGGACTCCGATCACCACCCCCTCTTCCTCTTCCTCGACGGGGGAGTCAGGCTGCAGGCGTTTTTTCTCCAGCGCCCTTTGTGTCCCAGCAGCGGTCCTCGTCACCCGCACCGGCGGCTCACCCCTGGACTCGGTGGCAGTCTCCGTCGGCTGCACCGTCTTCTTTTGAGGACCGCGCCGGGTGGTAGGCATCCGCTCCCGCGGCCCGGTAGCAACAATCCCCCTATCCCCGCCGCCCGCTTGAGTATCCGCCTGTACTACCGGCAGACCATCCTCACCCAGATGGGAGTGGTGCGGCATTGGCAGCTCCACCGCAACCTCAGACTGGCTCAGCACCAGCGTCTCCGGGTTCACCACCGTCTGCTGGGCCGCCAGCCCCTCGGCATACATAGCCTCCAGAAAATTTTCTATCTCGGCACGATCCATTGCTTTTTCGAAAGCGTCGCGACTAGATTTGTTACCGGGCGGGGTTTCTGCAAAGAAAAACACAAACACCCGTCAGTCCGGATCACTTACAAAAAAAAGAGAGGTGTGGCGGAAATGTTCTCACCAATAGAACGAGTTAGCCGCAGGTCGACCAGCAATTCCCAACCGGTCAGAAGACGGAAGTCAAGCAAATTGCGGTTCCGCCAGCAGCCACGGATCCTCGCCACGCGACACTCCTCTTCGCCCGTCAAAATGTACCTCAGTCCCGCTGCACAAACACAATAGTCATTAACAAAAAGCGCAGGTTTGCAAAAGTTTGAACCCGCCAGTTATTTTTAGCGGAAACCAGTTGCCAACCTCGGATGGGCTGGAATTCCGACTTAGTCTTAAACGTCGGCCCCTCCACATTCGACCTGGTGTGGTATTCCCAGCCATCTGTGGCGACGCAGAAGGTCCCCCGCCAGTAGGACATTGAGTCCCTTAGATTCTCAATCAACTTGGGCGCTCCCTGGCGGCGGCTCAGGTTCACACACCCTCTGCAACCTCGGCGCTTCACATACACTAGCTCGTAGAAATGAAGTACTTCCGCCACGGTAGGCCCCTCGCACCCCGACAAGCGCCACAAGGAGTTCATCGCCAACATCAACCGCCACATGTTGGGACAGATCTGACCAAAGGCAAGGCCAAACTCGCACACAAGAATTTGGAGATTGGGCACCAGCGGGAATGTCACTCCTTGGCGGAATATAGCCTCGTACACGGCAGCACATCCCGCTGAGAGCATCGAGGCCTTCTCATCCGCTGTCGGCGGGCGCAGCTTCACCGAGCCCGGCAACCGGAACGTCCGCTTCATCCGATTAACAGCGGCGGCATCCATCCGCCCACCTGCCTCGTCGACGGCGGTGCCGTCTGAGAGGTACCACGCCGACTCGACATTTTGGCCCGGCACTTCCCCTTCGCCAGCGGAGCCGCTAGCAGCACTATTGCTCGCTGATAGGAGCAAAAAAGTGTGACGATATTATTAATTATGTGCCTCATTTTAGCCTTATTTCTCCCTTAAGTTTAGTGTCTTGAGTCATTAAGTCATTTTGAAAGTCTTGTTGAGTGTTTGGAGTGAAATAGGCGGAAAAAAATAAAATTCATGAAAAATGCTAGTTGGATCAGGATTCCTAACTGTCAACTATTTTTGCGGTCTTTACATTTTAATTTTCCTTTATTTTCTCTAGAAAATTCTGATATTCTCCTGCTTGTTGTAGGAAACGTTGCCTGGTTGAACTCTTGGAAACAGCAATGATGGAGTCATAAAATAAAGCATTAAGATATTTGACCAAGCAATGAAGAAGGGAAATAAAGGAGAAAATATGTTTTCAGTTGAGGAATAAAAGAAAAAAGATGTTTCAGCTGGAAAATAAATAAGAGAAAGACGTTTTCAGTTGGGGAATAAAGGAGAAAAGACGTTTTCAGTTGAGGAATAAAAGAAAAAGATGTTTCAGCTGGAAAAATAAATAAGAGAAAGATGTTTCAGTTTGGAAATTAAAGGAATTGCCCCATTATGAGAGGAGTTAAGGCCATAAAGAAGACGTTTCAGTTGGGAAAGCCAACCAATGCTCCCCTATAAATAGGCAACGTCCAGAACTGAATTGGCATCACTTCCCAGCCAAGATCACTTCCCAGCCAAGATCACTTCCCAGCGAAGATCATTCCAAGACTGCCCAATTCACTCCTTAAACTTCCATCTCCTACAAGATCGTGACACCATCCATCCATCAATCTACAAAGCTCTTAGGCGCTGAGTCAAGGACGCTCCACCACCAAAGCAGAGACAAGTTCATCACCTTGTTGCTAAGCCGCTGAGGAAAGCTTCAAAGTGTAACTATGACTCTACTTATAATTTTTGTTTCGGTTTTGTGTGTTTCAATTTGCGAGTTGTGTAATTGGAGACATGGAATTTTCAGAATATTTTTATTAATATTTTTGAGATTTTCAGTTTATTATTGAGTTAATTTCAAGAATTCTTTTATGATGCATGTTACAATCTTGTGCCCTTTTACGTGTTTAGGTAATTTTCAGAGTTAGGTTAATAAGTTTGCATGCTAGAATAATGGTGAGAGTTCTTGTGTGTTTTCTTAATTTGCCAAGAGTAATTGTTATTTGTTAAGGCGCTGAGTTAAACAAGTAGCAATTAGTTCTAAAAAGTGGTAAAAACTATGTTCAATGGTTAAACGATTCTGGAAATTACGTGTTAAATTCTATGTCTAATGGTTAATTTGCACGTGTGAGTTGATTCGAGGGTTAGATAATACTACTAGTTAAGAGAATTACGCTGAGTGTTTTTGAAAATTAGTAGTATTAGGCTTGGTAAGGACTTTTCCGATTCAAGCCTATATTAGAATGAATCAGATAAGTGGATTGATCCGCTGAGGCTTTTCATTTGAGCTCTTATCTAGGCATTAAAGATGGGCACATTTTTGTAGCATGTTGAAATGAATTTTCTGTTTTTACACTTAGTAATTTTCGAGTGGTATTGGTCTAGGTTAGGGAAGTCGATCATTGTATATAGTTTTATTTGTTTTGTTTTTATTTTAAGTAGATTAGGATCCAAAATTCAAAACCCCCCATTTTATTCTTTTATTTGTTAATTGACCTTTTTGTGTAGGTGTACCCTACAATCCCCAGACTGAACGATCCCTGCTTATCCTATACTGACAACTACATTTTGCAGGGTTAAATTGTGAGGCTATTTCAGCCGCATCAATTTTTGGCGCCGTTGCCGGGGATTGTTAAAATCCCTTACACTTAAAGTGTCATCGATTTTGTTGTATATAGAATGCATGCTAAGTTTTGTACTACACTTGTGAAATGGTGACAAATTGCGATTTTGGTTAGGCCAACCTTTAATTGTGATTTAGTTTAAGTTTTATGAGTGTTACAAAATTAAGCATGTCTTTTATCATTGTTGTACAATTTGTAGAAGTTGTTTTTTTAAGCATATTGTAAATTGTATGTGTTTCATTTAGATTAATTTACTTAATTGTTGTAAAATTGTGTGTGGATATGAATTCAGCTAAATACTTAATTGTTGTAAATTGTGTGTGGATATGAATTCAGCTAAATACTTAATTGTTGTAAGTGTGTAAAATCGTATGAGTAGACAAGGGCCCTTTTGTTAATATTGGCCTAAACCCTTCATTAGTACCTTACTCAGGTCTCTTGAGGTTGAGGGCGGCCTTTATTAGCACTTGGAGAACAGTCTAACACATAAGTTAATTTCCCAGCTGAGTAAGGGGCGCATACGGATGGTGTCTTAGATTGGGACCCTGGGTGATGGGTTCAATTGGATCTCAGAGATACTATAGAATGAGCCTAAACCACTATGTGGGAGTAGCCGATAGGGGCCTAAACCTCAATGAGGGAGTAGCCTCCGTAGTATCACCAAAATGAGTCCTCCCTCTCACTTACCTCTTAATCTGGCCATCCGGCCTTCTGAAACAAAGGAAAGAGACTTATGTCTGGGCGACTATCCCTATATCGTATCTCACCAGTAGTAGTGGTTTCTATTGGGCTCGACTTACAACTTGGAATCAATTGAGATATTAACTATGTTTATAACAAACTTAAAAAAAAAAAAAAAAATGTTGTGTGACATGCTTAAGGTATATTGGATTAAACATGACCATAAGTCGAGGGTAGCTGTTCTATAGTCCCATTGCACACTGAGGTCCTCTGTTCCAGTACCTAAGTATGTAAATGTAAAAGTAACTTAGAAAGTAGGAAAGACATAATGTTTGTATTCCTAACCTTGTATATGTTACTAACACTTGATCTGGTGAGTCCTTTGTGGAGCACACATTGGAAGAGATACCCCTCCAGGAGGCACCCAAGGAATGAGCACATGTGAACAAGAAGAAGAGTCCAGGCTGAAGGACTATAAATATTAAAGCGCTGCATGGGAGGCAACCCATTTCAACCGAAGTTGTGAAGGAGCCATCAACGAGAGTTTGAAATTTCTATCCCTTCACTTGCTTAGGTTGAATTGTACTTGTGTCTTTGTTTATTGTTTGTTTATTTTACCCTTCCCTAAAAAAAAAAAAAAAAAAAAAAAAATTTCTATGGTTTTTTTAGTTTTTTTTTTTTTTTGTTTGTTTGCTTGAGTCTTAGGATGCTCCTAAGGTCTAGGATGAACATGTCTCTGAATTCATGGCTGAAGGTTTTCACAATCGAAATAGGACTTAATTGAATTCTGTGGTTAATCGACATTGTAATGCTTGTATGAAGATTTGAGATAGGATTGTAACTTGGTTCATTAAGCATGCTAGGATTAAGTCTGATTCATTTTACCCTAAGTGAGCTGTTGAGCTAAAATACTTTCTTTTCGAGTGCTTATTGATAAATTCATAATTTCATGGCTATATTTGCAAAACCTCATCATTCTTGGAAATCCAATGATCATGTGCCATAGATTTTAATGGACTAGAGAGTACTAGAACTCGGCTGTTGTGACTGTCAAAACTTGTATGCCATAATATGCCCTGATCTTGGATAGGATAGAAGGCATTAGGGTAACCACCATAGCCAAACAAGCATGTGTCCCCAACTGTGCCCGTCGTGGGACTCCTTAGAATGAACCCCTTTGAGCCTACGTTGAAAACCTTTGTTTCATCACCCTCACTACCCTACCATGAGCTTAGTACAGGATATCTCTACCCTTGTCTTAGGGACTTAGTAGAGCATGACATAGTGTGTAGGGGTGACGATGAAAGACAAGTGTGGGGTGGGGAAAATCCAAGGAAAAAGAAGAAGAAGAAAAAAAAAAAAAAAAAAAAAAAAACGGCAAAAGTGAAGAAAAATTGAAAAGAAAACTCTTGGAAAATAGTTGAAGTGTGGTTTTGGACTTTCAAATTTGTAGAAGGCTCAAAGTTGAAAATTATGCCTTTGTCCATTCCCATGTTGGTTAGAGTGAAGGTTTGGCCCAAAACAATGATATTTGGTCTACAAAAATGATGACATACGGTGGTCCTTATGTGCTCTGCTAGGTCCTTAGGATTTTTGTATCCTTAATCTTCATTTCGAAAACCCCAGCTTAGCCCCATTACAACCTGTTTTAAGTGCTAACTTGATCCTTGAGATGGGCAGTCTTTGGTTAGTGGAGTCAGGTACGCAGTCGAGCTTATGGTTTAGGTCCATTTGTGCACTTAGTCATTTCATGAGGTCTTTAATAAATCTTCACAAAATGCTTTTATTGATGAAATATGCAAGCTGTTTGTTGCCTTACAATTTGTTCTCTTGCATGTACTTGAGTGTGAAGCTTTTAAGCATAGCCATTTCTGAGAGAAAAATTGAGAGTATGCCTTGTGAGTTTGGATTGGACTTGTTCGAAACATGCTATCATTCACTGTATAACTTAAGTTCTCCATATCTTGCTTAGTCATATGAATGTCACATGTTTATTAACCATGGAATTATCTATGCGATTTTGATTAAGTGTTTAAACGTGAAAGCCATGAGTTTGGAGTCTCTGAGACAAAAGTTAGGAGCAATAGTCTTTGTTTTGTTTTGTATTTTTGTTTTGCTAAGGGACTAGCAAAAGCTAAGTGTGGGGTAGTTGATAGGAGCAAAAAAGTGTGACGATATTATTAATTATGTGCCTCATTTTAGCCTTATTTCTCCCTTAAGTTTAGTGTCTTGAGTCATTAAGTCATTTTGAAAGTCTTGTTGAGTGTTTGGAGTGAAATAGGCGGAAAAAAATAAAATTCATGAAAAATCCTAGTTGGATCAGGATTCCTAACTGTCAACTATTTTTGCGGTCTTTACATTTTAATTTTCCTTTATTTTCTCTAGAAAATTCTGATATTCTCCTGCTTGTTGTAGAAAACGTTGCCTGGTTGAACTCTTGCAAACAGCAATGATGGAGTCATAAAATAAAGCATTAAGATATTTGACCAAGCAATGAAGAAGGGAAATAAAGGAGAAAAGATGTTTTCAGTTGAGGAATAAAAGAAAAAAGATGTTTCAGCTGGAAAATAAATAAGAGAAAGACGTTTTCAGTTGGGGAATAAAGGAGAAAAGACGTTTTCAGTTGAGGAATAAAAGAAAAAGATGTTTCAGCTAGAAAAATAAATAAGAGAAAGATGTTTCAGTTTGGAAATTAAAGGAATTGCCCCATTATGAGAGGAGTTAAGGCCATAAAGAAGACGTTTCAGTTGGGAAAGCCAACCAATGCTCCCCTATAAATAGGCAACGTCCAGAACTGAATTGGCATCACTTCCCAGCCAAGATCACTTCCCAGCGAAGATCATTCCAAGACTGCCCAATTCACTCCTTAAACTTCCATCTCCTACAAGATCGTGACACCATCCATCCATCAATCTACAAAGCTCTTAGGCGCTGAGTCAAGGACGCTCCACCACCAAAGCAGAGACAAGTTCATCACCTTGTTGCTAAGCCGCTGAGGAAAGCTTCAAAGTGTAACTATGACTCTACTTATAATTTTTGTTTCGGTTTTGTGTGTTTCAATTTGCGAGTTGTGTAATTGGAGACATGGAATTTTCAGAATATTTTTATTAATATTTTTGAGATTTTCAGTTTATTATTGAGTTAATTTCGAGAATTCTTTTATGATGCATGTTACAATCTTGTGCCCTTTTACGTGTTTAGGTAATTTTCAGAGTTAGGTTAATAAGTTTGCATGCTAGAATAATGGTGAGAGTTCTTGTGTGTTTTCTTAATTTGCCAAGAGTAATTGTTATTTGTTAAGGCGCTGAGTTAAACAAGTAGCAATTAGTTCTAAAAAGTGGTAAAAACTATGTTCAATGGTTAAACGATTCTGGAAATTACGTGTTAAATTCTATGTCTAATGGTTAATTTGCACGTGTGAGTTGATTCGAGGGTTAGATAATACTACTAGTTAAGAGAATTACGCTGAGTGTTTTTGAAAATTAGTAGTATTAGGCTTGGTAAGGACTTTTCCGATTCAAGCCTATATTAGAATGAATCAGATAAGTGGATTGATCCGCTGAGGCTTTTCATTTGAGCTCTTATCTAGGCATTAAAGATGGGCACATTTTTGTAGCATGTTGAAATGAATTTTCTGTTTTTACACTTAGTAATTTTCGAGTGGTATTGGTCTAGGTTAGGGAAGTCGATCATTGTATATAGTTTTATTTGTTTTGTTTTTATTTTAAGTAGATTAGGATCCAAAATTCAAAACCCCCCATTTTATTCTTTTATTTGTTAATTGACCTTTTTGTGTAGGTGTACCCTACAATCCCCGGACTGAACGATCCCTGCTTATCCTATACTGACAACTACATTTTGCAGGGTTAAATTGTGAGGCTATTTCAGCCGCATCACTCGCCAAACGCTCGTCGCGCCCAGCAACCTCACCCGCCCTAGAGCTCTCTGGACGCGAACCACGATCCATAGCTACTTCCCAGGGGATGGTCTGAAGTGGCTCAACTTCAAGCGGTTCTGGCAGTGAGGTTCCTGCATGGGCAGACGGACGCAACGAGTCAATAAAAGTCATATCCGCCACGCTGAACGACACGTCAGACCCGGAATCCTCACTGCTCGAAATCTCTATGACGTTGGCCATCCCAAACCCTAAAACCCACATCAGTCAGCACAAATACAGATCTAACCTACTCTCACATCAGATATAGCCAAAGATGTCAAGAACAATTACCCACAAAAATACCAAAACAAAAACAACCACACACTCAACCCAGATTGGACCGTCTAGCAAAGCCCAAAACCCCAACTTTCTGTCAAACACCGTAACCTCCCTCAAATCTCTCCCTACACCCTCCGAGAATAACACAGAAGCAATATCATACCATTAACAGAAATACCAAAACCCAGAAACCACCATTGCAGATTCAATGAAACAGGAAAAGGATCCGAAATACCAACCTCACGTCGAAGACTTTGGAGTGCAGCTCGTCTTCACTGACAGATTTCGTCCTCTCCAGTCCGACTACTCCACGCAAACCCGGGGATCTCCTTCGCAATTCGCAGACGAACAAGGCTCGAAGGAGGCAACTCAGATTTGAAGATTTTCCAGAAGTGTCGAAACTCGCTCAGTTCCCCCCTTTTTATGTCAACATCAAGTAATCCTGAGCCGTCCGCTACAAAATGACATCACGTAGCAACCGTACACGTGTCCCACGTCTTCACTAACTCCCTGGATTAGCCGAGGCGTCGCCTCGGTTACGAAATCCATCATTACTCACATTAATGACGAGAAGACGGCTAGGCTTAGCAGACAAACCTCCACACGCTAACCCTCTAGGAGTTGGCCACGTGTCAACCGTCGTCTTCTTCAGCTTCCAAGGGAAGTCACCACTTGAGAAGAAACCCCAAGTGACGGAGTCCCCGCTGAGCGAAACCCCGCCAGCGGACCTTCACTTGCCATTCTCCAAGTGACGGAGTCTCCGCTGAGCGAAACCCCGCCAGCGGACCTTCACTTGCCATTCTCCAAGTGACGGAGTCTCCGCTGAGCGAATCCCCGCCAGCGGACCTACACTTGCCATTCTCCAAGTGACGGAGTCTCCGCTGAGCGAATCCCCGCCAGCGGACCTTCACTTGCCATTCTCCAAGTGACTGAGTCTCCGCTGAGCGAAACCCCGCCAGCGGACCTTCACTTGCCATTCTCCAAGTGACAGAGTCTCCGCTGAGCGAAACCCCGCCAGCGGACCTTCACTTGCCATTCTCCAAGTGACGGAGTCTCCGCTGAGCGAAACCCCGCCAGAGGATTTTCTCACTTGTCGTCTCAGGTGACAATCCACTGAGCGACACCCCGCCAGCGGAACTTTTCTTGTCACCATCGAAGTCTCCACCGGAACTTCCTTCGTCATTCGGTAAACGGGGCGTCCTCCGCTACACAGCACACCGCTAGCGGACCCCCTTTCTCATCTGACAAGCTGCGTACTTTATTCAGCGCAATACCGCTCAATAAAATACCACCAAGCACGTCTACTTGACGCTGCTTCCTGCTACATCTAGCAGGGGGACTTCCGCCAGCGGCGGATCCCGAGGCCACGCCTCTCTGACAACGCCGCCACGCGGAGTTACGGTCAGAATGTCCCTACGGGACACGGGGACTAGTCAACAGTCTACGACAGCCCTGATCAGGTACGTTGACCCCCGTCACTTGGGTGCTAAGATTGGGCTCGCAACCCAACACCCTCTGCTCCGTGCAGCGCTGCTCCATGCAGCTCCCCCTCAACAAACAATAATAGCGACCATCCGGAGGTCCATCTTAGCCGGGGAGTGGGGGACTCCCTGGGGGGCCTAGCAGGGGCCCACCCGAAAGGGCACAAAGCGTTTGCTCAGTAAATCCATGGTTGACGACGCACTGATGCTAATTATGCTTCTGCAAAGTCTAGCGGGAGAAACGATTCAAACCGCCGATCAACTCCCCAACCAAGATTGCCCTCCTTGACTGGGGATTTGGGGGACTTGTACGTACATGTGCATTTGCAAGCATAATTAGCTATAATGAGCCACGCTCATTGTACCGCCAGGGGTACCAACGCCCACTATATAAGTGACTGGCGTAAAAACAGCTAGCCAGGTTACCGCCTGAGCCCCGGAGCAACCCCAAAGCACCGCAGACGCGCCGCCACGCGCCGTGTCAAGTTAGCATCAGAAGCTACTGAAACTGGGAACTGAAGCACATCAGTCCCACATCGAAAACAAGGAGAAGATCATCCTCTTCCTCACCTATAAAAGGTCCTCTCCTCTCTCCTCATTTATTACGCATTTAATACTTGCTTACGGTTACTTTGTCAACATAAATACATCGACTAACTTAGGCATCGGAGAGCTGAAGACCGCCCAGCGCGGTCTCCCTCTGACGCCCCTTTGTATTTCACTTGACAGGTAACGGGAACCACAACAACACAAGTATCGATCCGCCCATCGGATCAACGTTAGCTAAAGTCCTGCTACCGCTAGACTTTTAGACATTAACAATATTAGAAGTATATTATTGGATTTTACAGGTTCTTGGATAATCCATTTTTAGAGGAGGTTATGTTGAATTTTTGATAAAAATCTTTCTCTAACTTGGTCTATACGGATCCACCTCGGATTCCACCTTGGAATCCGGGACCGGGTTTGACAACTTGGTATCAGAGCCAAGGTTATAAGATTATGTAGACTATTCATACCTTGAACGTCCTTATTGGCTTTGTTAACCCTTTTTCCTTCCTAGGTATCATGCCTCCTCAACGTGGTCGACCTCGTAGGACTTCAGGTACGAGAGTAGGCAATGCGCCTGAGCACGTAGCAGAGAACACTTGTGTACCGCAGCCTAATCTTGAGCATACCATAGAGAGGCTTGCTGAGGTTGTGACTACCGCCATACATGGTCAAAGTAGAGGCCCCGATTATAGTATTGAGCGTGCCAAGAAGTTGGGTGCGACCCAATTTTCTAGCACTAGTAATCTTGCAGATGCGGAGAGTTGGATGGTTAGGCTTGAGAGGGTGTTTGATGTTATGGGTTGTCCAAATGATTGTAAGCTAAGTTTGGCTATATTTTTGCTTGAGGAAAATGCTTATCATTGGTGGGAGTTGGAGCAACAGCGATATGTGGGCCAGGTGGCTATATCTTGGGCAGATTTTAGGCTTGCATTTTATGAGCATTTTTACCCCTGATCTTTCCGTGATGCAAAGCTAGCAGAGTTCCTGAAGTTGGTTCAGGGTACTATGACAGTAGCACAGTGTGAGCAGAGATTCATTGAGTTGTCTTGGTATGCTCCATTGCTGGTAGTTAATGTGGAGGATAAGTGTCATAGGTTTGAGGATGGTTTGAGAGAGGAGATTCGATCTATTGTGACTGTGATTGGGCATACTCGATTTGTGACACTGGTTCAGGCGGCTATGAGGGTTGAGAGGAGCATTGACGAGGGACATGCACGTGTGGATAGGCGCCGTCAGTTTACTGGTATGGGTGACCCTAACCAGGGTCCATCCAAGAGAGGTGGTTCTACCTCTAGATCATCTTCTAGTGACAGTCGATCTAGTGGTTTCAGTTATGGAGGTAGTTTTGGTAGTCATGGAGCTAGACAGAGTCAAGGTTCAGCTCAGCATTCAGTTGGTAGTTCAGTGAAGTTTCCCACCTCCTCAGGTATTCCGAGGACTGATAGGTCGGGTAGAGCGCTGCACCCACAGTGCCAGACTTGTGGGAGGTATCATTCTTGTCCTTGTCAGTCAGGGAGGTCTGGTTGCTACCATTGTGGTCAGATAGGACATATCATGAGGGATTGTCCTCAGCTACTTCAAGGGGGTAGTATGGCATCGGGTTCAGTAGCATCACAGAGTCAGAGTGTTGGGCTACCTACCAGAGAGCAGAGGATTACTCAGACTGGGGGGACTAGTTCTAGTAGTGCAGCACAGTCTAGTGCAGCGGGCAGAGGGGTCAGCCAGGACGACCTCATACTCAGGCGAGGTTCTTTGCTATGACTCTGTAAGAGGCTCGAGCTACAGCAGAGGTGATTATGGGTATGTTATCTATTTTTGGTCATGATGCGTATGATAGACCCAGGAGCTACACACTCATTCATATCACGTAGTTTCTCTTTACTTGTGAATAGAAAGTTGTCGGTCCTTGATAGTGTGATGGACATAGCCATACCTACTGGGCATGTTATTAATGTAAGGCATGTGTTTAGAAATTGTGCTATCAAAGTAGGGGGTCAAGTATTGGAGGCAGATCTGATGCCCTTAGATATTCATGACATTGATGTCATACTTGGCATGGATTGGTTAGCTACTCATCGAGCTTCTGTTGACTGTTTCCGCAAGGAAGTAGTATTTAGGAGTTCAGGTAAACCTGAAGTAGTGTTTTGTGGGGAGCGTAGAGTTCTTCCAGCTTGTATGATATCAGCTATATCAGCCAAGCGATTGATTAAGAACGGATGTTCTGCATACTTAGCACATATTGTTGATACTCGAGTTAGCGAGGTGAAGTTAGAAGATGTGGAGATACTAAGGGACTTTAAGGAAGTGTTCCTTGATGAGTTACCAGGATTACCCCCTGTGACAGAGATAGATTTCTCCATTGAGTTACTTCCTGGTACAGGTCCTATATCTCAGGCACCATATAGGATGGCCCCTGCGGAGTTGAAGGAGTTGAAGATTCAATTGCAAGAATTGGTAGATAAGGGTTTTATTCGACCTAGTGTTTCACCATGGGGTGCACCAGTTTTGTTTGTGAAGAAGAAGGATGGCACCATGAGATTATGTATTGATTATAGGCAGCCTAATCGGGTTATTGTACGCAACAAGTACCCTTTACCCCGTATTGATGATTTGTTTGATCAGTTAAAGGGCGCTAAATGCTTTTCTAAGATTGACTTGAGGTCCGATTACCATCAGTTGTGAATTAGACGAGAGGATGTACCTAAGATAGCTTTCAGGACTCGATATGGACATTATGAGTTTTTAGTCATGCCATTTGGGTTGACTAATGCACCCGCAGCCTTCATGGACCTCATGAATCGGGTATTCCGCCCATTCTTGGACCGATTTGTCATTGTCTTTATTGACGACATATTGGTCTATTCTAGGAGTGAGAGGGAGCATGCAGAACACTTGACAAGGGTATTGTAAATCTTGAGGGAAAAGTAGTTATATGCCTAGTTTAGTAAGTGTGAGTTTTGGTTGGATAAGGTAGCATTCTTGGGGCATGTGATCTCAGCGGATGGAGTCCTTATTGATCCATAGAAAGTTGAAGCAGTGGTTAGGTGGGACAGGCATACTAGTGTTACGGAGGTTAGGAGTTTCCTAGGCCTTGCTGGATATTATCGTCACTTTGTTGATGGATTTTCTAGAATAGCGGGACCTCTCACTGGCTTAACTAGGAAAGACATTAGATTTATGTGGTCAGAGGAGTGTGAGCAAAGCTTTCAAGAGCTTAAGAAACGTTTAACTTCTGCTCCAGTGTTGACCCTTCCCGATGATAGTGGTGAGTTTGTCATTTATAGTGATGCATCTCTATGAGGTTTGGGTTGTGTATTGATGCAACATGGTAAAGTGGTATCTTATACTTCTAGGCAACTCAAGACACATGAATTAAACTATCCTACCCACGATTTGGAGCTTGCTGCAGTGGTCTTTGCACTAAAGATTTGGAGGCATTATCTATATGGGGCCGCTTGTCAGATTTTCACAGATCACAAAAGCCTCAAATATATTTTCGCCAAAAAAGAATTGAATTTGAGACAAAGGAGATGGATGGAATTGATTAAAGACTATGATTGCACAATTGAGTGCCATCCTGGAAAAGCTAATGTTGTTGCCAACGCTCTTAGTAGGAGGGCAACAACATCTGGTTCCTTGGCACATATGCAGGTGCATCACTTGCCTCTTTTAGTTGAGTTAAAGGCGTCAGGAGTTAGCCTTTTGGTGAATCAGTCAGGTGCGTTATTAGCTAGCTTCCAAGTAAGGCCTATGTTAATTGAGCAAGTGAGAGAAGCACAACAACATGATCCTTTACTAATGAAGCTAAGGGAAGAAGTGAGTAATGGTGCAAGGGTGGACTATACAATTAGAGATGATGGAGCTTTGGTTATGGGTACTAGATTGTGTGTCCCAAATGATCAGGTACTTAAACGAGAGATTCTTGAGGAAGCTCATAGTTCGGCTTATGCTATGCACCCAGGAAGTACCAAGATGTACCATACACTTAAGGAGCATTATTGATGGTCAGGTATGAAGAGGGAAATTGCCGATTTTGTTAGCAAGTGTTTAGTATGTCAGCAAGTCAAGGCTCAATGTCAACAACCTGTTGGTCTCTTGCAGCCATTACCCATACCGGAATGGAGCCAACTAACAATTTTCCTAATCCTAAATCGAGCTTTAAGGTGGCAATAGCCTTGACTGTCACTCTCATGTCATTTCCCACACACAGGTTCACTTCATCACTTTTTGGAATTCTCCTTCTTATGAATCCTACAAAGAATTAGTAATATGAATAGGTGAGCCTGACCAAGACTGTGGTTCAACATTTATAAGATTAATTTCTAAGGAAAAAACTGAATTAGAAAAAATCTTACCCTTTTTGGCTAACCAGTTCTTGTAGCCAGTGCAGTCTTTTTTCATGTGACCTACTTTCTTACAAAAGTAGCACTTAAACCTAAATGGCGTGTTCTCTTTAGCCACTGCAGCTGTTGAACTCTTAGTTATGGTTTTGGTAGGCTTGAGCTTGTTCTGGGGCTTTTTCTTCTTAGGCTTCTCTATGAGGTTGATGGCTGTGGCAGGCCCTTTCTGTAACGTCCCGAACCTGAATCCACCGGTTTACTAGTCATTTGGACGGTAAACGACAACTACTTTCACTTTTACTTTCGTTTCCGTACTTTTAGTGGCCCTAAAAGTTGACTTTTTGTTCGGGTCAAAATTTGAGAAAATGTTCTTCACGAAAGTTGTTGGGGACGTTAAACCGAGCGCGTGCATATGTAGTGCGTAAAAATCGGAGTTCGTATGCGAAAGTTATGAGCGAAATAAGGAAGTTACTGTTCATGGTAAATTTATATATATATTGAAATTTTACTGTGGTAGGTTTCCAAAACCGGAAACCCACCCTTTCTCTCTCTTTCCCCCTGATCTCTCCCTCTTTCCCTTTCGGCCTCTATCTTCCTCCTCTCAATTCCCGGCCATCCGGCCATCACCTGGCAGAAAGCCGGCCACCACAGGGTCGCCTCCTCCCCCTGGTCATGCTGGTGCCCTTAGTTTTCGACGATTTGGCCGGAAAAGCTCGGATCGAAGCAAGGTTTGCTCCAGTTGCAGTTTTGGGGTTTCACCGATTTCCGGCCATTCTGGCCACCTTCGGCCACCAGGTTAGCATCGAAGGTTCGGTTTTTGATGGTGATCATTTCCCCTAAGGTCTTTCATTTCAATTTGCAGTGTAGAGGTCGAATTAACGATTTGCAATTTCTAGGGTTCTTGGAGTTTTCTGGAAATTTTTTCACCGGCCACATTGGAGCTCTTCCAGGTAAAATTGGAACTTGTTGTAGTTGGTATCAGAGCATTAGGTTGTTAGGTTCTGTAGACTCGTTTCTATTATGTTACCTTATATGCTTGGTGTTACCCAGTACCTCTCGAGTGATGGCCCGACTGCAACGGTTCCCCATCGTATACTCTTCGGTGCTGCGGTATTCATCAAGTGTGTAAGCTACAAAGCTAGTTGGTTTTCATTTGGTGCTATGCCTCTTGTACGCCGACCTCCTAGGGTTTTCTTTGCGTATTCGATTGGTCAACTGTCTTGCGCCTATTCCTGGTGATGGTAGAGTAAAACTACTCTAGAGTTTCGAGTTGTGCTACGAAATGTGATTCGAGGAAAATGTTGTGGTTGTCTTTTCCTCGATGCCAACAATTTTGTTGGGGCATAGATTATGGTGCGGAAACTAGAGTTCGAGTTTGTGTTTGAGTGTCTGAGATGAGTGACAATATTTTTTTGGGTTGTCTTTGAGTACTATAATTGCTTCGGAAATCATGATCGTTGGTGGGAATGGAACTAGTGGTAATAATGGTGGTTTTGACTTTGAACCAAGTTTCGAGAAATTGTGTTTTGTGATGTGATCGGTTGTTAAATAGCAATTGAATTATTATTGGAAGTTTTGGTCATTCTTTGGGAAACGTCAATGTTGGAAACCATTTACAAGAGGAAATTGGATAAATATTTTGAATTTTTATGGCTTGATGCTGTGCTTCCAAGTGACTCTGGTCACTGATAATGGAAAAGTATTTCAGTGGTGATTAATTCGAGGAAATTGGATTGTTACGTAGTGGGACCACTTTCGGATCCGAGTGTTGGGGTGTTTGATACGAAATATTGGATGAGTGCCATTTGTTCTCTATCATGGATACCATTTAAGGAAGACCGGGTGAATGGTGTTTTGTCGTCCTAGAAAACTGGTTGTTGTTTGAGTGTAATACGTGTAGAGGATTGCTTTGGAGGAATTGAGTGGTTTTACTATTTTGGTGGCCATTGGTGGTGGTTGCCGACGGCGCGTGGGCCCCACACGCCGCCACTGTTGGTGGCGCGTGGAGGCATATATGGCAGTGTTTTAATTTCAGTTTTTAGCCCATTAAATTGTATATTGTTGTAGAGCTTGTATGTGAAGTTTGGTGAATTTTGGAGGAGTTTGGAATTGTTTGTGAATTTCCGAAGTTTGGAGTTTTGTGATGGAATTGTGGGAAATCCGGCCGTCGGATTTCCCTCGTTTTCATTGTGGAATATGTAAATTGAGGAAGTAGTGTTGTGGAAGAGTTTTAGGTGGAAATTGAGAAGTAATGGAGATAGGGATTTTCGGGTTTCGTTTAGGTTCGTATTTATTTTATCGGATTGCCGTTTACGGAAATATAATTGTGTATAGGGCAATGTTGCGAGCTACGGCTAGATGAAGGAACTCGTTTGCGTGGTCGCCCAATAGTACTGTGAGTGGACTTTTGTTTGTTTTTAAATAAGTGATGCATGC
Organism: Rosa chinensis; assembly: GCF_002994745.2. Classification (NCBI taxonomy): domain Eukaryota; kingdom Viridiplantae; phylum Streptophyta; class Magnoliopsida; order Rosales; family Rosaceae; genus Rosa; species Rosa chinensis. The sequence continues at coordinate 17,108,055 of NC_037088.1, read as the reverse complement.
ATTTATTTACTAAAGTAAGTTCTATTTAATTAACTATCACTTTCCGAGCATATGAATTGATTTTGGAATTTAATTATGATTTATCTCGGTATGACTTTCGGAATTGGTTTTGGAATATATGATTATTATTTGGAAATATGATTTACGTGATTTTTTTCCGACGACTTACTTTACCGAGATGATTTTTGGATTACATATTATATTTAGTAGTCAATTTTGAGATATTCTGGAATATTATTGGAAATGAGATTTTTCCGAAGGAATTTGTGCTCGTACTAATTTCCGGGTTTGGTTCTGAATTTGAGAGTATTTGGCCTGCGGGGTCACGTCATTGGAATATACTTATTTGTTTTCTCATGAGCTATTGGGAAAGCCTTTCGGATTTTATGGATTTTGAATGTTTTCCTCACCATACTCGGGTCATTCGATTAGGTCTCCTCCTCACTTACTTTGCGTTTGTGAGTGGCAGTTGAGGTAGCTTATTCTCCTCCTCACTTACTTTGTGTTTGTGAGTGGCAGTCGAGGTGATTTATTCTCCTCCTCACGTGGGTGGCAGTCGAGGTTATTAGTTCTCCTCCTCACACAATCTATGTGTGAGTGGTAGTCGAGGGTAGGTTGAGCCTAAGGGGCTCCTTTACCCGTATGGTGACATCCTTTCCCCATATCCTACTATTTGTACTTGACTAGCAGAGCTAGTCCGATTCTTTTAGCCAGTGGGGACTCGTATGTTTTCACGAGACTCCGAGTTTTAAAGACTTACGTTTTATAAATGTTGCATGCATCGGGAATTTTTTTTAAAGAAATAAATGTGCGAAAGTATGAAATCTTTTTTTTTATTATTTGTTTATGTTTTTGTCCACTCACGCTAACGTTTTTCGTTTACTTTCCCCTGGGCCCTTCGATTTCTAATGGCCAGTTTGCAGGCGTTATTAGTTGGGGTCGGGCGTATGTGGTTCGAGGCATAGTTGACGATTAGCTTCCGCACTTCTTTGTTTGGCTCTGATCTATTGTGGGTTACTGTTTTGGGTAGTCCACTTTAGGGGGTGACTCGACCAGTTCTCGGTAGAGTTATCACTAAGGTGGGCCCCGCAGGGCCACTCCGGATTTCGGAGGGGGAAATCTGGGGCGGGTCCTGTTACTTTCTCTTTATTGATCCTGTCTTCCTCATCCACACAAATGGATATGAGCTCATCTAAGGTCCAGTTTCCTTAATGCAATGCATAATGCACCACCTGTTCATCCCTAACTCCCATCAATAGCTCCCTGAGCCTGCTATTTATATTAATCATCTTCATTATATACTCTGTAACTCCCCTTGAACCTGTGTACTTCAAGTCAAGAAACTCCTTAGTTAGCCTAGCTGCTTCTGCTTTTTCACTTTCTTTAAACTTAGCAGCTATAAGTTCCAAAAAATCTGATGCTAGCTCAGGTTCTTCCATGCTTCCCCTGACAGTTTTTGACATAGATGTACGGATAAGATTCTTAGCCATCCTATTAGATCTATGCCACTTCTTATAAAGATCAGTTTGTTTCTTGGTGCTTTTATCATTGAACTCTGCAGGCTTATCCTCAGTAAAGCAATAGTCTATGTTCTCATGCATTCCCATTGTTTGGCACCAAAACTAGTTGGCGTGCAAACTGTCTCTTTTGAGCGTGTGCGCAAGGGTGCCAGCACCGTGGGGTACAGTAGTCGGGGAATCCCTTGATCTGACTTCTTCTTGAGCGCTGTGGACTAGGAGAGCAACAACCTCATCACAGGGTTCTTTTCTTGCCTTTCGGAAAAGGACTTCTTGCCTTACGGGTAAGGGCTTTGGTTGTGATCTCTTTGCGTTCACCGAATCGATACTTAGTGTTGTAGACTAAGCAGAGCAATCACTAGGAAGTTGGGAAAAAGCACAGGGTTTGTTAAAGAGTGACTTTAGCTTCGCTGGGTTGCGAGGGCGTTACCCTTGCTTCGCTGGTTCGCAACTAGGTTGCAGATAGGTTTGCTCCGGAGAGGCTTTGGTAATCTGTGCGATTAGTTGATTGAAGAGTTGTGTCTGTTTTGTCCTTGAAACCCAGTATTTATACCTAGGGTTTCGACTGCTCCTTGCCATAGAAGGATTATTGATTGAAGTTTCCTATTCAATCTCCGCTACTTGATTCCAATAAGGACTCGTTTTCCTCATGGATCTTGGAATGGACGAAGCTATGACCCAAACCCAAGTAGACTTATTTTTGGGCCGCAAGTATCGGTCCGCTATGCTAAATCCCCTTAAGGATCCTGCCAAAATTACTTTTGGTCTCAAACATTGCCCCCCAGGCCCCGAAATCAGGCCAGCATAAACATAACTGATTGAAGGGAACCAAACGACATGCCTCATTATGAAACGGGATCATTAATGAAGGATTGCGTCCATTCGCTTGCTAAACGTCTTTTCGTCGCATCGTTTCCCTCACAAAATCCCTTTTTTAAACTCGCAGCCACTTCCGACCTGACACATCAGAAACTCTTCCAGTCTCCTAAACCCTCTTATTCAAAACATCCTCCTTGCAAAAACCCAGAAATGGCTCCTTCAAAGAAAATCATAATCGATCAGGAAGAGGAGATCAATGAGAACGCCGCCCATACCTGGGGAACTGGCATAGGTGCCCGCTGCTTCCTCCACACTACCGTCCAGAGGCCACTGCTACTCAGACTCCCAAACCACCGCGCCGAGCTGGGTCCCACTCCCCGAGACTACATGCCAGAAGAAGCGCTCTCGCTTTATGGCCTACCCATCACAGACCGATTCCTGTTCTCAGAAGAACGCCTGGTGAAACGATAATAATACAACCAAGTCATAGGTTACAATAGTAATACAACAATTTCATGGTTATCAGAGCAGTCTAAAACCAAAAGTACAACGATAAACAAAGTAGGTTAGCAAGTAATCTACGAAGGATAGATGGCAGCGGTGGTGCTAAGCCTCTCAACTCCTAAAGCCGAACAGCTACACTGCAGACTGCATTTGAAACAGAAGGGCACAGGGGGAAAGTACATAAAAACGTTAGCGTGAGTGGACAAAAAAATAAATAATTGTAAATAAAAGTAATTTTTATACTTTCCCTCATTAATTCCTTTAAAACTCGATGCATGCAACAATGGTAAAACTTTTATCTTTAAAATCAAGAATCTCGTAAAGACAAGTCAGCCCTACTGATTAAGGGAAATCGGACTAGCCCCGCTGGTTAAAAATAATATAATAAGTATGGGAAGATGACAACCATACGAGTGAGCCTCCCAGGCTAAAGTACTCCCATACTCCCGTATATACCCTTACACTACTAAGTGTAGCGATTAGGATACTGGGCTTCTACATTACTATCACAAAGACAGTAGCCAGCGCCACAAAGGCAGATGGGCTTCCGTGATCCCATCACGTCACCACAAAGGCGAACTCAATGCTAGCATGATAAAATCACCCCAAAGTATGGCACAGGAAATCATATTCGAAAATCCAGTAAATCCATAAATACATAAGGCTTCCCTAGCTCTCGCAAAAGAATTTCCAACGACGTGTCCCACAAGCCAAGATAATCTTAAGTTTAAAATAAATAAGTGAGAAATAATAATAAATCAACGGCATGTCCCACACGCCAAAATAATCTCGGGTCAATGACGAATAAGCAAGGAAGTTCAATAATGAACTAATATCCCATTTTGGAAATCACTATGGAAAATACTTCTTTGAAAAACAACATAAATCATAATTTCGAATCCGAGCATAAAAAAATTAATATCTGAAAATCACAATCGGAATAAATCATAATCATTTCATGAAAATCCTCATTGAAAGTAATTCCACGAGATAAATCAAAATCAAAATCCGAAAAACAATCATATGCTCGAAAAGTAATATGATAATTAAATAAAGCACTAGTTCAAGGATTAAAAATGCATGCATCATTCTTTAAGAAATAAAAGTCCACTCACGGTAAATGGCTAATCTTGCAGTCGGTCGGAATCCTCCTCAAATGGAGCCTCCTCTAGTCCTGTACAAGAAAATAATCGTTCATGAATAATCCCAGGACTGAAAATAATTTATGATAATTGAAATCTAATTTCTAATTGTTTCCTTAATCTCAACTCCTTAAATCTCCTCCAATAACCAACCAAACTTCAAATATTTACATTTATAGGATTTTATGGGCTAAAAATCAGAGTCGGAAGGCAGCCATACGCACCGCCGCCACCGCCCACAGTGGCGGCGCCGCAGTCGTCGCCGCCAGCTCCAATGGCCACCAAATTTTAGCAGCAGCTTCGTCTCAACCATCCAAACATTTTTCTCAACTACAACAAGTTCTAATTTTACCTTGAAGGGCTCCAATTTGGCCCGTGAACATAAGCCCAGAAATTTCGAAACTCACCAATTTGGAAATCCTTCAAATTCTCCTACCACAGTGAAAATTTTAGCTAGAAGCTTTGAGGAAAGATGATCAGTGACTCCCTATGGTTAGTCGGCAGTCCCCTCTAACCATTACCTCCTTGTCCGGTCAGTAGTATCCTCCAATGCGTCCCTGGTCTGCAGTCCCCTCCAGGTGGCATGAGATGATTGGTCAGCAGTTCCCTCTAGTCATCGCCTATTTTTGAGATATGAGGTTTTAAAGAGACTTTGAGACAGCTTTTGAAAGGTTTTATAATACGTGTTTGAGATTTCAATAAAGAGAAGGATTAAGAGTATTTTTAAGATTTTTACTGCATGCCAGGTTTTTAAGAGGATAATTGGGAGAGCATTAAGTTCCACTTGTTCATTTAAAATTACTTATTTTTTTCCTCCACTCACTCTAACGGTTTTTAATTGCTTTTCCCCTAGGCCCTTCGGTTTCAAATGCCCAGTTTGCAGGCTAAATTAGCTCGAGGTCGGGCGTACAGAGAGCTGAGGCATAGCTGTCATAGCTTCCGTCTTGCAGAATGTATCGGTCATTTATCTCTCTATTCCATCTTCTGGTATACCTTATGCATTAGATTTCTCTGATAATCGTGCGATTAATATTCTTAAGTTGAGAATTGTTTGTAAAATGGGAGATGTTGTGATTTAGGGGGCAGGGTGGCTCCAAAAGAATAAGGGTGGATTATTTTAGAAGTGTAAATGTCTTTCTACAGGTTTGGGTAGTCTACTTTTAGAGGAAGTTCCGCCAAATTTTTTGGTAGAATTTCTTCTAATGTGGACCCGGCAGGGCCACTTTGGATTTCAGGGTGAAATCCAGGGTGGGTCCTGTCAGTTGGTATCAGAGCATTAGGTTGTCAGATTCTATAGGCTCGTTCCTATTCTGTTATCTTGTTTGCTTGATGTTACTCAATTCCTCTAGAGTGATGGCCCGACTTCAGCGGTTCCCCATCATATACTCTTCGGTGCTGATGTACGCATCGAGTGTGTAAGGTACACGTCTAGTTGGTTTTTCCTTCAAGTATTATGCCTCATATACGTCGATCTCATAAGGATTTCACTACATATCAGATTGTTTACATATCTTGCACCTTTTTTTGGTGATGGTAGAGTAAGACTACTCTACATGTTCGAATTATGCTATGAAATGTGATTCGAGGAAATATTGTGATTAGTTCTTCCTTGATGTCAATAAGTTTGTTGGGGCATGGTTTAAGGTGCGAGACCAAAGTTTGAAATTATCCTTGATTGTTAGATGTGAGCGGTTATAGTTTTGGGCTATCTCTAGATACTATAGTTGTTTTGAAATTAGGATTGTCAGTTATGACATCATAGGGTATCCATAATGGTTCAAGCAGAATTAGTATGCGATACAAAGTATGATATGAGTTCTGAATCGTGGAGCATTGAAGATTTAATTGTGATCGGTTCTTGGTGGAAGTTTTACTAGACAGATGGGTTGTCCTTTTATAAGAATGGTTAGCAAAGCAACTTTACTAAAATACGCTTTCCAATTGGCTCCGGAATTATTTTAACTCAAGGCTTGACCAGCATTCTAGTTATGTTAGGTGAAATGTAATGTAGTTTGTCTAGTAGAGTTATGGGTTTCAATGGTGATTAATTCGAGATTGTGGATAGTTATGTGGTGTGACCACTTTCGGATGTCCTTTATGTAATGCAAAATATTGGGTGGATGTCCTTCATTTCATATCAATGAGGTTGTTCGAGAAAGGACCTTGTAAATCGTGTTTTGTCATTCCAGAAAATTGTTTGTTGCTTGAGTTGAATACTTGTATTAAATATTTTGATTTGGAGAAATTGAATGAGTTTTACTACATTGATGTCATTATGGGTGCTAATGGGTTAATCTGTTGAGATATTGGTTCTCGCCTTAATCAACGTTTCTATCATATGATGACCCTTGATTGGGAAGTATAGGGAGTAATTGAGATACGGTCACCATGGCATGATTACTAGCGAGATGACGTTAATATGAAGTATGAGTTTGGCATGAGATTGTTGGTATATATACACAAGAACATAGCCAGGAAAATAAATTGAGTGTGCTAAATCTTAGGTTGCCAAATTCGTGCTAAGAAGTTTTGTGTCACAGTTATTAATTGAATTTAGAGACCTATATTTCTCACCTCAAGAGAGCATAAGCTCTAAAATCTTGTGGGATTGTAATTCTCTATGTCTAGTGTTATCCTGTAAAAGGATTTTTTTTTTTTTTTTTAATTTGGAATGGTAGAGGTTATGGAACATTGATTGGAATACTGGAGAGTAAGAACAAGAAAAGTTACTGTAGATTGATTTTGGAATTTTATAGTTCCTAAACGAGCGGGAATATGGAGCCAAAAATTTGCAGGAACTTAGACATACATGTCTCACATATGCTTGAGAAACAGCTTTAAATTTTGTGGCCTTTAGCTTGCACAATAGCCTACCAAGTACACCAATATTGGAACCAAATTACGACAAAATCTGTATGATGGAATAGTGAATTTGCAGGCCTATAATTTTCTACTTAGAGTTAAAGGGAGCGAGAAATTTTATGTCAAGAAAGCGAAATGTGTCTAGTTTCTGTTCCAGGTGGTTTCATTATTTTCCATCTTCTGGATTTGGAAAAATGACAGTTTGAGTGATTATAGATTTGCAATAGTTTGCAGAATAATTGATCCACTTTGATAAATTACCATTTACATTTAGGTTGAAATTGAGCAACCTATTTTTTTTATATGGACGGAAAGCCCTATGAGTATACTTTCTAGTTTAAGTGGAATCACTCCATTTGGACTTTCTTATCTCAAGTTGTGAGTATTTGATGAAGGAGTGGTCAATGCTGAAAATTTCCGATCTCATAGTTTCTTATCTAGCTTGAGTTTCTTTTCAAAGAAAATTTGGGGTGAGCTGCAACACAACACAATCTTCCTCTAGTTCCATGCCTGAGCATATACCTACGATTTATCAAAAGTCTAAACTAACAGTTGGAGTGTGACTAGTAGCCTCCTAGGATGTAAAGTGTGTGGTAGGCTACTGGGCTTACTTCTTGGCAAGATGAGATTTGAGAAATTTTGAGCAATAATTGTTCGTGTTGTATGAGCATCCAAAATGTTGTTGTAACTGAAGTTTTATTGAATAAGTATTGTGTGGAGAGTGAATCTTCAGCTACCTTATCCTCAGCTCCATAAGAGACACTTGTCGCCTGGTAGTGTTGTTTGAGTCAAGGAAGAAGAGTTGATCATATTTAAGTACTTTGTTGTTTAACGTTGATTGTTGGAATATTACAGTCTGGAAACCCGAAGAAAAAGAAAGTGAAATGCTATGATAGCAGCCCTTGTATGTGAATCTGAGCATGAACGGGTGAGTAGTACTCGAAAGGTGTAGCCTTATGACCGCCAAAGAAGCTACATGATTAGGAACTTATAGAGTTGACTAAGGCTATTTTGCGATATACTTGGCAACTGTGGGTCCTCTACATGAATGACATTTGATCAGAAATCTAGGCACAAACAGATAAAAGGGAGTGTTGTTTTGTGGTGGTTAAGAAACTACTTATTTTAGACTTGTTGGTTAACAGTGACCATTTGGTGGTTATCATCATGTTGTTGGTGACCAGAGTAGATCTTCACCATACGAGTTATATGAAAAGGTTATGAATGCTACTATTCCAATTGAATAGTTTGTGATATCGATACCATGAGTCATTTGAACTAGTATTTGACATAAATTTCTTGACGCCGAAGTTGTGTACTTGTGAGTATGTAGTACTACATAGTTAGGTAAGACAAGGTTATTCGACTTGTAATATTGATAAATTTGGGTTTTAAGCATATGTTTTTAGTTGCTTGTGTAATTGAGATTATCGGAGATTATCAGTTGCTCCAGTTGTTGACTTAAGATTGCAAAAGAAAACTTAACCCAATGAAGATTTGATTTTCATTATGCAGTATTCAAGGTGTAGTTCGTTTAAGTAAATCACCTTGATTTAGTCTTGAGTCTTTATTCTGGAAATTCTAGCATGTGTTTCTGCTCACATATATGAACCATTTATAGGTTGCTTCAAACATAATGCTTTGACGATGTTCTCCCTCAGTTGTTAAGGATTGTGAGTAATGAGTGGAAGTAAATCTATCACCTAAGACACTGAATTTAGTAGGAACGCTATGGGAATTATTCAGATCACAATGATTGGCTAGATTTCAGCTAGAGGATTGTTTCTTATAAGGGTTGATCTCCCTGTTCTAATTGGTCAACTCTTGGATCAGTTTTGAAGCTAATTTCTACATGATTTGAGCAGACTTGCACATCTTTTTTTTTTTTTTATGCCTTATCATTGCCACTGTTGTATGATTGATGTGTACGTTATTCATCTTCGTGAATGTTTACTACGGATTTGTGTGTGCACCCATCTCTACTTCAACAGTATGAAATTTCGAGGATGAAATTTTTATAAGGAGGGGAGACTGTTACATCCCAGATCTCAAGTTACCATTTTACTAGTCTTTCGGATGGTAAACGAGTGTTATTTTTATAACAAATTACATATAAGTTATTGACAAAAGTTGACTTAACAAATACATCCTCTAAATATTGAATTAAACATATAAGGACTAAATCTTACAAATAAGGACAATGTATTCTCCACTTGCCACATGTCATGAGTTAATTTACTTTTTTATCTTTAACTACTTATTTTGACTTCTAATCACTTTATGAGGATCAAATCTTACAAATATGGACAATGTGTTCTCCACTTGCCACATGTCATGAGTTAATTTACTTTTTTACCCTTAACTACTTCTTTTGACTTCTAATCCCTTTATGTTACTTTTTTTTTTTTTTGGCTAAATACAAATTACTACCCTGTGGTTTAGGTCCAAAATCAATTCAGTCCCTGAACTTCTAATTGCATCAAAAACACCCTTGTACTTTCAATTTTGATCTAATAGGTCCAATTTGTTAGTTTTCCGACAATTGAGTTATTTAACTTGTTAATGTGGCTCATATATGGCATATGTTTTATGATGTAGTGTCGAGGTGGTCTGCATAGTCAATTTAGGAGTGAGTCATACTATTAAAAATAAATAGTTTTTCAACAAATAATCCAACTATAACTTGAATCCATAACAGAATATTAACGAATTAGACCTGTTAGATCAAAATTGAAAATGCAGGGGTGTTTTTGATGAAATTAGAAGTTTAGGGACTGAATTGATTTTAGACATAAACCACAGGGTACTAACTAGTATTTAGCCCTTCTTCTTTTTTTGGAGAATAATTCTTTAGGTTACTTTTCTTTTTTAGAATAATTCTTTTATGTTACTTTTTTTTTTCTTGAGAATAATCCATTTATGTTACTTCACAAAACCTCACTCTCCTATTACTCTCATCTCATCATCTAATCCTGCTACCGCACTCGTCCAATTCTGCTTAATCCTGCTACAACACTCATCTAATCTTGCTACTGCACTCATACTCATCCAGTTCTACTACTGTACTCGTGTTGCACTCATACTCGTCTAGTTCTGCTAATGCATTTGTACTCGACTTCTGCTACTGCTCTCGTCATCGCCTAATTCTGCTACTGCACTCGTCCAATCCTGCCACTGCACTCGTTGCACTCTGTGATGCCCCGGAAATTGGTAATTATTTTCTGAGGATTTTCCGAAATCTAATTTTTGGTTGTTGGACGGTTTCGTGGCTCGTGGATGGAGCGGAAGTGTTTCGGATGAATTTTTATTCGGAAAGTGTGACTTTAGGGGGGGTTGCAAAGGTTGACTTTTGAAGCGTTGGGATTCTCCAAAAACTTCCTTCACGAAAGTTGTAGAGCGCGTCAATACGAGTTCGTGGACATGTGGAACGCGAGAATCGAAGTTCGTATGAGAAAGTTATGAGCATTTGAAATTTTGGGAAAGTTCTATAAATAGTATTTTCCATTTTTGAAAACTTACTATTTTCATTTCTTTCGCTCTTCTTTTTCAGGAAATCAGAAGCTCTGTTCTCTCTCTTCTTTGCGCGTGACCCGACCCGAACCCGGCGACCCGACCCGGATTTTCCGGCGATCTCCGGCCACCTCTAACCTTGAAACCTGCGCAGAACGATTCGTCTTTCTCGTGCGGTCATCTCTGTGGCAGCCTCTTGCGGCGATTCGTGGTGGAGGAAGTGCAACAAGGCGGTGCAGTTGGAGGATTTCGGACCCGGTCAGAAATCCTTGCTCCAACATCGACGAGGCTTCAAGCCTTCTTGGTTGAGCTCAGAGCAGCCTCCTTGATCGATCCTTGGTGGTTGTTTGGATCGATTCACGTGAAACCTTGTTCAATTCAGTCCGGATTACTGTTCACAGCTTGTGAGGTAGTTTTCGACCCTTTATGCTTGTTTTCTGACTTCGAGCTAGTTATGAAAGTTCACAAGCATGCTAAGATGAAGAACTTTGATGTTGTGAGTTTTGTGAAACATTGAGTTTTGGCCGGCGGCGGTGCGCCACCGCCTGTGGCGGCGTTCCGGTGGTGTTCCGGCCACTTAAAGAACTATTTTTGGTATTATATATGTTCTACACGTTGATACGAGCGTTTCGATATATAATATGCAAATTTTGGAATTCGTATGGAATTGTTATGATTTTTTGCAGTTTCATATCGATCGATTTATTCTATCCGTGAGGATTTGAGTGTCCGATCGACTTGTGGTTTGGTCACATCGATCGTGGATGTATTCCGGAGACTTTGGGAGGTCTCGGATGTGGTTTTGCCTCGATTGGCGCTGCTTTGGGGGATTTTAGTTCAAAAACAGGGGTTTCGGACTTAAATTGGTTGTGAATCGTTACTGATTTGAGATCATTGGTGAATAGGTGCTTCTAAAAGGCGAATTGGACGAGTTGTTGGTGATAGTGTTAGTTCAGTTCTGTATAGAAAACGCAGCGGGATTTCGAGGTGAGTAATCTCACGAAGTTCATTCACGAACGGGAATACCCTTATTGTTTTGAGAGTTATTTTTTAACTGCAAACTATTGTTGGTATTAGTAAGCATTCCTCAGTGGATGACTACATATAGATATATATTTACATGAAATATATATGTTTTGGTGGTTTGTGGATTTGTGAAAACAATATGCATGAAATGATGCTTTTTATTGTTTTGGGTTGTGACTTTTGGAAAACAAATGATTGTGGAAAAGCGTTGTGATTTGGGTATGAAAGCAATAGGCATGAATTGATGCTTTTTATTGTTTTGTGTTATGGCTTTTTCAGAAAACAATGATTATGGAAATGTTGATTTCGATTGTTTTCAAAAGCGTTGCGATTTGTGTAACATTTTGGGTCATGTGCGACTCCTTTAATGTTTTGCTCCAAGGGACAGTGCGGCCCGAGGATCGAAGGTCTATGACCTTGGGCAGAATATCAGGCATCACGTCTTTGGCCGGAAGAGTGGTTACGTTTTCAGTTAGAGCTGTACTCTGTCTGCCATATAGGTAATTCATGGGGTAACGGGAATTGGTTATTGATAACTCATGACATTACGTATTTTTAGGGAACAAGGTGGGAGTTGCTTCCTTATTAATGGTTTTTAAGGGGACAAAGTGCAAGTTGTTTTCCTTATTAACGATTTGATAGAAATCAAGGTGTGAGTTGCTTTCTATGGTACGCTTATGGTACAACTGATAGAATTCAAGGTGTGAGTTATTTTTTATGTTTTACTGATAGAATTCAAGGGTGAGTTGTTTTCTATGTTTTACTGATAGAATTCAAGTGTGGGTTGTTTTCTATGGTACGATTTTGGTACAATTGATAGGAACCAAGGAGTGAGTTGCTTTCTATGTTTCGATTTGAAAGGAAATTAAAGTGTGAGTTATTCTCATTTATTTCATGTTTTAAGAAATCAAAGCGTGAGTTTTTTTCCTCGTTTGGCGTGAGTTGTGCATGTGTGTTTTGAGTTACTCATATGGGCTTGCAAAAGCTTACCGGGTTTGTTGTGTGGCAACCCGGTACACTATTCAAACAGTGTAGGGGTTAATCCTGCAGGTTAGGATAATCGGGTTGAAGCTGAGGTAGCGCCTTTGCAGCTTTACGGTAGGAAGCCATTTTTATGACCTTACCGTTGATAAGGACTTCCGTTGTATAATTAACTCTGAGTATCATTTACGTTTTATTTTGTTGTGGCAATTTAATTCGTAAGCTTATGTAATATATGACTCTATGGAGCCGGTCAATATTGGCATAGTGGGTTCAGGGCATTAATATGTGTGTAAGTTAAAGGGAAAAAGTTTCTAGGTATTTTGTATTGATGGCTGAACGTTCACGCATATGTAATTATGGGATTATATATCGATTTTCATGTGTGTAAAATCAGGGGCGTGACACACTCATACTCGTCCAGTTCTGCTACTACACTTGTACTCGTCTTCTGCTAATGCTCTCGTCATCTCCTAATTCTGCTACTGCACTCGTCCAATCGTGCTACTACACTCGCTGTACTCATACTCGTCCAATTCTACTACTGGCCTCGTACTTGTGTTCTGCTACTGCACTCATCATCGCCTAATCCTGCTACTGCTCTCGAAATGAAATTTCTTCAATTCTTCCACTCTTACTTTAAAAATTAAAATAAGTAACAAAAAATATGTCTAGGCATTTTGCTAGTTGTAGCCAAGCAATGACACAGAAAACCAAAGCAACAATATGGAAAATGAAAAATTGCACGTAAACAACAGTAGAGTGAATTCTAAACCAGCTACACTTGTGACCAACAGTACGGTGGTTAACGAGCAATTAAATACTTCGTTTACGTGGAGTGGTGTACTGAAAGGCTTCTGGATTGTACTGTAAAACTTCATCATGAAGATTCATAGGTTGGACGTAGCCATATTGAACTGCCGCAGTATCCTCCCTCAGCTTCCTAACACAATACCATATATTAGCAATAATTCACAAACAGAAAACGAAAAACAAATGCTACTATACAGAAAACCTACTTAAATCCAAAATTCGGTAAATTCAAAGGTGATAGAAACAATCAAACAGGTGAAATTTCAAATCATCACTACAATTTCAAGATGCTGCATTCCAATTTCAAAGCTAAACCTGGAAATCAAATCTGCTGCTAAGAACAAATAGCACACTTACAAGCAAGAGACGTCAGTAGCACGAAGTAGATCAGCAATCCTACTCCGACTCGGCTCATCAAACAATTGGAGTTCCTGATCGGAGGCGCCGCAGAGCATCGGAAGGGAAGGCAGAGGCAAGCAAGGAGCAACTTCAGAGTGCGTAGTATTGGAGAGTCGGATGCCTTGTGGCTCCAGCAGGAGCCAGAGCTCGAACTGACCGTAGAGCTCATCGGTAGGTTCACCGGCATGGCTTAGTCCCTAGCCAGATTCGTCGGAAAATTCCCAGAAAGCTCGCCCGAAAGCTTGAGACTTCCAGCTTCGATTCGACTTCATCTGAGCTTCTCTGTGAAAACCCGAACCATAGACGTGATCGAGACACCGAGACCATTGGAACGTTGGTGGTCCGCCTCCATATCACCGCTGGAATTTGCAAAAAACCCGCCGAGATACTCAGAGCTTTCGAGAATGGGTCAAGGCGTCGATGCTCATCTGTTTTGGGTTTTTGTTTTGGGTGTTAGTATTTGGTCAGTGGCATACTCATAAATATTTCATTAAACTGAGCATTTTAGTCATTTTTCATTAAAATTGGGACTCAGACTTGCATCATTTGACTTTTGGGCCTATGCTCATGTCCTTATTTGTATAAATCTTTTTAAACGAGAGTTTTCTATGTTTACATCTTTGGTCATGTGCTACTATGTAATTTTCTATTATTTTTATTTTTGGCTCCATTTCGACCATTTAGGAGGCCCTAAAAGTTGACTTTTTGTTCGGGTCAGATTTTGAGAAAATTTCCTTCATGAAAGTCATAGAGGACATTAAACCGAGCACGTGCATATGTGGTATGTAAAAATCGGAATTCGTATTCGAAAGTTATAAGTAAAAAATTAAAGTTACTATTCATGATATTTTAGTAGAAATTTGAATTTTTACTGTGGTAGGTCAGAATTCTACCCGGGTAACCATTTTTCTCTCTTTCTCATTTTTTCCACGTTTCCTTCTCTCTCTCTCTCTCTCTTCGACACCACACTGTACACCGCCACTGACAGCAAACCCGGCTACCTGGGAGCGAGCTGCGACCACCGTTCGACTCTTCTCTTTGTTCTTGACGCATCTGTGGTGGTGGAGCACCGTGCTTTGGCTGGAAAACGGAGAACCAAGGCCGTAAACTTCACTGTTCCAGTTTGGAAGTCAATGCCGGTTTCTCTTCAATTCGGCCACCTCCGACCACAAACCTAGGTCCATTAGAAGCTCCTTGAGCCACTCTTCTTGCTCTCCAAACCTCTTGCAGCGATTTGCAGCATGGAGGAATAAAGAATAATTGGAAAATTTCACTGTACTTTGGGTTGCTTAATTGTTCGACCACTTAAAGGTATTTTCTGACTTTGCTCAGTTGAGAAAGTTGTTGGAAATGTTGAGACGATGTAGTACATGAAATTTGGTAGCCGTTGGTGGTGGTGGCCGGCGGTGCTTGAACCCCACACGCCGCCACTGTGGGCGGCGCATGATGGCACGTAGGACGGTGATTTAGCTTCCATTTTTATCTAGTTATATCCTATAATTGTTGTGGAGCTTGTATATGTGATTTTGGTGAAAATTGGAGAAGTTTTGGTTTAATTATGAATTTTCCAAAATTTAGAATTTTGATTATTGATTTATAAGAATCTGATCATTGGATTTCTCTCGAATTTTCCTTAGAATTTGTAGATCGATGTATAGATGTTATTGGTGAAGTTTGGATGAAATCCAATGTGGATTGAAGGAGTTCAGTTCAAAGGAGACGTTTAGAATTTCGATTTCTATTTATCATAAATTAAGTCTCGGTTCGTGCGAAATAATTATTTATTATATTGATTGTTCAGGACAACGAATATGCGAGTTTGAGAAAGGGATAGTTGGACAGCCATCATAGCCGCAAACTGCGAGTGGACATTTATTTTAAATTAATTGTGCATGCAGTATATTATTATTAATATTTTTCGATTGAGATTTAATTTATGATTTGAATTATTGAGGTTTTATGATTTTATGAGCTTGATTTCTTGAGATTTATTTATGCTCTATGAATTATGAGACTATTAGTGGATTTCCTTCCTGAGGGCTTTCAGTAAATTTTCTAGCTATTTATTTATTTATGAGTTATTGAGTTGAGAAGTGATTTTAGGGAAGTGATTGATTAAGAAATTCTTATGAGAGTTATTGATTTCGAATATTTACGGGTACGAATGATTCATCAAGTATTTGATTTATGCTTTGGAGGATTTATCGAGATATTTCTGAGTTATGTTTTTGGTGATTTACGGATGATTTATTTAATTAATATCGAGTTTTTTTCCGAAAGCAATTATTTGAAAGAGGTTGATTCCAGTTTATTGAGGAGGTAAATAATTCAGTGCATGCATGCATTACCTGGTCGGCAATCCCCTCCAAGTAATAGTCTGATCGTCAGTCCCCTCCAGAAAATATTCTGGTCTGCAGTCCCCTCCAGAATATTCCGATCGGCAGTTCCCTCCGATGCGTCATCTAGTCGGCATTCTCCTCTAGGTGGGATGAGATAACTAGTCGGTAGTTCCCTCTAACTATCTGTGGTTAGTCGGCAGTCCCCTCTAACCATTACCTCCTCGTCTAGTTGGCAGTACCTTCCAATGTGTTCCTGGTTAGCAGTCCCCTCCAGGTGGCATGAGATAATTAGTCGGCAGTTCCCTCTAGTCATCGTCTATTTTTGAGATATGAGGTTTTAAAGAGACTTTGAGATGGCTTTTGAAAGATTTTATAATACATGTTTGAGATTTCAGTAAAAAGAAGGATTAAGAGTATTTTTAAGATTTTTACTGCATGCGAGGTTTTTAAGAGGATAATTGGGAGAGCATTAAGTTTCACTTGTTCATTTGAAATTAATTATTTTTTTCGTCTACTCACTCTAACGGTTTTTAAATGTTTTTCCCCTAGGTCCTTCGGTTTCGAATACCTAGTTTGTAGGCTAGATTAGCTTGAGGTTGGGCATACAGGAAGCTGAGGCATAGCTGTCATAGCTTCCGTCTTGTAGAATGTATCGATCATTTGTCTCTCTATTCCATCTTCTGGTATATCTTATGCATTAGATTGCTCTGATAATCGTGCGATTATTATTCTTAAGTTGAGAATTGTTTGTAAAATGAGAGATGTTGTGATTTAGGGAGCAGGGTGGCTCCAGAAGAATAAGGGTGGATTATTTTAGAAGTGTGAATGTCTTTCTACAGGTTTTGGGTAATCTGCTTTTAGAGGAAGTTCCGCCAAATTCTTTAGTAGAATTTCTTCTAAGGTGGGCCCCGTAGAGCCACTTCGGATTTTAGGGTGAAATCCGAGGCGGATCCTGTCACATTATCCCAAACAAATCTACTTGGAAATTCTACATAAGTTAATTCAAATGTGTTTGAATAAATGGAATTTGCTTTGAACCATGCAGTAAGCATTGTATTTTCTTTACTTTTATGTTCTATTATTGATTGAAGAGATTGAAATTCATTAAAAATAATATTTTGTTCTAATGGAAAATGAATATGTAAATGTTGAACAGATGAATGCATCTCGAGAATGAATTGAATATTCAAATAATCTCCATACAGATTCATGAGCAGTTAAATATCGACAATTAAGATAAGTTGTAATTTCATCATTTAGTTTTTCATATAGCAAAATTTGAGCTCGATCTGGCCCTTTATTAATGTATTTAAATAAATATTTGATTAACATAGATTGAGAATATGACTCAACATTAATATAAGCATGACATTTTAACAATAAATTTTGATTAAAGGTATGACAAAATTATTTCCAATATGAACGTTATTTTTTACAACAAATTTTGTATCATCATTACGACGTCTATATATTGAAGGAGCATTCGTTTCAAATATGGTATTTGTATTATATGGTTTTGAAAAAAATTTAGAACATTTTTCATTTCGCATGCAAGGAGATTTTGAATTTCTTTGTCTGCAAGGACCAGGAATCATTTTTTTTTAAGGGCTAACTCCTAGCCCTTATTCTAAATTTTATTAAAGTAGGAAAAAAAATACAAATAGGAGGGAGGACTAGGCCAATGCCACTCCTTAAAGCACCAAAAAACATAGCTAAAACAGAAACAACAATACATCCAAAGAAAAGAACATAATACAAAGGTACAAACACAACTAAGAAACACGATAGTAGACCGAAGAAATAAGATCACGGCCATAGTTGTCAACAATGAAGTCAGGGGGAGTCGCCTACCAGATCTGACCAATATGACTAGCTCCATAGGCTGCCAATCTATCTGCGACCCGGTTACCTTCTCTGTAAACATGTGAGACCCTAAAGTTGAATTGCTTAGCAATGTGCAAGCAATTTGACCAGGGCACCCGTAAAATCCAAGGGATCAAATGAGGAGAATTGAAATAATGAACTACCAAAGCAGAGTCTGTCTCAAGCCAGATATGGGTCCATTGGAGAGCTTTTGCAAAATTAATAGCTTTAATTACGGCTAACAACTCCACCTAAAGAGCACTCTTGGCTAGCGCATTGGAGGAGAAAGCTCCCTGAAAAGAACCATTTCTATCTCTAAAAATACCACCAAACCTGCATGATTTTGATCGAGAAAAGACCCATCCGTGTTTACCTTTAACCATGGATCTTGGGGACGCTTCCAATAAACTGGAATGAAAATGGGAGCCCTGGCATTTAAAGGAGATAGCCCAAGCACCTTGAAGATGAGGAGAGCAGAGTGGGGAGCAATCCCGAGCTTAAAACAAAGAGCCGCAGAGTCTCTTAAGGCCATGATGAAAACCTGCTATAGCTGTATGAAATTGAAACGTGTCCCATCAAATCTCAGCTTATTTCTTTCTACCCACAAGCACCATCAAAGATTACAGAACACTAACTTCCAAAGTAACTTGCTAGAGCTTGTAAGGCCACTAGTATTGGCTAAATTAAGCAAGGCATGCAACGTTAACTGTGGGGGAACTTGAAGCATAAACAAATGCATGCACCAGGTCCATAAATTCATGGTAACAGAACAAAGAGGAAAAAGATGCTCCACAGTCTCCACACTAGAGCCACATAATGAGCATCTAGAACAAAGATATCATAAATTGACTAACTATTGCAAAAAGTTCTGGATCAATGTTTTTATCTTGTAATTCAACTAAAATAATAGATCTATATCAGCTGCTGTATAACATTTATAATTTTTTTTTAACCAAAATAACATATGAGCATGAGGAAGTCCTCTTTTTTGAAATTCTATTGTATGAACATCTGCTTCAATTTCTCCAAAAGGTTCCCCAGATTTAATATAATTGATCATACTTTGTAATTTTATTTGAAATATTCTCGAAATTATATCTGGTCTATCTTCAACTTTATACTTAGGCTTGTTTTTAAATTATCTTTCTATTTCCTAGCATTTGACATTGCAAGTAAAAGTTAATAATAGATCTGGATTACCATATTGTCTATAAATTGTCATAGCATCTTGATAATTATTTATCATATCTCTAGGACTTCCAGTATGAGAACTTGGTAAGATAACTTTTTGTCCTAAATCATGACCTCTTTCAATTCCCATTGAAGTTGCAGTGTAAATATCCTTAAACATTTCACTTCAAATATTTTTTTGGATGTTTTCTAATCCAATCTAATCGATCTTATTCAACAGTTGCATATGCATCAACTAAAAATTGTTGATATAATCGTCTGCCTTTTAATAAAGTATGCATTATATTATTTCTATCTTGAATTTGGTACGTAATGTAAGCTCGCATTGATATTCTCTGTGTTTTTTGTGTATGATCTATTCTAATTTGCTGCATCAATAAATCTATTTTGTATCCGTCTTCGCCGTATGGAAATAATATTGGATATTGTAAAGACATATATTTGGCATGTATTTTAGAAACACGTTGTAAATGTCCATTATTTAGTTCAACAATTATATATTAATTTATTTGAATTATTTTGTCCAATATCACCAATTACTAAACCACCAATTTCTTCAGTTGTTGGCTCTTCATATTGCTTACTATCAGTTGGTTGACGACTTAATATACTCATATTTAGCGAAGGCAAACAATGATTTTCAAATTTATTTCTTATGGTACGAAATTCTTTTACTAATTCATTAGTTTCATCAAACATTTTAATTAATCCGTTAACAATATCTAGCTTAATATTTTCATTGGTATGAGTAGGATCAATAGCATTAATACAATTTAAAGTCTCATTTTTTGAATCATATAGTGAGAATGTCAATTATGATATCCTCATCAGAAATAGTGACTCCAACAGAACAGAGCTGGTCTCTAGCATGTTTAACCTTGACTAGGTATTTCTCAACTGTGTCAGCACCCTTCTTGATGGTTTGAAGGTCAGTTTTAAGTTGCATAATGTTGGCCCTTGAGACAATGGAGAATCTTTCATCAAGACACAGCCAAGCATCTCTTGAAGATTTAGAACCAACTACAACTTCCATAGTATCATCATCTAATGTAGCCACAAGTAAGCTTAGCAAAGCTTTATCACCTTTCTTCCAGAGTTTGTAAGCTTGAGTGATTTCAGCTCTGATACCATGACAAAGTAATCTGGGGTTCACATCCAAAACCAATTGGCAATTGATGGAGTGGCTCAAACCCTTAAAAACCCATAAGCAAAGTTATATTTTTCCAATGTGGGAGTTATATTTATACACATTCTCAACAAATACCATTGAGCATATTTAAGACATTCTCCATCAGCAGGCACTATAGAACCCATTAAATGATGGTACTTGTCCACTAATTTTAAATACATAGACTCGATCCAATATTTATTTTATGATCAACTGTTGCTCCCATTGATGTAAAAGAAAACACTCCAATAATTTCTCTAAAAAGTTTACTCTCTGAACCTTTATTTGGATCTAGTAAATTTTCAAGGAAAGTTGATGTTGGTTTTGGTTGTTCAAGTTTAATTTGACCCTTTTTACAGCAATTTGTATAGATAAGATGTGCATTTGATGATGATTGTTTAATGGCCTCTCCGGCCCAAAAAGATGCGTTACAATACGCATAAACATTATCACCTGAATCTTCAAATTTCACAACTATTCATGTAATCACAACTGTCGATGTCATTACACAAAATCTGTACAACTATTCTATGATTTCTATCAATACAATAACACAAATTCAACATAAATGACCTTCTCTGCTTCTCTGATATGATGCCTGACCATATCAATATGAACATTGACCTGAGCAATATAAACATTGACAAAACATAAATTACATGCTTGATAAAAGTAATAAGTTAAAAATGAATTACAAAAAGTACCTGCTGTGCTTTGCATGACAGTATGATCCTTTTTCCTTTTTCTCACAATTGGTCAGTCTAATTGAAGTCATTAATTGAAATCAATACTCCAAGTTTCCTGATAAGTACTTTGTAATTACAAGGATGAATGTGTTTTGGATACTGGCCGGGTAGAGAACAGAAAATTCCACAACACAACACAACTTGGTTACGCAGTGAAAATCTCAATTTGAGATTAAAAACATTGCCGGGCTCTTACTCTTGAGAACCCAAATGAAATCAATCCACTAGATACACCAGATTACAAGCTTACAACTCAGGTATTGCACTGACCGCGGCAATCCCTCCTGAACTGACTAACTTACAACTCTGAGATTGCACTGACAGTAGAAAAGAATACTTCAATTCAAGGTTAATTCAATAATTCTATTCATCCCACAATGAGGGTATATATACAAGTACAAAGGAGTAGTCTAACTCTAATAGGAAACAATATTTCCATAATTACAGGATATCCTAATTAAATAAAATCCTAATTACATACAGATTTACAGCGATTCTACACTCCCCCTCAAGTTGGTGCATAGATATCTATCATGCCCAACTTGTCAACTGAGCTGTCAAATACCTTCCTGGACACTCCTTTAGTAAGAACATCAGCTAATTGCTCCTCTGAGTTTACAAATGGAAAGCGAATAACCTTTCTGTCAAGATTTTCTTTAATAAAATGACGATCAACCTCCACATGCTTTGTTCTATCATGCTGAACTGGATTATGTGCAATCTCAATGGCAGCTGTATTATCACAATGCAAATCCATAGGCTTTTTAAGCTTGTATCCCAGGTCTTTCAAGACATTACGAATCCACAACATTTCACACACTCCGTGTGCCATACCTCGGAACTCAGCTTCTGCACTTGATCTGGCAACAACTTTCTGCTTTTTGCTACGCCAAGTGACAAGGTTCCCTCCAACAAAAGTGAAGTGCCCAGATGTAGAGCGTCTGTCAGTTTTATCACCAGCCCAATCTGCATCTGTGTACCCAACAACTTCCAATTCATCTTTTTTCTGAAACAGTAACCCTTTACCTGGCGCCATCTTTAAGTACTTCAAAATACGAAAGACTGCATCCATATGCTCTTCACTAGGATAATGCATAAATTGACTAACAACACTTACATCATAAGCAATATCAGGTCTAGTATGTGAAAGATAAATCAACCTTCCTACAAGACGTTGATACCTCCCTTTATCAGTTGGAACTTGATCAGGATAGATAGCAAGTCCGTGATTCATCTCAATGGGTGTCTCGATGGGTCTGCAGTCCAACATCCCCGTTTCAGCAAGTAAATCAAGAACATATTTCCTCTGTGAAAGTGAAATCCCCTTCTTAGACCTTGCAACTTCAATACCCAAAAAATACTTCAGTTGTCCCAGATCCTTCATTTCAAACTCCTTTGACAAATACTTTTGTAATTCATTTATCTCTTTCGGATCATCCCCTGTAACAATCATGTCATCAACATACACAATAAGAGCTGTAATCTTACCACTCTTGCGCTTGATGAATAAGGTATGGTCAGAATTGCTCTGTCTGTATCCAAAGGCTTTCATGGACTTTGAAAATCTTCCAAACCAAGCTCTTGGAGACTGCTTCAGGCCATACAAAGACTTCTTCAATTTACATACCTTGCCAACGTCACTTGGGTAATTCCTAACACCTGGGGGCACATCCATGTACACTTCTTCTTCCAAATTCCCATTAAGAAACGCATTCTTCACATCAAACTGGTGCAAGGGCCAATCTTTGTTTGCTGCAAGTGAGATTAGAATCCGGACAGTATTAATCTTTGCCACAGGTGCAAAAGTCTCCTCATAATCAATCCCATAGCGTTGTGTATATCCTTTGGCAACCAACCTCGCCTTGTATCTATTAATAGTTCCATCTGCATTAAGCTTCACAGTAAATACCCAACGACATCCTACAGTCTTCTTTCCAACCGGCATAGGTACTAGCTCCCATGTTGCATTCTTTTGAAGAGCTTCCAATTCTTCATTCATCGCCTTTGTCCATTTTGGATCCGTCAATGCATCCTGCACGTTACTAGGAATAGATACAGTAGATAATTGATCAACAACAAGCGCATGTGACCCAGAAATCCTATGGTTAGACATAAAATTAGCTATAGGATATTTAGCTTTGGCTTTGATATCTGGTTCATATTGTTTCTTAGGAATTCCCTTGGTAACCCTTTGTGATTTCCTAGGTTCGACACTTTCTAACCCAGAAGACTCATTACAGTTTAGGGGTACCTGAGGTGGATCATTCTGACCTGGATCTTCAGTTGGTGATGCAGAAGGGGAAATATCTTGTGTGTGAGCTTTAGATATATCTTGATTTTGATTCAAACTATCCAAAAAGTTGTCTCTTCTGTCTCGGAATTCACAACACTCTGTTCGGCAGTTACATTTTCTATTTCGGAATTCGCAACACTTCGTTCAGCAGTCGCATTGTCTATTTCGGAATTTACAATGCTCTGTTCGGCAGTCGCATTGTCTATTTCGGAATTTACAATGCTCTGTTCGGCAACTGCATTTTCTGTTTCCGAATTTCTACCTTCAAATCTATCCTCCAAATTTTCCAAGTCTTCAAAGACATCAAAATCAATAATAGAATGAGAACGAGGATTCCCTTCACTACCTCTCTCCCCCTGAAGGGAAGACTGAGAAGCTCCCCCTGAGTAGTAAGGCTCGGATTCACGAAAAGCAACATCAAGAGAGACATGTATAGTGCCAGTAAGAGGATCATAACATCGATAACCCTTCTGGAAGTCAGCATAACCAACAAAGATACACTTACGGACACGGGGATCAAGCTTGCTGCGTTGAGGCTTGGGAATATGAACATAGGCTGTGCACCCAAACACCCGGGGCTCCAAATTAGGCATAGAAGGGATGGTCAAAAGTGTATGAAGCTTCTGATGAGGATTCTGAAACTCAATCACCCGTGAAGGAGTACGGTTGATAAGATATGCTGCTGATTTTACTGCTTCTCCCCAATAGGACCGAGGTACATTCATACCAAACAAGGAAACACGAACAACTTCCATCAACTGCCTGTTCTTCTGTTCTGCTAAACCATTCTGTTGAGGAGTATAAGAATTGGAGGTTTGATGACGAATTCCATGTGACCGGCAAAACTCAATCATAGGGCCATTCACAAACTCTCCACCATTGTCAGACTGAAACACTCTGATGGATTGCTGATACTGAGTTGCCACCATTTTGTGAAATTCGGTAAACATTCCAAATACATCACTCTTATTCTTCAATATTGACACCCATGTCATGCGAGTGCAATCATCAATAAACGTTACAAAATACCGAGCTCCAGAAAAAGAAGGAATTTTTGCAGGACCCCAGACATCGGAGTGAATCTTCATAAAAGGAACAGGACTTTTATTAAGACTTGGTGAATATGAAATACGGTGACTCTTGGCCAGTTCGCAGATGTCACAGTGGAAATCCAAATCACTAACAACTGAAAACAACTGAGGTTGCAGCTTCTTAAGATAACGAAAGGATAGATGACCTAAACGGCGATGCCATAACCATACAGCTTCCTTCGCATTCTCTACCCCGTTGATCTGGTTAGCCTGTCCCAAAAGATGCTTCTGTTTCTTTCCAGTCTCTGTCAGATCCAGATAGTATAATTTCCCCCGTCTAACACCATAACCAAGAATCCGTCGAGTCAGAATGTCCTGAAACACACAGAAAGACGGATAGAAGGTCACAATACATGCAAGAGCTAAAATAACTTGACCAACAGACAGGAGATTATAAGCTAGTGATGGAACAACTAAGACAGATTCAAGGGTTAAGGTATCAGATAAAGCAATAGAACCTTCTCCGGTGACCGGAGTTGGAGTATCATCAGCAGTAGAGACAACGTCTTGAGGGGAACGTCTAAGGTTTTTCACAAGACTTGGGTCATTGGTCATATGGTCAGATGCACCTGTATCAATTATCCATGTACTATTAAAAGTAACATTACCCTTCATACCTGACTGTGCTACATTAGCGGAGGCATTGTCTAGGTAAACTTCCTCTTTAGTAGCAACAGCGGCCTTGCCCAGATTCTTTCGCGGTTTCTTGGTGAAGTCCCACCAATCAGGGTAACCAATCACTTCATAGCACCGCTCCTTGCTATGACCTAATTCCCCACAGATAATGCACCTTTTGTTTGCATATGGATTTGGTTTACCTAGAGGACGGTGTGGAGAAGGTCCTGAGAAGCCTGGAGGAGGACCCTGTTTGCATTGAGCCATAACAGAAAATTCGGTAGTTACCGAATGCCCCATAGCCTGTTTCTCTGATTGCATTATTGAGGAATTCATGATTTTCACAGGATTGGATTTTCAAGGGTTTCAGGATGGATATGAATGTTTTGGAAAAGAAAATTTTCTTTTGTTTTGTTTCTTTTGTCTGAAAAAAAAAAGGTAGGGTGATGGTGGTTTGAAATTCAGGATGGTTTGATTTCAACGGTGGTGGTACGCAGCGGTTTGTGGTGTTCTTCGGGATTCAGGATTCAGGATTCAGGATTCAAAGGATGCAACGCAAGTTCAAAGGATTGAACCTGCTCTGATACCAAGTAGAAAAGAATACTTCAATTCAAGGTTAATTCGATAATTCTATTCATCCCACAATGAGGGTATATATACAAGTACAAAGGAGTAGTCTAACTCTAATAGGAAACAATATTTCCATAATTACAGAATATCCTAATTAAATAAAATCCTAATTACATACAAATTTACAGCGATTCTACACTGACCTCAGCAATCATTCCTGGACAGACTCACTTGTTGTTTTACAAACTGTCTTCAATCATGGAACAAAACAGTTTGACAACAAAGAGACAAAGAGATCGACTCTTTTACAACAAAGGGATTGATCGAAATGCCAAAACTATTTCAATACCCAGCAGAAGCACAGAACCCGTATATTTATACAAGGAAGAGATTACTAAGGATCATTTAGCTTGGTTGAAGAAGACCACGAGGTGAATGGACACTAGCTTCCCACTTCCACTTCGGACAGCAAGGATTTCATGATTGCATTGAGTGGGCAAGACGAGATGGGCGGCAACCAGATGTAGTTGCTTCCTACTTTCTTCTTTGACAGCAATGTTTCCATAAGAAGAAATGGAAAACCACGCGCGTTGTCATGTTCTTCCTTTTCTCTTTCATAGCATGTTCTCCACGAAGGAGAGAAATAGAAAAACTGAAAACCCAGATGCAACTCCCTTTTCTTTTTGGTTTTCAACAGAAGGAATGGTCATGTGAAGGAGATGGAAGTGCACAACAGTGACGAGAAAAACCACACGTGAACCTGCAATATTCTTCTGCTTTTGGTCTTTTGACAACCTGCTCACCACAAACTAATTAAACAATCTTTCATGCTTAAAAAGCATGTCTCCCACATGCTAGTCTTTTTCTTATGTCTTCACAGCAAGCTGTGGGAACCATACTTGCATTTGATTAATTAATCATACTTCACCATCATAATTAAACAACTCATCCTGGGCTGCACGCCTGCACGTGAACGTGAAGAAGACACATGCATGACTTTGTTCTCCTGACAGCATTTTCTCCTCAATACAATTAAACAATCTTGCATGCTAAAATAGCAAAAACCACCAATTCTTCAACACGTATGAATTTATGATCAGAGAGCAAAGCAACCACACCATACTTCCGTTAAAACAATTACTCGCTTTTATACTTTACACGGCTAGCAGAGTAGTTTTGGAATGCCAACAATATTTTATACTAACATACTTACTCTCTTTCAATCCACTTGATTCAACTTGCAGCTTTGCTTTGTTCCTTTAGTACAAAAATTCCCTTGAGTTAGTTACTGGAGCAGAAGAGTTTTCACCAACAGAGCCTTGCTTCACTCTTTTTTTAACACTACAATTCTGATAAGAATCCTGTTCCAGTAACCTTTTTCTTCTTGTCCATGGGATCCTTGGTGCCATAACTACACTCAAAAAGTATAGCAAAATCACAACTATAGACAAAATACAAAATTGATATAACCATCCAGTCTATATGCAAACTCATTCGAAGAACACAAAAGCATTTACCAATATCACATTCTTCATATATCAGTCATTACCACATACAGGATATTTAAACCATATTGAAGAAACTTTATACATGATTGTGAAGATAATAACAGAAAAGAAAAGTTTGGTTGTCGGAGCAATTGAAAAGTTAAAATACAGGCTACAAAAGAAAACCAAATTTCATGCACACACGAACAATTGAATCAGATAAGCTTCCGCCCTACAGTCCGGGCGGGCTAGGACCCAATCATGTTACTGCTTAATGGCCAACCCATTCATGAGACCATGACGTAAAAAGGCAAATGAGTTGGGTCCAAATGAGACGGAAAGTTGAAAATTGTGAAATAGATACGGACTAAGTTGAATATTATATACAAAGTAGAATGTGAGGACCCTTTTAGCTGGAGAGTGGAATCAAGTCCGGGCATTGACTAGAAACAGAATATTTCCGGGAACAACACAACAGGCGACTCTGATTCAATTCCGATTAGGAGAAGGAGATCGATGGCGTCAACCTCTTCTCGTCGTCGTCAATGGAAATACGATGTCTTTCTGAGTTTCAGGGGGGTAGATACCCGCTTTGGTTTTACCTCTCTTCTGTATGCTGCACTAACTCTGAGAGGAATTCTCACCTTTATGGATGACCCAGAACTTGAGAAAGGTCTCTCACGGGGATATGCTTCTTCGTCATGGTGCTTGGATGAACTCGTCAAGATTATTCAATGCATGAAAGACATGGGCCAACAAGTCCTCCCCGTCTTCTACTGGGTGGATCCTTCTGATGTGCGGCACCAAAGGCGAAGTTTTGAGATCAAAGTAAGGGAACCCCAAGTAGACGTAAGGGAACATGAAGAAGTTTATGGGAAGCCTACTGAGGACAGACTAACTGCCTGGAGAGCTGCTTTGACTGAGGTCGCCAATCTTTCTGGCTGGCATGCCAAGGATTTTACGTTAGTCTCCTTACTACTCATACCTTAGTGTGTTTCCTTGCTGAAGTAGATATAGATATTCCTACCGAATCCCATATAAAACCCATCCTTTTGACAGCAGGATAATCTCTTCTTTTTAAAATGAACTATTCTTTATGATTTAAATTGGTTTTGATTTTTCTGATTGGGGGATGGATACGAATGGAGAGTAATGAACATTTGAGAGACTGGATTACCATTTTGCATTCACTTAATCTTGCCGGTTATGTTACATTGCTAAGCTTCTAACTCAGAATTTTATCTAAATTTTCTCAGATTCGACTCAATGATATGTAAGGAAATTGTTAATCATATGTTAAAGAAGTCCATGTATACATCTTCAAGTGTTGACAAGGGCTTCATAGGAATGGATTCCCGCATTCATGATTTATTAAGCAATTACATATGTCCGCAGCTTTGTGGGGTGCGTTTTATAGGGATCCATGGCATGCGGGGCATAGGTAAGACAACAGTTGCCCGAGCTATCTATGATGAAATTTGTCAGGATTTTGATCAAACCTGCTTTCTTTCCAATGTTAGAGAAATGTCTAAAAACAATGCTGGCCTAGTTTCTCTACAAAAAAAACTTCTTTCCAAAATCCTGATGGCAAAAATTAAAAATATAGAGGACGAATACACAGGAGCCGCTATGATAGAAAGGCGGTTGTGTAGAATAAAGGTGCTTGTTGTTATTGATGATGTGGATCAGTTGACACAATTAGAGAAATTGGCTGGAAGTCGCAACTGGTTTGGTCCAGGGAGTAGAATCATCATAACCACCACAGATATTCGCTTGTTGAAGGCACATGGTGTTGATTCTAAATACAAGGCTAACGGGCTAAATTATGATGAAGCACTTCAACTTTTGAGTTTGAAGGCTTTTAAGAAATTTAACCCACCAGAAGATTATAGAGTTAATTACATATAAGTGCATCTTGGAATGTTTTTTTAGCCATAAGACCACCAACTAATTTTTTCCCTCATAAGGCCACTAGATTTAAAATGGTGTTATATTTTGGATATAAAAACCAACATATTTACATAAATGCCACTAGAGTAAAAAGTCAACAACCATCCTCTCTTTTCTCTCCGGCGAGGTCTCCGGTCAACTCCGGCCGACCTCCAGCCAACTCCGGCGGGTTTCCGGCCGACCTCGGTCCAACTTCCGGCGAGTCTCCGACCAACTTCCGGCGACTACAAAAGCTACTGTCACCAACACCAAAAGCTACTGTCGCTAACAACAAAAGCTACTCTGGTGAGATTTCCGGCAATCTCCGGCGAGGTCACAAAAGCTACTATCACTAGCAATAAAAGCTACTGTTACTAGCAACAAAAGCTACTCTGGTGAGATTTCCGGCGAGGTCACAAAAGCTACTATCACTAGCAATAAAAGCGACTGTTACTAGCAACAAAAGCTACGTTGGTGAGATTTCCGGTGAGGTCACAAAAACTACTATAACCAGCAACAAAAGCTATTGTCACCAATAAAAGATGCGCTCCAAAAAATCAAAAGCCACTAACACCATTAACAGAAGCTACTGTCACCGACACAAAAAGATACTCTCACCAGCAACAAATGGCTACTGTCACCATCACCAGTAACAAAAGCTATTGTCACCAATCAAAATGAAAATAGAAAAGCTACTGACATCAGCTTGAAAAGATACTAATATAGGTACAGAAAGCTACAATCGCTATGATAGAAAACCACTATAATAGTTACAAAGTGGTACTGATTTGAAAACAAAAGCTATTGACATTAGCTTGAAAAGATACTAACATAGACACATAAAGCTATTATCACTATATTGAAAAGCCACTAGAACAATTACACAGAGATATCAAATTGAATGACAAATATCAACAAATGAGTTTCTAACTTTTCCAAAAACTGTAACAATACATAATTCCAGGTTTTGAACAGGTGTAAAATTTCCAAATCCAAGCAATTGAAAAATTACGATTGCATTGAGGACTCGGATTTTACCAATCTCATTACCGGAAAAAAGCCGAAGGAAACCATGCTCCAGCTCGACCCGAACCAATCTGAGATTTTACCAATCTCATTACCGGATTCTCAGCCACCAGATCTCAAAAGCATCGGCAGATTCTCATCCACCAGATCTCATGACGAGGTCGAGCCCAGGAGTCGAGTGGTTTCAAAAGCATCGAGTGCTTCAGATCTCAGCCACCAGATCTCAACCGCTTGCCGGAGAAGGACAGCTTCGAATTTGAGCTCCTGGCCGTCGGGCTCGATGATCGGAAGCTTGAGGTTCTTTATCTTCTTGTGCGGTCGCTTGGCGGTGGAGGGATCTCCGCAGATGACCCCGACTCTCAGAACTCTATAATTCTCCTTCTCCTTCTCCTCTCCCTCGATCTCCATCCCCCACCACCGCAGCAGCGTGGAACTCCGACGCCGCGCCACCGATCAACGAAGCATGACTTCTGAGGCTCAGATTCACAACTGAATGAGACAGAGGTCATCAGGAAATGATCGGCGAGGAGAAATCAGGAGTGAGTGAGGTGGAGTCGTAAAGAGCATCGCCAAATTTAAGTTATCGTTCTAGATCGGCGACGCCGGAGAGAACCGAGCGACGACGGCGACGAGAGGCGCGAAGCAAGAGGGAGAAAGCATTCTCAGAGAAAACTGAGAAAATCGGGAAAGGGAGAGAGAGAGATCTGATATGATATGATACTGAGGGCAAATTGGGCATAGCATAAAAAAAGCTGACGTGTTTTAGCCCTAAAGTGGCCTTATGAAGACAAAAAAGATTAAGTGGCCTTCTGAATAATTAAAGTTTCAAAAATACACTTGAGTGTAATTTTCTAAAGATTATTTGCATCTGTGCTACGATATTTTAGGGTATGCTCAGAGACTTCCGTTGGCTCTCGTGGTTTTAGGTTCTTTTCTATTTGATAGAAGCGCTGATGAATGGGCAAGTGCAATAGATAGGCTAAAGACCACACCACATAAACGCATTACTGAGTTGCTTCGGATTTGTTTTGATGGACTGGATGAAAAAGATCAGGAAATATTCCTACATATTGCTTGCTTTTACAAGGGGAAGGATAAGGATCGTGTGACACAAATACTAGACTATTGCCAGCTAAACCCTGTCATTGGTTTAAGTGTTCTTGCTGATAGATCTCTCATAACTATCTCCAACAACGAACTGTCGATGCATGATTTGCTACAAGAAATGGGCTGGGAAATTGTTCGTGAACAGTCTCCTAAACACCCAGGCAAACGTAGTAGATTATGGTCTCATGAAGACATCAACAATGTGCTGAAGAGACATAAGGTAAGAGTTTGATAATGAAAAAAAGATAAGCATGTTATTATTTGTGTTATGAAATTCAATTATTGTGTAAAAAAGAAATAAGGCAGATTTACTTGTAATCTGCTTAGGTCTTGTATTCTTTATGTTCTGCACTTAAGTTTTTGTTCTTTTTTTTCATTATCAGGGAACAGATTCAATCCAAGGCATGGTAATGGAGTTGACTAAATTACAAGTGGCTCATTGGAATCCAGAAGCCTTTTCAAATTTGTCTCAACTTATGCTTCTCCATATTCGTAATGTGGACCTTCCTGAAGGCCTCACTTGTCTTTCTAATTCCTTGAGACTCCTCGAATGGACTGGGTATCCCTTAAGATCTCTCCCACAAAACTTTGAAGCAGATGATCTCATTGAACTTAACCTGTGCCACAGCAACATTGCATATCTTTGGAAGGGAAAAAAGGTATGGCTATTAGTTAAGTCTACTTGTTTATCTCTATCAAGCATATTGTCTGTTCTGTGTGGCTCACTATTTCAATTTTATGATCAGAATTTTGACAGGTTGAAGTTCATCAAACTCTGCCACTCTCAAACCATTGTGGAGACCCCAGACCTCACAGGAGTTCAGAATCTTGAGAGTTTAGATCTTGAAGGATGTGAGAATTTGGTAAGAGTCCATCAATCCCTTGGATTTCTCAAAAAGCTTATTGTCCTGATCTTAAAGACTGCAAAAGTCTCGAGAGTCTGCCAAGTATAATTGAATTGGAATCTCTCGAAACATTAATTCTTTCTAACTGCTTAAAGGTTAAGAAGATTCCCGAGTTTGTTGGAAATATGGAGCGTTTGTCGATGCTTTATCTTGATGAGACTGCCATTGAGGAACTGCCTGTGTCAATTGAACGGCTGAGTGGCCTTGTGTCATTGAATCTGAGCAACTGCAGAAATCTTTTATGTCTTCCAAGCACCATCAATAAATTGAAGTCTGTTGAAAATCTTAATCTTTCTGGATGCTTGAAACTCGGCAAACATCAGGTAAATGTGGGGGATATGGACTGTTTTGAGGAAACTGATGTGAATAGTGGGTCTGCAATAGAAATCTCATCTACCCATGATCGCATAAAATATGTGAGAGGTTCAATCTTTCACGGATGCGAAGTAGTTTGGGGATCTTCAAATGAGTTCATGCCTTCTGGATTGGGGCAAAAAGTGAATACAGAGCCAATGAGTTTCCGCTTGCCTATATCTGGTCTCTGTAATTTAACATATCTGAACCTGAGTAATTGCAATCTTGGTGAAGGAGCATTTGCCAGCGAATTTGGTTACTTTCCCTCTTTGGTGACCTTGAATCTAAGTGGAAACAATTTTGTTCGTCTTCCTTCAGGCATTGGATCGCTTTCTAAGCTTGAGAACTTTAACTTGGAGAATTGCAAGAGACTTCAAGAGCTGTCAAACCTTCCATCAAATAGTATACTAGATTTAAGGGCAGATGGTTGTACTTCACTGAAATACTTGTTTGATGCATCAAATTTGATCGGAATAAACAAATCATATTTTAATTTCATCAATTGCTTCAATCTAAATGGCAATCAAGGATGCAATAACATAGCATTTGAAATGCTGAAGACATTCATGTGTCAGGTACTCCCTCTCTAACTGTGCGCGCGCGCGCGCGTGTACGTCTCTGCTCATATACTTAATTACTTATAGATATTAATCAACTAACAACGTATTTCTTGCACAGGGAATCTCTAGTGAGAGGGAAACGTTTCAAATTGTAATTCCTGGAAGTAATATTCCTGAGTGGTTCAGCCATCGGAGTGTTGGTTGTTCCTTAAGTGTATCTCTACCTGCACATTGGAATAGCAATCGGTTTTTGGGATTTGCTTTGTGTGCTGTTTTTGTACTCCATGAGCACCATCGGGTGGATGAGCTTTATATAGATAAATTCAAGACTTTTAATGCAACACATCATCTTGTATGTTGCTTAAAGCTCGATGGAAGAGAATTGGAAGTATATGGCAGACAGCCTGCATTTCGCTTTAGTGAAGAATGTTGCCAGGTTGAGTCAGATCACCTGTGGCTATTCTCTGTATCTCGTGATAAATACTTTGGTACAGAGTGGTGGCATAACAGTTGCAGTCAGCTTGAGTTCTTATTTGAAACCAGAGGGCTGGGTCTGAAGGTGAAGGAGTGTGGAGTCCGTCTAATGTATGAGCAAGATGTGCAAGAGTTGAAGCAAACAACCACTCAATCAAGCAGTAGGATGTCTCCGTATGAGGATATATTGATGGGTTTTGATATTCCAGTTGTAGGGGAAACCAGTGGCACTGGTAGCAGAACTTGCACGCTTGAAGAATTGTAGGACTGGCAGAAATATAGGGGATCCACCATTGGCCGCTCTGAAAGACCACAATTTAGGACTTTCTGATCCCATGGTTGGAAATGAGTTGCAGATCATGAATGGCCACTGTCTCCTCTTCTCTCATTTGAATTTCTGCAGTAACTACTTTCTGGAGCTCTCTTGCCTTCATCTTTTACAGTTAGGTGAGTTGATCACTCTAGTTTTGATATTTTGCGTAGTTATTAGGACTCCCAAGTTATTTCCAACTATAATCTTTCTAGCATAACCGATATTATTGAAGTAGTTTAACAATAAATTGAATTGCCTCTCTGTAGTTAGTTTGATAGGAAAAGCATATAAAGCTTCTCATATTGATTATAGTCTATAAGCTATCAGTACACTTGTAGGCTTGCACCATTAATATTATACTTTTATACCATGTACTCATGTAGAATGGTGTGCTGTTATAGAGAATTTTAAGTAACTTTGCATTGCATTCTTAGCAATTTGTATGAAATTATGTGGCTCACCTTGAAATGATGACCGGGCCTTTTTTTTATTCACTAAACCAACAAAATGTACGGATCCTAAATTTTCTTTGGAAGACCATCCTTGTACCATTGGCCACATTTTTTGCAATTTTCTGGTACAGAGTTGTGTTAGCCATCGATTCTAGAGTCCATAAGAATGCATTGATTGCACCAACTGCCTGGTGCATGGATCTAAATAACCCATGGATTGGATTTTTCTGAATAAAATATCTATCTCTGGTCCATCTAAAATAGCAGGCTCAGGGAAGATAGAAAGAATTGATGTTCTGTGTATATGATGAAGATATTGCTGTGAAAAATACTAAAAGACACTCCTTTGCCTGTTCATATATTTTTCCTCAACAAAAATTTTCTACTTTTACCTTCGTCTGTAAATCTGCATTATGTTGTAGTGATCTTTCTGGCAATAAGGACTTTCACATGCCAGGTTGATTGTACAAGTCTTTTCTTCATGCTCTCTGCAGGTTCAAGGTATTCCATTTGATATAGATAGCGAGGGTCAAGGCAGTACATAAGTATAAAGGTTACTTGAACTTTGCTCGAGTAGTGCAAATTCATGTGGACTTGATCAGTTTACTCTCCTCTTTACGTTTTCATTAATCAAACTTGAATTCATCAAGAAGAAGGGGGAATATGGTTTATGTTGGTTTTAACTAAAGTTGGCTTGAAAGTGGAATTAACTGCTAGAAGTTTATAGAAGTTACCTGCGACATGGTTCTGTCTGTGCATGTATGTTTAACATCTTCTGGCTGGACATAATACGTGTATTGCTTAACATCTTCCTCACCAGTTTGCGTGAAGTTCTGTTTGGATGTTTGTAGTATTTTTAAGAGATGTTGTTTGAACCCAAAATAACATTTTTTTCCGACAAGGGGGACTCGAAGAAATCCGGGCCAATTTCGGTGGCCCAAGTTATATATTTCCTACATGTTCAAAATATATTATTTAGAGGCTAAATAAAACTTACTTGGAGGTCAAGCAATTTTGAAGCGAATCTGGATATTCACTGATTTATTATTAGTTATCAAATATTTGATAATTAATGGTGATCTATTTGCTTGATTACCAAGCTTTTGCAAAGAGAGAATGTGGCAACGTACTTCTCTCCCCATAATTAAGGTCATTGGTTGATCAATTAAGGAAGTATCAAGGTGGGCCACCAGCTAAGCTTTCCCATGCAATTGATGGTAGCTGGACGTGGGAGAGATAGGAAGCATGTGATCATCCTTGATTGTCAATAATGAAGGAA
This sequence comes from Rosa chinensis, assembly GCF_002994745.2. Taxonomy (NCBI): domain Eukaryota; kingdom Viridiplantae; phylum Streptophyta; class Magnoliopsida; order Rosales; family Rosaceae; genus Rosa; species Rosa chinensis. The sequence goes on along the minus strand of NC_037088.1, from coordinate 17,072,720 downwards.
TACATATGTATATATATGTGATGTGGTGGCTCATGCATGGTGCAATTAAGGACAAGTCTCCCATGCAATTATGCAATTAAGTGGACGTGGAAATATTTGCTGCCAATATATATATGCATGATTGTTGAACTGACAGTGCTCGCGAAGAGTCCTCGCGAAGATATATGAACATATATACGTGCATATCCTACCGCATCCAAGAGAAAGATTACGTCCAGCACTCTAAGAGGTATACCATGAAGTGAATAAAGTTTGTGTTGAATGGCTTGAGAAGTCAAGCTCAGTATGATTGTATTTATAGTCATTTACATGATTAAAGTCCTAGATGATTACAATATCAAAACAGAATTCAACTCTATCATAACAGAAAATATTCTAGAATTCAAAATACAAGATAAGAAGGGTGAGATACTTGAATCTAAACAGATGATAAGAAACAGCTTTCATCATTTGAATGATATGGTTTATCATCCCCCTGCAAGCTGACTGAGTGGGCAACCACAGGAAGCTTGGAAGCCAATGGCTTGAAACGAACTGGAGATAGTCCTTTCGTAAATATGTCAGCAAGCTGATCTTGAGTGCATATCAAAGCCAGGTTACCCACGTGTGCATGCCTAACGGCCACACGGGCTCCACGTCACCCAAAGTTGTCTACATGTATGGCTTGAAAATTCACCACACGTGCGGGGGCGTGTTGAGAATATATACATCCCACATGGGAAAAATAGGACCTTGCCTATGGATTTATAAGGGTTTGGGCCACTCCATCCATTTATGCTTCAGTACATGGAACGTTCTTGTGGTTCGAAACATGGGAAGACTTGCATGTAACTTGCTAGTAATTAGGTTTGATGCTTGGTGAAACCTAATTCAAAGAAGTAGTAAAGGCTTGCTTTGAGTCAAAAATCAGATTATACATGTGATGATAAGTTTTGATACGCTTAACCATATTATGTGGGGAAGAGGAGTTAATCAACAATGGTGCTTGGTGAGGTGGTGGGATGAGTGGATTATTATGAGAAGAGTTGGTGATGATTGAACTGGTATTTGAAGTTGCATGGTGAGTGTTTGAAATATTGGACGTAGAGATAGGAATAGATAATTGTGGAGGATTATAGGGAATTATGGCTAGAGTGGGAGAGTTGGTATTTGGTGTATTTGAATTAAGAAGTGGGCTAGGAGGGCTACTGTCAGATAGTGGAGAAGTGTTATTAATTGGACTTGCAGAAGATGTAGGGGAATTAACTAGATTATTGGGAGGCGGTGAGGATAAGGATGAAATTTGGTTAGGCGGTGGTGAAGGTAACGAAGGAGATAAGGCAGGAGAAGAGAGAGGCCTGGCATCCAACATGTTTGTGCGTTTCAAAAGATCAGTGACGTACTTTGTTTGAGTAAGAGAGAGGCCATGTGACTTCCGTTGAACTTCAATGCCAAGGAAGTAATGTAATGGACCAAGATCCTTCATTGAAAACTGTAGGTTTAGTTGATGAATGAGAGTATCAATATGGGCTGAGCTGTTTCCAGTAATCAATATGTCATCAACATAGATAAGTAAGAAGACAGTAATGTTTCCATCCCTGTATATAAATAGGGATCAGAGCGGGTTACCCACGTGTGCATGCCTCATGGCTACACGGGCTACACGTCACCCAAAGTTGTCCACGTGAATGGCTTGAAAATTCGCCACACGTGCGGGGGCGTGTTGAGAATATATACATCCCACATGGGAAAAATGGGACCTTGCCTATGGGTTTATAAGGGTTTGGGCCACTCCATCCATTGCCAATTGGTTTTGGATGCGAACCCCAGATTACTTTACCTTTGCCTATATTCTAGCGGCGACAGAGGAGGATAATTATTATTAATTATTGCCTACGATAGTTATCAAAACTATTCAGAGTTTTGATTTGATTCAAGGCCAATAACTGTGACCTAAAATATAGTATTTCATTCCTATTTGGAAAGTGAATCTACGAGTAGCCTATATATAGAGGCTAAAAACGACACAACAGACCTCTCTCAAATCAATCAATCCTAGCGATTACAAAGCCTCCCCGGAGCAAACCTTCAACCTCGTTGAAACCCAGTGACCGCGCGCCAATCCTAGTCTCTCTAAGAGCCGACTGTCAGCATCACCAGATCAACTCGGCGACCATACTTCCAGTCCTAGTCTCTCCACGAGCCGACCGCGCCAGTCCTAGTCTCTCTAAGAGCCGACTGTCAGCATCACCAGATCAACTCGACGACCGTACTTCCAGTCCTAGTCTCTCCACGAGCCGACTGCCAGTACCACTGCCATCGATACAGCCAGCGAAGCAAGGGTAACGCCCTCGCAACCCAGCGAAGCTAAAGTCACTCTTTAGAAAAACTCGTGCTTTCTTCAAATTTCCCAGTGATTGCTCTGCTCAGCCTTCAACGTTGAGTATCGATTCAGTGACGCGAAGAGATCACATCCAAAGTCCTTATCCGTAAGGCAAGAAGTCCTTTCTCGGAAGGCTAGAGAAGAACCTTGTGGCGAGGTTGGTGCTCTCCTCGTCCACAGCGCTTGAAGAAGAAGTTAGGTCAAGGGACTCCCCCGACGACTACACCCCACAGTGCTGGCACGCTCGCGCACACGCTCAAAAGAGACAGTTTGCACGCCGACTGTTTTTGGAGCCAAACAGATGTACATACTTTTTGTTTCGGTTTTATTTTGTTCTTTTTTCAATTACGTTATATATAATATTGAAGTATTCGAGAGAGATTGTAAAAGAAAAACAAAATAAATCTGATGTTAAAAGAAATCCTCAGCTTAGATGAGTCTCTGTGCTACAAGCATGAGACATAGAAACAGAAGAAAATGACAAATACAAATGGATTAATAGATATGTGATTTCAATTTTTGCCCCAAGATATCTCTGATAGACCAAATCATTGTAAGTGCCAGCACTGGTAACAGTTTCACAGCAGCTGTAAACACATTAATACTGAATCCAGTGACAACCATTTTTGTTTGTACTTTGTACTCTGATCTTTCATAACCTTAACCAACTTGTGGAAACCACCTTCACCCTATTCTCAACTTTTTACCATTTGTTGGTTTTTCCCATCCCTTGGAGACAGACCACTACTAGAATAACTCAATCACATGACAGCCATCAGACGACACATGAGTTTTTGCTGTTGTCTGAGTTAGTCAAACGACAGATTTTTTAAACCTGTCGTCTCACTTCTACTCATCCAACACATGATCCTTTGGTAAATTTGAGAGATTTCAGACAACACTAACAAGGATATATGTTGTCTGAAAAATGAAAAAAAAAAACAAACAAAATTTAATTTACATTTATTTTTTTCCAACTCAAAACACTCAAAACCTACCAGCCTTTGTGAAAAACCCGTGTTCCCTCCCTTAGCTAAAATTTTAGGTCACTCTCCCTCCCAAATCGCTCTCAGCCTCTCTCTCACTCACTGTAGCTCTCAATCTCAGTCGATACACTCTCAATGGGCTGTCTCTGTCGATCTAGACTGACTTTAGTCTTTAACCTCCATCTCTCTCTCTCTCTCGTAAGTTCTTCTTGGTTTTTCTTACTTCAATATAAGATTCATGTTCTTCAATTTTTCAAATCGAAAAAAAAAAATTGGGTTTTGATTGGGTTTTGTGATATTGGTGTGCAGCTATTGCAGTAATTTCAATTCTATAATTGACATTCTCAATTCTATTGCCCGCGCCTCTCTCTCCACCGCAGGTTCTCTCTCCTTTAGTCTCTCTTAGTCGCGACTCTCTTCTCTCCCTCCCTCCCTCCTTGTTCTTCTTCTCTATCTCTTACTTCTCAATCAGATTCAGTTTTTCGTTTTCTTTTCATTGGGTTTGGATTGAGTTTCTGAGTTCTGATATGATTGATTTTCAGATATTGTTGTTTCTTATTTATTGGGTTTCTGAGATCGATTGATACTTTGAATTTCAAAATTGGATTGTTGCTACTTTGAATTTTGAAATTGGATGGTTGCTGCAGTTGTTCATGTTTCTAAGTCGGATATTGCTGTCTCCCCCCCCCCCCTTTCCTCCTTGTAAGTTCTTCCTCTTTAAGATTTAGTTCAGTTCTCCATTTTTTCATTGGGTTTGCGAAATGCTTCCGAGTTGTAGTCAAGAACTGACTTGAAATCACAGAAGCGGAGGCTATGCCATCTCACTTCTAGGTTAGGAATAGGTCAGGAAGCAGGGAGTCACAGACGTTGCCAAATCTTTCTTCGAGTGAGACCCACAGCCTTCTAGGGTCTTCATCATTCATACACTCGTACTGGAGCGAATCATCCATATGACGAGTCATTAGGATGACGGCTTTCGCCTTATTTGCCTCTAAGGCTGCTCTATTTTCTTCCAAAGCTTGAGCTTGCTCAACAGTTAGCACGTCCTGACTAGGTTCGTGAATCATATCCAGGATTCCATTGGCCTTGAGATGCTGGCGGACATCACGAACCCACCTGTGATATCCAGAGCCATTTGTTCCCAATGGAGTCCAATTTGTTCAGTTTACTCATCCTGAAACAGAACAAGAAATTAGGGTTAGTTTTTGGAGCATAAAAGGCTACCACAAAAACATATAAAATTTCTGAGCGTCGCTTCCAAGAAATTAGATTCCAAGAGGGTTTGGATTAGATCGAAACAATGATGTGTTTGTGGTCGATCATAACTTCTCAACAAACTCTAAGTTTGGAGGACTCTACAAGCTCCAAGCTTGGAGTGAGCATGAACCCCCACAGTTCTGCTTAATTAGGTCTCCCCTATGATGAAGAAAGGGGGGTAGAAGAAGGGAGTTTGCAAGTCCCCGAGAAAAAGAATAAAAAAACTTCAAAAATGGGAACTTTTAGTAAACCATACCTCTTAGGATTGCAGAGCGTATTCGATCCTCATTGTAGGATTGCAGACGAGCTTCAGTCCTAGGCGAATCAAACTTGTTGAAATTCGGAGCAGATTCGCTTCTGAACAGCTCCCACTCCGATTGGTGTACAGATCTCCAGACGACTCCAATAGGGTTTAAATTTGGAGGTCAGATAGAAGAGACATAGGTGAACAACTTTTATGAAGGAATAATTTTGATCTGAAGTTCTGAACTAGAAGTTTCGGGGCTTGAAAACTGACTGATATGCACAGGAACGAGTATGCTGAACAGCTCCCACCTCGAATGGTATACAGGTCTCAAAACGACTCCAATAGGGCTGAAATTTGGAGGTCAGATAGAAGAGACAGAGATTAACAATTTTTATGAAGAAATGATTTTGATCAGAGGTCCCTAACAAGACGTTTCTGGGCGTACAAGAAGGCTGATCTGCACAGGAACGAGCGTGCTGCTGTGCTGCAGGGGGCAGCAGGCGTGCGGCAATGCTGTAGGGGCAGTAGGCAGCACACGGGTGCTCAAGGGCTGCAGGGGCAGCGTACGGCATGGCTAGCAAGGGCTAGGAGCTTGCGGCAGTTTTGGTGAGAAGAGTTTTAGGGTTTTGGTTTTTAGGGCTAGAGTTAGGGCTCGTGCTGATATCGTGTTTTAGAGAAACTGAAATTGAGAGGAAATCGCTGTGTATTCTCATTGATAATAGGGACCTCTTTATATAGAGGATTACAATGCATAGAGTTTGAATCATACAAGGAAAGATAATCTCTAAATTCTTCTAATTAAACCCTATTATCACTAGGTCAAGTAACTTAAAGTTTGGGCCAAACACAAATTAGGGTTTTACTTGAACAGTTTTTAGTTTTTTTTTAGTTTTTTTTTTCTGTCAAAATCCTTATACATTTTAATTTATGTTTTTCAGTTAGCCATTACCTAATTTGTGCATAGTTTTTCTTTTAATGATTTTTTATGATCATGTAGTGTTATTAAAGTTGGCCTCGATGGACTTAACTTCCGAAGATGGCAATTTTGGATCCTCATTGAACCAAGTATCAAGAGATGAAGCATCTGGTCACCATTCTTCAGAGAAAGATGTTCAGAAATTTAAATCACCTTATGTGGGAATGCTTTTTGATACATTAGAAGAGGTAGGATGATCTGCAAGAGAAAGATGAGAGAGATGAGAAACATGTGACCAATAGATTGGAAAGAAGAGGCATAGATTGTTCAACAATTAAATGTGGGTGTGAGCCTAATATGCGAGTTCTTCATGACAAATGGACCAACAAATAGAAAATTTCGGTTTTCAATGACATCCACAATCATAAAATAATGACACCAGCTCGAAGAATGATGACGAAGTCGAATAGACATATGCCCAATGCGGCAAAAGATTTAACAGAAGCTTTTCATAAAGAGAACTTACAAATCAGTAAAGTTCCTTTAATGTTTGGTAGTGCTCACAATATTGGTTTCGACAATAGAGACTGCTATAATCATTTAAGGAACGTGAGGCACAACGAGTTGGAATATGGAGATGCACAATCAATCCTCAATTACTTTAGGAAAAAGCAAGTAGAGAATCCACAATTCTTTTATGCTATCCATTGTGATGAAGATGGTAGAGCTACTAATTTTTTTGGGTGGATTCTAGATCAAGGACGGCTTATCAGTACTTTGGGGATGTAGTGACATTTGATACAACATATCGGACAAACAAGTATGACATGCCATTTGCCCCATTCACTGGAGTAAACAATCACTTCCAATCCATACAATTTGGATGTGCCCTTTTACAAGATGAGACAGAGGTGACATTTCTATGGTTATTTGAGACGTGGCTTGAAGCTATGGGAGGTCGACATCCGTTATGTATTATCACTGACCAAGATTTGGCAATGAAAGGAGCAATTGCTAAGATTTTTCCCAATACTTGTCATCGCCTTTGCATTTGGCTTATTAAGAAAAAGTTTGGTGAAAAGTTGTCACATGTATATTATAAAAAGTCCAATATCAAGACTGGCATGAAAAAGTGTATATGGGCAACATACAGAATAGAGGAATTTGAAGAGCAATGGAAGAAGTTGATTGAGGAGCATGAATTAGAACAAAATGAATGGCTACAACAACTTTATGAAATTAGTGAATCTTGGATTCCTATATATAATCGCAGCACATTTTTTGCCGGAATGAATATAACTGGACGCAATGAAGGCACTAATGCATTTTTTGATGACTTTGTTACATCAACGACCAATTTGAGAGAATTTGTTGTCAAGTATGAACAGGCCTTATAGAAGATTATTACAAGGGAAAGTAGCAAAGATTTTATATCAGAGTATAAATATTGTATTGTGAATGATGATGACTTTCTTTTGAAACATGCAGCACAGGTGTACACTAGAAATATATTTGAAAAATTCAAGAGTGAATGGTCTAAAGTCAAACAGCTCAGAGTTGAAGAAATGGGTTCCGACGATCAGTTTCATAGATACTCAGTGATGAAGAAAACTGACAACTCACAAGAGTTTTTTGTGAAGCTGAATTTACAAACACATGAAGGTAAATGTGAATGTCAGAATTTTCAATTTGTGAGAATAATTTGTCGGCATATTATGAAAGTATTTGTTCGTCAAGACATTGATACAATACCCTCCCACTTTATTCTTCCAAAGTGGAGACAAGGGGCAAATAAGTTTAGAGTTATGGATTCTGAAGCCTTGGTAAAGAACAATCAGAAGCATTGAGATTTAGTCATATGTGTCAGAGAGCTACTTAGCTAGCTTGTTATGAATTGTCAAAAATGTTCATGGATGGTTTAGATGAACTGTCAAAAAAAATTTCAAAAGTTAATAAGGTATCAAAAGAAGATGTTGTGGAGTCTCAAGATAATGTTTTCCAAGATGAAGCAGATCAACATACGAGTAAGTCATCTGACACGTTGCATTTGGATCCAAATATCTCAAAAACCAAGGGTAGAAAGAAGGATGAGAATAGTAGAAGAAAAACAAAAAGTTCTAAGAGGATAAAAGGTGGTATGGAGTTGGCTCAAAGCAAGCAGAGAAAGTGCACATTGTGCCAACAGCCAGGACATAATAAGCTTACTTGCACTTTAAATCCGGATGCAAAAACAAAAACGATTGTTTCTACTAACCAATGTAAGTTAACTTTTTTATTTATTTATTTGTCAGATCATATATTTCCACCTGATGTATAAATTAAAGTTTCTAATATTTTTATCTTGATTTGCACTTATAGGAAATGCGAATATGCAAGGGCCAGACAAAGTTTCGGATGAGGAAGATTTAGACAGTGACGAAGAAGAATGAATTCCACTTCATATCATGCTATTAATGTTCTTTTTCTTAGTAACTATTGTTCTGTATCTTTGTAATTTGTTTTATTTTATATTTTAAAAGAGGGTCAATTTACATTGAAACATGTTAGTTTTGTCGATTTTGTTATATCTGCTCTATCATCTTGACAAACAATCGTAGTCATTTATGAGCCATATTGCTTCATTATGTTATAAGCTTTCAAGGGTATACTATTTTCAGCATTGACCATTTATTCCTCATATGCTGATTATTCGAGATAAAAAAAAGTCTGAATAGAGTGATTCCACCTAAAATGGAAAGTACACTCAGAGAGCTTTCCATCCACATAAAGTAGCCCACCCAATTTCTACTGAATTGAAAATGGTAGCTTGTTAAATTTGCTAAACTATTCTGCGAACTGCTGCAGACCTGTAGTCACTCAAACTGCTATTTCTCCAAATTCAGAAGATTAAAAAGGGTGAAACCACATGGAACAGAAACTAGTCACATTTCCCTTTCTTCCTGTAAAATTTCACACTCTAATTAAATATGAGTAGAAAACTATAGGCCTGCAAATTCACTGTTTTATTATGCAGATTCTCTGTAAGCTGATTCTGATATTGGTGTACTTGGTTTGCCATTGTGGAATCTACAGGGCACAAAATTAAAAACTGTTTTTCAAGCATATGTGAGACATGTAGGTCTAAGTTCCTGAAAATTTTTAGCTCCATATTCCCACTGGTTTAGGAACTATAGCCTTCCAAATTCAATCTATAGTAATTTTTCTTGTTCTGACCCTTCCATCATTCCAACCAATATTCAAGAAGTTTTAGGATTCCAAATGCAAAACCCCTTTACAGGAAACACTAGACATATAAAACTACAATTCTACAAATTTTAAGACCTTATGTTCGAGTGGAAATAAACTTTATTAGGAAAATCTATATATAAGAAGGCTCAATTGATGGTGCCAATACTCCCTTCTTCTCCATGTCACTGATAAGCTTCCAAGACTCATCGAACTTCTTGATTTTATTGTATCCAGAGATCACTGCATTTCAAGTAGCAACATCCTTCACACTGACCATATCGAAAATCCCACGTGCCATATCAATTTGACCACAAAGAGAGTACATATGCACTAATGCCTTGTGAACAAAAACATTAGAATCAAAACCATCACTTCAACGAATGGGCATGAAACTCTTTTTCTCATTTCAATATAATATCACCAGTATATCCTTTTAACAAGAATGGGAATGTAGAGTAGTGGGGCTTCATAACCATCCTCTTTCATTGCTATATACATAGACATTCCATGGAGCAATGTATCCTAAACTATTGCCTTTGATCATGGTGTTCCAAATGAAAACACTTAGTTCAGGAATTCTATCAAACACCTGGCGTGCATACTTCATGACACCAAATTTATGCATACAACATTACACTATGATTCTATTGAGCATAGTTGGCTATGATGTGAAACCTGTTTTAACGGTTTGGATCTGTGATTGCTTCGATTACTCCCTTGTCCTCTTCTTTCTGGCGTCCACTGTTTGTTCTTCTGCTATTCTTGTTCTTGTTTTTTTCTTTTGATCCTTGTATGTCATGTATTCTCCAAATTTTGATTTCTATTTTTTATTTAATAAAGAAAAGTGTAATCCAATTATAATTTTAGATTAGAAATATATAATGCCACGTCATTATCCACATCACTTGGTGTTGTGTTGACATCATTCAAGCAACGAATCTAGACTATTGAACATTTTTAAATCTAATGGCTCACAAGGTGTGTCAAAATTTGTGTCAAAAAGATGTCCCTTGATCCGGACCCATAGGGTATATATGTTGAAACATACAGATTATTTACTTATTTGTTATGGGTTTAAGTAAAAGAGTTGTAAACCAAGTATATAGCCCAAAACCTAGACCCAGTTAGCTTAAATAGCTTATAGGAAAAATTCCACGACCAAAGCCAGATCAAACACTAACTTCACTCCTAAACTCAAAGTTTTGTCCCATCTCTTCATTGCATTCTTCACCTTCAGATTCTCTTCAATCTGAATAGGCTAGCTACCATCTTAGAAAAGCACAAAAGTCATAGCTACCGCCATGGGCAAGTAGGAGGTGTCACATGTCTTGGAAAACAAGTTTCTAAATTGGTGATTCCCCAAAGCTATATAGCAGGAGCTGGAACCCTAGAATCACTACTAGAATTATGCTAATATACATCGATTTTTTAGCCAATGTAAAGAAAAAAAATCTACCAATGACTTAGTTGGTGATGTTAAAGATCATGAAAACCAAGACATCGGTTTTTAACTGATGTCCCAAATTAAAATAGGCATCGGTTAAGCATCCAGAATCAATGTAAAAACATTATAATGATCACAAATTGGTATGTTTAAGAATTGTCAAACCTTAATATTTTTGCATGTAATACTTAATGAAATGTAGGTCCAACAATATAACTATGCTTACTAAATACGTTTCTCATAATACAAATGAAGCCTTTTATTCTTCGGCACATCGGTTCTCATTATATAACATCCCAGTAATCCTAGGACATTGTTTATTCAATTTGTATTGATGTTCAAAATTATATAAGACATCAATTATTATATCATAATTCAATGTGCACTGATTTATGGGACATTGATTTTGTCGTAATATTTCGATATGCACTTGCTAATGGGACATCGATTTTTTATTTTAGAACTGAGAATAGGCAGAATGAGAATACATATCATAAATAAACAAAGTTTCATTAATGTTAATGCTCAAAGTACATTACAACATCCCTTAAGTATGTCTATTCATAAAATGTTGAAATGAAACAAAAATTTAAGTCTAAATGGTTCATAAAACTAGATGACTAGGAATATAAATAAAAGCAAGCCTTGCCATACGTAATATCCCATTTGTTCTTCTATTTTGTCCTACAAATAAAATTGAATGAACAATTAGCTATGACAAGAAAGAAAGGAAAGGAAAGGGGAAAGGAGAAAAGACATTAAACTTACAAGACATTCCTATCCAAGTATCCATAATACAATCTGTTGGTTAACTTAACTACACCTTTCTAGAATATATATATATATAGACACACACATAAGTCCTTAGTTATAATTAATTAATGGAGTCAAAGGTGAACAATGCTGAACAAGTTACTATAAAAAAAATTCCTAATGTCCTTAGAGGTTCAAGAATTTGACTTTTTTTAAGGAGGAAAAAAGGGATTTTCTTGTTTATGGGTTTTCTCAAATTAACTCTTGCATCATGAAATTATATGAAAATTTCAAAACACATCCCCACAAGCAAAGTTAAAGTTTCAATAATTTATCAGTTCTTGTTGAGAACAATGAATTACATGTTTCTGCAAAGACAGATTGCATGAATATAATTGTTGTAATACAGTGTCAAGGGGATCAGCATAATCCTAATTGATCTTTCATGATAATATGATATAGGTTATAGCATCACCAGCATCACCGTACATACAACTAAAACATAGATGTAAGTCAAGTTATTAACAAAATAAAATTTCTTACTGAAAGTGGAATTGGTGAGAAAATGAAAAGTAGATACGAAGAAAAGATGGCCATCCAAGGCTGCCCACATGTATAATACAATTAGAATGAAACTAAAGTAGATGAATATGCTCGTTGTCAACTGAGAATCAGACTTTACAATCAACCAAAGTTGCCCCTAACATAGTTTAGAAACATAATAATAATACATGGTTCATGAAACTATAGCAAGTGCAACAGATCATTCCTTATCTCTTTGCTTGCCATAGTCAAAAAACCCTTCACATATATTCTAAATTGCCGACCAACATCATAATATGTTTGTTTGTCATTATGTTTGAGCACAATCATCATATACAATTGCATAAAATCCCAATAATTTTCCTACAATTAGAGAGAAATTTCAAAAAAGATTGATTATGTCATTGAGGAATATAGAAATAATCATAGCAATAAGGGACCATTTTCAAGTTTACTCAGTCATACCAACTATATAGAAAGCACTCCAACCCAACTATATAGTCATGTCCACCCCTTCTTGCCTCCACCACCGAACCTACCATACATCTTGGCTCCGTCCTCATCTCCGCCGCCTAATCCACCTTCGTTAAAAGAACAATGCCGCACCCTCCCAAACAATAAGAAAATCAATCATTTCAATTCCAATTATCCAATAATATCATAACAAAATCGAATCAGATACCAAAATTTGTGAACATGGATATCCTTACCGATTTGCATAGTCTTTGATTATGGCTGGTGAAATCAACATTGAAAATTGATAAAGGCCCGGAGATTTAAGTGGATGGATTACTGAAATTTTTACTTCAATTAGAGCTAAGGCTCCGAAGAAGACCAGTTTGTGTAGTTCATTAGACGAATCCAAACCAAGCTTGTTTAGCTACAGGATTCATCTAGTTCATTAGAGAAGAGAGAAAAGCACAGACTAGAGAGATAGAGGAGAGAGAAAGTGGATATTGATGACTTTCTCTCCTCCTTCACCTATCTCCAATGACCGGGGTGGACTCACAGCAACCACCATCTTCTTTGTCTTCCTCCAACAAGTCAACGCTAGCTGCACATCTCAGATGAGCCACAAAGAAATCTTTACAAATTCATTTTCTACTATTTTGTGGTTTTAGTTCGATTAGGACAGGGGGAGAGGGAGGGAGGGAGGGAGGGAGGGAGGGAGGGAGAGAGACTTGTAGGCTGCAGAATAATGTGGATTATCGGAATAGATAATAGTTGCATCCATCCATTATTGTTGTTTCTAATCTATGATATTCAGAGAGGTGTTATCCTCCTTTATACCCCCTTTAACCATTATGTAGCTGATGAATAAATTAACTAATGAGAAGTTATTTTTCTTCAAAGAGGATATTAATAATGTGATATACATTGTGTTGTTGATCATATTTAGGTTCCTAGCTAGCATAAGACTTGGAATATAGATGGTCTTATGTTGTAACTATTGGTGTAAAACCCTCATGTAATAAAGGTTGTGTTTCAATTTTGTAACCCTGTCGATCGTCGTTCTTTTCCAATTTTTTTCATATTTCGATTTCGAAAGTTTATTTACATAATTGGAGTATGAGTTGCATCTCAAAAAAAAAAAACAAAAAAAAAATTGAGATGTGACAAAACTTGATATCAAATTGAAGCGTATGACTTCTACTTTTAATCTGGAAAGTGTAAGAAGTAACAGTAAAATATATAAGCGTGGATTTATGTGACGACCTAAAATTTTTAAACATTTTCTAAAAAAATAATAAGTTTAATTTTATTGTGCTAAACTATTTGTTTAAATATTGTTTATATATATATATATATATCTATATATATAGAATAGAGTTGAATTTTATTTATTTGGGTTTAAGTAATTAGAGTTTAGCCCAAAAGATTTGGCCCAAAACTCAAACCCAAGTAGCTTAACAGCTGATAGAATAAAACTCCACGACAAAACCAAATCAAACAACGCCTAAACTCAAAGCATTGTCCCGTCTCTTCATCGTCTTCCTCACCCCCATATTCTCCTCCATCTGATACACCAGCCACCGCCTTAGGAAAGTACAAAGGACATAGCCGCCGCCATGGGTAAGTAGGAGGTGTCAACAGCCTTGGAAATCAAGTTTCAGATTGGTGATTCCCCAAAGCTATGAAGCTAGAGCTGGAACCCTAGAATCAGGAGCTGGAACTCTAGAAATCTGGAGGTGGCAAGTCTAGTACCTATATGGGTAAGATTTCAATTAGAATATCTATCTTGCTTTCTACGTTTTCACCTCCTTTCCAGACACTATAAATGGGTTAAACCATCTATGCTTTCCATACAGTTCCTTGAGTTGCTAGATACATAGATAAACAAGGGAGAGAGAGAAAAAGAGGGTTTTGGTATCTTAGAAGTGGAGGAGTAAAAAGTCAGGTGTGATTCTTTTAATTTTTGATTTGATGAGTTCTTTGTGGTTCTGATGGTTAATGCAATTTGGAAATTGAGTTATGTTCATAGGTTATTATAAGACCTGGGGATTCTTGATGATAGAAGAAGTTACAATAGAGATGAAGTTCAGTTAGGAATAAAGTTGTTGTTACTGGAACAACTAGAACTAATTATTTTCTCATCTTCTATTTGATTTCATTAGTTTTCTGGAAAATAGTTTATATCTTTTGTCTTTGAATTGATCTAAATTAGAATTTGAAATCACTTTGTATCTGGTTTGTTGTTTCCTTTAGTCATTAGAATTTTTGGAAGACATAGATTAATAGAATCTGATTTGAGAAGAGTCAAGAACCAAGTAGGAAACATATGCAGTTTTAAAGTTGAATTTAGAAAGCCTTCACTCATCCTTTAAAGCCTTGTTGAAAGTGTGATTTCTTTTATTTAACACTTTAGAAAGTCTATTTTCAGTATTGAAAGTTTTACACAAATTGGAGTTGTGGAAAGTACATTAAAACTGAAGAGGTTAGCACACAGTAGCAGTTTCTGCAGAAAAACGTGGGACTGTAGCTGAAATTTAAAAATTCATAACTAATTCTAGGAAAATTGTTTTCAGATGATTCGAATTCCAAAAGTTTCTTTAGGATGTCAGCTACAAATCGTTAGAAGACCATAGAAGCAGATTTTAAACAGATTTGTACAGTTTTTAACATTAAGGTGACTGGGTCAGAAAACTGCAGTATTTCAGTTTGTCAAGTAAAAACCTGTTTTGGTCAAAATAACTCACTGCTAAGATTTTCATAGTTTGTTAGCTGAGTTTTACTTTAATTCTTTATGTGTGGAACTAATAAAATTCTATTCTTGCAATAGGAACTTGTTTTCATCCGGATACTTAACGTGAAAATCAATCGAGGTAGGGGAAAAACTTGGGGAGCCTCTATGTTTGCATTGGATGGTTGTTTACATGATTGTATTGGATGGTTGTGTACATGATTATATGCATTTATGTCCTCTGTTTCTGTTTGTTTGGTATGGCTGAATAGTGAATACACTTACATATTCAAAGTATTTGTGCATCAATAAGACATGAAGTATAAGGGTGGTGATGGTAATGTGAATATGCTATTGGAATGAGTATGTTGGTTTATCTTTTGCGTAGTTGAGTCTATAACCTCAGCAGGTACCAGATCCCAGGTATGCCCACTTGTGAATGTGCACTTAGTATAGGATATTGAAAGGGTAATTCGGGACTGGCGAAAGGGGAATAGACAAGATGACTAGCAAAAGAGGGTTAGGGGGATTGATTTTGGGTGGGGGTTAGTTCACATTGTTGAATACTCTGAGTCACCTTCGTGGTAAAATACATGGTATGGGACATGTAGGTTCAGTTTATTTTACAATGTGGATTATCGGGAATAGATAATAGTTGCATCCATTCATTATTGCCATTCTAACTATGATCTTCACAGAGGTTTCATTCTCCTACTGGGCAATGTATGCTCACCCCTTTTTATCATTTTGCAGGTGACAAATAAATATGTTTGAAGTTATTTTACTGCAAGGGTGTTTTTAATAATGTAATATACATGTGTGTTATTGTTAATCATGCTTGGATTCCTAGACAAGAACTTGGAATATAGTTGACCTTTTGTTGTAAATGTTGGTGTAAACCCCTCTTGTAATAAAGGTTGTGTTTCAATTTCGGAAACTTGTCTATTATCGTTCTTTTCCAATTATTCGTATTTCAATTTTGGAAATTTATTTCCATGATTGGAATATAAGTCGCATCTTAAAAAAAAAAAAAAAAAAAAATTTGGATGTGACAATTTAAAACCTGCTTTGGAGCTTCTCCAAAAGGCAGAAGTATTGGTGGTATCACCATCAAAGAAGAGGAAGGTGATACGACCTCTTAGGGCTAGAAACAAGTCAAAGATGCAAGATTTTAACCCTTGAAAGCTGGAGTTGGCATCGGCTAAAAAGGTGAAGAAGCATAAGTTTTTTTTTATGCTAGTGCAAGTTGTACTTTAGACATGATTGATGAGCAATCTAGTGGTGCCTCAGTGGAAGAGGACATGGCAATTGTTGCAGCTAGAGCGGATCTTGGGAAAGTACCCTCTGCATTGGTGGTCCTAGGGATTTTGGAATAAGTTAGGGCGGACTACATCTTAAACCCTAACACTGTCTTCTTGGTTACTTGTGGTTAATGCAAGGATAATTACATTTAAGTTGTTTTAGGGTAGACTTACATGACTCAAATTTGATGTAGCCTGCAGAGGATTTGACATGATATGTTGTTAATTACATTTTTTCACTTAATGGATTGATGACTGTCCCTTTCAAAAAAAAAAATATATATATATATATATATACCATTCAATAGATTTTCCAAAATATTTATTATTTAATATTTATCACTATTTTAAAAATCTCTAGGCGGTAGGAGTGTAGAGGGAATGGTAGGTGGGCAAACAAGCTATTTTAATTTTAGGGCTAAATACTGGTTACTACCCTGTGGTTTAGGTCCAAAATTAATTCAGTCCATGAACTTCTAATTTCATCAAAAACACCCCTGCAGTTTCAATTTTGATCTAATAGATACAATTTGTTAGTCTTCTGATAATTGAGTCATTTAGCTTGTTGACGTGGCTCATATATGGCCTATGTTTTATGATGTGGTGTTGAGGTGACATGCATAGTCAATTTAGGAGTGGGTCTCACTATTAGAAATCTATCAAATAAAAAGTTTTCATCAAATAATCCAACTATAAGTTGAACCCATAACAGAATATTAACGAATTTGACCTATTAGATCAAAATTGAAAGTACATGGATGTTTTTGATGAAATTAGAAGTCCAGAGACTGAATTGATTTTAGACCTAAACCACAAGGTAGTAACCCACCCGTATTTAGCCCTTAATTTTATTATACAATATACAAATAAGTGCAATTAAAAACAAAAATTATACATGGTGTATAATAGATTGAAAATATAGGAAAAAGTTGAGCATATAATTAGTATTTGCAAATAAAAAGTAATTTTAAAGTATTTGATAATAAAAATAAATAAATATTTTGAACATCTTTTTAAATCCTTACCACCCAAGCGTCATCCATACTAGTCGAGGTGGCTACCATTTCCAAGCACCTAAGTGAGGTCTAGGCAGCTGCCTATGAGAGTTTTTAGAATTATGTTGTTTATTTACATTAAGTCTATAATATTTATAATAAATAAACTAATAGATAAAGTAAGTGAATAGTCTTTCTTATTTTCACCCAAAAAAAAATGTACCATGTCCTAAGACATTTTTTGAATAAAATTAGGTCAGCCCTTTATTGAAAATGAAAGATTACAAAGAAACGATGCCAAAAAGCATTAAGAAAGAAACAAATAGTACGAAAGAAAAAAGATGCGAACATTGCATCAAAGATACAATAATTAAAAATGCAAGAGCAACTACGTCTAAACGCATTGCTGATTTTACATTCCAGATTGCAGCCGTGTAGTGATTTGAGTAGTCGGTGCTTTGACTTTCCATGCAACTCCAACTATCAAATTGACAAGAGTCAATTTGGCACCCGAATGAGGGCACTCTCCCACCTAAAGATCGAAGCCGGCCAAGGGTTTAGAACATGGCCATGTTGGCAGACGATCTTTCACGAATAGGTACCATAAATTTGGGTCTCGAATCCAATACTAGTAACACCCAAGCGCCCCATACCATTCTAGCATTTGACCAACAGCCCAACAAAGATAGGGGGTCACAATCCAAATCCAAAACCCACCTGGATCCTAGATTCGGATCCTATTGCAGATTTCACCTGGATCCTAGATCCAGATCCAGATGCACAGTCTGCTCCGGGTTAGAAACAACAGACTCCCATTTGATTCCCACCGCCAGGAACACCATCGGCTCAATCCCACACCGACCGCTCCCCCATGAAGTAGAGAACAAGATGAACAACAAACAACTAAACCTGCAAGATGAAAATCGAAACGAGTAGAACCAACCAAATCTCGATCAGTCCCTGTCGACCCCAGGCTACGCAAGGCGGCGGTACCTTTATCGAGAAAATCACCGTAGTCTGCCACCTCTATACCTGTTAGCCAGCCACGGTGAACAACAGCCAAAACACCACCACTGTCCCATGCCCCCGCCCCGCCCCCCCCCGGCCCAACAACATCTTCCTTTACCGAATCTATGTCAGCAAGCATCTACACCGACAATCCACAACGTCTCTATTGCCCAGACTTCAGAAGCCCTACGAATTGACTATAGCTGCTAAAGTCCTCTACTTGAGCAATTAAAACTAACACCCCACCACCGCCATTGTGGAGAGCGAAGAGAATAGAGAAATAGGCTGAAACTTATGAGAGACTCCATGAAGATGGAGTAGGTACAAGAGCGGCGAACCTGAAGGAATGTTGATGTCACGCCCCTGATTTTACACACATGAAAATCGATATATATAATCCCATAATTATACATGCGTGAACGTTCAGTCATCAATACA
This sequence comes from Rosa chinensis, assembly GCF_002994745.2. Lineage (NCBI taxonomy): Eukaryota > Viridiplantae > Streptophyta > Magnoliopsida > Rosales > Rosaceae > Rosa > Rosa chinensis. The sequence continues at coordinate 17,054,061 of NC_037088.1, read as the reverse complement.
ATACCTGAAATCTTTTTCCCCTTAACTTACACACATATTGATGCCCTGAACCCTCAAAGTTAATATACACTCGCTCCATAGAGTTATATATTACACAAGCTTACGAATTAAATTGTCGACAACAAGATAAAACGTAAATGCTCCTCAGAGCTCACTACAACGGAAGTCTTAATAACGGTAAGGTCACAAAATTGGCTTCCTACCGTAAGCTGCTAGCTCGTTGCCTCAGTTTCAGCCACGATTATCCTGACCTGCAGGATTAACCCCTACACCGTTGGAATGGTGCACCGGGTTGCCACACAACAAACCCGGTAAGCTTTTGCAAGCCCGTATGAGTAACTCAAACCACATACAACTCACCCACACACAACTCACACCAGTCACGAGAATAACTCACACGAATCACGTTTTCAATCGATAAACAAAGCACGAGATAAACTCACTCAAATCACGTTTAAATCAATAAACAAATCACGAGATAAACTCACTCAAATCACGTTTAAATCAATAAACAAATCACGAGATAAACTCACTCAAATCACGTTTAAATCAATAAACAAATCACGAGATAAACTCACTCAAATCACGTTTAAATGAATAAACAAATCACGAGATAAACTCACTCAAATCACGTTTAAATCAATAAACAAACGCGTTTCAATCAAGAAACAAAGCACGAGATAAACTCACTCAAATCACGAGATAAACTCACACGTTTAAATGAATAAACAAGCACGGCGGACAGACTAGAGCTCTAACTGATCGTATTCACTAACCCGGCCAAAGGCGTGAAGTCCCGATTTTCCCACCCACGATCCTCAACTCGTAAGTCTTTGGACCCGCGGTATAAATACCAAAACATTAAAGGAGTCACAGTGGACCCAAAATGTTACACGAATCTAAAATGAAAGATTCCCCGTAATTGATCCCTATCAATTACTCCCGGTAAAAACCCATATTTGAATAAACCACCCGCGAACTAAAATGTTCCTCAAATACACAAGTCTCAACGCTTTTCAAAACAAATCGAAATCAACATTTCCACAATCATTTGTTTTCCAAAAGCCACAACCCAAAACAATAAAAAGCATCATTTCATGCATATTGTTTCAAAATCCACAAACCACCAAAACACATATATTTCATGTAAATATATATTTATACGTAGTCATCCGCTCAGGAATGCCTACTAATACCAACTATAGTTTGTAGTTAACTAAATAACTCTCAAAACGATAAAGGTAAGCCCGTTCGTGATATGAACTTCGTGAGATTACTCACCTCAGAATCCCGCTGCGTCTTCTATATAGAACCGAACTAACGCTATCACCAACAACTCGTCCAATTCACCTTTAAAAGCACCTAATCACCAATGATCTCAAATCAGTAACGATTCACATTTGATTAAAGTTCGAAACCCCTATTTTGAACTAAAATCCCCAAAGTGTCGCCAATCGAGGCAAAACCACATCCGAGACCTCCCAAAGTCTCCGGAATACGTCCACGATCGATGTGACCAAACCACAAGTCGATCGGACGCTCAAATCCACACGGACAGAATAATCGATCGGTATGAAACTGCAAAAATCATAACAATTCCATACGAACTCCAAAATTTGCATATTATATATCGAAACGCTCGTATCAACGAGTAGAACATATATAATACCAAAAACAGTTCCTTAAGTGGCCGGAACGCCACCACAGACGGTGGTGCACCGCCGCCGGCCAAAACACATTATTTCACAAAACTCCCAACATCAAAGTTCTTCATCTAAGCATGCTTGTGAATTCTCATAACTAGCTCGAAGTCAGAAAACAAGCCTAAGGGATCGAAAACTACCTCACAAGCCGTGAACAGTAATCCCAACTGAGTTGAACCGATTTCCACGTCAACCGATCAAAACAAACACCATGGATCGATCAGCGAGCTTGTTCTGAACTCAACCCAAGAAGCCTGAAGTCATGAGGTCGCCGGAGTTGTGTTTTCCGGCCGGGTCCGAAAACACAAGGCTGCACCACCTTGCAGCGCCGCCGTGGAGATGAATCGGCGCTAGAGAGCACCACAGAGACAACCAGACGGAGGAGGCGACCCTGCTGGCCAAGTTTCACGGCCGGAGACCGCCGCAGTTGGCCGGAAAAGTCGGGTCGGAATGCCGGGTTCGGGTCGGGTCAGTCGAAATTCTTTGATACTGAAGGTGCGAACGAGAGAGAAGAGAGAGAGAAAAATATCTTCCGGAAATGGAAATGAGGAAAATGAATATATTTTTCTGATTTTTCCTTTATATACCAAAATGGAAACTTCTTTCCATAGCCATAACTTTCTCATACGAACTCCGATTCTCGCGTTCCACATATCCACGAACTCGTATCGACGCGCTCTACAACTTTCGTGAAGGAAGTTTTCGGAGAATCCCAACGAATAAAAAGTCAACCTTGAGCCCCCCCCTAAAGTCACACTTTTCAAATAGAATTTCGTCCGAAATACTTCCGCTCCATCCACGAGCCACGAAACCGTCCAACAACCATAAATTAGATTCCGGAAATTCCTCGGAAAATAAATACGAATTTCCGGGGCATCACAGTTGAAGTCCAAACCCTAGTAGAGCTAGGTCAAATATTTCAAAAATACACACACCCTTTGTCACACCCCGAATTTTGAATAAAGAAATTCGAATCCAAGATGCGAAACTTAACAAGCACAAGAAAACACATAGAAAATTCTTCATTTAAATTAAGCGATAAAGCAAACCGAGCCCACCAACATCAAATACGGACTCATTCTTTAGAGTCACATTTTAATGTACAAAGAGTTTACAAATTAAACTGATCAACAATTCAATAACTAAACACACTCACTACACAACGGAAGAATAAAACTAACGTACACTTTAACGTCCAAGCTACAACAGCAACCAAACCTCAACTCCGATGATGATCACTTGATATTCTAACCTGCACAATAAACCCTACACCATGGAATAGTGCACCGGGTTGAAACAACAAACCCGGTAAGCTTTTGAAGCTTGTATGAGTAAACCTAAATAACCCCAAACGTCATTCCGACAAGAGGACAACAATCAACACAATGATTAATTCCAACAATAAAATCATTTTCTTTTTAAAGCACACATGTCACAACCGTGACAATCGAATCATTATCAATGAAAACCGGTAATCCTTGGATAGAAATTTAATTCAGGAATTCACCAACAATATACAACCCAAAACCATAGTAATCCCTGCATATCGTTTAGTTCAGGAGATTACATTTAAAATCAACCAATTAGAATGAAATGTAAATTGATACAGAAGTCAAACAGCTCACACTAAAGTCGATGATCACCCATCAACACTAAAATCGATGATCCCCCATCAACACCACCACATTAATAGAATCCCATTCTCACGTATAAACCAAAGAAAGAACACCAGCAAGGTTCTCCGAAAACTACGTACTCATGTTGCAGTAACATCGTTACCACCATGACGGTACGCATACACAGACTACGCACTCATGATGGAGTAACCCCATTACCATCATAAAGGTACGCTTGGAACAGACTAGAGCTCTAACTGAATCGTAATCTGTCATCTCGGCCGAGGTTCAACCTTACGATATCTTGCACTTCGGTTATCACTATAACCGTCGAACTTTGGACCCTTTGGCGCTCAGAACAAAACATTTAAAGGAATCCCGCTCGACCCCAAAATGCTACCCCATGGACACATGTTACTCTTCCAAACTAATATAAATCAACATTCTCAAGTATATTGTTCTCCAGCAAGGAGCAAAACCACAAAACGCCAACATAAATAAGTTCATAAATTTTGTACCCACCACAACACCACACCATCGATATATATATATATATATATATATATATATATATATATTTCACGTAAATATATATATATATACACACACATATATACACACACACACACACGTGGTCATTCACTCAGGAATGCCACTAATACCAACTATAGTTCATACATATTAAAACCAAGAAATTCATTTTATAATTAAATTCATTTTTTTACCTGTGAGCCGTAGCCCTATAAACCGTAGTTGATCAAGTTCATATTATTTCAAACAAATCTTTATTTTCGAAAACGATTTACAATTATCAATCAATTCTGACAATTAAATAACTCGGTTCGTAAATGAACCACATGAGATTTACTCACTTCAAAATCCCACTGCATCTTCTCTTACAGCAAGGAAAATGTATTGACTAGTCTTCGTCAATCACCTAAGGAATATACGACACAACTTAGTACACGAATCGAAAACAATTAAGTGTCGAACCCCCATTTGCACTAAAATCTCGAAAGTAATACCAATCGAGAAGAAACTTCATCTGAGACCACCCGAGGTCTCTGGAATACTTATACGTTCAATCTATCAAAATTACAAGTCGATCGGACGACCAAATCCTCTTGGATCGAAAACCGATCGAACCGAAAACCCTTAAACTTTTTATTCCGAAAGCCATAACTTCTTCATACTAACTCCGATTTTCATGTTCCACATGTCCACGAACTCGTATCGACGTGCTCTACAACTTTTGTGAAGGAAGTTTTCACATAATCCAAAAAGTCAACTCTTGAGACGAAGCATTCCGAGCGAATAATTATTCAAAATACTCTCAGCTCCACCTTCGAACCACGAAATCATGTTATCGAACACTTTAATAGTTCCCAAAACATTTAGAAATTAATAACGAATTTCCAGAGTCTTACACCCTTTTTATTTTGCAGTATGTCCTAGAGACCTTGATCAGTCGAGTGGAAGAAAACATAAAAAAATGAATGAATAGTATTCTGCTTCAGTGCTTTAGAATCTCAGAGACCCAATAGACGAATTTGCTCTTAATAATATCAAAACCTCGGCAAATTTGAAATGCATAATAGTCCTGAGGACTTGTAGCTTTAGTAATAAGGATAATTACTGTCCCTATACAAGAGGGTCCTGAATTTGGCCGATGAAAATGGGGAGCTATATATGCTGCTCATCAACCTCCATTGCCCCTTGAATTATCTTTTATGGATATTTAGAAACCAAAACAGTGGACAAAGAGTAATCAAGCGGAATGATCATTTTGCAGATCACTAGCGTATGACATCAATCTTTGAAAAAAAAAATCCATGTCTAAATTGGTAATTCTACAAATAAAAAGGACAAGCCAGTTTTGAGTTTATCAAATACTTTGTCACTGTTTTTGCCATTAACAGCACTTATAAAAAGCCAGTTTACCAAACACTCAGCTGCTTTGCTTTTCAGCAACTTATTTTCAGAATTAAGTAGAAGCTAGTTTTTTTTAAAATCATAGCCATACCAAACACACCCTACGTGCACAACTCTGTCACTATAGAAAATTTTTACCGTAAACCACACCATATTTTCCATTCGAGAGCAGAATTCTCACTTTATTCATAGACCAACACCTCCCTCGTCTAAATTTTTCCATTTGGCCAACGTGGCCATTGCCTTACCTCCATTCCAAAACGACCTCGTTTACCAATCTCTCCATTTGGTTGTGCTTTTCTGCAGGCTCACAACGCCAAATAGCTCAGCCTATTTCTCCTTCCTTCCTTCCTTCCTTCCCAATTTGACAGACAAACCCATTAACCCAGATAAAAGGGAAAAGAGGAGGATGATGACATACGCAGCCTCAGCTTCAAGGCCTCTCTGCTTCAACACCCAACCGGCCATTGTGAACAGCAATGGTCTTAATAGCACTAGCGCTTCTAGTATCTTCGATTGCAGCAGAACAGCAAGGAGGAAGCGCGTCGGCCTAGTTCTAGCCTCGTCCCCTACAAGACCCACCTTGTCCAGCAATTGGGATTTTCAGTTCGCAGCTACTACTACTACTACTTCCTCTCCACGCGTCCCCAGATTCGAAGAGCTCGACACCACCAACATGCTCCTCCGTCAGCGAATCATCTTCTTGGGTTCTCAGGTTTCATTTTCATTTGAATTATTGAAATGGGTTTTGGAAAATGTTGTGAATTTTTGTGCTCTCGTGTTTGTTGGAAGCTGAATTGAATTGTTAGAAGATGGGATTTATGGGGTTTGTTTCATTGAGCTTTGATGATGGGCAGGTGGATGATATGACGGCGGATTTGATAATAAGCCAACTGCTATTTCTGGATGCTGAAGACCCCAAAAAGGATATTACATTGTTTATCAATTCGCCTGGTGGCTCGGTTACTGCTGGTATGTTTTTATGAGTCTTTTTGACATGTTTGATACTTATTCCTCTCCTGTTTGTTGCTCTTTGAGTTTTTTTTTTTTTTCACTTGATATGGGAGCTTTGAGAATTTACTGATGAAGTACCTGGTTTTTGACATAAGTAGATGAACAAGCTTTGTGTTTAGGATGACATGCAAACTAACTAGTAGATTAGGAAAATGGTATGCCATGAAGCCATGCTTTCGCATCAACAAAGCACAAAGGTAAATGCAGGGTGATAGATTGTTTTTGCAACATATTTGCATGAGGAAATGTTAAAAAGAAGAGTGTCGTAGGAAAGAAGAACTTTCCAACAATGTCAAGCAAGTAATATATAGACATGAGTAAGCCTTGGCGTATTCTCGACTTACAGTTATCTATTGATCAATTCAATAAAGTTTCTGGGGTTGAGATTCAGTAGGTATAACGCTTGGGCTTTTGGAAGAAACTTTGCAAAATGCCTTTGCACGATAAGTTCCAATTGTGACCTTTATCATTGTATCTGAGCATGCAAAGCATGGTTGGATCAGCTAGATTCTATTAATGAGGGTCAATGTTGAAGCCCGCTTGTGTGGATTTGCCATTGTTATAGGTTCTCCAAGGTTTTAAGTAGCTTCAATGAAAATGATTTAGGGAAGTTGCATCGACAGCCTTCCTCTGTGTACTTTTGAGATGTTTAAGATTCAATAGAACAAGAATAGCTGAAATGCATTTGTATGGATGTTCACAAGCAGATTGAAGTGAAGATAGTGGTTTAAGATGGTTCATTCAGGCGCACAGAAGATCCTAGGATGCACCAGCAATAGCAATTGAGTTGATTCAAGTTGATGTTGTAAAACTGGGTAAAGGTGCACTGGAAAGAACACAATTCAGAGTAGTGAGAAAGGACATTATTGTAAGAAATGAATTGGAGAATATGTCTCAGTTTTATTAGTGGTATATGCTGGACACTCCAACCATTTCTTTTTTCTCCTGTGGTCACACCTTAATTCAGTTGGGTTGATCATCCTTCTCCATACTTGAATAGTTGCATACTTAACCGCACAGCCATTCATGTATAAGAGCTTTGAATTTGATGGTAAAGTATCATAAGTGCATCAAGTTCGACACCCTAAAAGGATTTAGCTCTGTCAAGTGGCAAAACGACTAAAAAGGAAATTAGTTCAATACAGTCCAGGTCTTCATTAGTTACAACCCTTCTCTTACTTGACTTTGTCCCTCTACTGCAATCTGGAATGCTAATGTACCCCATAAGGTACATGTGTTAGCTTGGTATATTGCCCATGGGAAGAGTAGTACCTGTTAAGAGCATTGTTGAGTAAAGGAAAAGGACATGACTTTTAGTGAGCAGAAAGGAAAAGGAGAAGTGTACTTGTTGATTTTATACTTTGATGTTTGGTAAGGCCTCTACGATAAATATAATTTCAGAATGAAGAAAGTGAGTGGCTGCATGCCTTATAGAACTTCTTTGTGCCTTAGATACAAGAACTTTCTACTAGAGAAATTGTTTCAATCTTCTTTCTATCTTAATTTCTCCCACATAGTAATGTCCGGAGTATTACTGCAATATGTATGCCTTATCCAAATACAAAAGCATTAGATCGGACATCCGAGGCTTTCTTTTTTAATGCAGCAATTAACAGAAACTTGATGATAAATCCTAGGAGCTTCTCAGATTTCTCTAGCAATTAGTTACTTTAGCTTTCCAGCTCTCTTTGTAATCCAAACCATGTCATCTTCTATACACTTTCCTTTAGAGTTCAGTTGAGGAACTTTAAGACATGATAATTAATTCTGCAAACCATTTTAGTAGCAGATACTTTCAATATTGCTACTGAGGTTAAACAAGCATGAATTTCAAATCTAGGATTTGTATCCATTTTTTTTTTCATTCTCCATTTTTGGTGAGATTATTATATTCAATGTATTGGAACTTCTGTTAATTGGTCTCAACTCAATTAAGGAAGGTCACAGATGGCAAGAAATATATACCAGGTGTGGATAAGAAATCCACAGCCTGGAGCTAAGAAAAGTTATAGAAAGAACTCCAGACTCCAGACTCCAGAGAGGCTAGGAAACAGATATGCACTATAAACCAGCCTCAGTTCACAATAGATTCATCATAATAGAAGAAGAGGAATAATCCCTGAAAACAACAGTAGCTTAGTAGGGTTTTTGGTCTGGAAAAAGTAATCAAGAGCTCAGAACACCCCTTTGGAATAACCCAAAAGCTTCAATGTCCATAATCAACTTCCACCACAATTGTAAGGTATTAAGGCAATAGAACATACAATTGTGAAGTGCTATGCATCTTTTTGGTGAACTACAGAAGTATACGCGTGTAATATAGCTTTGTTTGTGTTTGGGAAAACTCGGCTGTGCACCAGCCTTCAGCCCAGCCACCAATGTTCTAGAGATGTGACTTTCTGTTGGATCCAGTATTTTCTGTTAAATTTTCTCTGGGCCTTCTTTTGTTCTCATTACCAATTTTGGGATGTGTGTAGGAATGGGAATATATGATGCAATGAAATTGTGCAAGGCAGATGTTTCAACTGTTTGCTTGGGGCTTGCTGCTTCTATGGGTGCATTTCTCCTTGCTTCCGGTTCAAAAGGAAAGAGGTACTGCATGCCCAATGCAAGAGTGATGATCCATCAACCTCTTGGAACTGCTGGAGGCAAAGTAAGTGCTTCCTTTCTGCTTATATTGTGTATTTTAATTTTCATTTGTGGGGGGATTAAAACCTTATTACATGTCAATTTTATGGGGGATTTAACCTTTTCAAATGTATTTTGATTAGTATAAAATTTAAGCTTCATTCAATATTTGATGGTTTGAAGTAAATTGTTGTTATTTTTATGTACAATTTCTATTTGAGTCCTTTTAGTGCAAGTACAATTTCTTTACCTTCTCCAAGAGTCCAAGGGTATCTTGTTATTTGATGAGTTTTCTAATAAGACTGCCCAAGGGAGATATATTTGAAGCCTACGAGTAAGGTCATCTGTTGCAAGGCAAATCAGTTTGGATGTTCCTCACATACACACGATACATGCTAAGATCCCAAAGGTGCCATAACAGAAACCCCTGAAAATTCCATGGTTGACCAGCAATGAGAAAATAGAACTCCAAAAGCCCCTTCTGTATGACGACGCTGTGAAGGTTGATTTACCGATTTCGTTGTACGTTTACATATACATCACCAATTAGCAAACACTCTTCCCTTTATTACATAATAAGATTATAAGAAGTCATCATCAATGATTCCTATTAGCAGCTGTAAGAACAAAATATGCCACTCAAAGAAGGGTCTTTAGTTCCAATTTTGGAACAACAAATCCCCTGTCAATAATTGACAAACTCTATTCAAACCCCGAAATCCAAGATTCTAGCCACTAGCTAATCTCCTTTTTGTAGATTCCTCCCCAGTCCATTCCATCTATATATTTGCTTTTCTCATGTGTTTGAGCAGTTATTCCAATTATGCATGATAGTGGACAAAGCAATTGTGGATGTCAGTGTGATTATGGTGGCTTTGAAAGATACAAATTTTAAGAGATAGTTTAGGGAGAAAGAAAGTTTATAGCTACTGTAGTCAGAGAACTATGGGAAACGCAAATAAAGGGAGGAAAAGAGAGACAGAACAAGGTAGTCGAGGATATTGCGAAGGCACCAAGCCTTCAGACTCAGGTTGCATTTATTCAAGTTTTCGAAAGCTGAATGACTGTTCTTTGGATTTTTGTGAGGATTTGGTTTTTGAGGTGGAGAGTTTTCCCATTGCTATTGTTCAGGTGATGCCTCTATCACCTTGAGCTTCACTGTTGGGATTAATTGATGCCTGGAGCAAGAGCAATTATGAGCTCAGACTTTAAAGTTGTCCCTCATGTCTATTTAGGACACTTTATTGTAGACACTTGACACTTCTCATGACACGTCAGACTCCACAAGCATGCTAAAATGTTGGTGTGTGTGTGTGTGTGTATATATATATATATGTATGTATGTATTTTTTACTTGTCTAGGTAGGTGGATTCATTTTTTTAAAAATTTTTTATTGAACTGTTCTCATTGGTAGACTCGAAAACCAAAAATGCATGTTGAACCTGAACTTGTGTTTCCTTTCTATCTTCGCTAGATGTTTCTATTAATTGGTGGCTTTCCAATTATGTAAGAGAACATGTAGTTGAATCAATGCTCATCAAGTCATACAAGGCAATACTTCATAGAAAATGATGCAGCCATTTAGATATTTTCTTTGATTATATATCAGAAGACCTTTACTGTTTATTTTTTTTATTTTATGGTTAATTTTTGTATTACTTTTTCTTTTCCAGCAAAAAACTTTGTATTCAATTTCAAAATAATTAATACGTGCATTAATTGTCACTGAGGAGTTTGATCATCAGCTTTTCTTCTTCTTTTTTATCCTTTCCTCCCTTGCTCCAAGAGGAACACTTTTGAGTATGAGAGGTATAAATTTTTGTTTATATGGTTTATACATTGACCGGTGGTTTTTACATGTGAATCAGGCAACAGAAATGGGTATACGAATTAGAGAAATGGCGTACCACAAGATTAAATTAAACAAAATATTGTCAAGAATCACAGGGAAGCCTTTAGACCAGGTTAGGGATCAGATCAGATTTCTGTCATTGTAATATTTAGTCCAAGAGAGTTTTAAACTCTATTTGTAATTTCTTCCGTCATTGCAGGTTGAGGAGGACACAGACCGTGATAATTTCATGAATCCCTGGGAAGCTAGGGATTATGGGTTGATTGATGAGGTTATTGATGATGGAAAGCCAGGGTTAGTTGCACCAATTGGAGATTCCACACCTCCACCCAAAACAAAAGTCTGGGATATGTGGAAAGTTGAAGGTACCAAGAAATCCAGAAAGAATTTACCCTCGGAGCTGAAAATTTCAGATAATGGATCTAAGGGGAGTGAAGGTCGTGAGAATGAGAAAGGTTTGGAAGCACCTACTGCAACATAGGACCTGAGACAAGACTAGTGGCTTTCATTTGAATTTTGATCATGTTTAGCTTTTATTAAATGTCATAATGCTTACCTCTCAAAGTAGTCTTTTGTACATTCCTTATCCAAAATAGTGAACATGGATTATTAGAGATGATTTAGGTGATTTAGTTTATTTCTCATTTCTATCAGTGGGAAGGGCCTTAAACTGCTGTTTCTCAGAATTTGCTTATAGATCTTATCAGTTACTCTACCCTTGATTGTGGAGAGGTGAGCTGGTGGAAAACGGCTTCTTTAAAATGTTTGTTTTGTGGAGCTAGGATGTGAGTAGTGTCTAGAGCATAAAGGTCTGAGGTTCCAATTTGATTCCGTGCCGGCTAGAGCTTCAGGAGGCGTGTTGTAAAGGATGTGGAATGTGTTCCGAAGCTTGGCTTTCGATCTCACGTTAACCTGTTAATGAGCTAGTTAGAAAGAATATGATTAGTCAGTGTTGTGGACTTTATACAGACATGGAAATTACTAATTCAATTGTTGGTAGCCAACATGACGGTTCTTTCCGAATTGATCATTCCCTTACGGCATTGAAAGATGACTCTGTCAGTCTTATTTGTTGCGGGAGTGCTTAGATCCTTAAACGAGACGATGAGGTGTTAGCTCAGTAGTTAGAGCACCCATTATCTAGGATCCAGGTCCTAAATTCGAGTCACCATAAGGGTATGAGTGAAATCTTTTGATCCTCTAGGATCTAGATCCTAAATTCAAGTCACTATGAGGGTAGGAGTGAAATCTTTGGATCCTCTAAAAGAAGAAGAGGAAAAAAAAAAAAAATCCTTAAACGAAATGTTATTTACATTGAAGGGAAATCGAACTCCAAATAGCCTAATTCTAACCCCTCATCTCTCTCCACTTGAGCTTATCTTAAGGATTTATTTCAAACCTTTTTTGGAATTCCTTCCATAGATCCCCATGTGTGATTTTCATGGGTTACTATGTAACTCAACAACTTCAACTGCTTTTTTCTTTTATCAAAACTCGACGTGAGCCTCAATAAACCTACCATTCGATCCGTTATTGCACTCTCTGTGCGAGACTGCTCGCCATTTTCGAATTGGGCTTCTCACCCTGTGATTGATACGGCTCTAATTGTTGTGAGCTTTTTGATTTTGGGAGGTCCAAAGGTGTAGCTACACACGGGCTCCTACGGGCTACAGCCCACCCCAAATTTTGAATAAATGTTAATTTGTAGCTTAATTTTAGTTAAGAAAATTAAATATTAAAAAGTAGCTAACTCCAAATTTCTAAACTTAGCCCATATATATATATATATATATATATATATATATATAGTTTGTTCATATACATGTTTGCTTGAAGTATTTTATTGTATTTTTGTTTTCTATTCTGCTTTAAGAGGCATACTCGCATCAAAAGCTTGTTTTTTTTTTTGGTAAATTAGGTCAGAAAAAGAGTTGGTTGAGAATTATGATACAGATTTAATAATTAAATATTTTCAATTATATTCAAGAGCACATGATAAAATATGAATAGATATGTTTAAGAAGTTTGTTATCGAAATTCTATCAAATGTTTTAATGTTGATTTTTTTGATCAATTAGCTATTTGATTATTTGATATGTATTTAATATATGGGGTAATTAAGGCTATGGTACATTAACCTTTCATCATAACACTAGGTCTGGAGGTTTTGGTTTTGTGACTAGAGATTCAGGTGGTGCCATGTTAGCTGGAGGTGCAGGTCCTCTACGGGGACATCAGCAGAACATGCCGAAGTTTTGGCGTGTCGGAATGCAATTAACTTTGCAATTGATCATGGCTTCATTCCAGCCCTTTTGGAGACTGACGCACAAGAGGTGCAGCGCCAACTAGCTGCCCAAGCTAGCCATAATGCCTCTGCCTTGGGACAACTTTATGAGGATCTGAGTCTATTCTTGGATTCTCAAAATATTTTGAAAGTTAACTATGTTAGTAGAAAGGCAAATGTAGCTGCCCACATGTTAGTTGCACATGGTAGTACTATTGTGGAGGATTGCTTTTATGTTTCAGTCCCTAGTAGTTTTCTAGCAGGTGCAATGAACTCCCAGGTGTAATTTGAGTTTATCAATAAAGGGCTTACATCTTTCTATCAAAAATATATATATATATTAACTATTTTTACCACTATGATGACTCATTTTACCACTTGAGAATTTATGTGGTAACTAAGAAAATTTACCACTTTAATATTATTATTTTGAAGACTCATTTTACTACTTTAAGGTAATTATATGCATGTCATACATAATTAACACATTGTAGAATTTCCATAATATATGATGATATTTAATTTAATAAATTAAGGAATAAAACATGTTACTTGAAAAAGTAAAAAAAAAAAAAGTTTAAAGCATTAGTAAACTTTTATCAAAATTTTTTTAGCCCACCCCATTTAAAAATCCTAGCTCCGCCGTTGGGGAGGTCTGATGATGTTAAGACGCATATAGGGAGAACCGGAAAATATATATATATATATATATATATATATATATATATCCTTAGACTGATGTCTATCTGTTTTGGAGAAAATCCAGAAAATCACTGTATTACTATTCATTAAACAGTAAAAAACTCATTCTACTTTAGAATATGTATAATTTCATTTTAATAAATTAAAATTGCAAACCGACAACAATCATGTCGCCAATAAGGGATTACAACTAGGAAAAATTGTCCAAACGTACAGTATCTGAATTTTTCCTGACTATTAATTTTCATACCTCAGTTTTGAGAAATATCAAAATGAAATAGCCCAACCCAACATTCATACCTGGAAACAGTAACAATTTTAAAGTTGTTATCTTTCGAAGGGTAGAGTTGTTCTTTTCCTATTTGTCTTCAACCTTATCCCTTTCCCTCCATTTTTCTCTCTGCTTCACTCAACTTTATCTTCACTGAGAGATATTTGATTATCTCACTGAAAGAATAGAAGAAATCAAACTCGTACATAAGATTTGATACTGTAATCGAATCCATGGAAGCCAATTTTTGGAGATATTTTTGTCTGGATGGCCTCTTGTTCTTCTTCCTTTAATAGGTTTTGTCAAAAAATTTCTCCCAAAAAAGTGTAATTGATTTGAACCTTTTTCATTCACCTATCTCATAACAATCAACACGGTCATCAAAGATGGGAAGTATTTACGTAGCTATTACAGACCCATATATGGGCCACAAGATTGTAACTTCTCATCTAGTTATAACTGGTTTATCGTACCTTAGAGATTATGAACTAGGTAAGAATCTTATGGTTCTAGATCACCGAAAATCACTTAAGTAAATAAACAAAAATAGAAAAAATTGCTAAACAAGGCTTTGCATCACACAAAGCCACATAGACGACCTTGCACCAAGCAAGGCCTAGATAGGGCCATGAACACACAAATGGGTTGTAATGCTCATGCCCAAATGAATATACAAATGAATTTTAATAAATAATAAATAAACTAACTAACTAGACATAAAAATAAGATAGATAGAATCATGGGATGCATCGCAAGAAGGGTCACCATGTAATTCAAAGTTCTCCACCCAAATACAAAATCATATGAGATGACGATGATTAATTCAAATGATGGTTCAAATGTTTTGTCGGATTTCCATTTAGCATTAAGTGGTTGGAAAAAAAAAAAAAAAAAAAAAAAAAAGCTAAATTGATTGTCATAAAATAATAGTCCGACCCTAAATAAAAAGAAGGAGAAGAAATAATACTTAGGTTTTGGCTACCCTATACTAGTCTTAAACTTTATGCCTTTTTAGGGTCTTAAGTGCTTAAAACTAAATGATTTGGGTTTCGACAATCGATTACAAATAATAAGGTTGAAAATAGTACTTGTGATAACAATTACCCTACCCAACAATTCCGAATACAATTCTGACAATCAAGGGACTCAGAGTTGGGTGATTGGAGAACCATAATCTAAGAAGTTCAAATGGAAATATATGCAATGGGCGAATTCCACCACACTCATGCCATAATCTAAATTGAAATATAAATTCTTCAATTCACTATTTCAATTCCAACACACCAAACATAGATTAAGGAGGGGAAAACCTAAACCATACATCTAGAGTAAAGAAATTAAAGTAAGAGTATACAAAGCATATGAATAAACATCATTTTATTAATTCCTCAAAAAAACCATACAAAACTAAACTTAGGTTTCAAAACCCTAAAACCATGAGACATCGCACAAGTACATGTCAATACACATCAAACAACACTATAAGCAAGAAATAATAGAGAGCAAGAAGGGGGAAAGATAGGAGAAATCCATGAAAGTCAAGGCAAAACTTGTCACTAGCTATTGCCATAACTTCATGGCTTCTCTTTCTACCCTTATGAAGCCATGGTGTAGAGATGATGGTCTAGATACCGGAGATGTGTATGCCTCCTCCTTATGCAAGTTCACATATGAAGAATGGGGATGAAGAAGTAGAGAAAAGGTGAGAAGGGAGAGAAGTCCCAAAATTTGGCCAAAAGGCCTAGGTGAAAAATGGATCTTAAGCTTGTGAAATGTGTGTGGAAAGATGCTTAAATACTCCATTGCGTTCTAGGGTCAAAATTTGACTTGTATCCTAGATCCAAGAGCTCAAAAAAAGGAGACAATGAGTAAAATGAAAAAGACTAAAACAATCTAATAAAAATGTAGAGAATTAGAAGTTTAGAAATCATTTTGGAAAATATAAAGAAAACCGGAGGGTAAAAGTGTAAGTGAGTGTGTGCTTAGTCTAAACACAAATAAATATCTCATTCACATGTGTGATATGTGTGAGGTCGACTAATTATTATTATCATTACATCCATTTTGAATTTGAAATTTGAATACCTTTATGTAACACAAATGAGCTTGGGTCTTCACTTATGTGTTTCTCTTTCTACCCTTATGAAGCCATGGTGTAGAGATGATGGTCTAGATACCGGAGATGTGTATGCCTCCTCATTATGCAAGTTCACATATGAAGAATGGGGATGAAGAAGTAGAGAAAATGTGAGAAGGGAGAGAAGTCCCAAAATTTGGCCAAAAGGCCTAGGTGAAAAATGGGTCTTAAGCTTGTGAAATGTTTGTGGAAAGATGCTTAAATACTCCCTTGGGTTCTAGGGTCAAAATTTGACTTGTACCCTAGATCCAAGAGCTCAAAAAAAGGAGACAATGAGTAAAATGAAAAAGACTCAAACAATCTAATAAAAATGTAGAGAATTAGAAGTTTAGAAATCATTTTGGAAAATATAAAGAAAACCGGAGGGTAAAAGTGTAAGTGAATGTGTGCTTAGTGTAAACATAAATAAATATCTCATTCACATGTGTGCTATGTGTGAGGTGTGAGGTCGACTAATTATTATTATCATTACATCCATTTTGAATTTGAAATTTGAATACCTTTATGTAACACAAATGAGCTTGAGTCTTCACTTATGTGTTTCCCTTTCTACCCTTATGAAGCCATGGTGTAGAGATTGTGGTCTAGATACCGGAGATGTGTATGCCTCCTCATTATGCAAGTTCACATATGAAGAATGGGGATGAAGAAGTAGAGAAAATGTGAGAAGGGAGAGAAGTCCCAAAATTTGGCCAAAAGGCCTAGGTGAAAAATGGGTCTTAAGCTTGTGAAATGTGTGTGGAAAGATGCTTAAATACTCCATTGGGTTTAGGGTCAAAATTTGACTTGTACCCTAGATCCAAGAGCTCAAAAACAAGGAGACAATGAGTAAAATGAAAAAGACTAAAACAACCTAATAAAAATGTAGAGAATTAGAAGTTTAGAAATTATTTTGGAAAATATAAAGAAAACCGGAGGGTAAAAGTGTAAGTGAGTGTGTGCTTAGTGTAAACACAAATAAATATATCATCCACATGTGTGATATGTGTGAGGTCCACTAATTATTATTATCATTACATCTATTTTGAATTTGAAATTTGAATACAAAGATGTAACACAAATGAGCTTGGATCTTCACTTATGTGTTTCTTTGGTCTTGGGCCTTAGGGTTCTTGCTAATGGATCGGGTTGACTTGGTTGACCTAATGGTCAATTAGTTGACTTTTCGTTATTTAGTGGAAAATTGACTTTTTGCTCTAATTCTCCACTTCTTTCATATTTTTCCTCTCTTGACCATAATTTCCTACAAATGAAGAAAACAAAGCAATACTACAAATAATGCTTGAGTATTTGCTAATTTCAAGGTAATAAAGGTCAAAAACTCATGTAAATTGCGTGTGAATCAGTAATCATACAACAAGGTCTATAATTATTAATACAAGCAAACAATTACAATAACAGCAACAACGAAACTAGAGATACAAGAAAAATGAAGGATGAAACCGGTGCCCCTCTCTCCCCCAACCCTTATTTCTCTCGCCATTTTAGTGTCCCTATCCACTGGTCCGTTCTCGGAAACCAAATCATGTCAGAACAAAACCCTAAATCCCCTTACAATTCTCACATAACTCAGAACTAACTCATCAATTCTCTCACCTCCCACATCTCAGCTCCCTCTACAATTCCCACTCCCATTTCTCAGACCCCAAGCCCAACCTTAACCCTAGGTTCTCCATCCTCAAATGATTCTCCTCTCTCAACCTCCACCATCGCAAGCTCACCTCACCGTCGTCAATCCCAAATCTGTGTGCATCCTTCTCCCAATAATCCGTACATATGGCCATGGCTCCTTCATCATCCTCCCCGACCTACCCTCTAGAGAGCTTCCGATGCTTTACTTCAAAAGGTTGAGCGGGTTATTGTCTAGGGCTTTGGAACCAAACCTAGAAGAGAAAACAAAGCGTGAAGTTGTAGAGAGATAGGAGAGAAGTCAGAGAACTTTGGAGAAAATGAATAGTAAAAGGACGAAAATACTCTTGAAAAGATAATGGACTTAACGTCATTGGTGATTCCAGCTATGAATATTGGGTCGGGCTTAAATTCTCAGATACCATTTTGATATTTCCCGAAACTGAGGTATGAAAATTAATAGTTGCGAAATGTTCTGATATTGTTTGTGCATCAATGTTTTAAGACTTGACCTTCAAAAAAGGAGAGATCGACATGTCAATAGGTTCAATGACAAGAATAAGATTGACCAATTGACCGAGCCAAATTAACTAAAGTAGTCGATAATAACTAGGACAAGTGATCACAATAGAGATAATTGGCTTGACCATCCCAAGATCTCTCGATCACATCGACATTGGCTGGTAATGAAATGCATGGCTTTAAGTTGGTTGAAAACTGGGTTCTATTGACAAAGGACCAACTACCCAAATTCAAGCACCCATTATAGATATGACAACCCTAAAACTTGGAAGCACATGCATATTTGAGATATGAACACATATCCAAAAACATGGTTGACTAAGAACCTTAACCAACGATACCTATAAAAGAATTCACCACCTTATCTCTAGATTAGAACACATAACAGAAAACGATCTGCAACTTCAACCATCCATCCCACACCGATTTGCACTTGTTGATCCATCGATCACCACAAATTTCTCAAACTACTCCATACATATCGCAAATTGCCAAATTGCACTTGTAGATCCATTGATCTCAACAACTCATTCGTCGACATTCCACTCTTCATTTGCAAATTACTTCCGACAACACCTATATTAAACTAACCACATCTCAAAAGGGTTGTTTGTTTGACTATGCAAAGAGACATTGCTGAGCAAGGAGAAATGAAGGAAAATAGGCTATTTTTATTTATGTTCTCTCTAGTGGCTAGGCCACTAGGGTTTCAATAATTTCATCACCTGGAATGTGTTGTGTCAAAGATTACACTAATATTGTGTATTTCATGTGATTCTAGTTTTACTCTAGATCGTTAGCTTAATTGGATGGATGATCGATGGGTAGATGTAGGATAACGCTTGCAAAACAAACAAAGACAAATGTTGGTCGGATGACATTCTTTTGTCCTCAAAATAGAGTGCTAAATAGCTAAAGTTTTTGGTTTCGAACGAAAATTCTTCCACCCACCCAGGTGGCTGGTCACCTCATGTGCTGTCAAGAGATCTGGCCTCCTTACGCGACTAGCCAATGTAGGCCATTGGATCAGTCGTTAGTTAATAGACGGATATCGGTCACGGTTTTGAATATTGTTGGCCAAAAAACTCTTCAATATATGCGGTAAAAAATCAATGAATGGGTCACGATTAAATCGGGTCTCTATTTCTTCGTCCTTGTTTACAAAGAGGTCACGAAGTTTTGGGTGAATCCAAGCGCGAGCAGCGAGAGCTTTGAAAGAACCCAGGAGAGAGGCTGCCAGCATGGTGAAGTGTCTAAAGGCCAACCAATGCGGTGATCCTCCTCCACAGTCTCTACGCCGGCCGCAAGGGCTTCATCGTCAAGGGCGTCGACTACACTGCCTCATCGCCGGAATCAAGAAGTAGCCAAACAAGAAACAAATCGTGTTTGATTTAGAATATATGGGTTAGGAACTAAATTTCAATCATGTTAATTGATAGGGAAGTCAACATATAATCACCATTGCCGCCTGCAAACCTAACCAAAAATTTCTTGTGCAGCCAAGCAATTTAGCGTTTCAAACTTTCAATCATTAGATTCAACTGTTTCGAATTTGTCTGCACCTAATTAGATGAGATTGACCTGGAAGTTATAGTTTTTCAACCTCCTTTTTCATTCATAATCCCAAGGTGGAATTGATTTTCTTTTGTTGTCGAGTTTGGGTCTGAGAATGAGAAGAGCTGCAGAGAGGGGGAACAGAGACAAAGCGAGAGGAAATAAATGTTTAGAGTGAAATAATTAGCTAATGAGCTTTACTACTTCATTTCGATTGCTGTATCTATGAAAAGTAAGGAAAAAGAGGAAAACATGGCCGTTACCAGAGCAAAAGAGCACCGCCAATGGTGACTGAATCACCGAAAAACTGAATCGAAGAACCACCGGAGCTGTCGAAGCTTTCAGCCTTCGATTCTCCCTCCAAACTAGACCGATGGACAAACTAAAGACCATAGAGACATCGGTGATCAAGAGGCAGGTCGGAAGGGACTGGTTCCCCGCCGCAACATGGCCCAACCTGGGAGATACAGTTGTTGCTTCGCGGGTCAAGAAAACGGGTCAATAGGCTCGATGCTTCTTGGCTCTTCGATCTGAATTGGGTATATACAGCCAAGAATTATATTTTGGTCAATGGCTCATGTCAAGCGGTGAGTTTATAGACGGCTCATATTGCACCGTGTTAATTTCCTTTTCTTTAAATATTTTTATATAATTTTTGAAAATTGTAATAAATAGCTCAAGTTCCGAAAAATTTTCAGAAAATTCTCACGGATTCGTCATGTCACGTCTTTTATTATCAAACCTATAAAATGGAGATTTTACATCAAGAAAAATTTGGAAAATATTTCCGAGATCTCTAAACAATCACTGAGACCATATACTCAATTTCTAATCATTCCTCTTTAATTCCTTAATTTTTTTTCGAGTAGTGATATGTACCCATTATTTGACATTACATTAGCACTAATATTTGATATTACCTTACTCATGTATTCCACCTTAAATTTTTCCTAATAGTAATAAACTTTTTGTTAAATTTATCGATTTTCAATTTCATTCTTAAATTAATAAATTTAACATTATCCATCTATTTATAATGTATTAGTACGTCCTGTGTACAAAATTAACCTGATCCGCCGTTATTTCGGCATCAAACAAAACCATCAACCCTTTAAACACTTATACTTCCCTAAGGGAAACAATACCACGAGGAGATAAACTTTCCAAAAGTTTTACATTAATTGATATAGCTCAAACCTAGAAGAGTGTGAGAGATGATAGATAAAAAATAAAAATTGTGAATGACTGGTTATGGGCATATTAGTTTTATGTGGTATTTATGGTTTAGGGTAGACCTAGTAAATCGAGATCCAAACGATAACGAAAATAGCTGAAATTTTGACGGTACCCATTTCTTCTTATCATGATAAAATCCGACGGTCGATTTTGATAAAGTTGATTTCCTCCACCTTGTTGCTTGTGAAAGGTTTATATTTGTATACATATAATAAACATGTTAGACCACATTAGTAGGCATATATAAGGATTTTGCGCGATCCAAAAAATCTAAACTAGAAAATCGATAAATGTGACATTACTCATCTATTTTTAGCATATCAATAGGTATTATGTAAAAAAAGTAACCCGATCCACTGTCATTTTGACATCAAACAAAGCAGTCAACTCTTTACACACTTACACTTCCATAAGGGGAGGTATACCACGAGAAGATAAATTTATCGAAAGTTTTACATTGGTTGATATATTTCATGCCCACGAGAGTGTGAGAGCTGGTAGATTGAAAAAAAAAAATTGCGAATGACCGGTTATAAGCATATTAGTTTTATGTGGTATTTCAGGTTTAAAGTTGACCTAGTAGATCGAGACCCAAACGATGACGAAAATAGCTGAAATTTTGACCATATTCTTTTCTTCTTATCATGATAAAATCTGACGGTCTATTTTAATAAATTCTATTTCCTCCACCTTGTTGCTTGTGAAAGGTTTATATTTTTATACACATAATAAACAAGTTAGACCACATTAGAAGTCATATAAGAATTTTATGCGATCCAAAAAATCAAAACTAGGAATCGATAAATGTGACATTACCTATCTATTTATAGTGTATGAATAGGTACTGAGTAAAAAAATTAATCCGATCCACCGTCATTTCAATATCAAACAAAGCGATCAACTCTTTATACACTTATACATCCCTAAGGGGAGCTATACCACGAAGAGATAAACTTCCCGAAAATTTTTACATTGGTTGATATATCTCATACCCACGAGAGTATGAGAGCTGACAGATCGAAAAAAGAAATTGCGAATGACTGGTTATGAGCATATTAATTTGATGTAGTATTTATGGTTTAGAGTTGACCTAGTAGATCGAGACCCAAACGATGAAGAAAATGGCTGAAATTTTGACCATAACCATTTCTTCTTATCATGGTAACATCTAACGGTCGATTTTGATCATTTCTATTTACTCCACCAGTCCACCTTGTTGCTCATGGAAGGTTTACTTCTCGATATAACTACTAAACAAGTTAGATCACATTAGTATGCATATAAGGATTTTGTGCAATCCATATAATCAAAATTGGGAATCAAAAAAATGTAATCCACTCATCCAATGGTCGGCTTCTCCAAATTAAGTTTTCACCACGCAATCGCTTTTGAAAGTCATATTCCTATATTTGAAAGACAAGAAGGCAGACTGATATGTGAAACTCATGGATGATTAGCAGCACGAATACGATTCATCAATCTTAATTAAAATGATGACATATTCCTAGTTCAAGTACTACTATCTTTATTTATTATAACTTTAATAGTAAATCAATGAGTTTTTCTATTGGAACCTCCAAATTTACTCACTTGACCTCTTTGTTTTTTACACCTCCTATCAAATTTTTAAATACTAAAATTACTCACTAAAGTTCCTCAAATAACCTCACTCATAAACAAATTATTATCTTTAAAATAAAAAACTTAGTCATTTCAATGATTTAATTACTCTCTAAATCTTAACTACATATACATACCTTAATCAAACAACATGCATAAATTGTTTTTCCAATAAAATATAAAAAAATCAAACACAAGGTATTGAGTTTCGAAAATTAATTTCTAATCAATAAGAAAATAACATGAACTATTCTATGGTTTTTTTTTTTTTTTTGTATTTTAGCTGTTAAAGAAAATGAAGAAATCATTTTTTCTTAATGTTTATTTATTTTCTCTACTTTTTGTACCTCATGATTAATTATTAAAATATATATATTTTTTAACTGCTACTCTTTTTTGTTTTTGTTTTTTTTGCAAATATAATGGATAGACTTATATTCAGGTCATAAATTATAATAGGATTTATTTTATTTTCCCTCACCAATGCATGTTCAACATATATATCAATATATCATACATTTTTATGTCGCATTATCTTAATAATATTTTTAATTCTTATTAAATATATATGAATGCTTTAATGAGTATGTAGTGAAATTGAAAAATGAAAAATAGATAAGGAAAATAATAAAAAATACAATCTAATATTATTGAATTGGAAAGTCTACATAAAATAAATATAATATTTTTTTGGGTATAATTATTGTCCTTAATAGTCATTTTATAGTAGGTTATATATGTCATTTAATAATTCATAATAGAGTGAGGTCAAGTGAGTAGATTTGGAGGTCCCAATAGAAACACTCTAAATCAATACAGTTCCTTTGATTAAAATGATTTTTATTCCCTGATTAAATATTCATGGCTACAAGACTTGTTTTGTTCCAAGTTCTAACCATGAAATCATGGCATTGAGTTTGGGTCAGGATCAATGGACATATTAATTGATACAGTTGTTTACACTTTGTTTTCAACTTAGATCCATAATCTAACTGTAGCCAGACTTAGCACGATAAATTGAACAGGGTCCTCACAACCATAAAAAAAAAAAAAAAAAAAAAAAGACGCATTCAAGCAAAGACGAGCCATGTCATTATTATTTTTGTCCACAACTTTAGGTTCAAAATTAAATCACAATCACTCAATATGGTTCACTGGGCTAAACCTTTGATACCCAATGGTAATGCATGCATAAATAAATAAATAAAAAAGGTTCCATGACCTATTTCACCCAGTTTTCACTGCAGGTCAGATGTGCAACTTGAACACATATTGCAAAATCCATGCTTGTTTCCATTACCCAAGTAACCTCTTCTCTCGTCTATGGGATCAACATCTATTGTCATGCCACCATTGGTCATCATGTGACGAGCCTCACCAACCCTAGTGCTACACATTCCATCTACCGCATCTCCCCCTCGTTGCGACAAACAATCTGCCACCATTTCTCTTACATTTACCACCTCATTGCGAGGGTGATTGACACACTCAAGGACCAAATTTGCGCGGTGCTCATCTGAAACATACTGCATCCACGAACAGTGTATAAGTATATTTGTTTTGTATAATTAATAATACCTTATGCAACATTAGATTCTTGTTTAGAGGCCACTCACATCCTCATTCCATTGTGTGCCATAATGCTGCATGTTTCTTATTACAAACACACCACAGTCGAACGCGTTTCTTTGAACCGGGTGGTTGTGCTTATCCATGAATGGAAGATCAGTAAAATGAGGTAGCACTCCCATTTCCTCCCTAATATCATCACCAAAAACATTGTCTAGCATCTTCATCTGCGGAGATGGCAGCATCACATATTAGAAGCAGCTATTAACCATTTTGTTTTTGTAACAAAAAAGTATTTCTACCAATAATTCATTTTTGACTGATTAAGATATGTGTTTGCTGACAGCTCAATTCAATGTGACAATAGTTAACATAAACGTTATTGTTTAGTATTACCACCATTCTTGCAACTTCCTCACGGAATGAAGTCCTATCATCATCAGGTGCACTGTCAACTATTTCCCCAAATCTGAAGTCTTTGTGCACCACCAACAAATACCAATGCCCCTCAGATGTAGGATCGCGCAGAGGAATGTATATCTGCATAGAAGACACAATTTTAGCAAATGGGATTGAATAATGTTTCTTGTTCGATTGTGCCACCTCTTAAGATTTGAACTAAAAAACATGTTTGAATACCCTTCTGCACATCCTCAATTTCCCCTTGAATCTATCCAACATGCTAACGCGACAGGTGTGTTCAATCCATTCCATTCTGGTCATCTGAATATTTTTCAAATTAGAACTTGCCTACAATTTATACACGATGTTAGAACAAGGCCTCTAATGGAATAGTTAATTTAATCTGAAAATCATTGACAATTAAACTCCTTACACCAAAATAGGTTGGGAAGTACCAATCCCCAAACCCATCTTTATTAAGGTAGCTTGCAAACATGTTGATGACCTGCACATTCCGTTTTCCATTATCAGAGTTTAATATTAAACATAGGGGCTACCAAACTATTAATATTAAGCATGAACCCATGCATTCCTAATATACCATTCTAATGAAAAATATCTACCTAATCAAAAAATGGTAGTCCTAATAAGAAAATGTACGTTTTTGCATGCAATGATAATTGAATGGGAAATAGAGGACGTACATAGTCGCTCAAAAGTTGACTAGGCAGTAGGCATTGCATGTCGGCTCTTGATACAATCACTCCCCCATGTTTAGCTACTGTGACATTGTAATATCTGTTAATCAAAGCAAACATTGTTAAATATTACAATATATAATTTGAAAATTATATATAGCAATTGGTAATTGTACACACCTCATTTGAAGATTTGTAAGTGGCTTCTTACTAAACCCAATGAAAGTCAACAACTCGATGTCCTCCTTTGAAGTATTTGCTTTGACGTTGAATAGGCAACGAAGACCTTGTTCCTCTTGCTTTTCATCATCCTTCAGTTCCGCTCTTGTTTGCTTGCCATATGTTCTTCCTCGTGTTTTGAAAAGAGCCTTCCGTATATGCATTGACTGCACCCCGACAGCCCTTAGTTTCTTTTCCTTTATTGATCGCTTAGCCGGCTTCGGAGGACCATCTGGGCTAAATGAACATTTTGATTGGACTTTGAGCGGGGGATTCATCTTTCTAGCCATGCAAACCTACACATATGAATTATTCCATGAGAAATATATAAGTTGGCCACCAAGTCACGACCTTGTTTCTTCATGATATGATAAAATTATACAATGAAATTAATGCATGCCTAGGAAATGAGTTATATAAAGAATAAAGCATATGACCTCGTCTGGCAGGGGTTCATGCAAATTTTTTTGCCCTTCAATAGTCTTGATGGATCATTAGACTGTGCCTCTGAGCCTCTGAATTCATGCACATTAAGGTCGGCTCTGAACTTAAATTGATCTTGGCACTCCCCATGCTTGCCTTCATCTCGCTGTTCTAAATGAGCCAACACCTCTCCAACGATATGTTTAATTGTTGCCCCTTGGAATGAGCCTAGCATCCTCTCTATTCTCTCCATTGATTCTGTCAGCCGGCTTTCTTTTTGTTCCATATTAGAAACCCTTTTATGCAGGCCTTCTACACTCAACATTATTTGTTTTGCATCATATATTTTCCCATTTGCATCAGACTCCTTCCCATGGATTGTAGGATTTCTGCTCCAAACATTCTGGTTTGTGTTGGTGACTCCCCCCTTTTGTTCCACCCACCTAATCAATTTCTTCACTAAAGTAGTGTTGCATGCAGCGATTGGAGTGATTCCTTTGTCAACCCATCTGGATTCATTATCAACGACGTCAAAGTAAAAGTTTTGTAGGAATAACACACAAATTGCTTGGTTGCGGAACCCTTTCGATTGCATCGATATGACTAATTCCTGCATCTTATAGTAGCAGAACATTGCCCAATTCAGATCCTTTATCATGTTCGTCTCTACTAGAGTAGAAATCAATGACTGGTCCACTAAATCGGTTCCGTTGGGACATAAAATGCATGCGACCGCATAAAGTGCATAGGCTATCTTGAATATTTCATCAGGCTGTGTACTTTCCATGATACATTTCTTCAAACTTGCAGTGTAGTCCACCTTCTCCACCCCCCAATTGTTTCCTAATTAACCTAACAAGACTTTTGTTCGTATCTCCCATCTTCTGAATGTTTAATCCACCATCCTTTATGCCCATGACACGTGCAAAATCTGTGGGTCCAAAGGGTATTTCCTTGCCATGTATCAACACAATCTCATTTAGAGGATCAATACTATTAACCATCATCTTACATACCGTGTCAAATATTGTGGTGCATCCCAGGTGATGTAACTCCCCAAAGCCGATACTGGAGACGACATTTGCTTGGTCCATTGTCAGACCCCGAGTGGTTTCAATGAATTGCGTTGGCGTTAACATAAATGTACACACTTCTTCATCTTGTATTTCGTTCTTCTTCACTAGATTAATGGTGTCGCCCGTTGACATAGAATCTGATATTAATATTAGAGATATATTACTATCCTGCATGGCTCACAGTTTAATAATTCTTCTTCACCTGCTCTTTGTTGAAAGGAAAGCTGAGTTTGTATACTGAACTTTTAAAGCATGGGACTAACTGTGACGTGCTTACGTTTCCATAACTAATAGAAACTGATGAGGTATCTCATGGGATAACTATTCATTTTTGAATGATATTCGATAACGATGTATCTTATCTACTTCCAATATTTATTTCATGATTGATTTTTTATTTCATTTATTCCATTGATGGTGTTCCTTCTGTAGTTTGCTGGTTTAGCCTTGCCCAAAACACGCAGGGAACAGGGGAGCTAACCCGAAATAAACTAGGTTGGAGCATGTCCTGCATCATACAAGAGAATATGAGCAAAGGAGGAAGGTGGAAACTGAACCCAATCAGCTGGACACTTCCTCCTGCAGGCTAACAAGGCGGTGTGGTCTGCTGCCTGATTAGCTATTCTATTGGTCCAACCCCAGCTAAAAGAACCAAGATCAACTGTTCAAGCTCTGATACAAGTGAACCAGAAGAGTTCCTAGCCACAGCAGCTAGTCTTGTTCCTTCCAAAGTCCATGAAGCATCAGTATTTATTTTTATCTGGGAAGGCAAAGGAGGGGACCATTTTGGTTTGGGAGGGGGACGCAAAGACACTAACTGATTATCCATTTGAAGAGAAGGATCCATATACTGATCCAAAAACTCTGAAGATGCATTGAAAGAAAGAGAGGCCACTAAGAAAGAGAGGCCACTGATTATCAATAGCAGTAAGATACCAAGTGAGAGAATTCCAGTTAATTAAAGAGTCAACATGAAGTTGAACATCAACTGGTGTATGACGGATCAGATGCATACCAGGGAGATGTGGAATCCAATTAGAATGCCAAACTGGAACATGAAGGCCATTCCCAATTTGCCAAGCAACATTGCTAGTGAGAAGGTCCCTTCCATGAAGAAGACTTGACCATAGCCAAGGAGGTGAAGAAGGTCCCTTCCAATTCGTATAAGTTGTGTAAGATTTGTCGACTTTAGTTGGACAATGGGTTTGCTGCAAAGTTGCTACCTATATTGGTACACGCCACCAAATAAATAACCACCAACCAAACAAATTGTTGCCAAACAAACAAACAAAATTTACAAAGACTAGACCATGGAAACAAAAATAATACACAAGGATACCACAAAGTCTATGAAAACAGTAGCACTAGATAAATTGATAAAGTGATGCCAAAACTGAAAATATGACTACCACAACAACCAAACAAAAACAAAATAAAAACGACCCTGTTTTGGGTATGAGCTCTCACAATAAATTACTCAAACTGTCATTTAATTAATACTTAAGACCAAGATATAACCTAGACGTCCTTCGACACATGATCTCGCCGCTTACGGTGGCTACGAAACTTTCTTCCGGTTGGTGGAAGAGGAATTTTTTTGAATAGCTCACTTTCACCTATTGGCGGCATCGAAGCTCCTGCTGCTGCTCCAATCAATATTTGACGGTGTTCATTCCTTGGATGAAGAACAATTTCAAGTGCCAATCGAGTACGCTGGTCCTCCGAATGAAACTGACACCAAAGTACAAAAAGTAAATATTTAATCAGTCTATTGCATCAAAAAAGTCGTTAGGTAAGTTGCGGTACTAACCGTTGTTGACCACATGCCACGGTAGTACTGCATCTGCCTTATAACAAATACCCCACTCTCAGATTTTTGTTCATGTGTTGGGTTAAAGTCCGAAAAGTTAAGAGTGAATGATGGAAAATGATAAAATTTGGAGTTTGACCATGTTGTTTCAGTACCAAATACCTTCTGCAACATTGCCATCTGCCCACATTGATATCACATCATAATCATAGACAAAGAATGCAATTAATAAAAAGGCTCATTGTCTATGTGGAACTAACCACGTCTCTTGCATGATCCATTCACCTCTCACGTGACCTTATATCAGGGAAGCTGTCCAACACCTCTGCCTTTTTTTCAGGGAGGTGCATGACCAACAGAATCCAGTGCTCTTCCATATTGTCGTGCAAGGGAATGAATATCTACATCATAGTCCTCAATACGGTAAAGAATATACATTCAATAAAATTTCAAGTATAATGGAACTATGGTTGCAGAAATTTACCTTGGAGCATTGTTGGAGACGGCGATGAAACCTCTTAAGACCACACATCTCAATGGTTGATGTGAGCCACTTAGCATAGCTACATGATTCATCTTTTACCCTCGCTCGTTCCTGCGATATGAAATGATTTGTTAGCCAAACCATGTGGATGCAATAATTTTAAATTTTCAAGCAATGTTTTGGGCAACAGATGTTCATACCCCAAAAAAGGAAGGGAGAAACCAATGTTCTGACTCCGGCTCATTCAAATACGCCGCAGATATGTTTATGACCTAGTTATAATAAGTGGACATTAAATGAGTGTGAAAATAAATATCTAATCAATTATATGTACAATGGGAAATAGATGAGAGTCTAGCCTTGCAAGATAGTGGAGTTGCTGAAGAGAGACACTGAAATTCCTTTCTAGTAACGGCGTAGTCACCATAACTAGGCACTACTGCACTGCACGAATATTTAAGAGTGTTTAGTTAGGAATATAAATCTGAACCTATATTGATTAACTGAAGGCCCCTACTCCTACTTTCAGTATGATAACATGACCGGGTTCCAACATACACAGATGAACTTAGATATAGTATTATGCTATTAAATCCAATATTAGTTTGACAACAGTGGATAAAATTTCATGAATAAAGAGATAACCAGGTTCATATCAGACTAAACTACAATTACAATAACTTAGGAACATATATCAGAGCCTACAATTATAATGATAAGTAATTACACAAAATAATAGCATAATTTTTTACCTCCACTTGTCTTCTCCAATTCCATTCTTCCTAAATAAAAATTTCATAAGATGTGCATTCTCAGGTGTGATGAGACCGCTTATTGCAAGAATTGGGCCTTTGGGTTTACTCCTTTGTTGCTTCTGAGAACGAAGAGTCTTTTGTGGCTGCTGTTTAACCCTCGTAATGGGGTCAGGTTTGTGCTGTGTTCACCAACAAATAGAGTTTGCAAGTTAGAGCGGCGTTGATATGATGGCGGTGACAATATAATTTTCTAATAGTATCACATAATTTTAGTTGAAAAATAGCTTAAAAAGAATATAGCATTTTGTACATTAATCAGTTTATCAAGGGGGTGGGAGTGTTCACGAAGCTACCTCATCATGTATGAGTTCCTCATGGGGTCCCTCATCAGCATAGCCATCCAGCACTGGTGACTTGGTCAATTTTTTTAGTGGGTCTTGACTGCTTCTCCCATGTTCACCAAACAAATCCTCATCCATTTGCTCCACAAAGGTTGTACCAACAGTTCGACTCAACAGGTTATGAGTCTTATTGGCCTTTAAACTCACAATTTCGACAACCTCAGAAACAATTTCCTCAATACAATCACCATTCAATATTTCAAGCATCGCATGTTCTAAGTTAAATACATGTAATCTTAAATCCTCCAGCTTGGGTTCCATGCAATCAACTGTGTATGTCAACCTCCCAATTTCTGTTTCTAAACATGCGACATCCAAATTAGCCGAATCCACCAAATGTACCCCTTTTGGTCCTGAGTTGGACTCTTCAAAATTCTTCTGATTATGCTCCTCCATCATGAAGCCCATCACCTGTTCAGAAATTCTGGTGATACATTCTGGTAAAACTCTAATTCACTATTCAATATTTATGATACGCAGGAACAAATATAAACAAAAACAATTGACTATACAAAAATCACAGATGAATAACCTGCTAATGTTGTTCTGGTCCTGAAAGCGCAGCCCCAAAGATCAAATCGCCCAAAACCCAGTAACCCAAATAATGGAATCCTTCACAATTCCAGTGACTCGAACTCATTCGGATTTAATTTTCGCCAACTTGTGATTGTTGCCGACGACTATGCCATTGACATAGGATCACACCAGACCGACAGGCTGTCTTATGAGCGATGGCGAAGCCTAGAGGCGGTTCGCTTGAGTTGCTCAACCACCCATTAGCCCGATGCTCATGACGAAGTAGCCGGAAAGGGGAGGTTCTGATTCCGGGACGGCGTCGACTTCAAGAAAGAGGGGAATCGGCGGAAGGCACCGAAGTAGCCGGAAAGGGGAGGTCCTGATTCCGGAACGGCGTCGACTTCAAGAAAGAGGAGAATCGGCAGAAGGCACCGATGCTGAGGTTTAATCAGCTTGATTCGATCTCTCCTTCCTAATTTCTGTGTCTCCTCTTCTCATTTGGGTTCTAACCGTTCTATGCGGCTGCTGTCCATACTCTTATTTCTTTTTGTTTTAGGTTATCTCATATATCACATGCAAGGGTGAGTGTAGTAAAACAAGTTTTACTGCGACCTAGACGTTTTTTTGGCTTAGGATCCTAACAGTGCGTGTATTGCACGCATCGTTGAAGACCCTAGGTGAGCACCCACTTGAGTGGGTAGAAGAAGCTCCGTCGAACGATAACTTTAACTTAATTGAAGGCTTGAACTTTTGGGTTAGGTTTGGTAGATTTTATTTTAATTATTTTTTTAATTACAAAAGACAAACCTCATGACCAAAATCTCCTCTGAGACAACCAACACCTAATTGGTCAAAGTGAAAGAATAACCGTGTATTTGGTCAATTAGTTTCTGTATTGGATAGTTCGTCCAATAATTTATAGGAATCGTAAATAATAATAATTTAAAATATGGTTGATTTTTCTAAGAGTTAAGAGCATATTTAATTAGTAGACTCTCTATTTTGGCTCCTGATTTATTTTGGCGAGCATGTTTAGTTTTTTATATATTTTAGCAGCTACACCAGACTCTTAAGTGGCTCTCAATGATAACTTTTAGCTATCTCGCTCTTAAATATAGAGAGCGAGATGAGGCTCTCTATAATTTATAAAATTCATTTTTAGTTATTTTATGTAATTTTTAAATACATTTAAACTATGTAACATTCCTTTAAAAAATAATATAAATTCAAAACTAGCTATAATGAAAGCACTGATGCAGACGTATTTCTAAAGTGGCTAGCCAAAATGACTTTTTAGCTACTTTAGCTAAAATTTGACTCAAAAATGGCTACCATTGCTAAACATGTTCTAAAACAACTAATTTTAACTTGGCCCTATTGAAAATTTTCCTTAATTAATTATTGGAAATGAACTATTTTTTTTTTAGTTACATGGAGATGGAGGTCATGGGCCAGAATAAAAAACAAAAGAAAATTAGCTCAAAGAGCTGGGAATGTTCCTATTATAAGCACTCCCTGTCCCAACTTCAAAAGAAACTTCTAATAAACTATTAAAAAAAAGTTCTAAAAAATAGGGAAACAAAAAAATAAATAGGAATTTAGGGAAAAAAAAGAAAATCTGAAAAAGCATAGAGATGGTTTTGGCGCCAAAAAGACCGAGAAATCCGTACTTGCCTTTTAGAACTCTTAACATTATCCCACCGTGATAATTAGGGATCTACCAAATCCAACTACACACACAGAGAGACACACACACATTTCCCAAACCCAGATTCTAACGCACCCGACCCATTTCCTCTCTCCCCCAATTCTCTAGGGTTTTGCTGCGAAACGACGTCGCCTCCTTCACAATGTCGGCGGTGCCGCCGCCCGTTTCTCCCTCCCGCACCACCTGCGCTTCTCTCCTCCATGAACTACAGGTACACTCCTCCTCCGCCCCTCTCTTCTTTCCGCGCCCTCTAATTTTGAATCTCATCTTTGATTTTGGGGATTTCGCAGATCATTTGGGACGAAATTGGGGAGAGTGACAGTGAGAGGGACACCATGCTTCTCCAACTGGAGCAAGAATGCCTCGACATCTATCGGAAGAAGGTGGAAATGACGAGAAAGTACAGGGCTGATTTGCACAAGTCCTTAGCCGACGGCCAAGCTCAAATCGCCGCCATCGCCTCCGCTCTCGGAGAACCTAATTCGTTTCCAAGGGCAAGAGGGACCCTCAGGGACCAGATATCCGCCGTGAAGCCTGTTTTGGACGAACTGAGCTTGAAGAAGCAGGAAAGGGTGAGGGACTTTTCGGTAATTCAAACACAGATTGCGAGGATTTCGTCTGAAATAGCCGGGAACGGCCTGGCTAAGAATGCCGGTGAGGATGCCGGAGTGGAGGAGCGTGATTTGACTGTGAAGAGGTTGGGAGAGCTTAAGTCCCACCTTGACGAACTTCACAAAGAAAAGGTACTGAGTCTGTTCTGCTTAGTTAGTCAGAAATTTCGGTTCTTGTGTTTGTAATTGGGTTTTCACTTGATGTATTTTTGGTGCAGGCTTTACGTTTACAGAAGGTCAATAGTCATGTCAATACCATCCATGACCTCTCAGTTGTAATGTCCATTGATTTCTTTAGGACACTCGAAGAAGTCCACCCAAGCCTGAGTGATCAGTCCGCCGCTCATTCCAAGAGCATCAGCAATGACACTCTTGCTAGATTGACCGCACTGACCAACTCGCTGAAGCAAGAGAAACAGCAGAGACTGCAAAAGGTGACTCAATGTTGTACCTCTCTCTCTCTCTCTCATTAGCCCCTATTGCATGACTTTGCTGAATTAACCATTCTGGTATTGTGGAAACCAGCACTCGAGTATATTCTTTCTACTGCAGTTATATCAATGTCCTGATTTTGCTGTCATCAGTATCTTCCTGTAAACTTTTTAATTATTATCTTTTATTTGTTTTTTTCCCTCCAAAACCCAAGGTTTAGTTTGCTGGATTTGAAACATTACAAATATGTGTTAAATGGTGTTACTGCACCTATTTTTGTTGCCCTACATCATTGTTCATTGTGTCTGAAGCTGTTTAGGATATATAGACCCGGAGCTTTACTAATCACATTCCTTGTCAGCATTTGGTTTCTATCTTGTTGAAGTTGCAAGGGACCCCACAGATGCGATGAAATTCCATAGAGAATTGAAAGACTGTTGAAATCTACTACTCATAGTTTACCAAGAGATGTGAGCTTGGCCAATAAAATAGTATTTCACATGTCTAATTTTCTTCCCCTTTGCTTGGGATATAAAAGAGAAAAAAAAAGAAAATTTAGGCCAATTTCATAGTCATTTGAACTGTTTATCCTGAAATTAGTGACTAGGAACCTCATTTCACAAGTTATTAGTTAAATTAGTAGAACCTGGAATTTAAGCCTTCCATTATAAATGATGAAATTTTATATAATTGAGAATTTCATTTTAAAAGTTCTGATCTTGATACTTGTGGCTTGAATACTGTTGCGGAGCTGTCTGTTTCTATGGACAGTTTTCATTAGTTTTGTATACTTTCCATCTGTCAGTATTCCTCTTACTCGTATATCTTGTACTGTAGCTACAAGAGCTTGGAAGCAAGCTGATAGAAGTATGGAATCTCATGGAGACACCAACTGAGGAACGGAACAAATTTGACCATGTTACACGCTTAATTTCTTCCTCAGTTGATGAGCTGTCAAGGCATGGATGCCTTTCTCTAGATGTCATTGAGCAGGTGCAAATTACTATCTTTAATGTCCCATGTAATTTCTCATGCACACTAAAGAGCACTGTAATTTTAATTACTTGGTAATTTTAATGATTATTTCCAGACTGAGGCTGCAGTCGAGCGGTTGAATGTTTTGAAAGCCAGCAAGATGAAGGAGCTGGTCTTTAAGAGGCAAAATGAGCTCGAAGAAATTTATAGAGGAGTCCACATGGATGTAGATAGTGATGGAGCTAGACAGATTCTCAGCAGCCTCATAGATTCTGGTTCTAAAACTACTCTATTTTCAGGCATCTTATATATTTAACAATGATTTTCTAATTTATTTGTTGAACCTGCCCTTGAGACTATGTTGTGGATATATCTTAACAGGTAATGTTAATTTGTCTGATCTGCTTTCAAGCATGGATGATCAGATTGTAAAGGCAAAAGAGCAAGCTTTAAGCAGAAAGGATATTTTGGATAAGGTAGAGAAATGCAAATTTGCATTTGAGGAGGATAAGTGGCTTGATGAGTATGAAAAGGTAAAAATATTTGAGAAAGTGTTACAATTTAATATTTTTAGTTTGGTACATCTATTTGTTTCCTCTGACTTATGAAGCATTAGCTGTTATCTTACTCTGGAAACCTTTATATTTGAAACTTTTAGTTTCTCTCCTTTTAATTATTTCAAATATCCGCTTTCTTTTCCTTCCAGGATGAAAATCGATATAGTGCAGGAAGAGGAGCACACAAAAATTTGAAGCGTGCTGAGAAAGCCCGGATTTTGGTTGGAAAAATACCATGTAAGCTTGTAATCATCCATATGACTAATTCTTATCTAGTTATATAACAGTAATGCCTTTTCTGTTTTCCAGATGTTCCTTGTCCCTTTATTTTGTGAGTTATAATTGTGTTGATAATTTCTTTTGGTCATAAAAATAGTTAGGTTTTATATAATGCTAGTCATTGATTGGTACTAGAGTATGCCATTTTAGATGTATATTATCAGATAACTCCATATGTCGCCTGATTGGGGAACTTGTATATTTCTCTTATATTGATATATTGGTATTTCTTACTGCAGACTTAGGGTTTTACTGTTTCATTGATGTATAACAGAACTTGTATTACTCTTCATGTCCATAGTCTAGGTATGTTGTGTATTCACAAGAATTTGTTTGTTCTGATGACTTTGGAATAACTGATAAGTATATACATAGAACTATTGATCAGCATACTCATTTACATGTGTGACCTGGGGCAGAGAAGCAAATTCCTGAAAAACTGATAACTGGAATAACTGACAATTATCTACATGCTTTCTGGTTGTCAGTTCTGACTGGAAATATATGTTAGGATGAAAGTATGAAGCCATTATTGACTCCATTCGTAATATATTGTAAATGGGAAAGGGATATGCTTACAGTGCATGTTGGAGAATTGTCTCCTTGGTTGACTTTATACTTCTTGAAAATTCAAGTTCTACGTAAGTTAACCTTTTTGTCCAATGAAACTATCACTGTATGTACTGAGTAGGAAGCAATGTCCAATCCCTACCTTTTCTAGAAAAGTACTCTTCAATTTTTTTTAATTGTAAAGTACCAACCACAGGAACCGCACATTATTTATGACTGTTTTCCCATCCATTGAAGCATCCGTTGAAGAAGCGTGTCATGCTTCTAGGACCTATTGAATTCTAAGGCTGAAGCATAGAGGGCTATGAGCTTATAGAGTAAAAAATGTTTTGCCAAACATCATTTGGTTAAGACATGAGATGATACCATGAAATGTAATATAAAAAATTACATGTATGGGCTAAAAGCCTAAAACACTGGTAGTACTTGAAAATTGCTTGGAGAAGCAAATGAAGAGATGGCAGTTGGTGTATGGAGGCTGCATTCCATTTACTTAGATCTTTAGTTTAGAAGCTGTGTTAAAATGACAGGAAATACCCAGCCATGGGTATCTAAGGGAAACAGACCCCTTAACCTCTGGATCCTTCCCACTTTAAACCCTAATTTTCAGAACTTGATGATTCCCTTTTGTATCTGGTCTCCTTTTCTGAGATGGACTAGGCTGAGTGATTGACTAACTTCGAGTGTGTCTTTCATTTATGCCGTCAGAACTCATAACCAATTAGTAGATGCATTATTGAGTGTGCAATGAGTTTTGGGTTATTGTTGTATTCTTGGTACAAAGAGATGCTAGGAATACTTGCCTGTAATAGATTTTCCTAAGTTTTCAGTGAATTGATGTGGCTGGAAATTAAAGGAATGTTAATGTTTACACTGAAAAATGTTAAGAGTTCTCTATGGCTTATTTACTTAGTTTGTTGGGAGGGGACGTAAGCTTAAAGTACAACTTTTTCATAAACATTTAATACAATTACACACACACGCACGCACACACCAGTGCAGTTCCTGAAATTCTTGGGATGGCCATGCTCCTAGGCCTAACATCCCACTTTTGCAAGCTGCAATAGATTCCACAGCTTGTAAAAGTTAAATACTTAAATGTAATGTGGAGTATGATGAATGAACATAATTGATTAGAAGTGAGAGGATTTTTGGTGGAGCATAGAAAAGTTTTAAGAGGCACTTCTATCTGGAAAATCTGAATAGCTCATTATACCTTCTCCTGTGTGTGATAGTGTGTTGCCTTCTTCAAAGTGTATGATCTAATTTCATGTAACTGAAAGTGTGTTGAACAGAAAGTCAAATGGACCCATCATTGCCCAGTTCTTGCATTGTGTTTTTATTATATGTATCTATTGATTAGTAAAGATTGAAATTTTCTCAACTACAAAAACTCTTCTGTCTAGCTATCATTGAAAGTCTGACTGCCAGAGTTAAAGCATGGGAGAGCGAGAAAGGAGTCCCTTTCTTATACGACAAGGTGATCCTATATGGTTTACTAGATGCTTTTATTGTTATCTCTTTTTTTGTTTAATTTTCTTGTTCTCAGTCCTCTGATGAATACAAAGTTTTGTGAATTCCAGGTTCCCCTTTTACATATCATGGAGGAGTACGCTGCACAACGGCAGGAGAGAGAGGAGGAAAAACGTAAATCTCGGGTAAGCTTGGACTTGCTACTTTTGTCTCTCCCTTTTGCTGATATGCGGATGAAACAATTAGATCAAGTCTTTTCATTGCCTGTGTTGTTTTAATTGCTTAGCGCAACCATTGCATGTGGGAAGTTTATATAATCTCATTTATCTGTAACAACTTGGTGATTTTAGGCCCTCCATCCGAGAATCATCTTCTATAATCTTGATATTTAATTCCTCTGATGATCTTGATGATCCTTATTCGTTGTTATTTTTGCTGCTCTCTCTGATAATGCAACGTAATTTGACCTCCAAAGATAAATTTAGCAGAAAATTAATTGGCCTCTGGTTGAATCTTTACAGGAGCAAAAACGTCTGCAAGAACAACATGCGACCGAACAGGAGGCACTATTTGGTTCAAGGCCCTCTACAAAGAAGCCATTGGGACAAAGCACCAATGCCAATACCATGATTGGGACCCCAATTAGTCGTCGTACAAGTACCCCTTCGGGCCGTCATGGAGTGTCAGCTGCAAAAGAACGCAGAGAAAGTGGGAGGGCCAACATAACAACTGTTAACTATGTTGCTCTTCCAAAGGATGATTCTGTTGCTCGGAGAAATTGAGGCTTCTCTCTGCCTTGAAAATAGCTTGTAGTGATGATTCTCACTTAACGCATGTGAAAATGGCCACATGTTATGTTCATTGAGGTTCACTAGTTTACGTGTTGAAACATACAGTAAAGATGACCGTTTCTCTATATGATTAGAATGTAAATGATTTGGTGAAAGGGTTGAAAGGAATTGAGTCACCACCTATATAGTATCTTTTAGGAGAGCTAAAAGAATTTCACTTTGATTTTGAATAAAACAACTTGCAGTTTATCAGGTAATATTAATTTTGATGCGTGAAGGTGAAGGTGAAAGACTTGGATACGTGGGGGAATGTCAGCGACATTATGGGTCTGTGGCGTGTGTGGGTGGAGTCAAAGAGGTCTCTGCCGTAACGACTAACGACAGACCTGGACTACAATGATATTCATGGACGCCAAGAATCAAAGGTAGATTTTGACTTGCTCTAGCTGCATGGGAGCGTGTTTCGATTCGTTTGGTAATGATGTTTGCTCGATGTTTCTGGAAATTATGTTGTACAATGTTTTAAAACACTAATACATAATTTGAGATATTCTGGAGACAGCCTCATTAAAACATGGGTAACATGAAGCGTAAAATACACATCGAATAATAATGATATATTTTTTTTATATATTTTTTTAGTTTGAACAATATAGTTGACAAATTGACTATTTATTGTCACCAAAGTGCATACAAATTAAATTAGAGTCAATCCAACTGCATAAACAAGGGATTGACATCATGGTTTGGGTAAAGGAGATAGGAGAATGAGAAAGTTGTTGTCTTTTGTTTAAAATGGATTGACCAAAACGAAGTTATTTTGGTCATTAAAGAAAATAAATTTTAAATGTAGCATAAGACGTAAATGTGTGAAAAACATAGCTCAAGGCGTGAAAGGCTTACACATTTTAAGCCTTGAGGCTTTTTTTTTAATCCAACAAAGTCAACCCTTTATTGAATAGAAGCATGCTTACATGGTATTAAAATCTGCTATAATAGCAGCTAGAAGAAAATCAGGAGCAGAAAAATAAAATTGAACATCTCTAAGAGAAGAAGCACGAGTAGCTAACTGATGCGCTACCATATTCCCTTTTCAACCTACATAATTCTCCTTAAGCCAGGCTGATTGGCTGAACACCCAACAGAACCCCAACTCCTCATAATTAATCCTTCCCAACGCATGATGGAACTATGAGTATTTTACAAATTCCAGTCCACCTGTCCGGGTATGATGATGGAACGCTCCATCCACATTTATTTTCAAAAAACCTTCATGAGGTGCAGCCCAACGCACAACCCTTGAACTAGCAACTCTTCTTCGGACCTGCTTCACATTATGGAATCTAAACCCCTGTAGTCTTGAAGACAGACCCAACTTCACATCACGAGCCTCACTTCTTTTTTGATTCCAGACCCGCTCATTCCTTTCCTTCCGTATTCCCCAAAGCAAGAATAAAAGCTCTCCAAACTGAGTCAAAGACAAATCTTGGGCACACCGATTTAACCAATAGCAATGGCGGAACCACTGTTCCGTCTGCAGGGGTTCGGAACCCCCCCCCCCCCCCCCCCCCAAATGATAAATTATATATTAAATATATAAATTTAAGGGATAGTTTTTAAGAGACTGTGAGGGACAACTGAATCTGACGGTTGAAAATAAATGCACAATTTTAAGTTGTTATAATTTATGCTTTTATATTTAATACATGTGGTTGAGATATATTTGTCCCTCACAGTCCCTTAAAACTGTCATTTAGGTGAGCAAATATGTAAATAGTAATACAAGAGATAGAAATGTTAATTAAATCTCATAATTATTTACTTACTAAAAAATATTTTTCATTAAGTATTTACTAAAATTTAAAGAATTCTATTAGGGGGAGATTAAATCTATATAGGAAACAAATAAAAAATGTATAAAGAATGGACGTCACATGAACCTTAAGTGTTAAGAGGACATTAATTTTTTTTATATATATCTTCATTATTGTAAAAGTAAATTGAGAATTGGAATTGGTCTACTCATTTAATTTCATAGCCTCTTTATATAGGGGGATAATTACAATGAAAAGATCAATTACAATGATGACATTAAATATTGATTGGTCCATAATCCTTGCTGATTGATGGTAATTGCTAATTCCTTGATTCCATCTTTGTCAATCACTTTGACGAAGACACATAATGTGTTTTTCCCAAGGACCAAAATATTGAATATCGAGGAAATTTTGACTGTCCAAAAAATGGATATTTCGATGGAAATATCGAGAAATATCGATATTTGTAAAAGTAAAAATGGATTGGAATGGTCTACTCATTTCATTTCATAACCCCTTTATATAGGGAGAGAATTACAATGGAAAGAACAATTACAATGATGACATTAACTACTGATTGGTTCGTAATCCATGCTGATTGATGTTAATCGGTAATTGCTTGATTCCCTCTCCGTCAATCACTTTGACGAAGGCACACAATATGTTTTTCCTTTAACACTCCCCCTTGTGCCAAGTCAAAGACGAAATGGTGCATGAGTTGTTGCCTCACTAAAAACCTTGCCAAGTAACAATAAAAACCTTGTGGGACAAAAATACACCTTGGTCGAAGGAAAAGAGCACAACGCACCTTTTACATTTGAGTATGACATGTGTGTGTTAGACTCCCCCTGACGTCTACACCTCCCCCTGATACTTACATTAATCTAGGGAGCTTGGAAAGTCTTCGTATTCCTATGCTTTTCACATGTTTCTCAAATGTGTCATTAGGCAATGATTTGGTGAACAAATCTGCCACATTCTCCTCAGACCTTACTTGATTCATTTGAATCTTGAGGAGAGTCTGTTGTTGCTGATTGTAGGAAAACTTTGGCGATATGTGTTTTGTGTTATCACCCTTAATATAACCTAGCTTCATCTGTTCGATGCAAGCTGCATTGTGTTCGTAAATGCAAGTAGGCTCTTCAGTGGTAGAACTCAAACCACTAGTCCCTCGAATATGTGCAATGATAGTTCTTAACCATACACACTCAAGAACCGCCTCATGTAGAACAATGATCTCTGAGTGGTTCGAGGAGGTAGCCACAAAGGTTTGCTTGGTTGATCTCCAAGATATCGCTGTGTTCCCATTGGTAAATACATAACCAGTTTGGGAACGATATGTGGGTCAGATACGTATCCAGCATCAGCAAAACTGACCAAAAAGTCATTTGGCGTTTTAGTATAGTAAGTGGCGTTTTCGCCATCAACATTTCCTTTAGGGATTGCAGTTCCATCTGCGGTCCCTCTTGTCTCTCTATAGGGAAAGAACAGTCCCAAGTCAATGGTTCCTTTTAGGTATCGAAAATGTTCTTGATACCATTCCAGTGACGCTGTGTTGGCGCTGAGCTAAATCTAGCTAACAAGTTCACTAAGAATGTAATGTCTGGTCGAGTAAATTGGACTAAGTACAATAATGCGCCTATTGCACTTAGATAGGGAATTTCAGCTCCCAATACTTGTTCGTCATCTTCCTTTGGATGAAATGGATCTTTCCTTGCATCCAAACTTCGACCGATCATGGGAGTGCTAGCAGGATGTGCTTTGTCCATATTATATCGCCTGACTTTTGGACATATGCAGACTGGTGGATTAATATTCCACAAACTCGGTGTTCTAGTTCAAGACCTAGATAGAATCGAGTTTTCCCAAGATCCTTCATCTCAAATTCGAATTTCAAGTAGCTCGCGGTTTCTCTTATTTCATCAAGAGTACCAGTTATGACATATACTACTACAATTTGCAAATCCGGAACTTGTTTTCTTTATGAATACGCAGAGGCATAATTCATCGTTCTTATATCACTTCCCAATCAAGTAGTCACTTAGACGGGTATACCACATCCGTCTGGATTGTTTCAATCCGTAAAGTGAGCGTTTCAACTTAATTGCAAACACACTCTATGGTTTAGAGTCACTTGACTTGGGTAATGTAAGGCCATTAGGCACTTTTCATATATATCTCTGAATCTAGATCCCCATAGAGATCATGCAGTAACCACATCCATGAGCTGCATTTCCAGTCCTTCAGAAATTACTAAGCTAACTAAGTAGCGGAACGTTATAACTTCCATTACAGGAGAGTATGTCTCCTCGTAGTCAATTCCTGGGTGTTGTGAGAAACCTTGCGCCACAAGGCGAGCCTTGTACCTCAGGACTTCATTCTTCTCATTACGCTTTCTAACAAAGACTCATTTATGTCCTACAGGCTTTACACTTGGTGGGGTTAGCACTACCTGACCAAATACCTGTCTCTTTGTCAGAGAATCTAATTCTACCTGGATTGATTCTTTCCATTTAGGCCAATCTGCTCTTTGTTGACATTTTTCAACAGAGCGTGGTTCGATATCATCGTGCTCTATGATTCCTTGAGCAACAGTATATATCATCAATGTGTATGGAAGATCTTTCTATCAACTTATACGTACTCTCGTAATCCTTTGAGATTTCTTTGTTCTCTAGAATCATTTCAAACATCGGAGCGTCCTCCAGTATTGATTCATGGACATAACTATAATCAGAGACAATCTCATGAGAGGGATTCTATACATTGATGATTGGTTTGTGCCTTACTCACTCTCTTCTTCCTTGGGTGAGTGTCAATCGAACCAAGTGACCTTCCCCTCTTCCTTAGGGAGCCACGGCCTCAACCACACCTCCACTAAGTGCGGTTGCAGTGCCTCTATTTGTTGCACTGTGCCCCTTGTTGGGGACTTCTAACCTTGCAGGCACATTTGCAGCTGGTATATGTGATCTCGTCACTTTTACGATATCAGTAAACGCATCAGGCATCGAATCTGCTACGTTCTGAAGATCGATTATTCTTTTCACTTCACTTTCACTTTATGAAGTGCGGGGATCAAGATGAGACAGAGTGGGGACAAACCACGACAATTCCTGTCGTTCCCTTGGAAAATCCTTTTTCCTATCTCCCCCTAACGACGGGAAGACTGTCTCATCAAAGTGACAATCCGCAAATCTAGCAGTAGAGAGATCGCCTGTCAAGGGTTCCAAATAGTGGATAATTGTTGGGGATTCATATCCAACATAAATACTTAATCGTCTCTGTGGACATATACGAATCTAGTGTTACTCCTAGCATTAGAACCCTAACCTATTCATTTAGTTGCGCACCTAAAAAAACAAGCAAAGATTCATCTTGTAGACACAGTGAAACAAACACTCAATTGATAATATAGAAAACCAAAAACTGAACTGTCATCAATATGAATTGAACATGTTTGGGGCTTTGAAATTGCCCCTAGCTACAAAAGTATTTAGCTAGACATAGTCATGAACAAAACAAAAACTAGAAGAAAGGAATAGGAGGAGATTGTCACGCCCCTGATTTTACACACATGAGAATCGATATATATAATCCCATAATTATACATGCGTGAATGTTCAGTCATCAATACAAATACCTGGAACATCTTTCCATTAAAACAAGTACATAATGATGCCCTGAAACCATCTGAGTTAATATGCACTCGCTCCATAGAGTCATATATTACACAAATTTACGAATTAAGTTGTCATTACAAAATAAAGCGTAAATGCTCCTCAGAGCTTACTACATAGTGGAAGTCATAACAATGGCAAAGCCAACAAAATTTGCTTCCTACCCGTTCAGCTGCCAACAAGCTACCTCTGCTTCAGCCACGATTTTCCTGACCTGCAGGATTAACCCCTACACCTAAAGAATGATGCACCGGGTTTCCACACAACAAAACCCGGTAAGCTTATGAAAGCTCGTATGAGTAACTCATGAACATCAATCAACAACTCACATCAATCTACTTAAGGAAACATGCAGCCATAATTCCTTCTAACATTCCATATCCTTTCCAAAGAAAGGACAACATGAGTCACCGCTATGACCATGCTCTATTTGCTAACTTAACCATCAAGTAGCAATTCAAGTCTCATCTAGACAATTAAAGGAGAATGCCGTCGGAACTCTCCTTTAAGCTGCATACCTATGAGTCTCAAGCAACCTCGACCGTTACTCCCATAAGCTATCATGGCAGATAAACTAGAATTCTATTGAAATTGTAACCACT
The DNA here is from genome assembly GCF_002994745.2 of Rosa chinensis. NCBI lineage: Eukaryota > Viridiplantae > Streptophyta > Magnoliopsida > Rosales > Rosaceae > Rosa > Rosa chinensis. The sequence goes on along the minus strand of NC_037088.1, from coordinate 17,009,515 downwards.
CGTCCTGCCAAGGACGTGATTACCTATTTCCAGCCTTGATCACCATCTGCGATCTATCACCATCTGTGACATATGATTTCAGACTCCGTCTGGTCATGAAATCAACATCAAGGTAGCCATCTGCAACCTGTCACCATCTGTGACGTATGATCTTTAGACCCCATCTGGTCTCAGCTCAACCATTGATCACCATCTATCACCATCTGTGACTCATGATTTTCAGACCCCATCTGGTCATGAAATCAACCATCAAGGTCACCGTCTGCAACCTGTCACTATCTATGATCTATCACCATCTGTGACTTAAGATCTTCTTAGACCCTATCTGGTCTTAAGGTCAACGTTAAGTAAGTCACATCTGACTTAAAAACGTCATAACATGTAGTTTCGGTTTTCCTAATCCCTGCTCACCATCTGTGACCCTTGATACTAAAACCAATACATCTAAAATGAGTCACGCTTGACTCAAAAAGTAACATCAAGCTCAATACTTTCCAAACAATAGAAAACATCTTTTTCTATAATATCGTCTCCTGAAAAGTTGCATTTAACAATAATATGAACACCATCATGCATATTATTATTCATCACAATCATTCACAAGGATATATATATTTCATCTAAACATATATATGTAGTCATTCGCTCAGGAATGCCTACTAATACCAACTATAATTTGCAGTTAATTAATTAACGCCAAAACAATAATGGTACTTCTGTTCATAAAGATCCTTGTGAGATTTACTCACCTCGAAACTCCTGCTGCGTCTTCAACAAAACACACAGCCGCCAATTCACAAATAATCGTCCACTGTACTTCGTCAAGTACCTATTCACATACGTTTCCAATTTAGTGACGATTAACATTTGATTTAAGTTCGAAACCCTCTGTTTTGAACTAAAACCCACAAAGTGGCGCCAATCGAGGCAAAACCACATCCGAGACCTCCCAAGGTCTCCGGAATACGCCCACGATCGATGTGACCAAACCACAAGTCGATCGGACGCTCGAATCCTCACGGATCGAATAAATCGATCGGTATGAAACTGTAAAAATCATAACAATTTCATACGAACTCCAAAATTTGCATATTATATATCGAAACGCTCGTATCAACGACTAGAACATATATAATACCACAAATAGTCCCATACATGGCCGAACAACCGCCGGAACGCCGCCACAAGTGGTGGCGCACCGCCGCCGGCCAAAACTCAATATTTCACAAAACTCCCAACATCAAAAAGCTTCATCTAAGCATGCTTGTGAACTTTCACAATGGATCGAAGTCAGAAAACAAGCCTAAGGGATCAAAAACTACCTCACAAGCCGTGAACAGTGATCCCAACTGAGTTAATCGAAGTTTCACGTGAATCGATCCAAACAACCACCAAGGATCGATCGGCGAGGCTGCTCTGAGCCCAACCAAGAAAACTAGAAGCCTTGCCGACGTCGGAATAAGGATTTCCGGCCGGGTCCGATTTCTTCAATCTGTGCTGCCTTTAACTGCCACCGAGACTGAGAATCGTCGTAAGAGACCACCACAGAGACAACCGGAGCAAGGAGGCGAATCGTTCTGGGTTGGTTTCACCGGAAGAGGTCGCCGGAGATGCGAGTTCCGACCGGGTCCGAATACCGGGTCCGGGTCGGGTCAGTCGAAGATTTTCGTTTCTGAAGGCGCGGACGAGAGAGAAGAGAGAGAGAGTATGGTTTCCGGAAAAGGAAAGTGGAAAAATGAATATATTTTTCTGATTTTTCCTATATATACTAAAATGGAAACTTCTTTCCATAGCCATAACTTCCTCACACGAACTCCGATTTACGCGTTCCGCATGTCCACGAACTCGTATCAACGCGCTCTACAACTTTCGTGAATGAAGTTTTCCGAGAATCCCAACATATAAAAAGTCAAACTTCACATGACCCCCTAAAAAGTGAAATTCAAATATTTATACGTACGAAAACCATTCAACTCCACATACAACCTACGAATAAAGCACAATAACAATTATTCGTACAACGGGTCCATTATTAATTACTAAAATTAAATAACAGAAAACCAGGTCATCACAGAGATGGCGGCTGGATTCTGGCAGAAAGGATGCCGTTCTTCTTTTATCTTGTGCGGCCAAACGTACGTCCCCGTAGACGTCCCTTCTTTTTTGCTTAACTCCAAGAGATTTTCACTTCTTTTCCTTTTAGGATTCAAGTAGCTTCTCCTCTAAGATTCCTAATAATTTTCACCCATAAAAATATGTCATATATCTCTAATGAATAGAGATATTAAGTTAATACTCGTCGGTGGGCTTCTAAAAGGAATTCGGGCCTCAAATCATGGATTTCCGTCAAAGTGTCAGATTCTCGGACTGTCCGACCTTGCTGTACTAAATCAGCCATAACTTCTTGTAGAAAAATGATATGAATGAACCGTTAAAAGTTATGGAAACTAGACATCCAAGGCTTTCCATCAATATAAAGATCACCCTCTGGATCGTTGTGAGCTGGTCTCAGTGATCCGTCGAAGTTGACTGATCTGCACAGGCAGATTTGCCGATTTAGCCTTTCAATCCCTCTTTTACTTCTTTTCTCCTTCTTTGCTCAAAATACCTATAAAACAAGTAAACAATGTAAATAACGAGAAAATACACTAAACTAACAAAGAAAGTATAGAGATTAACGTTATTAATATCGCATAATCATGCTCCTATCCATTTTGGTGCGTTGTGGGGGCGCAATAGGCACATATACTGCTCAACCAAATATGCGTAAGTGTGAAGTGTCAGGCTCATATCCAGTTACCAACTGGTGCACAGAAAATGGTTGGCTAGCTGTGGGTCTTAAACGAATAAGTAAAGCTGCGTGCAATATTGCATAACCCCATGCAGATATAGGCAGGTTGGTGCGCATAACCATTGCCCTAGCCACCATCTGTAGCCTTTTGATGGTGGCTTCTGCGAGACCATTTTGTGTATGCACATGGGGTACAGGATGCTCTACATCGATCCAAATAGATATGCAATAATCATCAAATGCTTTTGATGTAAACTCTCTAGCATTATCAAGCCTTATAGACTTGATAGGGTGATCAGGGTGGTGAGCCCTCAAACGTATAATCTCTGCTAGGAGTATTGCAACATTTCTTGTGGACAATAAACCGACATGTGACCAGATTGTCGAAGCATCCACCATAACCATAAAGTACTTGAATGGTCCGCATTCTGGATGGATAGGTCTACAGACATCTCTTTGTATCCCTTGTAAGAATGGAATGTTTTGCTTTGTATCTTTAGCATAGGAAGGTCTCGATCCTGTTTTTGCTAAAGAGCAGGCTTTGCAAAACGAGTGATGTACCTTTGAAATAGTCAACGAGGCATAATGGGAGGGAGGTAGTGCATCTGGTACTTCAGAAGGCAATGACTGCATTTGAGCAATACTAGAACCGACACCTTACAGTGTGGCGGATTTTTCTCCCTTTTTTTTTTTCACTCGAAAGAAGGGATGTCTGTGTGAGTTCTTGAAAAATATGGATCATCATGTCACGACCTCGGTGCCATAGGCGGTCATGCAAAAGCCTGTATGAGTCAGTGTCCCACATTTCATTGTTGGTGACAGTATAGGATTCAATGATTCGAATCATAGTGAGCTACAGTCCACTAAATTGACTCATAAGTTTCTCTAAGATGCGTTTCCTTCCACAGTCATGAGATGTAATATCAAGGTATTTAGTTCCATTCTCACGGTGTGTTTTTACTGGATAATCGTTGGCGCAAATAGCTTTGAAACATTAACAAGGTTCGATTAGCTCTTGGTGCATATAGAGCGTCTGTGACTTGAAATGTTGTGCCATTAGGCAGCAAAAATTTGGCAGTTCCTCGCCATTTTATTAGTTTTGATAATCCAATCATCGTAGTCACAGAGGAATTATAGGCTATTTAGTTCAATGAATAATTGCCTATTTCTTAATATTGTGTGGGTAGTCCCACTATCATCTAAGCACTCAAGTTATCCTCCATTCATTCCTACAAATAAATGGGAGGTATTTAGAAATATAACTCATATTCTTTAGAGTATTTCTATTTGCGTAGAATGGTATTCTTTTCATTCTAATAATTTTTTCTAGATGTATTGCTTTACATCTTTATAGTGCTATGTCGAACCATGTAAATATGTGTAGTAAATAAATTTGAATAAATTCAGTGCTTCAGAATAAAATTCAAAATTTATTAATAAGCCAACGATAATCAAATCAAGGTCTTGTTCAGAAATCTTATTCATCAATCCATGATTGAAAATAAACTTTAAGACCAAACAATAGTCTAATTAAAAATGAGGCATTATGCCTTCACAACTGTCTTTGGAAAATAAAATGAATAAAGCAGATCAGTCAAGATTGAGAGCATCCATTGACTTAGCAAGTTCCTCTTTGCCATTGGAGTGTGCAACTGTAAGGTTGACGTCTAGGTCATGACCTCCTTCTTCCATATAGTGAGCCACTTATTCCTTAGACTCTCTATACCTCTTGTAATTGGCTGCTACTCTGTTGTTTGCTTAGCAGTTCTTGTACCAATGCCCAATGAATCCACACCTATAGCATGGTTCATTGTCAATTCTTTCCTTTGGCATCTTGTTTCCATGATCCCCATGTCCCTTTCTACGTGGTGCATTGTTGCCACATGGGTAGGGATCAGCACGTCTAAACCCCCTTGCATTGGAGTTATTTCCACCTTTCATTTTTCCATAATTAGCCTCGGGAATTTTCTTTGTCCCAGTGGGCCTGACATTGTTATTCAAGAGAATCTTATTTTGTCTCTCAGCCACTTGCAGTAGGCTTATCAACTTATTGAAGGTTGTGATTCTTTTGTTGTCATAATCTAACTGATACTGGTTCGCTAGTATAAAAGATGAATTAGGAAAGGTGGTAAGAGTCTTGTAGATCATATCATCTTCTGTGATTTCCCTTCCACAAAAATTGAGACGTGCTTTTAAGCGCAACATGTCCTTGTTGAAGTCATTGACCTTTTTATAGTCAAGTAAGCGGATTCCATTCCACTGAATAGCTAGTTCTAGGAGCAAAATATCGTGAATGTTCCCAAAACGTCCTTTAAGGGCATCCCACAGTGCTTTGGGTGTCTTCAACTGAAGGTACTCCCAGCGTAGGCTAGGATCAATATGTCGCCTCAAAAAAATAAAGGCATCTGCTTTCACCTTATTAGATAGTTCATCATCTTTGGGATAAGTAATGGTGGCAGTGTAGTCTTTTGCCACAAAGGCAGTTTCCATATCGGAAACCCAACGATGGTACTCAAGTCCTTCTGAGCCCAAGATGTCAAACTCAAGTCGAGTTGGATCAACCATCTACATAAAACAAGAGAGAAGATATAAATTACGCAAGCATAAAGACATCCACGTAAATTATTTTCCAAACATATGAATTAGATTTCAAGACCAAGATTCGTAATGGTCACATTTTTTTTTCCGATGCTATGTGAAAATACTTTATCACAGTAAGTGAGTGTATAATGCGCATGAATTTGCATTATCATGGCCAAACGATATTGATATGTTGCATTAAAAATAATCATAGCACGTAATAAATAATAAAAATATAGCATATATTAAAATAAAAATATAGCATACTCAAATTTCACAAATCTATACCAAAATATATGTCACACATAATAATAGCAATAATATATTATGCGTAAAATAAAATATAAATAATAGCATAATATAAAGGCATGCTTAGGAATAATTATATAAGAGTAAATAAAATTCACAAAACATGCTCACAATTGCATAATAAAAACATAAGCAATAAAATATAAAGCATGCTTAAACATAATTATAAATCATATAACAAATAAATGACAAAGCATGCTTAAAATGATTAATATAATCTAACTAAACATGCTCGAAAATTTATAATAAAAGCATAAACAATAAAATATATAGCATGCTCAAGAAAATAAATAATGAGAATCTACCATAGTATGAAATTAAATAAATTAAAGAGAAAAAACTTGGTTGCGAGAAATAAAACAATCTTAGCGCACGCGCGTGTTGATGCAGGCGTGCGTAGCGATGTGCTTGAGAAAAAACTAGGCTGCTTCCTCTTTTTTTTTAGCAGTGGGCCTCAAAGCCCTTTTTTTTTTTTTGGTTTACTTCTCTCTCTTTTTTTTTTTTTTTTTTTTTTTTTTTTTTTTTTTCTGGCCTGCTAGATTTTTTTTTCTTGGGCCGTAGGGCCTTTTTTTTTTTGGATTGAGGGGTCTGTTTCTTTATTTTCTGGGCTGCAGGGCCCCTTTTTTTTTCCGGGCTGGCTCTTACTTTGGGCCGGATCCCCCTCTTTTTTCTTTTCTATATTTTTTTTCTTTTTTTTCTCTTTTTCTCTCTTCGCGTCAGGTGCTGCCCTCGTCGTCGGTCTGGCCGAAGTGTGAGGAGCAGGTGCAGATCGCCGAAATCTTGTGCTGCATGCGGTCTGTGTCCGGTGGAGGAGAGCAGGTGAGGCTTCGTCAGCGACTGTGCGAGTTGATTCGTGGAGATGGGCTGCTGGTCGCGGTCTTGGCTGTAGCTGCTAGGATCTGCGACTGGGCAGTGCTGCTGCGTTGTGCTCCAGCATGCAGGGACCGAGGATGGTACAGGCGATATCGATCTTCTCGGATCGTAGGCGAGCGAAGGCAAGGAACGGGGCTGGAGTCGGCTCGGCGGTGTAGACGCTAGGTGAGGCTCGTGGGCTGATCGAAGGTGTGCGCAGCAGTGCGCTGGGCTGGAGGCAGCGCAGACGGTGCTGGCAGGGAGGAGGCTGTGCAGGCGGGGCTAGCGCGACCTATCGGCTGAAGGCTGGTGGCCTGTGTTTTGTGGTCTGGCCGGCTGGACGTGGATTTTTTTTTTTTTTTTTAGGGTGGCGGCAGAATAAGAAGAAAAAAACTTTTTTCTTCTAGGGTTTTGGTTTTTTGTTTTCGACGGAGAGAAGAAATAAACTAGAAAATTAGTTTTTTTTCTTTGGCTATTGACTCTGAGCGTGCTGATAACGTGTAAAAGTAAAAATGGATTGGAATGGTCTACTCATTTCATTTCATAACCCCTTTATATAGGGAGAGAATTACAATGGAAAGAACAATTACAATGATGACATTAACTACTGATTGGTTCGTAATCCTTGCTGATTGATGTTAATCGGTAATTTCTTGATTCACTTTGACGAAGGCACACAATATGTTTTTCCTTTAACAATATTGACAAATTTTCGAGAAAAAAATATATATAAATTTTAAATGAATCTTTAAAGGATGTTGATTATATTCTTTATTTCAAAAGAAAATATTAGATAAATATTATTACATAACATGTTATAGTAAATTAAGATAGTATACGCTGACTCACTGATAATTCTTAAAATATAAGTTAATATATACTTATGATCTTTATAATTTACTACTTCTCATACCGAACATTAGGAGTCTACAAAAATATCAAGCAACTAAGTACCTTGAGTATTAAATATGATTAATTAGAATCAACTCAATCAAGAAAACAAACCATTATAAATAAATGCTTCAGTGTTTACATATATGGTAAGATTTACGAATATATAGAAAAATTGTGCCTGGAATAACGAATCCTCAGCACAGCGGGGTTGGTTAAAGAGATTCAACTATCTTGGGGCAACCAAGGTTCGATTCTCCCAATCTTACCTTTTGTTTATTATTATTTAAATTTGGGTCAAAGTTGAGAAGATTTGGCCCTAGTTTAGATGGCTGAGCTACGAGAAAATCCAGAATATCGTGAGAATTTCAAAACTTTCCGGAAATATAGCGAAATTTCGAAAAATTCGCACGATATATTGTTGGTATGTTGATTAAATATCGAGACCTCGAAAAAACGAAAATATCGCCGAAATTTCGGGGATATTTTCGATTTTTCAGTCCTTGGTTTTTCCTTTAACACTCCCCTTGTGCCAAGTCAAAGACGAAATGGTGCATGAGTTGTTGCCTCACTAAAAACCTTGCCAAGTAACAATAAAAACTATGTGGGACAAAAAATACACCTTGGTCGAAGGAAAAGAGCACAACGCACCTTTTACATTTGAGTATGACATGTGTGTGTTAGACTCCCCCTGACGTCTACACCTCCCCATGATACTTACATTAATCAGGGGAGCTTGGAAAGTCTTTGCATTCCTATGTTTTTCACATGTTTCTCAAATATGGCCTCAGGCAATGATTTGGTGAACAAATCTGCCACATTCTCCTCAGACCTTACTTGATTCACTTGAATCTTGAGGAGGGCCTGTTGTTGCTGATTGTAGAAAAACTTTGGCGATATGTGTTTTGTATTATCAGCCTTGATATCTCCTAGCTTCATCTGTTTGATGCAAGATGCATTATCTTCATAAATGCAAGTAGGCTCTTCAGTGGTAGAACTCAAACCATTAGTCCCTTGAATATGTGTGATGATAGCTCTTAACCATACACACTCACGAACCGCCTTATGTAGAGCAATGATGATAGGAGCAAAAAAGTGTGACGATATTATTAATTATGTGCCTCATTTTAGCCTTATTTCTCCCTTAGTTTAGTGTTTTGAGTCATTAAGTCATTTTGAAAGTGTTGTTGAGTGTTTGGAGTGAAATAGGCGGAAAAAGTAAAATTCATGAAAAATCCTAGCTGGATCAGGATTCCTAACTGTCAACTATTTTTGCGGTCTTTACATTTTAATTTCCCTTTATTTTCTCTAGAAAATTCTGATATTCTCCTGCTTGTTGTAGGAAACGTTGCCTGTTTGAACTCTTGGAAACAGCAATGATGGAGTCATAAAATAAAGCATTAAGATATTTGACCAAGCAATGAAGAAGGGAAATAAAGGAGAAAAGATGTTTTCAGTTGAGGAATAAAAGAAAAAGATGTTTCAGCTGGAAAATAAATAAGAGAAAGACGTTTTCAGTTGGGGAATAAAGGAGAAAAGACGTTTTCAGTTGAGGAATAAAAGAAAAAGATGTTTCAGCTGGAAAAATAAATAAGAGAAAGATGTTTCAGCTTGGAAATTAAAGGAATTGCCCCATTATGAGAGGAGTTAAGGCCATAAAGAAGACGTTTCAGTTGGAAAAGCCAACCAATGCTCCCCTATAAATAGGCAACGTCCAGAACTGAATTTGCATCACTTCCCAACCAAAGATCACTTCCCGGCCTATCACTTCCCAGCCAAGATCATTCCAAGACTACCCAATTCACTCCTCAAACCTCCATATCTTACAAGACCGTGACACCATCCATCCATCAATCTACAAAGCTCTTAGGCGCTGAGTCAAGGACGCTCCACCACCATCGCAGAGACGAGTTCATCACCGTGTTGCTAAGCCGCTGAGGAAAGCTTCAAAGTGTAACTATGACTCTAATTATAATTTTTGTTTCGGTTTTGTGTGTTTCAATTTGCGAGTTGTGTAATTGGAGACACGGAATTTTCAGAATATTTTTATTAATATTTTTGAGATTTTCAGTTTATTATTGAGTTAATTTTGAGAATTCTTTTATGATGCATGTTACAATCTTGTGCCCTTTTACGTGTTTAGGTAATTTTCAGAGTTAGGTTCATAAGTTTACATGCTAGAATAACGGTGAGAGTTCTTGTGTGTTTTCTTAATTTGCCAAGAGTAATTGTTATTTGTTAAGACGCTGAGTTAAACAAGTAGCAATTAGTTCTAAAAAGTGGTAAAAACTATGTTCAATGGTTAAACGATTCTGGAAATTACATGTTAAATTCTATGTCTAATGGTTAATTTGCACGTGTGAGTTGATTCGAGGGTTAGATAATACTACTAGTTAAGAGAATTACGCTGAGTGTTTTCGAAAATTAGTAGTATTAGGCTTGGTAAGGACTTTTCCGATCCAAGCCTACATTAGAATGAATCAGATAAGTGGATTGATCCGCTGAGGCTTTTCATTTAGGCTCTTATCTAGGCATTTAAGATGGGCACATTTTTGTAGCATGTTGAAATGGATTTTCTGTTTTTACACTTAGTAATTTCTTAGTGGTATTGGTCAAGGTTAGGGAAGTCGATCATTGTATATAGTTTTATTTGTTTTGTTTTTATTTTAAGTAGATTAGGAACCAAATTTCAAAACCCCCCATTTTATTCTTTTATTTGTTAATTGACCTTTTTGTGTAGGTGTACCCTACAATCCCCGGACTGAACGATCCCTGCTTATCCTATACTGACAACTACATTTTGCAGGGTTAAATTGTGAGGCTATTTCAGCCGCATCAAATGATCTCTGAGTGGTTCGAGGAGGTAGCCACAAGGGTTTGCTTGGTTGATCTCCAAGATATTGTCGTGTTCCCAATGGTAAATACATAACCAGTTTGGGAACGACCTTTATGTGGGTCAGAAAGGTACCCAGCATCAGCAAAACCAACCAAAACGTCATTTGGCGTTTCGGTGTAGTGAGTGGCGCTGTCGCCATCAACAATTCCTTTAGGGATTGCAGTTCCATCTACGGTCCCTCTTGTCTCTCTGTAGGAAAAGAACAGTCTCAAGTCAATGGTTCCTTTTAGGTATCAGAAAATATTCTTGATACCATTATAATGACGATGCGTTGGCGCTGAGCTAAATCTAGCTAACAAGTTCACTGAGAATGCAATGTCTGGTCGAGTACATTGGGCTAAGTACAATAATGCGCCTATAACACTTAGATAGGGAATTTCAGCTCCCAACACCTCTTCGTCATATTCCTTTGGACGAAATAGATCTTTCCTTGCATCCAAACTTCGACCGATCATAGGAGTGCTAGCAGGATGCGCTTTGTCCATGTTAAATCGCCTGAGCATCTTTTGGACATACGTAGACTGGTGGATTAGTATTCCACAAACTCGACGTTCTAGTTCAAGGCCTAGACAGAATCGAGTTTTCCCAAGATCCTTCATCTCAAATTCGAATTTCAAGTAGCTAGCGGTTTCTCTTATTTCATCAAGAGTACCTATTATGTTCATATCATCGACATATATAGATACAGTTGCAAATCCGAAACTTGTTTTCTTTATGAATACGCAGGGGCATAGTTCATCGTTCTTATATCCATTCCCAATCAAGTAATCACTTAGACAGGTATACCACATCCGCTCGGATTGTTTCAGTCCGTAAAGTGAGCGTTTAACCTAATTGCAAACGCACTTCGTGGTTTAGAGTAACTTGATTTGGGTAATGTTAGGCCATCAGATACTTTCATATATATATATATATATATATATATATATCTCTAAATCAAGATCCCCATAGATATATGCAGTAACCATATCCATGAGCTGCATTTCCAGTCATTCGGAAATGACCAAGCTAACTAAGTAGTGGAATCTTATAACGTCCATTACGAGAGAGTATGTCTTCTTGTAGTCAATTCTAGGGCGTTATGAGAAACCTTGCGCCAGAATGCGAGCCTTGTACCTCAGGACTTCATTCTTCTCATTATGATTTCTAACAAAGAGGCTTTACACTTGGTGGGGTTAGCACTACTAGACCCAATACTTGTCTCTTTGTCAGAGAATCTAATTCTGCCAGGATTGCTTCTTTCCATTTAGGCCAATCTGCTCTTTGTTGACATTCTGCAACAGAGCGTGGTTCGATATCATCGTGCTCTATGATTTCTTGAGCAACAGTGTATGCAAATACATCATCAATGTGTGTGGAAGATCTTTCTATCAACTTATACACACACTCATAATTCATTGAGATTTCTTTGTTCTCTGGAATCATTTCAAACATCGGAGCATCCTCCAGTATTGATTCATGGACGTACCTATTATCAGAGACAATCTCATGAGAGGGATTCTCTACATTGATGATTAATGGATCAGTTTGTGCTTTACTCGACCTCTTCTTCCTTGGGTGAGTGTCAATCGAACCAAGTGGCCTCCCCCTCTTCCTTTGGGGATCCACGGCCTTAACCACACCTCCACTAAGTGTGGTTGTGGTGCCTCTATCTGCGGCACCTTGCCCCTTGTTGGGGACTTCTAACCTTGCAGGAACATTTGCAGCTGGTATATGTGATCTCGTCACTTTTACGATATCAGTAAATGCATCAGGCATTGAATCTGCTACGTTTTGAAGATCGATTATTCTTTTCACTTCACTTTCACATTGTGAAGTGCGGGGACCAAAATGAGACAGAGTGGGGACAAACCACGACAATTCCTGTCGTTCTCTTGGAAAATCCTTTTTCCTATCTCCCCCTAACGACGGGAAGACTGTCTCATCAAAGTGACAATCCGCAAATCTAGCAGTAAAGAGATCGCCTGTCAAGGGTTCCAAGTAGCGGATAATTGTTGGGGATTCGTATCCAACATAAATACTCAATTGTCTCTAAGGACCCATTTTGATGCTCTGTGGGGGTGCAATAGGCACATATACTGCGCAACCAAATATGTGAGTGTGAAATGTCAGGCTCATATCCAGTTACCAACTGGTACGCAGAAAATGGTTGGCTAGCAGTGGGTCTGAAACGAATAAGTAAAGTTGCGTGCAATATTGCATAACCCCATGCAGATATAGGCAAGTTGGTGTGCATTACCAATGCCCTAGCCACCATATGTAGCCTTTTGATGGTGGCTTCTGCGAGACCATTTTGTGTATGCACATGGGGTACATGATGCTCTATATCGATCCTAATAGACATGCAATAATCATCAAATGCTTTTGATGTAAACTCTCCAGCATTATCAAGCCTTATAGACTTGATAGGGTGATTAGGGTGGTGAGCCCTTAATCGTATAATCTGTGCTAGGAGTTTTGCAAATGCAACATTTCTTGTGGACAATAAAGCGACATGTGTCCAGCGTGTCGAAGCATCCGCCAGAACCATAAAGTACTTGAATGGTCCGCATTCTAAATTGATAGGTCCACAGATATCTCTTTGTATCCTTGTAAGAATGGAATATTTTGTTTTGTATCTTTAGCATAGAAAGGTCTCGATCCTGTTTCTGCTAAAGAGAAGGCTTTGCAAAATGAGTGATGTGCCTTTGAAATAGTTGATGAGGCATAATGGGAGGGAGGTAGTGCTTCTGATACTTCAGAAAGCAATGACTGCATTTGAGCAGTACTATGACTGACACCTTGTAGTGTGACTGATTTTTGTTCCATTTTATTTTTCACTCAAAAGAAGGAATGTCCATATGAGTTCTTTAAAATACAGATCATCATGTCACGACCGGGGTGCCCTAGGCGGTCATGCAAAGCCTGTATGAGTCAGTGTCCCACATTTCATTGTTGGTGACAGTATAAGATTCAATGATCCGAATCGTAGTGAGGTACAGTCCACTAGATTGACTCATAAGTTTCCTCTAAAATGCGTTTCCTTCCACATTTATTAGAGGTAATATAAAGGTATTCGGTTCCATTCTCATAGTGTGTTTTTACATGATAACCGTTGGCACGAATATCTTTGAAACTTAACAAGGTTCGATTAGCTCTTGGTTCATACAAAGCGTCTGTGACATTACATATATCTCATATTCTTTAGAGTATTTCAATTTTAGGTAGAATGATAATCCTTTCATTCAAATAATTTTTTCTTTTTCTAGATGTATTGCTTTACATCTTTATAGTGCTATTTTGAACCATGTAAATATATGTATAGTAAATAAAAGTCGAACGAATTCATTGCTTCAGAATAAGATCCGAAATTTATTAACAAGCCAACGGTAATCAAATCAAGGTTTTGTTCAGAAATCTAATTTATCAACTCTTTCATGTTTGACTGAAGGGTTCATCGGTGCCCTTTGCACCTTGTTTCCATGACCACTAGGGCCAGCACCATCATCTCTGCTCCATACATTGGAAGGGCCTCCACGGCCCATACCACGACCCCCATGTCCCTTGCCACATGGTGCATTGTTGCCACATGGGTAGGGATCAACACGTCCAACCCCTTTGCATTGGGGTTCTTTCCACCTTTCATTTTTCCATAATTAGCCTCGAGAATTTTCTTTGTTCCAGTGGGCTTGGCATTGTTTTTCAAGAGAACCTCATTATGCCTCTCAGCCACTTGCTGTAGGCTGATCAGCTAATTGAATGTTGTGATTCTTTTGTTGTCATATTCCAGCCTATACTGGTTCGCTAGTATAAGTGCTGAAGTAGGAAAAATGGAAAGAGTCTTTTCGATCATATCATCTTCTATGATTTCCCTTCCACAGAAATTGAGACGTGCCTTCAAGCGCAATATGTCCATGTTGAAGTCATTGACCCTTTTGTAGTCAAGCAAGCAGATTCCATTACACTGAACGGCCAGTTCTGGGAGAAAAGTGTCATGAATGTTCCCAAAACGTCCCTTAAGGGCATCACATAGTTCTTTGGGTGTCTTCAACTGAAGGTACTTCTAGCCTAGGCTAGGATCAATATGTTGCCTCAGAAACATTAAGGCATTTGCTTTCACCTTATTAGATGGTTCATCATCTTTAGGGTCGGTAATGGTGGCAGTGTAGTCTTTTGCCACAAAGGCAGTTTCCATATCGGAAACCCAACAATGGTACTCAAGTCATTCTAAGTCCAAGATGTCAAATTCCGGTCAAGTTGGATCAGCCATCTACATAAATAAGAGGGAAGATATAAATTACGCAGTCATAAAGACATCGACGTAAATTATTTTCCAAAAATATGAATTAGATTTCAAAACCAAGATTTGTAATGGTCACATTTTTTTCGATGCTACGTGAAAATGCTTTATCACTGTAAGTATGTATTTATAATGCGCACGAATTTTCATTATCATGGCAAAACGCAATTTTTGTATAGCATTCTAAATAAGGAATAATAATAGCACGTAATAAAGAATAAAACATAGCATATAAAAATAAATTACACAACATGCTCAAAATTCACAAATATACAACAAAATATATGCTACACATAATGATAGCAATAATATATCATGCGTAAAAATAAAAATCATGAAACATGCTTAAAATTTCATAATAAAAACATAAGCAATAAAATATAAAGCATGCTTAAACATAATTATAAATCGTGCTTAAAGATAATTATATAAAACATAAATAACAAGGCATGCTTGAAATGATCAAAATTATCTAACTAAACATGCTTAATAACAAAATATAATAAAGGCATAAACAATAAGGAAAGCATGCTTAAAAATAGAAAATATAAATAAAATTCACATGCTTGGTTAAAATCATAAAATAAAATAAAGAAAACATACTTTATTTCGAGAAAATAAAACAATCCTAGCGCACGCGAGTGTTAATGCAGATGTGCGTAGCGATGTTTTCTTGCTTAAGAAAAAACTGGGTTTCTTCCTTTCTCTTTTCAGCAGTGGGCCACGAGGCCTTTTTTTTTTTCTTTGCTTTTCTCCTTTTTTTTTTCTCTCTGGGCTGCAAGCTTGTTTTTTTTTTTCTCTGTTCTGGGCCGCAGAGGCCTACTTTTTCTTTTTTCTTGTCTGGGCCGCAAGGCCTTTTTTTTTTTTGTGGTTGTTCTTGGGCCGGCTAACACTTTTTTTTTTTTTTGAATTGGTGGCTGCAGAAAAGAAAAAAAAAGGTTTTTTTTCTTCTAGGGTTTTGATTTTTTTCTCGACGGGAAGAAGAAAGAAACTAGAAAATTAAGGTTTTTTTTCTTTGGCAATTGACTTTGAGCGTGCTGATAACGTGTAAAAGTAAATTGAGAATTGGTATTGGTCTACTCATTTCATTTCATAGCCCTTTAATACAGGGAGAGAATTACAACGGAAAGATCAATTACAATGATGACATTAAACGCTGATTGATCCGTAATCCTTGCTGATTGATGGTAATTGCTAATTCCTTGATTCCCTCTCCGTCAATCACTTTGACGAAGGCACATAATGTGTTTTTCCTTTAACAATTATGTGTGTGTGTGTGTGTGTGTGTGTATGGTTTATTTTCTTAACGAGATTACGCAATATACGTCGAGTGCTTAACTTTGTTTAGTGTTGATTTTTTATTTTTTTTCCTTCTTATTCTGGACCCCCCCAAGTTATAAATTTTGGTTCCGCCCCTGACCAAGAGATGACATCCCCAAGCACAATATGGGGGTTATAGCATAGTTGTTGTAAGATAGCATTTGATTGAACCACTTCTTTCGTAAAACGACACTCTTTGCACAAATGGAGAGTAGTTTCACTATGATCCTCACATAACACACACACACACACACCTGAGACTCCAAAAAAACTCTTTTCGAATCCAAGTTGCCCAAAGATGTCAAGACACACCCTCCACATATGGATCTTTGCCTTATTTGGAATAGAAACTTTCTAAAATTTCTTCCAAAAAGCACTGCCAACTGGTAAGGGTAAAGGACAAAAGCTTGAAGAATGAACAAAAGCATAACGATAAGCAGTCTTTACCGAAAACCTCCTATCATATGAAAACTTCCACACTATTGGGGACATCATTGAGTATAAAATAAGTGCAAATTTGGTGTATGATGTCTCCTACTCCCAAGTATAGGAGGTCAAGTTTTAGTAAAGGGAAAAAGTAAAGAGTATCGTACTCAAGGGATTGAGTAACTCTACCCTAGCTAGATTACTGGGAAAAGAAACTTAGAAAACACATGTAAAGTCTACCTTTTTACAAGTTCACAACCTTAGCCCTTTGGAAGCTAAAGATCACGAGGATAGTATTAACAATTGTGGTAGTGATCGGCTTGGTTGATTTTAATTTTGATAAAGAAAATTAAGGTACATAAAATAAAATAAAAAAATAAAAATGTAGAGACTAAATCAATGAGAAGAATAGAGACATAGGCATCGTATCTAACCTTACTCATGCACAAAATGTAACCCATATTTAATGTAATAACATGCTTTGATAAATTTCCCCTTAGTGCTTTGATGAAGCTACCAAGAAACCAACTAGTCATGCAATTTAACAATCTCTTCCGAAGCAAAGCTAAATTACACAACCTTTATACTATTCAAATCTTCTGGATCCTAAATGGCCTATGGTACCATGAGCCTAAATTCTTCCGGAACCTAAACTCACAACATCATGCTTTAATTTCAAGGTAAGAAATTCAAGCAACCTAGTTCTTCCTATAGGAATAAGCTAAGCCACCACCTTATTAGCTACACATGCTCAAGGAATCAAGAGTTTATCAAGTTCATGTTTCCGATTCATTAATTTCCTAAGCATGTTTCTAGGTGATAAATCTATAAACACACTTAGGATATAAGAAAGTATAGTAGCCAAATGATTCAAAACATGCATAAACATCAAACCACATGAACATTTACATTATTTGCACATATGTTTGGCTAGGGCCAACCTTAGCCTCAAATCTAACTACTCACAACACATGTTATTACAAATACAAGCCATGGACATCAAATTAAAGAGAGAAGGAAAAGAAAAGAGAAGAACTACCCAACCTCCTACTTAGCTCTCAAAGATGTCAAATGATGAGAGAATTGCTTCAAGGTATGGGATTTTCGGTTTTACAACCCAAAACACCATACACATCCACAAAACTCAAGAACAAAGGCTTGGATGTGTGAAAGCAAGTGTTGTGATTGATTTAGAGTGTGTAGTAACTTCAGTTTTGGTGAAACCCAAGTGCCTACACACCTATTTCTCAAACAAATTCAAATAACTATGTACAAGGTATGAAAAACTAACCTAAAACTAAAGAAAAGAGAGATTTTGATGCTCCAAAATAAGAGAGCCAAGGGGATGCACGGTTTTGGGGAGAGAGAATGGGCTATTTAAAGACCAAGGCAATCCAAATCAAGGGTGGAGATCAAAATGAATGAAGGGCTAGATGTGATTGACAAATGTGTAAGCACAAATTATGGATCTAGTCTTTGATTCCATATAGAAATGACCTAGGAAGCCCATAGATATTTTGATGGAGGATAAAAAGTAAGGGTAGAAGGGACATTGTGTAGGGGAACAATGTAATAAATGAGAGACAAAGGTGAGGTGTAAGAATGAGACAACTTGTCATCTTTCTAATTTTGAATTTCAAAATAACCTAGACCTAAAGTCTTCCCATCTAAAGTCTCTAACCCTAGTCAGCTATTCTTTGTTCTCCACACATGTTCTCAGCCTGCCAACTCGACTGGAAATGTCCGGAATCCTGTGTTGACCACTGTTGACCCATTTTTTGTCTGTTTGCGCACTTTTTTCTCCTTTCTTCCTTCAATTGAATCTCCACTGAGAATTCGGAATTGGCCTTTGACTTATTCATAAAAAATGTTCCTTCATAAGTCTATATCATCTTGGTAAAATTTCAAATCTTAGCTCATCGTGGTTTGCCCGGAACTGCTGCCAGAATCCGTACAGGTCCGGTTTTGCAGTTTTCGTCTTTTAGTCAGAAACTTGGGCCAACCTTTTGAAGGCCTTCCACTCCGAACTAGCTCTTACACTCTTCATAAAAAATGATCCTTAGGATGTCTAGAATAGATCTGAAAATTTTCAACTCATTTGGGGTTCAGTTGGTCAGTCTCCCGCTCTTCCTTCCTTTCCTAGCTCGGTTTCTCTTAGCCGGAGTAGGAAAATGTGCTAAAGTTAAGTTTTTAGTGCATTTCCATACTTCTCCATCATTTTCTAGAATGATAAGGAAAACATAGTAAAAATATATAATTAAACACAGTAAAAATATATAATTAAACACAAAGCTTAAGCAAAAGTGCAAGATTAGGGGAATAATTATTAGATAATTATGGACCTAACATACACCAACCAGTCCACCACATTGCGACTACTTAATGGGATAGCAGTGATAGCTGCTGCCTCCTCCACTGAGAACAACCTGTTTATCATAGCAACATTCCAAGCCCCTTGGCTCACAATTAAGTCACTCACTGTACTGACCTCCACTATAGCTAAAACTGACACTACAAGTTTACCATCAAGGAGAGCCGCAACCCAACAGTCAGTAAAGATGTCAATGCTAGACCTATTACCTACCTGCCAATAGTAGCTGTTACGTAAAAGGTTTCTAGTGGAGAATATACTCCTCCACAAGTAAGAAGGAGACGCATGAGGTAAAGCCTCCCAAAATGATCCATCCAAAAAATATTTTGCTTTGTACATTTGAGCAATAAGAGACGAAGGCTCATTAAGAATATGCCAAGGTTGTTTAGCCAACATAGTAGAATTAAAGTTGGATAGGCTATGAAAACCTAATCCACCTTCCTCTCTTGGATTGCATAAAACATTCCAACTCTTCCAATGAATCTTTCGTTTGTCTATGGTACTACCTCACTAAAATCTTACACACATTTGTTCCAAATCATCATAGAAGCATCGAGTCAATTAAAAAACACTCATAACATATGTAGGTAGTGCCTAAGCCACAACACGTATCAGTATATCCTTCTGTGCACCACTTAAAAACTTCTTTTGCCAAGCAGACAGTTTCTTCGCCAATCTCTCCTTGATATAATGTAAAGTTGAAGTTTTCTTACGACCACAAAAGTCAGTAAATCTAAGTACTTCTCATGTGAGTCCATGACTTTGACCCCCAATAGACCGGAAATCTCGTCCTACATATCCTCAGTCACATTCTTACTAAAAACCATAGAACTTTTGGCAAAATTAACCAATTGTCCAGAAGCCCATCCATAAGTCTCCAACACCTCCTGTACTTCATAACAAGCTTCCAAGTATGCTTGAGCATAGAGCATACTATCATTTGAGAAAAGAAAATGGTCACCAAGGGAGCATTAGGGCATACCTCAATCCCAGAAAATATACCAGAGGCTTGCTTATGTTGCAACAGGGCAAAAAAACCCTAAGTTCCAAGGAGAAATAGATAAGGTGATAGGGGATCTCCCCGACGTAATCCCCTAATGGAAGTAACATATTCTTGTGACTTACCTCTCACCAAAAATGAGTACCGGACAGCACATACACACTGCATCATCACATCAATCCAGCTCCTTGCAAAGCCAAAACAAATTAACACTCTTTCTAAAAAAGTCCACCCCATTCTATCATATGCTTTGCTTAGGTCAAACTTTAGAGCCATATAACCATCATTACCATCCTTCTTGTTGTGCACAAAATGAGAAACCTAATTTGCTACCAGAATATTATCTGTGATCAGTCTACCAAGAACAAATGCACTCTGGAAAGGAGAAATCACCAAAGATAAAACTACCTTTAGCCTATTAGCAATAACTTTTGAAAATATTTTGTAAATGACATTGCATAAAGAAATGGGTCTCAAGTCTGACATATTCTCAGGTGTTAATGTTTAAAGTTCAGCGATAGCTAAACCTTTACTAACGCTGGTCCGGTGGGCGGACCGCTATCAACGATACTCAGAGTTCCCGCTACCTGTCAAGTAAAATATAGAGAGCATCAGAGGGAGACCGCGCTGGGCGGTCTTCTCTTCTCCGACGCCTAAGATAGTCAATGTATTTATGTTGACAAAGTAACAGTAGGTAAGTATTAATTGCGTAATCAATGAGGAGAAAGGAGAGAACCTTTTATAGGTGAGGAAGGAACTGATCTTCTCCATGTTTTCGATGTGGGACTAATGTGCTTCAGTCCCCAACTTCTGAAGCTATTGATGCTAACTTAGAGTGGCGCGTGACGGCGCGTCAGCAGCGATCTGGAGGCGAGCCAGGGCTCAGGCGATAGCCTGTTTGGCTGTGTTTCTGTGGGTCACTCCTTTGGCGGGAGTTGGTAATGCTAGTGGTAGCATGAGCGTGGGTCATTATAGATAATTATGCTTGTGAATGCCTATGTAAGTACAAGTCCCCTAAGCCCCAGTCAAGGAAGGTAATCTTGATAGGGGAGTTGCCTAGTGGTTTCGAAATGTTGCTTCCGCTAGTCTTGCAAAGCATAATTAGCATCAGTGCGTTGTCAACCATGGATTTACTGAGCAAACGCTTTATACCCTTCCGGGTGGGCCCCTCTAGGCCCCCTAGGGAGTCCCCCACTCCCTGGCTAAGATAGACCTCCGTTTGGCCGGCGCATTGTTTGTTGAGGGAGCTGCATTGAGCAGAGGGTGTTGGGTAGAGAACCCAATCTGTGAAACCCAAGTGGCGGGGGTCAACATGCTTGATCAGGGCCGTCGGAGACTGTTGACGCATCCCCCCACCTATCTCAGAGGATCATGTTTTGACTACAATGCCGCGTTATGGTCGCTGTCAAAGTGAGGCGTTGCCTCGGGAATTGCCGCTGGCGGAAGTTCCTACGCTGATGATAAGTTGCTGGAATTATCACTAGGACCTGCCTGGCGGTAGCCTGGTGCATGGCGTTGTGGTCAGTGGTGACTGTCTTCCCAGGTGTTGAGGGAGGAGTCTTGCTTGCAAGATGGAAAGGGAGAAGTTCCGCTAGCGGAGTTGCGCTTAGCGGAGACTATCTCGCTTGCAAGATGGAAAGGGAGAAGTTCTGCTAGCGGAGTTGCGCTTAGCGGAGACTATCTCGCTTGCAAGTTGGAAAGAGAGAAGTTCCACTAGTGGTGTTTCACTTAATGGAGACTATCTCGCTTGCAAGATGGAAAGGGAGAAGTTTCACTAGCGGAGTCGCGTTTAGCGGAGACTATCTCGCTTGCAAGATGGAAAGGGAGAAGTTCCGCTAGCGGAGTTGCGCTTAGCAAAGACTATCTCGCTTGCAAGATGGAAAGAAAGGAGAAGTTCCGCTAGCGGGGTTTCGCTTAGCGGAGACTATCTCGCTTGAAAGATGGAAAGGGAGAAGTTCCGCTAGCGGCGTTGCACTTAGCGGAGACTATCTCGCTTGCAAGATGGAAAGGGAGAAGTTCTGCTAGCGAAGACTATCTCGCTAAGTGTTCCGATGATTGATTTTCTTTTTTCGATAGTTATCGTGGACAGACGCTTCGTGTGATGGTGCCTGACTCGTGGCGTACATGTATTGGGTTAGCGTGCGTGATAACGTCTCTTCAGCACGCCCGTCACCTCGTCATTAATGCGAGTAATTATTGATTTTGTAACCGAGGCATCGCTTTGGTTAATCCGGAGAGTAAGTGCGCTTGTGGGGCACGTGTACGGTTGTGGTGCGATATCTTTTTTCAGCAGATGGCCGAGATTAACTTGATGTGGACATAAAATGGGGGGAAATCTGTAGGTTTGACACTTTGTAACTTTTGCTTGTTATCGTCGTCTTCAAGCTTGGCCCTATGTTCTGAGAAGTAGACTGCCAGTACTTCGTGAAGTTGTTGATCGTCGAAGCGCGAAAGTTATCTGAAGCAGAGACACACCTTTGATTTCGCCACAACCTTCATCTTTAAGGTTGGTACCCCGAATCTCACCCCTATTCCATTGAATTTGTGTTTGGTTTCGTCTATTTTTTGGGTTTTCGATTTGGGGTGCTCTGTTCTTTTTGACATGGTATGAGGGTGTGAAGTGGGTTGTGGGGGTGATTTTTGGTGTTTGATAGTGAGATGAGGTTTTAGGGATTTCCTAGATGGTCAAATCTGGGCTGACTGTAAGAATGTGTTGTATTCTTGTTTTGGTAGTTTCTGGAAAATTGTTCTTGATGTTCTTGGGTACAACTGACATAGGGATAGCCTAGATCTTGTATGCACTGACTGGCTTTGGGTTTTAGGGTTTGGGATGGCTAGCAGTGAGGATTCCGGGTCTGACGTGTCGCTCAACGTGGCAGATAGGGTGTTTATTGACTCGTTGCGTCCGTATACCCCTGCAGGAATCTCACTGTCCAAACCGCTAGACATCGTGCCGCTATAGACCATATCCCGGGAAATTGGCATGGGTCTCGCTGGTCGCCCCGAGAGTTCTAGGGTGAGAGAGGTTGTCGCCGCTCGTGACGGGCGGGAGGAGAAGCTGGCAAGCAACAGTGCTGCGAGCGGTTCCAGTGGTGGGACGAAGGAGACTGGTGGGGAAGAAATTGACTCTGCGTGGGTTCTCAGTGACGGCACAGCAGTCGATGAGGCTGGAGGACCGATGACGATGGCCGCCATCGACCATGTGAAGCGGGTGTTCCGCCTGCTGGTGTGGTGAAGCTGCAACCACCGCTGAAGGATGAGCGAGCATTGATCCTACCAGCGGGGCACGCCGCCGTGCACGAGGTGATCTTTCGCTAGGGCATGACATTCCCGCTATTGCCCAACCTTCAAATCTTGGTTTGCGAGTTTGGCCTCGCCTTTGGGCAAATTTGCCCTAACATGTGGCTGTTGCTGATGGCGCTCAACTCGCTATGGCGCTTGAGTCGTTGTGAGGATCCAACTGTGGCGGAGGTGTTGCACTTCTATGAGTTGGTGTACGTGAAGCGCCAAGGATGCAGCGAGCAAGTGAATCTGAGTCGCTGCAAGGGAGCGCCGAAGCTAATCGAAAATTTAAAGGATTCCATGTTGCCCTGGCGGGGGACTTATTGTGTTGCCACCGTCGGATGGGAATACCAGGCTGGGTCCAACGATGGAGAGTCGACCTTCAGGATTAAGTCAGAATTCCAACCTATCCGAGGTTGTCAGTCTGCCACCAACTAGAGTTGATTTTTGTTTGCGTAATTGTTGTACTGACCACTTGGTTTTTTTTTTTTTTGGTGTAGCGGGGCTGCGCTATAATCTGACGCGCGAAGAGGAGTGTCGCTTGGCAAGGATCTGCGGTTGTTGGCATAACCACAATTTGCTAGATCTCCACTTACTTACCTGGTGGGAGTTGTTGGTCGATCAATAGTTGACATGAGCCCTTGGTAAGTATCTTCCGCTGACGAGTGTTTTAGTCTGGTTACCGTCGGGCTGACTCGCTGTTTTTTTTTTTTAGATTCTCCACCGAGCAATAAAGCTAGTCGTGAGGCGTTTGAGAATGCCATGGACCATGCTGAGATCAATAATTTTATGGAAAGCATGTATGTCTCTAAGCTGGCGGCCCAACATACAGTTGTGGACCTGGAGACACTGGCGGTGAGCCAGTTCGAGACACCGGTGGTGTTGCCGATGCCGCTTCACTCCCACCTCGGCCCCGATGGCTTGCCCGTGGTACAGGCAGGAGCTGGTGGAAGCAATGTCTCTACTGCGCTAGTGCAGCAGAAGGAGAGGGTGCCAACCATTAGGCGTGGGTTGCGGAAGGAGAGGGTGGCGCCCTTCAAGTAGCCAGTGACTATTGTGGGGCTGGTGTCGTAGATAGGAGCATTCCCTGTCGCCGCCGGTGTGACACTGTTGGTACCACAAGGGAAGCGGCGACAAAACGACCCGATCGACGTGGAAGATGCGGCCGATGAGGATACCATTGGGGTCCGCCAGCGAAAGAAGGCAAGGCAGGCCCCTTTGAAGGCAACTGTGGCTGTTGGGCCAGAGGTGCAAGCGAGTGAACACGACTCGTTTGCCGCATATGCTGAATTCCTAACGGAGCCTGAGCGGGAGTTTATCTTCAACCTTTGCCAGCGGTTGGGTTTCGGCGGGCTGGAGGGAATCATGCTCTCAACTGCCATTGAACAGTCACCCTATAGCTCAGCCTTCGGGCACTTGTCCGTTGGGCTACATGAGATGTTCTTGGCAGCCTCCAAGTAGCCCCTGGTGGAGCAGCAGCTTAGGGAGGAGATTGAGGGTCTCCAGAGGGAGCTGGCGGAGACCAAGGACAGTTTGGAGGATGCGGAACGGCGCCTGACCAAGGCAGAATATGATGTCACTGATGCTCGCAGCAAACTCTCCATGGCCGTTGCTCGGGACGTGGAGCGGAATGACGATGTCTCCAAGTTAGAGCAAGACATGGCCCTGCTGAAGGATCAGGTGGCGGCCAAGGCAAAGAAAGTTGAGATCCTTCAGCGGGAATTTACCGCTAAGTGTGCTGAGGTGAAGAAGCTGGAGGATGAGGCTAGCCGTCTAGGAGCGGAGGGGAAGCATGCGGTGTCTGCCGCTGTGGAAAAGTTCAAGTAGTCGGCTGAGTATAAGAAGGCTATGACTGAGGCAGTGAAGGCGGGTGTCATGGCCAATGTGGAACTACTGAACTAGAAGGGTGCCATCGATTGGGATAAGGCATCTCAGGTCAGAATAATGTGCCGCTCGCGAGGGATGTGGTTCCTGTTAAGGCCGAGAGTGCCCACTCAGGTAGTGGTGAGAGTAGTTTACGTCCGGAGGACGATTCTCAGTGCACCCCGCCTCCTACTCAATCTGAGGTCTCCCGTGCTAGCTTTCTAGCTGCCTACACCCACGCTGATGGTACCCTTATAACGCCGAGCCTTACCGCTCGTGGGTCCGATCAGACAAGCCGTCAGTTCGAGCAACAATCGCTGCCAGAGGACGAGGCTGCCATTGATACCCCTCAGCCATAAAGATGGCTCCAGTTCCTAAAGTAGTGTTGTTGAGGCTTTTGTCTTTTTTTTTTTCTTTTTTTTTTTGCGCTGCTAAGGTCAATTGTAATTGAACAATATTCCTGGGCGGGGAGTCTCGACCCCTAATATAAAGTTTCTACTTCGCTTGAGATTTTTTTTCAAGTGTGGATGCCTTTGCTGATTGTATTGTTTGCATACTTATGAACCGCTAGACTTTTGACCGTTGTTTTTGCCATAATGAAACATGAAAGGGATTAAAATTGTTTCAAGTGCATGATGTAGCGGACGGAGTCTGCCAAATATTGTTGGCGTTGCCAGTTGATTCTTGTGCTTGGACTTGGTTACAATGGTTTGAATAATTCCTCGTTTCAGTGATAGCTGATATGTCAGCGTTTACAAAAAGCGAGGTTGTGCCCGTTGGGTAGCTTCCCTTAGCTAAATATTGAGTCAAAAATTTAGCTAAGTCAAGATGTTCTAGGGTAGCGGCATGACTATTTGTAGTAATACAGAAGGTGTTCGGTATTCCAAGGGTGGGTCGTTGTGACGCCATCCTTGTCTATCAGGTAGAATGTGCCAGGGCTAGTGATTTCCACTATTTTGTATGGACCCTCCCAAGTTGGGCGGAGTGCCGTTGGTGGTGGAATGACTTCCTTCATTACCCAGTCTGCCAGTTAGAGGTTCCGAGCCTTGACCCTGGCGTTATAGAAACGCGATACCCGTTGCTTGTTTTGCAGATTGTGCAAATGGGCCTTGTGTCGTTTTTCTTCTAAGAGGTCTCTGTCGAGGTTGGCGCCTTCGCTGTTGGTCTCGGGGCAATAGCCTTTGACTCTGGCAGTAGGTTGAGTTACCTTAATGGGTAGGACGGCCTTTGTTCCGAACATCATCCAGAACGGTGTTTCACTAGTGTCGGAAGTTGGGGCAGTTCTGATAGCCCATAGAACTTCTGGCAGTTTCTCCACCTATAAACCCTTGGTGTTGTCGAGTTTTCTTTTTAGCAGTTTCTTGATTATCTTGTTTGCTGCTTCGACTTGGCCGTTGGTTTGTGGGTGAGCGACAGATGCGAAACTCATCTTGGTGCCCAAGTTAGTGGTGAAAGATATGAGTTCCTTATTGTTGAACTACGTGTCGTTATCTGTGATGATGGTGTGGGGGACACTATAGCGGCAGTAGATGTTCTTATAGAGGAAGTGAGTTACCTTGGCGGTGGTTATTGCCGTTAGTGGTTCTGCCTTGATCCACTTGCTATTATAGTCAATGGCAACAGTGATATACTTGAATTGGCCTTTGGCGGTTTGGAATTTGCCTATCAAGTCAATGCCCCACGTCGAGTGAATCCATGGGCCAATGATGATCGATAGTGGTTCCGTCGGGGCATATGAGAGATTAGCATATTGTTGACATTTGTGGCAAGATTTTGATATCCTTCTGGCCACGTCGCTGAGTGTGAGCCAAAAGTAGCCTTGTCACATTGTGCAGTTAGCCAAGGACCTGGCGCCCGAGTGGTTGCCGCATTCTCCGCCATGTATCATTGTCAGCACGACCTTTCCCTTATTTGGGATTAGACACCGGACGTTGGGGTGGGTGAACCCCTGGCTATAAAGCTTGCCATTTTGGAGGTTGTTGCGGGTTGCTCTCCGCTTGAGCTGTCGGGGTTCGAGCTTGTCCTCTGGCAATGTTCCATTATGCTTGTACTCAATGATCTCTTTCATCCAACCGGGATTGACCTCAATGTTGAAGATTTCTACTAGGGTTTTTGTGATGCTAGGCCTGTCAAGATGCTCCACCCTCGTGTCCGCTGGACTCTGGTATGGCTGAGCGATTGCGAATCTTGCCAGTGAATCAGCCTTGGAGTTCTTTTCCTTAGGGATCTGTGTGATGGTGTGAAATTTGAATTTTTTTAGGAGCGTTTTGACGTATCCCAAGTATGCCGCCAACTGTTGGTCCTTGGCCTGGAAACTATCGTTGACCTGGTTAACGACAAGCTGAGAGTCGCTGAATATATTGACGCTGTCAGCTCCTGAGTCTATGGCGAGGAGTAAGTTGGCAATGAGGGCTTCATACTCTGCCATGTTGTTTGAGGCTTTGAAATTGAACTTCAACGCGTATTCCACGTCTAGTCCCCCTGGTCCTGTTAGGATAACTCAGGCGTCACTGACCTTGGTGCAAGCGGAGCCGTCCACATGGAGGTTCCAGTTTGATTGCTGGGGGGCTGGCTCCTCGGCGGTTATCATTGCTGTGCTGGGCTGTGCTTCTATGTTGGGATCATCTTGCCGCTCAGTGAGCTCAACAATGAAGTCCGCCACCGCCTGGCCCTTCATGGCGGCTCTTGGTTTGTAGTCAATGTCAAACTCGCTGAGCTCGATGGCCCACTTGCTGAGGCGCCTCGAGTGCACAGGGTTTTGCATTACTTGCCTCAGCGGCTGATTCGTTAAGACATGATTAAGGTTCGAAAAATCGCTAGGCGCTAGTCGGGCGGTGAGCTGGGGAGGAGCGCCCAGGCGGCTAGGCAGCGCCCAGGCGGCTAGGCGGCGCCTAGGCGGTTTTGTATTTTTTAATTTTTATTTAATTTTTATAGCTTTTATTTATGTAATTAAAAATATATAAACTTATAAAAACTCAAAGAGTAATAAAATTGCTCCTAAAAATCTAGAATATTCAAATTTTAAGAGAGTCCTAAATAAACATGCATAAAGATTAAAGATCAAAGTGATAAAATTGCACCTAGAATGTTCAAATTTTAAGAGAGTCCTAATTAAGCATCCATAAAGATTAAAGACTAAAGTTATAAAATTGCACCTAGAATGTTCAAATTTTAAGAGAGTCCTAAATAAGCATCCATAAAGAATTAAAGATTAAAGACTAAAGTTATAAAATTGCACCTAGAATGTTCAAATTTTAAGAGTCCTAAATAAGCATACATAAAGAGTTAAAGACTAAAGTGATAAAACAATTGCAAGCCTAAATGGCTAAATCTCTAACTCTTCCTCTCCATATCCATCCAAGACTCCTTCGGTGTCGGACTCAAACTCAACATCCTCTTCTTCTCCCTCCTCTTCCGTGTCCTCATCCGATACAAAATCTTCATCATGAAGCTCTCTTACCTCTACATTTCTAGAACTTCTCCTAAGCCCACTATCCACTCCCAAAGACTCTCCCTCTATTTCACTAATAATATCCGAGTCATCTTCTTCATCACCACCATCCACAATCCACCCTTGAGCCTTGCTAGCTTCATTACCAAGTAGCACATCCACACCCAACTCTTGAGCCCTTCTCTTTTTGTTAATAATCTTGGCATTGAATTGGACATAGACTAGATTATTCAATCTTGAAGCATCTAGTCTATTCCTTTTCTTTGTATGGATCTACATAAAAAAAATGTATATATATTGATAAGTTAGTAACAAATCAACCATTATGAGAGAGTATTCTTCTAAGCATTTGAAAGAAAACACTTACTCCCTCAAAAGTACTCCAATTCCTTTCGCACCCGGATGAACTTGTAGTTAAAGAGAGTATTCTTCTAGCCATTTTTTGCAATTTGGGTGTTCCACTTCCATAATTGGACCACCATCCAACTACATATGCACAAAGCCACAAACAAAACAATAACAATAAGTAAACAAAATAAATATCATGAGTTAAACAAAATAAATATCATGCCTTGTAATTTTCACAAAATAATGAAAGTTTTAGTTTCTTACCCGGATCATACTTGTCATCATTCTTTGCACATCCCAACTTAGCTAATGCTCTTCCAAATCCACCCCCTTTGCTTTTATACATCAACAATTCTTCATTTGTCACCACACTTTGGGGTCTCAAGGTCATCGGGAAAAAACTTCTCCACACAAAGAAAGAACCCTTCCATGACAACATGATCATATTGAATGTCTTCATCCTTGTAGAAGTAATAGGGGTTCAAGAGGTAAGCCGCCAAATGTAATGGACTATCAAGACGACCACGGGCTTTCTCATCAATAATCTCTATAATTGGCCGATAATTGGCCTCTTGATGTTTGAATGCCTCTTTAATGTCTTCCTTTGCCTTGAGTAATTCTCCATACAAAAAGCCCATTGATGGCTTTTTATCCCCATCCACAAGGCGAAGCACCTTAAACAAAGGAGCAAACACTTTCAAGCAAAGTGTTACCCCATTCCAAAAAGAGGTGCTCAATACGGTATTATACGCCATTTTCCCCTTAGCACTCTTAGAATGTTTGCAAGCGGTCCAATCATCACAAGCAACCATACACCTCAGCTCACTCTTCTTCTCCATCAAGCTTTGCAAAGTTAGAAAGGAAGTGGCAAATCTAGTGACTCCCGGCCTCACTATGTCTCTTTTCTTTGTATGCTTCCTCATCAAAGCCAATGTCTTGTGATGTGCATAGATAAAGATAGTGAATGCCTTTGCCTTCTCAATCACTCCTTTGAATTTTGGTTCGTTACCAATCCCTTGAAGCATGAGATTCAATGTATGAGTGGCACATGAAGTCCAAAATATATTTGGCCTCTTTATCTTCAACAAATTCCCCGCCGCCATATTGTTAGTAGCATTATCCGTCACTACTTGAACAACATTTTGTGCCCCAACTTCTTCAATGCATTTGTCAACATATTCAAAGATATAGGCCCCGGTGTGTGATTGATGCGAATCTTCCCTTGAAGAAAGAAAAGTAGTGCCTTCCTTGCAATTAACACACAAGTTCATAATACTTCTTCTTTTTCGGTCACTCCAAGCATCGGTCATAATGGAACAACCATTCTTTGCCCACTCTTCTTCATGCTTCTTGAGTGAATTTTTCGTCCTCTCAACCTCTTCCTTCAACAATGGCTCTCTTAGTTGGTATTGAGTTGGAGGTCGGTAACCCGGGCCAAATTGACCAACCGCTTCTACAAATCTTTTGAAGCTATCATTATCAATGGCATGAAATGGAATGCCGGCTTCATACACCCACCTAGCCAACCATTGATGCACACTATGTGTTCTTTCCTTCCAAATGGCATCATTAATGTTTTGTTGACGCATCTTCTTGCTTCCATCAATTGAAGAATCGGGAGTGATTGAAGATGCAAACTTGTCTATAGGCCCAAGAAAGTGCGGCCTTTTTCTTGACAAACTTGGCCCTTCAATTTTTACATCTTCTACATCATGTGATTGAGAAACTTCAACTTCTTCCCTCACTTCCTTCTCATGCATATCCTTTTGCTTTCTCTTAATTTTTGCTCCCTCTATTGCGGCTATACATTTGGCTTTATCGGCATCCGTAGAATTCTTGCATGAGGCAACATTCCCCTTGATGTTGGCAATGTGTTGCTTCATTCTATGTATTCCACCACTAATTACTTTTCCACACAACTTACACTTCAACTTATCTAAGTTGTGTGGATCCGCCAACACCGCAAAGTCCCATCCAACATCGTTTGACCCACGCCTCAATGATCCATCTACTTCATTAGTAGCATTAGATCCTCCGGAAGATGCCATCAAGGAAGGCCTATTAATAAACAAACAATGATTTAACTCATTAATTCATTATATATTTATATGCATTAAACCATTAACTAACTGTCTAATTTAAGTCATTATAATTTAACCCAAGTTACTCAATGATAGTCATAGACTGATACTTCAACTCTCTGAGACCCTAACACAACCACACTCTGCTCAATTACACAAGCAAGGCAAACAACAGAAACATCCAGTAAGTCAGTAACAGAAACATCTAGTAACAACAGAAACATCCAGTAACAACAGGGCTACAACAGAAACATCTCAACAATTATCAATTTCCAGTAACAATTATCAATTTCCAGTTTCCAGCAATAGCAGTAGAACAATAACAACAAGATTATCAACAACTTAATAAGAACATTATCAATTCCAGGCTCCAGCAACAAGAACAATATTCCAGCAATAAGCCAACAACTCAACAACAACAAGATTATCAATTCCAGATTTCCAGCAACAAGAACTTCATTCCAGCAATAAGCCAACAACTCAACAAGAACAAAGATTATCAATTTCCAGATTATGAATTTATGATTATCAATTCAACCAAAGATTATCAATTTATCAGAACTTACCGTGGAGAAGCGAAGGGGAGGAGCTGTGGAGAGAAGGGGAGGAGCTGTGGAGGCAGTGGAGCGAAGGGGAGAAGAAGTTGTCGGTTGAGATGGTGGAGGAAGAGTCGATATTGGAGCGGAAGGGCGAAGAAGATTCCGATCTGGTTTCAGAGCTCAGCCACGAGCAGAGCCGCAGAGAAAAGAGAGAGCGACGAAGAAGCTGCCGGTTCCGACTTCCGATGATCCGATCTGATTCCACCGCGCACAGAGCCGCAGAGAGAAAGAAAGAGCGACAAAGAGAGAGAGTGACGAGAGGCTCACCATCGACGGAGAAGAGATCGAGCACGGAGGAGACTGAGCTAGAGATTTGCTTCGTTTTCGCATCACAGATGAACTGACCCTATGATTTGCGGCGTTTTAGCCTTTGGGAGGAACTGACCCTATGAATTTGGGCTTAGCCGCTTAGGTCTTAATCTCGCGATTAAAAAAAAAAAACGCCCGGCTCACCGCCCAGCCGCCTGGGCGCCCGCCTAACTCAGAAACGCCCAGAAGCTCCGATTTGCCATTCCTCGAGGCGGAGAGGTGACGCCCAGCGCCTAGGCGGGCTGGGCGGCCGCGTTTTAGAACATTGGACATGAATTGTGTGAGCCTGAAAATACCGGCGAAGGCACCTAGCGGCGATGATGAGTGCAAGAGCGAGCTATTCCAGGGGTGGATATCTTGTTTCGGCCCCGTTCATGCCCCTGTCGGCGTAGAATACGGGGAGCTCATCCTGGCCTTCCCGCCTGACAAAGGCACAACTTACCGCTGTCTGTGATACCGCTAGGTACATGTATAGTGTCTCCCCCTGTATAGGAATGGAGAGGAGTGGTACTGTCGCCAAGTACTCCTTTAAGCTTTGGAATGCTATCTCACAGTCCAGGTTCCAGTCGACGACATTCTTGTGGGTTGTCTTCAAGACCTTGAAAAATGGGAGACATTTGTCAGTGAGTCTGGAGATAAACTGAGAGAGGGTTGATGTGGTGGGATGGCCTTTTGTTCAAGGATTTCCACAGACGACGCTAATGTTAATGTTTAAAGTTCAGCGGTAGCTAAACCTTTACTAACGCTGGTCCGGTGGGCGGACCGTTATCAACAATACTCAGAGGTCCCGCTACCTGTCAGGTAAAATACAGAAGGCATCAGAGGGAGACAGTGCTGGGCAGTCTTCTCTTCTCTGATGGCTAAGTTAGTCAATGTATTTATGTTGACAAAGTAATAGTAGTTAAGTATTAATTGTGTAATCAATGAGGAGATAGGAGAGAACCTTTTATAGGTGAGGAAGGAATTGATCTTCTCCATGTTTTCGATATGAGACTGATGTGCTTCAGTCCCCAGCTTCTAAAGCTACTGATGCCAACTTGGCGTGGCGCGTGATGAAATGTTAGCAGCGATCTGGAGGCGAGCCAGCGATAACCTGTTTGGTTGTGTTTCTATGGGTCACTCCTTTGGCGGGAGTTGGTACCGCTAGTGGTAGCATGAGTGTGGCTCATTATAGCTAATTATGCTTGTGAATGCCTATGTAAGTACATCAGGATTGTATACCTTCGGAATAAGACAGATATGTGTAAAGTTGATTTGCTTGAGCAGTCGCCCTGTTTGGAGAAAGTTTTGAACCACTGCAAATATATATATCATGACCAATGAGATCCCAAGCTGAAAAAAAGAGGGAGGCATCCCTTCCGGTCCAGGTGATTTAGTCGGATACATCTGAAAAAGAGCAAACTGGACCTCCTCCAAAGTATACAGAGCGCACAACTGTTCATTCATTTGAGAAGTTACAGAAGGAACAATAGCAGCATGAGTCCTATCCACAACTTCGAAATCAACCTCTGATACCGTAAACATCTTCGTAAAAAAGCTTGTAATAACTTCCTCCATCCCAGCATCATCTTCATGCCAATTTTCTGCCTCATCTAACAATCCTTGCAGCATATTCTTGCGTTTTCGGTTCTCCATTTTTCAGTGAAAATAACCACTATTCTGGTCTCCCTCCTTCAACCAAGCAACCTTAACCCTTTGCTTCCAAAACAATTCTTCTTGATACAATAAACTCTGGAGCCTATCCATCAAATCCTTCTTTTCCTGTTGGACTGGTTCAAAAATTGGTGTTTCAAGTAATTCTCCCAACCGAGACCTTATTCCGAGCATCTGGAACTGTCTACCTTTACCATTTATCTAGCTTGATCCGGTATACATAAGCATCTTAGTGACGCAAAACATTAGAGTTCCAGCAACATCTATACCCCAAGCCTCCCTGACCACACCATCACAATTTGGATCTTGTAACCAGAACGCCTCGAACTTTAAACAATGAGGCTTGGATCTTACAACAATTGGGGTCATACTTGCTCGAAGCAGAAGAAGAACATGATCTAAATCAGACTGAGAAAGGTGGAAAAGCTTTGAATGCCCAAAAACATTGAACCATGTGGGTGTACAGCAACTCTATATATCAAACC
Organism: Rosa chinensis; assembly: GCF_002994745.2. Lineage (NCBI taxonomy): Eukaryota > Viridiplantae > Streptophyta > Magnoliopsida > Rosales > Rosaceae > Rosa > Rosa chinensis. The sequence goes on along the minus strand of NC_037088.1, from coordinate 16,975,729 downwards.
TCAATAGGGTTTCTGAATTCCACCAGGTTACTGTAGCTCCATGGAACCCTAAATCAAGCAGGTCACAATATCCCAATTCTTCCCGAACCCCCTCATCTGACGATCTACTCTAAGAGGCCCCGCAATCTTCTCACCATTGTTTAAGATCTCGTTGAAATCTTCGATCACAATCTATGGAACGAATCGAGATTGAATAGATCTCTTAGCAGTTGCCAAGAAAAATCCCTCTCCCCAGTACGAGCATCACTGTAGAACCCTGTAAATCTCCATGACAGTACCCTAGACTACCCAACAACAATTGCATCCATGTGATGTGCAGATCTAGTACCCATATGCAGGTGCACATCGTCGTTCCAAAAAGAACTTAGCTAGGCCTCCAGACTGGCCATCACTAAGCATGGCTTTAGCATGGACAAAACCCAAAGCCCCACGTAGCCTTTTGAAGTCTCCCTCTGACTAATCTTCGTTTCACACAAAAAAACTATCTGTGGCCGATTTTAGGGACATAGATCCTTCAACGCTCGGATAGTTGCAACATTGCAGATCCCCCTGTAATTCCAACTGAGCAAATCCACATCCATGGAAGCGCAAGTTTGCTTTCTAGCCCTAGAAAGTAATTGTAGCAGAGAGCGGCTAGGTTTGGCAAAAAAAAAGAATGATAATACGAAACAATGCAAAAATGGCTTAGCCTTGAGTTTTTTTTTTTTGGTCTAGTTAGCCTTGAGGCTTTGACATTGAAGTTTATGCGAAATAGAAGAAAAAACAAGCTTTTAAAGCTTTAAGGCACATTTTTTTTGAAACATTGTTTTTTATTTGTTTTTTTTATGCGTTTTTTGAAACATTGGTTACTCTTTGAAATATTGGTTACTCGGGCATATTTAAGTAGGGCTGGGCATTTAGCCCGAAAACCCGAAACTCGACCTGAACAGTCCGGGCCCTTTAAAAAAATTTGACAGTTTTATAAGGCCCGGCCCGAAAACATTATATAACGGGCAAGGATCGGTCCTTAAAAGTAAAAAAAAAAAAAAAAAGCCCGAAGGCCCGAACTGATGTATAGTTACTCAATATTTGTTTAGTTTTTATTCTTCTCTCTTCCTCTTTTTCTGGACTCTCTTTTCTCTCTCTTCTGAGTTGTTTAGTTTTTTATTCTTCTCTCTTCCTCTTTTTCTAGACTCTCTTCTTTCTCTTCAATTACTCATATTTTTTTAGTTTTCTATTCTTCTCTCTTAAAATCTGGACTCTCTCTTCTTTCTTCTTTCTTTTCTTGTCTCTTCATGTTTCTCCATCCCCTCTTTTTTTTTCTTCTCTCTTCTTATCTTCTTATTCTTCTGCCCAAACACCTCCATTGTCTTTTTTTCTTTTCTTTTCCCTTCTCCCCCTAGTCCTCCTTCCCCATCAGATCAATTGTAGATAATGAATTAATGAGAGAATTCCTAATTCTCCTTTGTCTTTACTGATCCCCAAAATTTCTCTCTCTCTCTCTCTCTCTCTCTAGTTTTTCACTTTTTTGTAGCTATGCCGATTGGAGGACGAATCTGAGTTGGAGGGTGGAGGAATAGAACCCCTTTGAATAGAACCCAGGACCATTCTTCTTCCCCTTCGAATAGAACCCCTAGAAATCAAAAACGTGAGATTTAGGGAACAACACCAAAACCTTGAGAGTTGAGGATTTGCTCTAGTAAAATGGTCAAAACGCTAAGCCTAAGCTTCTCTCTTAGTCCAGCTCCTCGCTTCCCCGATATACTGACCCAAATCCTCTTCGTTGCTATTCTCTGCTTCACCAACTCCACCCCTAATTCTCTCAACCCCTACTCTGATCTCCAAATCTCATCATAACTTCAACAACATCTCCCTCACAATAGCGATGCTTTAAGGCATGGCTAGAGGACGTGCATCCTGGAGTAGACTCATTGGAGGCAGGCGAGGAAGATGGTGGCTGCGGTAGGTGCATGGCCGTGGTTGAATATCGGCGACCGAGGAGATAGAGTGCCCCAGATCCACTTTCTCTCTCCTCCTTTTCGAGTCATAATTTTTTCTCCAGTGTAGAAATGCTCAAGCCTCTTGCCCTATTCATTAGTTTGTTGTAAGCATTTCTCTTAGTTAATTAGGTTCAATTTAGGGATTAGTTTAGTGTCTAGTTCGGTTTAATTCAATTCTTAGGGTTCAATTGGGCTTCAGTCTAGTTCAAACCGTTTGAGATTTCTGGTGTCGCTGCTAGGTAGCTTCTTGGTTGTTAGTTTTGTGTTTTTTTTTTTTTTTTTGCTCAGTTCATATTGCTCGGTAACTAAATTGTTATTTAGGTGTTGGTTATTGCTTAACCAGGTTATCAATGTTCCACATGCTTAATAGAATAAAGCAACTACCATTGGATTGACATTTTGATATCAACAATGTGAACAGGGTATGGTTTCAAATTTCTTTAATATTGATGAGTATTTGGGTTCAATTGCTCTGGGTTTTAGGGATATGATTTGGTATTGAGATTGATGGTCTAGCTATGGCAATTGAATTCACTTTGGTTTTAGATCTTTTATTTCTGTTAGGTATTGAGGAAGATTTGCGATGAGTTGGACATAGAATTCCTGGGTAATAGAGAACGAAAGCCATGAAGTGAATTTGAATGATAGCAGTAGGTGTTGGTATTTCTCACCTAGGCCTTATGTCCCAAGTTTTTGTACAGAATTTGGGTTCGTATTTCTTTTAAGTGGTGGTTTAGGGTCTAATTTTGGGTCTTTTTGATGCAGCAATCTGATTTGAAGGGCATGAAGGTGAGGCTTGAGGCGACTAAGAAGAAGAGGAATTCTGTGCTCAAGTATTTGAAGAATGATGTTGCCGATCTTCTAAGAGTGGCCTTGATATTAATGCATATGGAAGGGTAAGTTTAATGGTTCATTAGCTTTTTTGCCCACAAAAGCTTTGATCTTTATCTTGGATTTTGATTATTGAACACCCATGAATGTATTGCCTTTTGTTCATGGCCCAAAAAAGCTTTGATCTTTATATTGATATTTGATTATTGAACACCCATGAATGCATTGCCTTTTGTTCATGATCCTGTTTTGCCTTTTTTAGTCTGCTGCAAATGTTGCCAGAAAAATATGCTTTCTTGGTGCCCTGCCTCATGATTTCAGATGATTATTTGTTTGCTGGCCCTTTTGGCCAGAAAAATAGGCATATTGTTATTGCTTCCTCTCGGAATCATTATATATATATATATATATATCTTGCATATACAATGGCATCTGTCTATACTCATAATCAAATATTGAAACAGTTCATAGTGGGTTCATGAGTTCATCATTATTAGCATTAATACAACAAAGATTGATAACGACAGTGAACTGACATAAAATTCTAAAGACCGTCATAAGATTCAATTACTAAGTGCAAAGAATGCCTCATGAATCCCCATTCTACCTACCCTACTTAGACAGTAAAACATATAAACCTGTGAAGAAATTATCAAGTCCCAATGAGAAACATACTAACTAAACCACTCATCTACTGTGGGATCTTGTTGAATTTGTGTTGTCGGTATTCACCATATGTTTTGGTTGAGTATTTGGCAGGCTTTTGCTCGTCCACAAGCTCCCGCAGAGGCCCAATCACAGCTTCATGTGGCGCCACAATGAACACAGCCCACGACATGTGTAACCGCTTCTTGTTCACCAAGCTCCTTTGAAGAATACTCTTATACTTACCATTGCTCAAGACCTCCATCTGATCACCAATGTTAACAAAGACTGCATTTGGTAGGTAATTCACAGCAACCCAATTGTCATCTTTCCACAGCTGACGACCAGGATCATCGTTTGAAACCTGCAGTAAGGTGAAGGCGGACATGTCGGTGTGAGGCTCAACGCCAAGGGCTCGTTGGGGTTGTGGGCATGGCGGGTACATATTTATCTTCATTTCCAGTTCCACTTCTCCATCTCCCATATGGGATTTCAATACCTTCCTATCCAGGCCTAGACCCTCTTAAAGCACCTTCAATAACTTGTCCGTTACTCTCAGCATTTCCTTCTTGTACTCTTCATTTACTTGCCTATGTCACACCTATGGTAAAACCATAAAACATAGGAACACAAGTAAATGCAACTAAAGTAGCTAGTCAGTTTTAGTTTGCATCCCTAAGTACATTGCAGGCTCTTGAAGGCATTGTTGGCAAAGGTATTCAAATTTTCTGCAGTTTTGGGTAAATGATGACAAGAAAGTGCATTTCATTCATCATTTATCTATTCCTTGCAGACCACCTTGTCGTCTCTACAGCCTGCTCTCTTCTTCACATTGCTGTTGATCTTGTTAATGAGACTAAGCTGGATAATGAAATCAAATCATGGCTCCCTTTGCTGCCCAGAAAATTGTTATTGCTTTGGCAAAGGCATTGGCTGGTCACAAGGATGAGGTATAGCCTTTTATTCTTTCACCACCACTGATCCAGATTTGTTTTGTAAAGCACAAATCATGTCTTGGTTTTATACTTGATTAAAATTGTTAGTACTGATTTATTTTTCCATTACAAGCAAGTACTGTATCATTCTCTTCTGCTGCAGTGTGCCACTTGCAAAGCTTCACAACAAGCTTAGAGGTGATGCAAATTAGAATATAGTGCACAAGATGGTTTGAAATGGTGCAATTAGGATGCTTTCTTTGTTGGTTTTATGGTCTAGAAACTTGAGTGTATGGATAATTTACAAATATATTGGAGCACTGTTTCTATGCAAATATATTTGGAGCATTAATTTTGTGCAAATATTTTAGGCAAATAATCGATAATGAACAAATAACAGTTAGTAAATTACGTTGTATGAGTACATGTTTATTCTGAATCACACAACTACCATTGGTTGGTCGCAAATATGATTACAACTATCACACCACAGTTATATACAAATATCTGTGGTGGTAAAGATTATCCAACAACAGTTCGTAATATTTCTGTTGTCTGATTAGACAACCAACATCAGCTAGAAACTTAATTCTGTTGTGTGAGTAGCCATTGAATCAACAAATTATCTAATTTCTAGCATTGGCATGGATAGATTTGGGACAACGATTCTATCTTCTGCGTCAACCCTATGATCAACACACGATGGTGATTCACAGTCGTCTGAGTGTTGTGATCACACAACACCGAGATAAACGACAGAACTTTGCTCCTGGGACAACGGTTAACCACCGTTGTGTGATGCAATTTTTGTACTAGTGTGAATGTGGACCTCCACAATTTCCATGGTCAAGGGAGGAAGCTCCTGGACTATAATCTGGAATAGCACTACACAAGCTACTGCCCCCAAAACCTAGCTCACTGTCGAGAGAACCGACTGGCTCTTTTGAATTCAATCAAGAAACTAATAATATAAATTAAAGTCAGCATATTAAATTTGTGTAAGGAAAACTGAATTAGGAGAAAATTGAATCATACTTTCATTGACAATAGGGGCCTCTTTATATAGAGTATTACAAGCATAGAGATAGAGTTGTATATGTAAAAATAATCGTACATTGATTGGATATCTCTCTTAAGATTCTCCGAGAATATCTCTAATATAAATCCTATTTCAACTAGAGCAAGTAACCTCGAGTTTGGGCCGGACACATATTCTGGATTTACTTGAACACTCCCCCTTGTGTCGCCCAAACGTGGTGCTTCTCTCGTTGCCTCATTAAAAACCTTGTCAAGTAACTAAAACCTTGTGGGACAAAAATAACCTCGGTCGAAGGGGAAAAAGAGCACAACACACCCTTCACATTTCGAGACCATGCTTGTAGACATCTTCCCCTGATGTCTGTATCTCCCCCTGATGACTACGGTCATGGGAGTTCGGATAACTTCAGCAAATGATGCAACCAACATGTTTCTCAAAAGTGGAATTTAGGCAATGACTTAGAGAGCAAGTCTGCCACACTGTCCTTAGATCAAACCTTCACTTTGATCTTGAGGAGAGTCTGTTGTTGCTGATTATGCTTGGTGTTGTCGCTTTTGATGTAGCCTTGCTTCATTTGTTCAAAATAAGCAGCATTATCCTAAATGATTGTAGGCTCATCTGTGGTAGACTTCAAACCACAATTATTCAAACATGCGTAACTATGGATCCAATCCATATACATTCACGAACCACTTCATGAAGAGCAATAATCTCTGCATTGTTCGAAGATATAGCGACTAGGGTCTGTTTTATAAACCTCCAAGATATCACGGTCTTTACCCATGGTGAACACTTAACCATTTTAGGAATGACCTTTGTGTGGGTCAGAGAAATACCCAACATCAGCAAAACCTTCCAAACACATGTCATTTTGGGATGAGGATAGTAGATGTAGGCCAATGTTGGCGGCGTGCCTGATGTGTGATGGGTCCGAATCCATCGTCTCTCTGTAAGGATAAAACAAACCCATATCAATCATACATCTCAAGTACTGAAATATACCAATCCAATGGCTTCGCGTTGGTGCAAAGCTATATCTAGCAAATAAGTTCACAACATATGAGATGTCCGGTCTTGTGCATTGAGATAAGTACAATAATGCACCTATTGTACTTAAGTAAGGCACTTCTGCCTCTAGCACATCTTCGTCATCATCCTTCGAACGAAGAGGATCATTTTCAGGATCAAGACTACGAACAATCATGGGGTGCTTGAAGGCTTGACCTTGTCAAAATGCCTAAGCATCTATCAACACGATGCTCAAGTTCCAAACCGAGACATAATCATGTTCTCCCAAAATCCTTCATCTCAAAATCGGATTTCAAGTGTTCAGCGGTTTCCTTCAACTCTTTAAGGCCTTCCAATGAAGATCATGTCCAACATGAACCGTGATAGAATCCAAAACTTGTTATGGAAACGCGCGGGCATATCCCTTGCCAATCAAGTAGTCACTTTAGTGAGCATTTCAATCTCTTTGTAAAACGCACTCCATGGTCTAGAGCCACTTGACTTGGGTAAATGAAGTTCACCATGAACCTTCATGTATATTCCGTATCTAGATCCCCATAGAGATATGTAGTGACCACATTCGTAAGCTGCATGATCAATTATTCAGAATCCAACTTAACCTGGATTGCTTCTTTCCATTTATGCCAAATTTCTCTATGTTGGCATTCATTCATCAACGGAGTGTGGTTCGATATCATCCGACTCAACAAACTAATGCACAACGAAATGCGCAACTTCATCATCAATTATGATGGAGTTTCGATCCCACATCTCATATACACTAGTGTAATTTTCAAAGAGCTCTATATTCTCAGGAATAGATTCTGACGTTGAGGCGTCCCCCAATGATAACCATAACCCGGAAGATACTGATGAGATAGATTTTGAGTCTTGATGATCAAAGGATTGGAATGTGCCAAAGTATCCTTTGAACCCACGGGCCTCCCACACATCCTAACTTGGGCCATGGCCTACAACACCAGAGTGTCACTCTCTTTGGCGTTGGCATCATGCCTACCTCCGTGTAGGGTGATGCTACGTCCTCTCGTAGGGACGTCCATCCTTGCAGGCATGTTTGCGGCATATTTGTGTGATCTTGTCACTTTAACGGGGATCGAGATGAGACATAGTGGGGACAAACCACGATAATTCCTGTCATTCCTGATGAATATCCATGTTCTTATCTCCCCCTAATGACGGGAAGACTGTCTCATCAAAGTGACAACCCGCAAATCTAGCGGTAAGGAGATCGCCTTGCAAGGGTATGAAGTGGCGGACGATTGTTAGAGTCTCAAATCCAACATAGTTGCCCATTCGTCTATAAGGACCTGTCATAGTGCGCTATGGCAGTGCAATTGGCACATAAATGACACAATCAAATATGCATAAGTACGATACTTGTACCCAGTCACTAGCTGTAACTCAGAGGTAGATTGAGTGGCAATGGGTCATAGACAAATTAGCATAGTTGCATGCGATATTGCATCACCCCAAGCAGATATAAGGAGGTTGGTGCGCATTACCAAATCTTGACGACCATCATAGTCATTTCCGCTAGACCATTTGGGTGTGTACATGAGAATATGATGTCCAACATTAGTCCCATTGCAATAACCATCGAAAGTCTTCGATGTAAACTCTCTAGCATAGTCAAATCCAATTGATTGAATACGATGATTCGGGGAGTGAGCCCGTTGTCATATGATTTGTGCTAGGAGTGTAGCAGAAGCAGTATTACAAGTGGACAATGGCATAACATGTGACCAATGTGTTTGCGTGTCAACCAACATCATGAGATATTTAAACGTCCGCAAGTTGGTTAAATCAGTCCATAGAATCCCCATGGGTTCTATGTAAGAACAAAATGAGTATTTTCATATCCTTTTCATAGGACAGTCTCAGTCCTAATTATCCTGAGGAATGGGCTTTGTAAAATGAGCGAGGCATTAGAAGCAACCAATGAGGATTTTGCTTGGGCCTGAGCGTCTGAAACACTATTTGTAGCAAAGTTGGTGACATCACCAGGGGCGTCATCACCATGATGTATGCTATCCATAGCGTCATGGATAAGGACTATGCCAGCCCTAGGCTGGTGGTGGACGGCGGCGGCGGTCACACTTTGTCCAAGAATCAACTTTTGATTCATGCTTCATTTCACTCGAGAAAATAGATGTCTGTGTGAAGTCTTTAGTAGACGGATCATCATGACTGGGATGACCTATCCTGTCGTGACAAAGATATTATGTGTCTAAATCTAAGAGATCTTTTCTCATAACTTTTATTGGATTTAATAACTTGAATAGTGACATAGAGTCCACTAGAGAGACATATAAACTTCTCTAAGATGCGCCTTTGTTCGCAATCATTAGAGGCATTGCAAAGGAACTCATTTTCGTTCTCAACATGAGCTTTCGCATGGAATCTGTTGGCTATTCGTAGGTGCAATTTGTCCTAAGGGCATAGAGAGTTTCTATGACAGTAATCAAGGTGCCATTTGGCAAGGGATAACTTGGGCTATTCCATGTCCTTGAATCAATAATGATGGCCCATCCATCGTATTCACAAAGCCATATGCTCAAAATCAAAATGGAGTCATAATGAAAAGAACTTGAAATTTTATTCATAAGCCAACGGAGTTACATCATTGTCTCTTTGACCAAAGAAAATCTAATCGAAAATGCTAGTTAATGCAAAACAATGGTAGTCGTCTTTCGGTAATTCCAAAATAAATGTGACCAGGTGAGTAGAGAGATGTTGGTGGAGCAAGGCTCGCTTAAGTACCACTAATCTCATAACCTTCCTAGACATCACACTAACTTTGGGTGAGCATACTTTGAAGAAAGACTAAACCATTGACATTTACTACAAAGTATATGACAATTTCCTATTAGATCTCTTGGAAAAATAAAGTCGTAAACAGCATTGGCGATCTATTGATCCCAGCCAGATTTGTAGTCTTCAACCCTTCACTCTAGATCATCTTCATGATCTTCTTGTTCCACATAGTGAGCTTCTCTTGCTTTACAATATGCTTTGTAGGCGGTGACAATTTCTTCACGAGCTCTACAAATGTGTGCCCAATGACCAGATTCTCCACATCGAGAACATACATCTCTTTGCTCAGACTCCATTGATTGAGGTGCTTTGAAAGCGTCATTTAAATGGCTCTTAGTGTTGGAGGCACCACCAACATGGCCAGAGGCGTTGCCTCCCTCTCTCTTTCCACGTTGACCTCTTCGGTTCCATGTTCACCTATTTTGGCGGTTACCTTCCCAAGTAGAGCGATTATATGGACTAGAGCGTCCAGAAATATCCCTACGATTAGGGTTTCACTCTTGGCGCCATCTCTTAGGGGCGCGACTATAATTGGATTCCAGAATATTCTCTGTTTCCATGAATCCCGAATTATAGTTATTCACAAGGATGTTGTCATGCTTTTCAGCGACATTCATAGCTCCAATGAGCTCATGAAACCTTGTGATCCGTCCTGCAGTAAATCAATTCGATAGTTCTTAGCAACCATCAATGCAAAGATGGGGAAGGTAGAGAGAGTCTTCTCAATCAACATCGCATTTGTGATCTCTTTACCACAGAATTCCATTAAGGATTTAATGAGAAATGCTTCCGAGTTGTAGTCAAGAACTGACTTGAAATCACAGAAGTGGAGGCTATGCCATCTTACTTCTAGGTCAGGAAGCAAGGAGTCACAGACGTTGCCAAATCTTTCTTCGAGTGAGACCCATAGCCTTCTGGGGTCTTCTTCATTCATACACTCATACTGGAGTGAATTATCCATATGACGAGTCATTAGGATGATGGTTGTCGCCTTATTTGCCTCTAAGGTTGCTCTATTTGCTTCTAAAGCTTGAGCTTGCTCAACAGTTAGCACGTCCTGGTTAGGCACGAGAATTGTGTCCAGGATTCCATCGACCTTGAGATGCTAGCGGACATGACGAACCCACCTGTGATATCCAGAGCCAGTTGTTCCCAATGAAGCAAAGTCCAGTATGTTCAGGTTACTCATCTTGAAATAGAACAAGAAATTATGGTTAGTTTCGGAGCGTAAAAAGGCTACCACGAAAACATATAAAATTTCTGAGCGTAATCGCTTCCAAGAATTTAGGAATTTCTGAGCATAATCGCTTCTAAGAAATTATGAATTTCTGAGTGTAATCGCTTTCAAGAGGTATTGGATTAGATCGAACCAAGAAATTATGAATTTTTGAGCATAATCGCTTCCAAGAAATTAGAAATTTCTGAGTGTATTCGCTTCCAAGAAATTAGGAATTTTTTAGCATAATCGCTTCCAAGAAATTCAATTGCAAGCGGTATTGGATTAGATCGAAACAATGATGTAAGTGGTCGGTCATAAATTCTCTACAAACTATAAGTTTGGAGATCTCAACAAGCTCCAAGCTTGGAGTGAGCACGAATCCCCACAGTTCGGCTTAATTAGGTCTCCCTTATGATAAAGAAGGGGGGGGTAGAAGAAGCGAGTTTGCAAGTCCTCAAGAAAAAGAAGAGAAATTGAATTAAAAACTCTAAAAAAAAAAGGAACTTTTAGAAAAAAAAAAACCTCGAAATAGGTTGCCGGAAAATTTGACCGGAAAAAGTAACCGGAAAGTTGACCGAAAATTGTCAACCGGTGCTGACATGGCAGTGTGGGGTCTGAATGCTGACGTGGCTGTGGGGATGCTGACATGGCAGGTGCTGATGTGGTAGATGCTGACGCGTGGTAGGTCCCTGCTGCTGACGTTAGCAGTCTTCTGGGCTTGGGTTTGTGGGCTTCTGGGCCGAAGGCTTGGGCCTGTTTCAGTGGGCTTGAGCTTCCTCCTCTCTTTTTTTCTTTTCCTTTTCTTTTCCTTCTGCCGATTCTGCCAGACAATTTAGTCGGCCGGTTTAGTGACTTTTACTCATTTTTTTAGGGTTTTTCTTCCTGTTCCAGATTTCTGGGATTGATATGCTACTGCTGGAATAATATGGTAGCAATTGGAAGTCCGGAAGGTGGTGAACCAGTGGAACATTTGCTGCAGGTGGTTTGAAGATTCCGGTGGCCGGTTCGATAGGTTTCCGGCCGGTTCTGGATTTCTGGGGTCAAGGGCTTCTAGTAGTGTGGCGGAGGCATAAAAGGTTTCAAGGTTTTGTATTCGAATTTAGGGTTTTAGCTATTTGTTTCAGGGTTAGGGCTTCATGCTGATAACGTGTTTAAGGAAAACTAAATTGGGAGAGAATTGAATCATACTTTCATTGATAATGGGGGCCTCTTTATATAAAGGATTACAAGCATAGAGATAGAGTTGTATATGGAAACATAATCGTACATTGATTGGATATCTCTTAAGATTCTCCGAGAATATCTGTAATATAAAACCCTATTTCAACTAGAGCAAGTAATCTCGAGTTTGGGTCAGACACATATTCTAAATTTACTTGAACAATTTGCTAATTTTAGATTAACAAAATTGCAATAATTTAGGATTATAATTAATATATTAATTTTTACTTTTTATTGTGCAAAATATATTAAATAAGGGTATGTTAGGAATGAAAAATTTAGGTGTTGAGTCAGCAACAAGGAAAAGAAAATAAATCCAATGTGGCAACTGAGTCATAAGACCGCGATTAACAAAAAAATTCATCCAAACTACATTCAATACGGGGTATGAGTTTTGCACTTAAATCAAATTAACTCTATTACTAATTTATTAACAAAAACACAGAAACAAAATCAAATATTGAAACCCGGAATCCCTATAAATTAACTAGAAGCCACTGGGAACTATTTAGATGGATTTGGGACAGCTGAGTGTTTCCATTATATGGAACAAACAAAGTGCATGAAAAGTAGTAGCACAAGGAAGATATTAATTATTATGTGGAGAATCAACAATTGTTATTGCATATGATTAAGCAGCCTAGTGGTTGTCACATAGATTAAACTTGTTTGAAAAGCCATTATTTGATATATCAATGGATTGTCTATATTTGGTTCCTTCTCACGATTTACTTGTATTGGATGAGTAGGATTAGCATTATAACATCATATGTCCTCTATTTGGACATTGATTAGGATCAACAAGCATGAGAAGATCGATCGAAGGAATCGTGATCTTCTTGTATACATATATTTTTTTGGCAGTTTTTACGCATGGGATTTCAAACTTCTCCTTTGAATCAATACCACCAATACTTTTTACAAAGTTTTTAGATTATATTTGGGACATTTTCAGAATTAATTAGGTGACATTTTCTGGGAGACATATAGTTGAAATACACGTACGTACAGTGCAAAACATGCAAATGTGCTACTTATAAGCAAACAAAGAATCTGGATTCGGATAAATATTTGAAAAGAAATGCAAAATGTTAATTATTTAGCTAGTGCGTGCCTATCTGCATACTTTTGGCTCACAAAGTGATCAACTGAAACAGATCTGAATAATCAAAATAAGTGGAGGCGATGTTGTGTACGTAGGGTTGATTGAGATTTGAGAGTACTATTCAAATTGTTAGGATATGAATATGAATCTTTCCTCAAGTGAAGTGCTGCCTCTTTCACCTTTGCAACCCATTAGTGCTTGCTTACACATAACGAATGATTTGTGGCCAAATTGATGATGTAACAAAGAGGCATACAATCTTACACTTCTATTAATTCGGGAAAACTAAAATCAAAATCTTTAAGATTCTTATGCATTACGTAATTTATTCGGATTGGTAATAATATTAAATGGTTTTAGTTAATTAATCAAGAGTTGATGGTTTGGAATTATTGTTGTATTCCACCACTACACGCACTTCTTACTATTGGAGATAATTTGCGAGCATTGATAGTGATCCCTTCTTCCGTCTGAAGGCGTGTCTTTAGAATGTCGGATGGGCAAGTCATGCGCGCGTCGGGACCTAGAGAGACTTTTAGCGTGGACAAGGGTGTGGTCGATATGGTGAGAGGCTGGACTCACTTGCTCAAATTATCCTATATTTCTATGCCTTTTAATCTTGGTTTTTAAGTTTAGTTCTCTTTATTTATGATTCATTTATGTTATTTTAGTTTTTTTGTAGATTGTTTAGTAGAAACAAGAAAATAAGCTAAAATGTGCTAACTAGAATTGAAAGGCAATTTGTAATCCCACGTCCTAGAATCTGCCTGTATAGAACACCCAATTTGGCCGAATTATTGGAAAACTACCGGATCGAATCAAACAATGAGCCTTATATGAAGTAAAGCTACGGATGTCTACTTTCTGTAGAATTTTACGGATCTCAATTTTGATACTTCTAGAGGAAGTTATGACTGTCTGATTGAAGATAGGTCAGAATAGAAAATCTGCTCGGGAGTTCACCAACATTCATGGAGAATTCAAGTTTAGATGCCCAAGATCATCAATCCTAGTGCTTCAAGGAAAAGATTTAGATGAGGATGCAAAGAACACATGTATTCCTACTTGTACAAGAGATATTTCAAGGTTTTCCCATTCCAAATGAAGAAAGGAATCTAAATCCAAGCCTTACAAGGAAACTTAAAGCCAAAGATGAGTATGATCTTCTCTATATAAGGGAGGACAAATGTCACATGAGAAGGACGTCTTAGGAGCACATTGAAGATGCCTAAGGAGCAGATACGACTCATCCATCTTCCCCCTCTTTTCCCTTTCCATTCTTTTTATGTTTTTGCTATGTTTTCTTTAGTTATCTTTCACTAAACCTTTTTTTAGGGTTAGGTTGATACTCTATCATGATTGTTTATGTACTTAGATGTTATCTTAATGAATTTATAGTTTCTTTATGATGAATTCTTAGTCACTATTTGAATTGATGCTTTATGTTTAAGTTTTTTGATTGATCACCTTAGGGCTTTGCATCTAGTAATTAGAAGATGAATTTGAGGCGTACCTGCAATATAATTCAAATTAGCTTCTTGTGATTAAGAGTTGTGAATTACATTATTGTCATACCCGAAGTAATGGTTTGCATGATTCCTTTGTTCTTTAGAACGTAATGTGTCATGTGTGATAAATTTATGTCGTACCTGGATAGACTGCATGCTTGGATATATGACATCTGCTATACCTGGAGAGAATCATGCACTTAAGAAAAACTATGGTCTAAGTGCCGTACCTAGACTTAGATATAGGGATTGTTATCTAGAGAAACAAAAGAATCTGTTAATTGCATCGAAACATAAATAGGATTGTTAGTGATTGATTATGAAACCCTAGGTTCCATCATCTTTGCTTTTTAACTTATAAACTTTGTTTGTTTCTTTCTTTCTTTAATTTTCACATTGTTTATTTATTTGAAAATCTAAATATCATGATTGTTTATATAATTTTATGTTCTTAGTTTGGATTAATTGAGTTAGGATTTAAATTGATTATCAATCCTCAGTTGGAACGACCTCATACTTGCACATTATACTAACGACAATTCATACACTTGCGAATTTTAATTAAAATTTCACAACACTCACCGGAGTCAACTCAGACGCGACTGAGTCCTTAGGGGTCATGAAGGCAAGGACTCTAGATGTCATGTCTTGACGTAGTCGAAAGGTAACGAAGTTTACAAGCTATAAACCCTAGAACAAATAAATTTGGAGTTCACCAGAGAATATGAGAAATCTCTCAACTTGATTGATAAAAAATGAAAAGATAGAGTCTGCATCCATTTAAGGTTACTTATTTAGTAGAAAAGAAACAACAGATCGAGTGACTAACAATCAATCCTAAAGCCCGCAGATTAAATCAATGCAAATCCAAAACGAACTAGAAAACCTAAATTGCTAGAAAGATAGTAAAACGTAGTTTTGAGACCCGAAACGACCTCAGAACCCGAAAAAGCCCATACGTCGTGGAAAAGTGTCGAATTTGACTCCTAAATTTGTTCCCTTCTCGAAAAGGTGTAATAATTTGATACCAATTGCCAAATTTTCAGCAAACAATTTTTTTCCTTTTCACAATCAAGCTACTCTTCGATCTTAGTTGCCATCTGTTCTACAACATGTCCATTCTAGCAAAGCAACAAACTATCTATTTGATACAACCTTCTAATGGTATGATGAAATAAACAGTCGCTAGCTGAATTTATTTCCAAGTAACAACATAATAAGAAAACAAACTTAATAATTACTCTCACATCGATGAGCTTGTTTTGTTGTCTCTTTAAATAAAATTAAAAATGAGTTGCTTTTCAAGCAAGATTGTAAATACGTACCGTTTACAACTAGGCATATAATTCGAATGTGATGTTATTATAAGATATGATTCTTTCGAATCTTAATTACATACTCCTTATATATGCAACTGAATATAGAATCTTTGAGAGTGCATGCTCATTTCCACTGATCAGTACCTTCTGTGATTAAACAAGAGAATCATCACCCCCAAAGCAAATTAAGGTACAAAGAGAAAATTAGGACAAAAAATTTGACAATAATATGCACTACAATGCATTATATATATATATATATATATATATATATATATATATTCTTAACTGAATTATGCTTTATTCTCTCTAAATGCGTTGACTGTCCGGTTTTCGTATTCTCTAGTTGGTACAAGGTCACAAGATTCAAATGATTCATGGTGTTCCAAATGAAATATATATATATATATATATATATATATATATATGTATATGTATATTGCTTTACTAGCTTCAATTAAATACGTTTATTTTGTATTGATACGAATCATACGATTCAAGCAAGGTGATTTGATATGTAGTTGCATATGATGGTGCACTTATAGTTTTTATATTGATACAATACTGGGAGCACATTTATAAGCATCTGTTTAAATTACAAGAATTTTTATCACCAACAATATCTAAACTTTTATACACCGGATAAAATGATACACAACTTTCAAAAGTGATCAAAATGATACCTAAACTTTTAAAAACAAATCAACTTGATACCTCGACTTATTTTCCGTCACTTCTCTGTTAAAATTGATCGCTTGCTATGCATGTGAGGTTGTTTATGGGGTTATAATAATATTTTCACACAAAAGTTTTTTTTTTTTTAACTGCGTATACCCAAAAAAAAAAAAGTCCATCTCTTTGTTCTAAATGTACGTACTTGGAAGCATTTTTCTGGAGGAAGTATTAAATTTTTGCATGGAATTTTTGTTACAATCATGATAACTTTTCCATTGTCATCCAATGATTCAATAAGCAGTGTTACTTTTGGAGAAAAAAGGAAAAAAAAAAACTATTACCGAATCTGCAACATATCAAAATGTTCAAACACTGTTTTTTTTTTTTTTTTTTTTTTTTAAGGAAAAAAAAAATTACAATGAAGAACCCCTAGAGCAACCTAAACCATGAAAATCAAAATTAAAGGCATGAAGGACAGAAAGAGGAAGGCTATAATTCCAGCTAGTTATATCGATGTCGTGACCCAAATCAGCAAGAGCATCTGCAACAAAGTTCACCTCATGCCAAACGTGCTTGAATTCAATGTCTGAGAAATGAGAAGCCAACAGTTTGATTTCAAAGACTAGCATATGAATCTTCCAAGGAACGGTGATCTTATTATTAACACAGTCAATCAGGATCTTTGAGTTGCCTTCAACTTCAATGTTTGACATACCATGAAAAACAGCAACCTGTAGGCCTGCTCTTAGAGCCAAAGCTTCAGCTACTAGGACATTAGAATGACCAAGCTTCTTAGAAGAGGCTAGGATAGGAATACCCTGATCATTCCGGATAATAAAACCTACATCACCTTGTTTGTCATTTCTAACAGAACCATCAAACTTGAGTTTAACAAAATTACAGGGAGGAGGAAGCCACTTAATAATTTTAGTATTTGGAGAATGGGTCTTAACAACATCAGAGTTTCTTGAATAAGCTAGGAACATATTAGCAGCAGCAAAAGCAACCTGAATAGCCTCTTTATGAACATTTCTAAATATAAGATTGTTTCTAGTAGTCCAAATATGGTAACAAATTAATAAATAAGGATTTAGAGAAAATCGTAGAATCCTGAGACGAAACGATATATAGTTAAAATGATAAAGAGGCATAGCAGAAATATCATTAAGAATCTCAGGAGGTAAGAGACCCTGGATTCTGGTAAGGTTCCAACAGTTATCCACAATGAAATCTGCAACAGTATCAATTAAATTTAGAGAATGTTTTAAGTTATCAGGAACTAAATTAATAAGAGGGAAATGATATAACCAGTTAAAAAGCCAGAAATTAACCTCCTGACCATTTCCAATGATCCAATAAATGTTCAAACACTTTGATATGTTGGCTTGTTTTGCGATTTGATTATTACATTTTTTTGGTTATCCAATTGAACATATCTAACTCCCCACATGATCTTAGAGGCAGGTTTTAAGACTCATATGATTTTAGAGGCAAATTTTAAGACACGCATGATCATGAAGACAAATTTTAAGACTTATAAACATAGAGAGATAAGTTGTGACAATTAAATGAAATTACTAAAAAGAATAAAAGCCCTAATTAAATTTCACTTTCACAAACGTCTTGTTCAAAATGGGTATACAAACATTCGTATATATATTGCACTTTATTCTATTGGAATTGTATGAAAGCATTGGAGCAACTAATGGTGGGTGCATTTAGATTCCGAGAAGACAACAAATGCATGCCAAGATGAGAACTTTGCTTAACCCCAACATAACAAAATGTCCAACAAGCCAAACAGTACCCCACTTATTAGTGGAATCTGCATCAGAGCCGTCAGCAACTCCCACAAACCTCTACACCGAGAGAGAGAGAGAGAGAGAGAGAGAGAGAGAGAAATTTGTGAAAGAAAACGCTTAGCTCTGAGATTCTCTTAATTCCATAATTAGCTCGATGGAGCTCATAACAATATTTGAGAGATCAACTACGTACATACTGAACATGCAGAACAGCAAAACCCCATAAAATTTATATTAAAAACTCAAACAAATTCTTATGAGGAGCTGAAAAGACCCAAAAAAAAAAACCGTGTCCCCTTAATTGCCGGCTTTCATGGGAAGTTCTGAGATGGGCATACAAATAGCGACTGAGGAGAGCTTGTTAGCTTCTGCTTTCTTCACTTCATTAGCTTCAATGTCTCCATCCATGGTTGACACCACCGACATGCCGTTTACATGAGATCCCTTTATTGCCTCTGGTATCTCATCATCTTTGTTCTCCAGTCCTTCTTTGTGCTTTCCCCAAAGGACTGAGTATAGGCCGGCCACAATTAACACCGATCCCAGTACACTGCACGCACCAGTAAAGTCAGTAGTGAACTAGAAAAGAAGGACGGAGACTAAACTAGGTAGATTGACTTGTCGGAAGTCTTAATAGCAATTCCATTAAAACTGAAATGAAATGCATGCATGCGAAAAGAACATAAAAATAATGAAAAAAAAAAAAAAAGAGAACTACCTTCCAAGAAATATTTTTTCGGCCAAGATGAAGGAGCCCATGATAGCCACAATGATCATCATCAGAGGGCTAAAAGCGGTTGCAAATACGGGACCTTTTTTCTTCATCACTATCCCTTGTACATAGTAAGAAATGCTTGATGTCACAATCCCCTGCATATAAAAAAAATTCAAAAATGTCACTAATTGAGAGAGACCGTGTGAGAGAGTAATGGAGAGAGATTGATCGGTCGATTACATACAGCATAGGCAGCAGCAAGGAGGTTCATGTCGAACCCGATTTTCCAGACAGAAGGTTTGTGCTCCATCACAAAGGTGACAGCAATGGCCTGGAGAGTTCCAATGAAACACACTAGCGATGTCAGAGACAGCTGATGATCCTTGTACGTCTTCAAAGCTTTGTTCTGGTGTTGGTCAACAATAAGTAACATACAATTTGATTAATTACTTTTCATTAAAAAAATAATAATAATAATTTTGGTTATGTATATATATATATATAAATATATATATGTATATATATATATATGTATGTATGTATGTATGTATGTATGTAGCGAGCAGTCCCGCAGTACTTACTTGCAATACAAACAAAGAAGCCCAGGCAAGAGTGGCGATGGTGAGGAGTACGGAGCCTAAGAACCAGTGTTTGTCGCCGGTTCCTGTGGTATCGGTGACATAGGATGATTTGGGATGAATGTATTTAGACCACAACATCTCAACAATGGGGCCTTTGTACAAGGTCATTAACATGGCCCCAGCCACTGTCACTACGGTTCCTGCGACCTTTGCTTGGCATCTCACTGTCTTCATGTCTAGCTTTTCCATCCTTTATGAGTTTGATTCCACCATAACCAAAGTAAAACAATTAATTAATATATGACGTATCAGCAGCTAGCCAAATTTGTTTAATAAATAAAAGGGATCCCCCAATATGTACCATAGATATGATTTACCAACCAGCTATTTATCAGTCTCATATTATTCATTGTTTCTTAAAGCTTCAAGTTCAAATCCCCATGACTTGTCATTTGATGAAATTATAAAAAGATGTGAATACTGGTATAATTTTATTTCCAATTAATTGGTGGCTTACCGGCATATGACAGCCATGACAAACGTCATGGCTGGGAGCATGTTGCTCATGGCACAAGAGAATGTTGGAGACGTAAACTTCAACCCCGCATAGTAAAAGTTTTGGTCGATCACCGGCCTGCAAAATGGAATACCTAAAAATTTAGGGAAATATATATGTTATCTTGCTAGATGTCTAGCATGCTTCCGATTTATAGTTTTATGACACAATGGCTTAGAGTGGTAAATGACGCAAATGATGGATAAGAGTTAAGGACTAACCCAAGAAGAGCGAGGATGAATATTTGCATGAAAACTGGGAATGTTATCTTTGGTTGTGCTTTCCTGCAATATTGGAAACACAAGTGAAATGATTTAGCATATATGATTTGCCAAGTTATTGATTACCAAGAAGTGCGTATAAAGAGAAGAATGAGTGTACTGATTCACACCTCTCAAAAAAGAATGCAAAGGGGGCTATAATGGCGGTGGCGAAGGCGTGGCGGTAAACCACGAGCACATAGTGGCTCATTCCTCGGTTCAGAGAAACTTTGGTGATGATGTTCATTCCGGCGTAGCCGAATTGCAAAGAGATCATTGCAAAGTAGGGTTTTGAATTCTCAAGGAAGTTGCTGAAGCAAGTTGGCTTCTCCATTTAATAGTATAATAGAGAAAAGCAAGGGGACCTTTGGCTAAGAACCAGAAATGAGTTAGAAAAAAGACACAGATATGGAGAGAGAGGAAGAACACTTGAAGATGTGTGTGCTTCTCCCTAGAGAGAAGTAAGGATGCTCACACATATTTATATCAAGTGGGGAGGGAACTGTACGTACTGAAATATACTCTTTTACTGTTACTGGTCTGTCTATCAAAATTTCATTCGACATCGCTCTCTACTTTAATCTTTTACCATCCACTATACAAACATTGTCGGAAATAAATGGAGCTTCCTTTACATATTTTTATATTCAAAATCTCTTTCAAGATTCCTATGAGAATCTTATCTCATATTCTTGTGATAATGGAAAATGAGTGTAGATTCATTACAATATATATATATATATATATATATATATATATATATATATATTTTAAAGGGGGCTGGTGCGGCTGCCATCAAGTCTTCATTAATGAAATTGCATAATACATGGGAGGACATAGTGTCTGAACCCCAAATTACAATAAGCATAAAAAAAAATCCCGAAATAATATCAGAATTCTCTACAAAATCTATGTATTCTCGCAAGCACCAATTAGCAAAGAGTGCATCAATGGCTACTCCATTTGCTTTGACATAGCGGTGACATACCGGAAAGATAACTCTATCACGAAGAAACATCATTACAAAAAGCACAGCTTTCCCACTATGTTGCCGCACGGAAATAAATCCGGCGACACTCAATTTCATCCTGCCACTAGGAGGTTACGTCCATTTGATTAAGTAAATAGCTCGCCGCCTCGCTAGGACAGACAAGGCACACTGAGTGTGCATACCAGGACAAAGCCCATATCTCCCTATCAAAAAAGAATAGGGACTTATTGCTGGCAATAAGCCATGCATGCCTAAATAAAATTGAAAACAAATAAATTAAAATAGTAAAATAGTTAAGGTCCAAGGCCCAAGCCCAGACCCAATAACCAACTGGCCCAAGCCCAAGCATCAGGTTGCAGGACCCAAAACACCTCCACCTCGTCCGCGCTATCCGTACCGTCCCTCCACCGGCAACGACACCACCTTCACCGTCCTCACGCCCATTTGAAGCGTCGACCCTCCCCAGATCGGAGCTAGACAACCCAAACCAGCTCAGATCCAATAGATCCTATCGGACCCCTGAAGTTCTCAGTGCCCTCACGTAGTCAGCGCTGTCACTAGGAGACCTTCGACCCCGCACCACCACTTGAAACCACCTGTCAGGCCATCCACGATCGTCCCTAGGATTTGGTGACACCAGCCCCTCGGTCCTACCACCGACTCACCGTAGCCTCTCACCGTAAAACTCACCAAGCATCCAGGGCAGCGATGCCATCTCCCTATAAGCCCTACTCCGACTAGACTACCCGCTACTGGACCCAAAGTCCCTTCTGGCCAGTCCGACGAAGCTGCCGCGAGGGCGTGCGGTCGGACTGGGCATACGATCTTAACTGGAGAGTCTTCTCGCCCTAGGGTTTTTCAGAGAGAAAAGTTCGAGAGTTATGGTTGAAGTAATACCTAATTACAATATTTTTATAAGGCAGGGAATTGAATCGTGCGGTGTTACGTTCGTATGTTTATAAGATTGATGATTAACACAAATCAAATAAGATACTTGAATTTGATTGGAAAAACATCATCGTATTGCTCCTGTCCAAGGCTTCTAGAGAGAGAGAGAGAGAGAGAGAGAGAGAGAGAGATAGACACACACACACACACACACACACACTACTAGAATAATGTCATTAGACATCACCACTATTAAATCGGTCAGGATTGCACCTGATGTTAAAAACCGTGCTAACATCAGTTTGTGAAAAAACCGATTTCTACTATTATTATGGACATCGGTTACTTTCGTAACCGATGAGAAAAGTTTCGTTCGAAAAATTTTAAAAAACGCGGAGGGACTAAGTTGAAAAATTTGAGAAACGCGGGGACTGAAAATTTCATCCCCCCACACTTAGTTATTTTTCCCACACGACTTGCAATGACTTTGAGTCATTCCCAAACCCTAACTCATTTTCACCCGACCTCCTCGTCTTCCTCCTCCGCCTCTACAGCATCCTACCCTTATCACTCGCAACCCTTATAACCTAGTCTTTGAGCTTCGGCTGCTGTGCCTTCTCAACACCACAACCCTTTAGCACTGGACCTTCTCTCTCTCTCTCTTCCCTTCTTTTTGTTTCTCTTGTCCCGAATCTGAACAAGCCTGTGTTGATTTCGCAATCTAACAATTTGTTTCTTCCGTAAAGCTCTAATTGCAGGCGTCGGAGAACCCCATGAGGCAAGGTCCAGAAGCTCGTCCTCAACATCTCCGTCGGCGAGAGCGGCGATCGTCTCACCAAGGCCGCCAAGGTCTTTGGAGCAACTCAGTGGCTAGACCCCTGTTTTCTCCAAATGTGAGATTTTTAGGGTTTCTCTGTTCATTTTTGTTTTAGGGTTTATGTGTTGGTGCGTTTTGACTCTGGGTGGGTTGTGGTTAGGTGCAGCTTGGTACACTGTGAGGTATTTTAGTATTCAAAAGCCTATCGATCTTGGAATTAAGTGAGTGCTTTGATACTTTGACTCTGTCCTTGGAGGCTTTGCACTGTGACTCAAGTAGAGGAAGTAAAGATTCTATTGAAACTTATTCCAGTCCCAGCTTTCTAGGGGACACATTTCTAATCTGTTATGGGATTTGCATGTTTGATACTCTTTTTTGGGTTTGAATGAGTTATCTCGTATGTTTGGTAGGAGAATGTGAAGTTTGGTATGTCGGATTTCTTTAATAATGGGTTTTTATGCAAATGTTGAGTCTTTAGCTTCATTTTGATATTGGCTTTTGCTATTCCTATGTTTGTCTCACTTTCTGCAATCAAGTTTATGTTTTTGCTGCTAAGGATTGGAATTCTCAGCAGTATATATTATGGGTTGGCATCAAGTTTGGTATTTGAGTCCTAGCAAAGCATATTAGTATTTGACTAATAGAATGATGATCTGTGCCTTTCATTTTTCTTGCAGATCTGAATTTAGTGTTCTCTTAGCATACTTCTACCTATGTGATCGAACAGATTTCTTCAACTCTTCAAAAAAGGTGACATTGACAACTTAATCCTGTTATGTTAGTCATTTCATTCTTAGTTGTTGGAATTGTTTGGCTTTCAAATCATTTTGAAAATGAAAATAAGAAATTTTGATATATATGTTCCTCTTGTTTAGTATCTTAGTAAAACTTGTGCTAACTAATGTGGGAACATAGTAACTGTATGCAAACTTCTGCTAACTCATAATACAGCCAGATCTGCATTATTCACTAATTGCATGTGAATTGTACAGATTTTCTTCACAAAAAACAAAAAAAAAAGTGAATTGTACAGTACTATACCATCTGTGTTATTTGTCTAATGGTGGGCTTGTCTATTGTTTCAGCTACTGAATGGGTAAAGGGGAAGCAAATGGAGGAGGTCCTGACTATTAAGAACACGTGAGTTCTTCACTTCTGTTTATATATATATATTTAGAATATATATATTTAGAATTTCTTATGTTTGTTTTGTTGCGGATTCTTAACCTTGTTATAGACATTGTCCACTGGCTAATTCCCGCATTAAAGAAGTTGCCTCAACAGGACCTGGTATTCGCTTGTTCTAACTCTATGTGAGTAAAGTTCATGCCTGACCAATTTCTGAAACTTTACTTTTGTTCTTGTCATATGTGTTTTTTGCCTAAATTCACTTATTAATTCCCTGTTGTAACATAACACCTTGAGCTCTAGTGCTTTCATAATTATCCTGGGAATTTGGGAATAATTATATACACATAAGATCCTTCGAAAGCTATTTTTTCTTATCACAAATGAATGAACTAAAATTATTTTATAGACTATGAAGTTTGAGTTTCTGGGCTTCCAATCAAGTCGAATGGTGCTTCTTATGAATCGAGACTACTTTTGAAGCATTTTGTATTGAGTTCCTACCAGGATTTTCATTTCAAGTTTGAAATGATTTTATTAAATGTTTGCTTTCATGGTTGTCTTTTGTCTTGTATTATTAGCCTTACCAATTAATACTGTGCTTATTGTTCAGGTGTTCAAAGACAGGAATCTGGTTACACGACTTGTCAGAAGGGCTGAGAGGGCTGGTTACAAGGCAATAGTCCTCAGTGCTGACACTCCAAGGCTCAAGCGCAGGGACGCTGATATCAAGAACAGGTGAGCGGTAATTTAAGAATATCGCGTGGAGATAAAGAATTTCATGTGATATCTACTGTTACTATGTGGCTCTTTTGGTACATGATACTGCTTCTATGTTCCATATGCAATCAAATATCATTTTAAGGTTTGATATATCTTCTTTAACTTGATTTTGCGTAATGAGGTCCTAAAGCTGTCTAATGGTTCTTCACAGGCTTACTATGCCACCAAGTTTGACATTGAAAAACTTTGAAAATTTGGATCTTGGAAAGATTGATGAGGTTGGACCCATTTACTTCTGATATCAGACCAAATAAAAGTCTTTGTAGTTACTTTTCATTTTGGCTTAGTTATTCAGCATTGTGTTAATGAAATTGCAGACCAATGATTCTGGATTAGCATCATATGTTGCTGGACTATTTG
Source organism: Rosa chinensis (assembly GCF_002994745.2). NCBI lineage: Eukaryota > Viridiplantae > Streptophyta > Magnoliopsida > Rosales > Rosaceae > Rosa > Rosa chinensis. The sequence continues at coordinate 16,950,529 of NC_037088.1, read as the reverse complement.
CCCGCTCTCTCAGCTAGAAGGTAAGATGATTGCTTCAATATTGATAATTTGAAGTAGCAATCTGAAGTAACAATTGAAATATTTTATGGGTAACATGGGCTCACAGGATGTGAAATGGCTTCAGCCAATCACTACATTACCAATTCAGAGTGTCCTGCTAAGTTATTCTCTTGAAACCTTGTCAAGATTGTGTCAGTTTTGCTGGTTAGGCGAAGAGGCGCAAAACGCGATCTCTAAGGCGCAGAAAGCGCATGAAGGCGTTGAACGCTGGCTGAAAGCATACGCCCAGAAAACTTCTTTTTTTTTTGTTTCTTCCCAAAATGATACTTTTCGCACTTGGAGCAAAATAATTTCATCCAGGTTACAGATTTGCAGAAAATAATTTCAAGAACCACAGATTATGAATTTGAGTTCAAATTTAATCTTGATTTCTTTCGATATGATGATATATAATGGTTGTTAAATTGCTGCATGTGTTCTACCTTATCTAGGTCTCTTACATGTTGATTTTCTTATTCAGTTGGTTGTATGTAATTATGGGTAGGTTCATTTATCTTGTATATTGAGTTTCCCTCTTCTTTATGTTACCAAGAGATAGACTACAAGTTAATTTGATGTAAAGTTTATTTGTGATCCGTTGTACAATGCCTATAAATCTACAAATGAATAAAGCTTTGAGTGTGCTTCAATTTATACTCAGTATTTATTTTCTATTATGGTATCTGAGCTAGGGAAATCCATTTATCTTACTTAAAAGAATGAATGACAATTGTTAGTGTTTCTTTCCTATCAATGTTTTATATATGAGGCTAATTAAAGAATATATACATATAAATTTTTTCTTTCGTAAGGCTTACGCCTTAAGCCTTGAGGCTAACGCCTTTGTGAGGCTCTCCCGAAAAAGCCTCAGGGTACGCCTCAGCATTTTAAAACATTGGTTTTAATAACTTAGCAGGGATCTGTCATTTGCTTTTCAGTATTAAAAGCACCTGGCATGGATGTACTAAAGATTTCTATGAGTCCACCACAAGAAATAGCAGATGGAGTTTCAATATGAGAATGGTCTGGTGCTGCCTTAGATGAGGGAGCTAATGCATCAAAATGGTTTTCGGACTATCTTGGGAAACCTAGTCGACTTGTTCGCTTTAATGCAGGTACAGTTTCATGTGGTACTTTCAAAAGAGTCAGGCACTGATTACTGAGAAAATTTCTGACAGTGGTGGTATAAATTACAATTTTCAGTTCAGCTATGCAATTGCATGTTGTGCAGTTATTATGTATGTGTTGATATCATTATATTTTGCACATTTGAGACTAGGAAATAAAATTTTGATTGTGTTGTATTCTAAATGCAGCTTCAGAAACTAGACCTGTGAAACCGTCCTTTTGGTCTCAGAAGCAAATCATGTTCTCTGACCTTTTTCCATACTTGATAGCATCCAACTATACCCAAAGTTCCATATCCCCCAACATAAGAAGATCAAGTGCTGCTTGTCATGGAATTGTGATGAGCTCCTACTCTTGTCAAAGTGAAGCTTGAAGAAGACAAGAAAGAAGCTTTGCCTTATTTGTTTCTCACAGCCATGTTTATTGGATCATTATGAATAATTGATCCATTCCATTTTGTAGCCAAATTGTTTTGTAGCAGGTGAATTGGGGTTTTATTTTGTCCATTTTGTAAACTGTAGACAAGAAAGAAGCTTTGCCTTATTTGTTTCTCATAGCCATGTTTATTGGATCATTATGAATAATTGATCCATTCCATTTTGTAGCCAAATTGTTTTGTAGCAGGTGAATTGGGGTTTTATTTTGTCCATTTTGTAAACTGTTAAGGATGATGATTTCAGATAAAATACCTCAATATTCAAATCACTCTTGTCAACTGTTGAAATCGCAATTTATAGCAACAGCTACATATTTTGTGGACATCATCTTCTTTATAGAATCTGATGTCTAGATATAAAGTTAAAATCAGTTTTAACCATAAAAACTGATGTCCAGTAATAGAGATACATTAGTTCCAAAATGAAAATCGATGTTACTAAAATATACAAACATCGATTTTTTGTCCAAAACGATATATTACTGAGTACCAAACATTAGATCCAAAATGAAAATCGATGTTACTAAACTATCCACACTATCCACACATCGGTTGTTTGTCAATAACGATATATTACTGTGTACCAGAGATCAGTTCCAAAATGAAAATCGATGTTACTAAACTATACAGACATCGGTTGTTGTCAATAACGATATATTACTGAGTACCAGACATCATTTTTTTCTTACCCACCGATGTTAATGTAAGTAAATATATCGGTTCTTACAATACTAGACTTTGTATATTGAATCTAAAATCGTGGTATACGTGGCAAATTATGCTTCAAAATCATGAAGAACAAGAAATGTTTATGGGAACCGATGTCTATAACAGTATCAGTCATCGGTTCTTAAATCAATAACGATGTTAAAACGCAAACTTGTGTTGTATAATCTATATTTCTTTAAGCATTAAATACAATAAAATGTGGGTTTAACAATAGTAAAACATGTAAGTTTGTTATCATTTAAACCTATCATCTAAACCCTAACCTCGCTCTAGATAGGATCTGTGTATATATATATACACACACAGATCTTATCCAGAGCGGAGCTGTGCTTTGAAATTAACGTGTGAAGTTCGAGTTTTTGGTCACTTTTCGGTAGCATATCTACATCTCGACCGTTCAGTTTTTAAGTACTAGAGTATAGATCATCTCTGCAAATTTTCAGCCAAAATGATGCTCGTTAAGGCATTGATAACTGCCTTAAAGCTAGTATGGTTCAGGTTGACAGATTCAGTCCGTCCATTGGTTTAAGCGAGTTAGATACCTTAACGATCATCAATTTGGCTGAAAATTTGCAGAAATGATCTACACACTAATACCTAAAAACGGGACGGTCGAGATGTGGATGTGCGACCAAAAGTGACCCAAAACTCGAACTTCACAAGTTAATTTCAAAGCGGAGCTCCGCTCTGGATAAAATCTATATATATATATAAAGTCTTTATCCATATATCTTTCCATTTCTCATCAAAATTGAAAAATAAAAACTTTTAAAAGGGTAGTAATAACTGAGTAGTTGATACGATTTTACCGTTATAATAAGGTAGAGATTCCATGATTCTATCCAATCCAATTATATTCCGATTCCAGATATATAGAATAATAGATGTAAGAGCAAATCTAGAAACGGCAACGACGTACTTCACAGTGGAGTTGGGCATAAGCCACCTTCCACTCTTATCCAAATTCTCCTTGCATAAGCAGCATAATCTTTAACGTACCAACATAAAAATTGTCCAAAAAAAATTGAAATGAGATATTCTAGCCAGCCCTAGGTAGATGAATGAAATCTATATTCTGCAATTTCAGAATATTCCAAGCCCCTTCTTTCTCTAGAAGGTTCTAAGTTTCATTGCAACTATCATTTACTTAATTTTTTTTTTTTTTAGAATAATATCATTTACTTAATTTGACTAAATAGTTAGCTAGTAATTAGAGTTATTCCCACAGATTCTATCTTTCAGTAAATGTCAAAGTATATGTTCATGCATGGTATATAACAAGTATAGCAAGTGGTTCCCAGATGAACAGGTCTACTGAACCCTCATGATCATCATGTAACGAGTGGAGCTAGCACCAAAATGGTAGATATACAAATGGGGGTCTAATCAGCTCCCAATCATCTCAAATGATTCGTCACCTGCGAGAGAAAGAGAGAAAGAATCACAGCAGGGACACATGACAAACCATCTTTTTCATACTCCATCGACATCGGATACGGGTGAATCCATCGATTCAATGTGCATCGTACGATACAGAAGCCAGTAGTCCATCTCTCTTTGCCTGGGGCGACACATTTCCGAGGGACATGCGCGTGGACTCTATGGACAAAGCACAGACGAGTCGAGTAGTGGTGGTGTCTTTGCTCATCTTGTTTGCCTTCCAAGTTGATTGAAACGATAGGGGAATAAGCATATCGGCCTACCTAGCTAAGACAATTATAGCAGCAAAGAAATGTGTTTGCTTTCTGCAAAATCTGATGGGACTCAATTCAGTGCAAGTGCAAGTGCAGGTGCTGGTTGGTTGGTTGAGTGGGGGAAAGTGGCATGTCCCACAAAGGCTGTAAATGTGTTGGAACTTCTGAGGCAGTTCTCAATGGGAGAAAAACGAAAGCTACTTGTTCTCGCTTTGTTTTTTCTTCTTCTTTTCCTTTCGCCTTTTATTTCACTGGTTGCTCTCTTTCGATTCGGAAGTTATCAACTTATGTGTCTTCCTGTTCTGTGAAATTAATTGCATTATTTAAGCAATATTATATATTTCATCGAATAATATTAATCTCCTGATGCGAACTCATATGTGCTACGTTAACTAATACAGTAAAAACTAATAAAGTAATATGGGATTCAGATCCAAAATCAATTGGCAATGAATGAATAGTAGTCCCAAATTCTTATAAACCTATTTACAAGGCCTCCATTTTCCCACGTGGGATTCATACTCTCAACACGTCCTCACACGTGTGGCGAATTTCCAAGCCATACACATGGACAACATATATGGAATGACGTGGAGCCCCTGTGGTCTCGATGCATTGAAGTAGAACGGAGGGCAGCTAGGATTTGAAGACTAGCTGCAAATTTGGCGTTTGGTGTCAAAATACTAATTATTATACCTTTCAGAGAAGGGAATAAAGCCAAGAGTCAAGCACATGGATTTGCCACTATGTATGAGCTTTTTCGGGCTTCTGAGGTGATTTCGGGCCTTAACATTGCATTTTATTATTTTCCAGCAATTTAGGTTTTCTAGTTCGTTTTGGATTTGTTTTCCTTTAATTCGTGGGCTTTTAGGCTTGATTGTTAGTTGCCCTTTGTTTTCTAGTATTTAAGCAGTCTTAAACAGTTGCAAAATCTATCTTTCATATTATTATCAATCAAATTGAGAGTTTTCTCATACTCTCTGGTGGACTCCAGAATTCTTGTTTTAGGTTTTATAGCTTGTAAACCCCGTTACTTCCAACTACGTCAGGTGGTATCGGAGCAGGTCTTCCATTTCTCTTTAATTTACCTTGGTTATTTATGGGTGACGAGCGTGCTGCTTCAGTTACCACAGTAGATTTGAGCTCTCTTACCGCTGTTATTAATGCGACTATGACCTCGCAAATGGGAGAGTTTCATGGATTGTTGGAAAGGAGGAATAACAACAACAACAACCACCGAAATAGAGGCGGGGAAGGAGCACAACGTGATAGGGCTCCATGTGGTGGTGGTGGAGTTATTAACAATTCTGAAAATGAATCCGAAGAAGAAATTGTGCAATCTAATCAACAAGGTCAAGCTGACCAGTATTTTAGAATCAAGGAAGATATTCCTTACTTTTTTTGTCACATGAGCACGGAGAAATTTTTGAAATGGTAGGTTGAGGTGGATAGATTCTTGAGACCATGGGGGCTCCGGAATACAAGCAAGTCAAGATGGTTGCTTTCGGTCTCAAGAGTACTACTATAGTTTGATGGGATTAGTTGAAGAAGTCTCGGTAGAGGCAGAGGAAGCAAGGAGTCAAAACATGGCGAAGAATAAAACAATTGATGATGGACAGGTTACTGCCAGTGGACAATGAACAAACTTTGTACCAGATGTATATTGAGTGCGTCCAAGGCACTAGGACTGTGATCGAGTACACTGCTAAATTTTTACACCTTTCATAGCATAATAACTTGGCAAAATCTGATAGTCATAGGGTGACTCACTAAATCAGTGGACTGAAACCTTCTATTCAGGAGAAAATTGGGATGCAAACTGTGTGGACTATGACAGAGGCTTCAAGCCTAGCGTTGAAAGAAAAATTGTTAAAGAAGACTTCACGAGCTTCTTCCTTCCAGAGCTATACCTATAAGAGGAGCACGAAGTTGGTGAATCTTTTAGTGGGCAAAGGAAAGGGTATGCTGCAGAATACAGGGAGTACTCCTAGGGCTTCTAATCCTTTTCCTAAAGGGACTAGCGGTTCTGTAGCTCTAGTAGTTCTAATGGTGCTCAAAATAGGGCCCCAATTTAGAGGCCTAACTATTATGCTAGACCTACTACAGATGTCTGCTACATGTGCAACAAACTTGGACACAGGTCTAATGATTGTCGTGAAAGAAAGCAATATGCCTTTATTGATGATTTTGACAAAGATGAGGAAGAAGAAGGAAGGAGTGATGAATATGTAGTGGCTGAGTTTGAAGTGCATGAGTCTCCTGAAAAAGTTAATATTATGCTCCAAAGGATCTTATTGTCTCCTAAAGAAGATGGGCAACTACGTAGTATATTCAGATCACTTTGTTCCATCAATAACAAAGTGTGGAATCTTATTGTGGATAATGGGAGCTGTGAAAATTTTGTATCTAGGAAGTTGGTGGAGTACTTACAATTACCTACGCAGCCTCATGAAGCACTTTATTCTCTAGGATGGGTCAAGAGAGGTCCATAAGTTTGAGTTGTTGAGTCATGTAAGGTTTTGGTTTCCATTGATAAGCATTATAAAGATTATGTGTTGTGTGATGTTATTGATATGAATGCATATTTTATTTTGTTTGGGTGACCTTGGCAATATAATGTGGATGTGACTTATAAGGGCAGAGATAATGTGATGATATTTATGTGGAATAGTCATAAAATTGCTATGGCTCTTATGTCACAATTTGAGAAATCTGGAGAAAAGAAAATGGAGTGTTTTCTGACCTTGTCTAGCTATGAGTACGAGATGGAGGAAGCCTTTGAAGAATATAAGGTTATCTATCCAATGGTAGTTAAGGGGTTGTTGACTACGGAAAAAGAAGACACGATAATCCCTACGGAAGTACAGTACGTAGATGTTAGGGGTTGTTTGAGGAGCTGATTTCAAATAAGCTTCCTAACAAGTTACAACCTATGAAGGACATTTAGCATCAGATTGATTTTCTTCTTAGAGCGAGTTTACCAGATCTGGCCCATTACTACATGAGTCCCATGGAGAATGAGATTTTGAGGGAGTAGATTGAAGACTTGTTGAGAAACAATTCATTCATGAAAGTATGAGTCCAGGTGCAGTTTCAGTCCTCCTAGTTCTTAAGAAAGGCAATCAGTGGCAGATGTGTGTTAATAGCAGGGCCATCAATAAGATAACCATCAAGTACAAATTTCCTATTCCTCATTTGGAGGATATGCTTGATGAATTGGAGGGTTCCCAAGGTGTTTTCAAAGATAGATCATCAAAGTGGTTACCACCAAATTTGAATCAAGCCAAGCCAGAGGATGAGTCGAAGACACCTTTCAAGAGCAAGGATGGATTATATGAGTGGATGGTGATGTCATTCGGGTTGTCTAATGCACCCAGCGCTTTTGTGTAGCTTATGAACAAGGTTCTTCATCCTTTTATTTGTTCATTTGTTGTAGTTTATTTTGATGATATATTAATCTATAGCAAAACCAAAGAAGAGCATCTGGTACATTAGAGGCAGGTTCTAGGAGCTTTACAAGAAAATAAACTGTACATTAATATGAAAAAGTGTACTTTTTGCACCAATAAGTTGGTATTTCTAGGTTTTGTGGTTAGGGAGGAAGGTATTCAAGTTGATGAAGAGAAATTACGAGCTATCAGAAACTGGCTTGCTCCAAAAACAGTTTCTGAGGTTTGGAGTTTCTATGGTTTGGCTACTTTCTATAAGAGATTTGTGAGGAATTTGACACAAGTATTTGCTAACGCAGAGTAAACCTCACCATTGAGAAAACTTCAATGTGAGGCTTATAACGTAGCCTACATGAGAATCAAATTCAATATGAAACAAAGTGTTTATAGTTCACAAGTAGTGGTATTCAACACAACCACATTAACTAACAACAATGCTAACAAGCAAGTAACTGAATAACCTATTCTACACAAAGTGTGAATTGATCTGAGTAGATTGAAGAATTTGGACACGCCTTCTGATATAACGTTGTCTCGAAGCCTCATTGATCTCAAGCACTATGCAAGAGAAGAATGCAGTGAGCAAGCAATGAGCATAAACAAAAGTAAAAGAAAGTTTTGTAAAACTAGTTTATGCAGACTATGCAACACAAAGATATTTCTCAATCAAAAAACTCTAACTTTAGAGATGTTGTTTCAAAACCTTTTATAGAAGAAAAAACTCCCCCTCAATTCGATCACATTGATCACAAATTGAGATAAATATGGAAAGATTTTTCAAACAGATCGTGAGACTCAATCAATCCTAACTAACAATATGTAATTGATATCTCAAAAGATATTTATCTGATATGCATTTCAAACGACTTTAAATGCAGATAAGATATTTGAACACTCTTTCCTAAAACTCCAATAAGATTGTAAACAGTTTAGATCCACAAAATAAGCAACAATCACATGCAATATGATATGATATGCAGATTGCTGTAGATTGAGCTCAGTGTATAATTCAAACCCTTGATTTATGCTGCCTTGAATGCACCAGATTCACGTCAGCTACTGCAACCGCTTTGCTTGATCTTTAATCTCCTAGAGCAATCGGGAAAGTAGGAGAGAAGAGTTCTCCTAAGTCTTTGGTCCTGCAATCTTCTAGTACACTTATTTCTTTTTGGTTATGAATACTCTGTTATGTGGACTAGTAATTTTAAATTTTATTTATTCTAAATAGTTTGTTTTAATGTTCAAAATTTAGAGAGATCTCAATGATATATGCTCTTTGTAGTTCAAGAGGAAAAAAAAAAAAAAAACATGGCCGCATATCAAGTGCAATCATCCTCTCCTAAGTATAAAGGGGAAGTGCGTATCCACCTTTTAGGTCCTAAATGTTAGTCTATCTCCTTCATAACTGTTATTGATAATTGACTCTTGATGTTTTGAGGAGTCTCAAGTGCCACTTTTAGTCGGAATGATGGCCAAAGGAGGCATTAGGTACCAATTTTTTTATTCATGTTCTAGTTGTAACGAAAAATGAACTTTGGTACCATTTCAAGGTAACAGTAAAAGAATGAGATTTAAGTTTTCAATAACTTTTAATGGGTACTTTTTATTTGCATTCTTTCATTAAAGGTCCAAATGTTCAATAATGTACAAATTAAAAAATAAAAAATAAAAAATTAGTGGCGTTTTCACCTTTTACTTTTGATGGTAAATTGAACTAATAATGAATGCGTACCACTTGACATGCCATGAAAAAGCTATCGCAGGTAGATCAAACCTTAATGGACTCATACCTGATGAAGCATAACTAACAACTCTATGATTACAAAAAAGTATCAATACTAATGTCACTAATCATCAAGTACTTTAACAAATTGATTCAAGTACTGCCCAGTCCATATTCAATAATTTTTCTCCATAGAGTTTTATTAAGTGGAGTGAGATAGCTCTTTCAATCAATGTATTGTCTAGCTAGACTCAGCCTTTCCAATCGAACAAACCCAATTTCATCGTTTTCTTATTCATACACAAACTTGTTGCCTTCACTAGGCAAATTTACTGAAACGTCAGCAGACACTTCCACCAGGCAATTTACTCTAATTTTAGACAATAAACATATCTTTGTGATGTCTTAAATGAAAACCCTTTAAGCAGCAAATGGACAAAAACATTTTGTGTTGGCTCTTTTTTTCTTTGCAACTTTTCATCATGCACGTAGAGAAAAGCTAATCAATTTGTTTGACCAAAAAGGCTTTGTATTATTGAATCTAATAGGGTACTCATCACTTTGGAAAGTGTTTTCTGGTCAAAAATTTCATCTCTATCTGAGCCCTCATTTGCTGAATGTCTTTTCATGAAACCAATTACGTGCATTGCTTTACAGCTTTATCTATTTTGGCTTACTGAACTGCTTGCACAAATGGGTCGATACTAATCGAAAGCGCATGCCGGAGAAGAGAGAAAGAAGCAATAGTGAAGCAATAGTGAAAATAAAATAAAATAAAATAAAAAAAGCTAGCTATGCTTGTTATTGATTAATCATTGTTGAGTCCATGTGTATTCCCAGAATAACAATTAAATCCCTCACGCAAGTAAACTTAGTGAGACTACAATTGCAAGGTCAGAAAGAGACCAATCAGATGCGATTAAATAAAAGGGTCATCAAAATTAAAGGCCATATTAAGCATTTCTTTGATTTGAATTTCACATAGGGTTTAAATTATTGGAACCCTAGCAGGCTTTATCAAAAAGATGTGCATTAGTGACATATAAAGATATACGTTGGAAATTGGACCCCCAATTACATGAGATGTGTTGAGTTTGTTGCAGAAACACATCCATAGAGAAACAATCATTTAACTTAAACATCAAGCATTTGGAACATCAATCTGATGAGGTCATCTGGAGAATGAAAACTGATCTTCTTCTTCGTTCTTCAATGAGGCTAGGTAGATGAATTTTGCTTGGATTAGCCTTTCTAGGTTGATAACTTGATATACAGAAATAAAGGTAACAAAGGTATCCCTCATATGCGCAATCTGGCGCGATTAAGGGTCAAAGGTTGATACCTTTGAAGCTTTGGGTCGAAACCCCAGGAATGTAACGATTCCACGCACCAATATTGACTATGATGAACGATGTACTGTGGTGAATAGGTTTGAGCAAAACTAGCGACCGTGATCTGTTATATATCCATGCATGGATATATGCGAATAATCCCTAATCTTAATAGTGTTATATGAGATATTTGTATTTGGTAGAAGCTCTCCGTGTTCATCTTGGTGCACGGCCTAGAATAGGGTTATTGGTGTTTTCTGTCTTTCTGACAATATTAAGACAACTAGCTAGACAAGATAATTTTTTTCAAAAGGGTTCGGCTTGGACCCGATCCGCTTCTGTGGCGGAAGTCATAATCGAATTAGACCTCTCTTAAACTCCCTTAGCCCTTAGGTATGGCTGAAGGAAATTCTTGTTCAATTCTCAACTGAAAATAAGTCCCTATTTCAATTAACTTTTATGACACAAGGTATATGTGCTAATGAAAATAGGGGAAACTTATTTGATTGTTGTGTGAATGTGTGATACCTATTGACCTCCGCAGTAGGTATCCATCTGTAATCCCGGCCAAATATAATGGGGTACTATTATACATTATGAAATGATAATGCATTTGTAAAAGACGATGTGCCTTTCTTTATACATTTGTAAAAATAATTGAGTGTAATTAAGTAGGAATTATGAACTTGAAAATGTCTTTGGTGAGGGAATGAACTGTTTTTCCTTGACAATGATAGCAAAATATACCCATAGAAAAGTAAATAAATTAATAAAATAAACTATAAGAATTATGAACACAAAAAATTTACCCACATTTGGCAAAATCATTGTCTATATCACCGGTGAGATACTCAATTTTCATATGAATAAAAATGGTTATGCGTGATACAATCAAGCTAAAATTTCCTCCAGCAAACTCCATATATTGCATCCTTAAGTAATGGAGGTTATTGTTTTTGGTGACTTCTCTGGGTACGTCAAGCAGAATGCTAGACCAACTGGCAGGTACCAAAATGACTCTGGGACCTTGTCAAGGAGAATACACAATGTCAGAGGTATAAACCGTACCGGACGGTTTATGCCTCTCCGATGCTGAAATCAGGTTATATTGCTAATTTGACAGAGTAATAGTGATGAAGGAGAAGTTATTATCTTGTTGAAGGTGGTTAAGTCTGACTTGTATACTTCATGATGGGAAAGGTGTTTCCCATTTCTTCGATGTGGAATGCAGTTCATCCCTTCATGGTTATAGCAAGTTCCGGTGTATAGTCTGGTGAGCTCTACTGGGCAGACCCCCGCCTTTGTCACCCAAGATATCACCCATTGTGAGCACCATCATGGTGGGTATTAGGCCCGGTCCATGATATGGCACTCGGTTGGCCCTACGGGGTCTGGTAGTTAGTATGAAATCTTGTGCTAGTCGAGTATTGGTTCGTATGTACAGTTATATCTTGGCAACAATAGATGCCCTGAGATAAAGCGATCAACATAGTTAGTGACTAACCCAAACCTTGTTATTGTTCAAATGTCCTACTAATTAATATATCCTAAGTTCTCCTACTAAGAAATCGAACGGCAAACTAGGTCAAAGGGATACTACAAAATAGTTATGGCATGGGATATATGAATAGTAGACACATACAAGAACGACCCATTCTCTCACACAAGCATTTACCAATCATTGGTAGCTAGGTCTGGAGGTCTTTCCAGTTAGACAATAATTAATTACACAACAATTGATGTGAAGTTTTATCTCAGAAGACCTAGGTACTAGAGTAGGAGTAAACCCCTAATATAACTACATATATTGTTGTGGCTCTTTTCCGATGGAGGGCAATTTCTGGAATGCACCCTGCGTATGGTACGCCCTAAACAGAAGTTAACGGAGGGGCAAAATGGTCATTAAATCTTTCACAAACGACAAGGTAGTTGCAGTGGGTAAAAGGCTCTTTTACTGTGGCGCCATCCCTCTCAATGGAGGGGTGAAATGGTCATTCACGTGCCAATCAGTCGTGGTCCGCCTAATCGAAGAGGAAGGCACTCCCACACATCTGTTGAAGTTGAATGAGAACTCGGAGGCGAGGTGAGAGAACAGTACGTTGGTGGAGGAATGACAAACCCAGAAGCCGCACTATGTGTTTGATTCTTGGACAGATAGCTCTAAAGGTTAATTACCATATTGCCTCAATCACCTCCTTGAAAGGGTTTCGTGACTCATCTTCCTTCGAACCTTTGACCATACTCTGAAACTTTGGCCACTTTCGTGTGTCTTCTCGCTTTGTTCTCATTTCCAAACTTAACGAATTATGCGTTTATGAATTCAACCGGATATCAACGTTCAACACACATGCACAACTCACAACACAAATCAAAATTAAGAAAACCAATGAAGATCGATCGAAACTGCCACCACGACAACGGCACCGCAACTGTAGAACTTACCCAAGATCATCAACTCAGCTCGGCCAACCATCTGGTTCGACCTATCATCCTTCCGAGTTCTGGGACCAGGATATATATAGCTACCGGAAAAGAGTCAGAAGTCCGAAATTGCTGCCAGAAACCGCAATCACAGTAAAAATCCTAAAGCACCCAAAATACAATTTCTCCAAAACGTAATCAAATCGAAGCACTACTTTCATAGACATGTAGAGCACGACGAGTAGACCAACTTCTGTACAACATGCAAGCTGCACCGCCGCCGAAGTCGCCGAAAATGGCTAGAAAGCTAGCGTAGTTGCAGCGGCTTCTCGAAGTCGTACAGTCGCCTATTGGATGATCTGAGGTCACAGCTCACACCATGCCGCCGAGAGGGTTTAGTCGCCATTGGTCCGTCGATTTGAGGTGGCCGAAATCGAGACATGAGGTCGGGTCAAGTTTTAGTGTCGCCGAGTCGTGAGATCGGGTTCGAGATTCTTGACGGTTCTGGGTCGTACGATCCCCATCTGGTCTTTAAAACCCCCTTCTAAATGAATTTCAATGGTTAAGATCAAGCATTGAATAATTTCAATGGTTCAGATTGCACCGCGGTCTTTTCTATTTCTCTTAAATGATTTTCCATAATTCCAAAACTTCAAAAAATTACTATAAATAGCTCGGTATCCGAAAAATTTTCCGAAAATTCTCACAAACTCATCTTTTTGTGTACTTTATTATCCAACTTTTAAATTAAGGATTTCACTTATAAAAATTTCTGAAAATATTCTTGAGTACCTTTTTATAATTACCTAGATCGTAAACTCAATCTCGACTAATTGCGTTTTCACATCTTAAATATTTTTTGGGGCTCACAGTATAATATCTGATACAACTGATAAACAACTTAGATCCCATTAGCAGACATATAAAGATATTGTGCGATCCAAATAATCGAAATTGAAAATCAATAAATTTGACATTACTCATCTATTTGTAGCGTATTAATAGGTACTGTATAAAAAATAATTAACTCGTTCCGCCGTCATTTCAACATCGATCAAAGCGGTTAACCCTTTATACGCTTATACTCATCTAAGAGGAGCCTTAGAGTGAAACCACGAGAAGATAAAATTTCTAAAAATTTTACATTTGTTGATATACCTTATGTCCACGAGAGTGTCAGAGCTGATAGCTTGAGAAAAGAAGTTGCGTATAAGCGGTTATGTACATATTAGTTTTATGTGTATTTAGGGTTTACGGTTAACCACGTGGATCGAGACCCAAACTACGACGAAAAAAATTAAAATTTTGACCATAACAATTTATGTCTGTCATGATAATATCTAACGGTCGAATTTGATAAATGCATACCTTGTTTGTCATGGAAGGCATATATTTACATAGAACTAATAACTTAAATACATTAGTAGGCATATGAGCATTTTGTGCAATCTAAATAATCGAAATTGGAAATCAATCAGTTTGACATTACTCGTCTATTTATATTGTATTATTAGATATTGTTACTTGGCAAGGTTTTTACTGAGGCAACAACTCATGCACCATTTCGTCTTTGACTTGGCACAAGGGAGAGTGTTAAAGGAAAAACATATTGTGCCTTCGTCAAAGCAATTGACGGAGAGGGAATCAAGGAATCAGTGATTACCATCAATCAGCACAATTATAGATCAATCAACAATCAATGTATTTAATGTAATTAATACTTCCGTTGTAATTCTATCCCTATATAAAGGGACTATGAAATGAAATTAGTAGACCAATTCCAATCTCAATTTACTTTAACACGTTATCAGCACGCTCAGAGTAAATAGCCAAGAAAAAAAATCAGTTTTTTTGTTACTTTCTTATTCCCGAAGAAAAAAAAAACCTAGAAGAAAAAGAAAAATTTTATTTTCTTCTCCGCCGTCACCACTACAGTACACCACCACCAGCCCACACGGGCCTCCTCTGCACACAAACTGCCTGCATCAGCAACAGCAGCACACCACCTTCGCAGATCCCAGCAGCCACAGACCGGTCTCCAGCCTCGCCAAGCGTTGCACCTCCTCCTCATCCCAAATCGCGCGCGGCCTCCCACCTGCACAGTCAAGACGGGCCTCGTCCACTCCTGTAGCACAGCCTGCGCCTACCCACAACCGGCCGACCTCACCTTGCAGCAGCAGTTGCTTTACAGCCTTGCAGCCCATCCCAGCAGCAGCCTGCGCCGATACCCAGCACCGGCGACCCCTTGCAGCCCAGCCCCGCTCCCTGCTGCAACCCCAGCCCCAAACACAGATCCCAGCAGTCCAGATCACCGATCCCACCAATCACCGATCCCAGCTGCTGCACCCAGAAGAAGAGGCACCTGCAACACGCTGCCCAGTGCCCCCACATCACCTGGCCCACTGCTGAAAAGAGAAAGGGAGAAATCTTAAGCACAAAAACATCGCTACGCACGCCTGTATCAACACGCGCGTGCGCTAGGACTGTTTTATTTTCTCGAAATCAAGTATGTTTTCTTTATTTTATTTCATGATTTTAACAAAGCATGTGAATTTTATTATATTTTGTTATTAAGCCTGTTTAGTCGATAATTTTGATCATTTGAAGCATGCCTTGTTATTTATGTTTTATATAATTACCTTTAAGCATGATAATATACTTCATTGTTAATGGTTTATTCATGAAATTTTGAGCATGTTTTATTTTATTTACACTTATATAAATTATGCCTATGCATGCTTCGTATTATGCTATTGTTTACATTTTATTTTATGCATGATATATTATTGCTATTATTATGTGTAACATATATTTTGGTATACATTTGTGAAATTTGAGCATGCTATGTAATTTATTTTAATATATGCTATGTTTTTATTATTTATTACGTGCTATGATTATTACTTGTTTAGAATGCTATACAAAAAGAATTGCGTTTTGCCATGATAATGAAAGTTCATGCACATTATAAATACACACTTACTGTGATAAAGTATTGTCACATAGCATCGGAAAAAAAAATGTGACCATTACGAATCTTGGTCTTGAAATCTAATTCATATTTTTGGAAAATAATTCACGTGAATGTCTTTATGACTGCGTAATTTATATCTTCCCTCTTGTTTTTATGTAGATGGCTGATCCAACTCGACCTGAGTTTGACATTTTGGACTCAGAAGGACTTGAGTACCATCGTTGGGTTTCCGATATGGAAACTGCCTTTGTGGCAAAAGATGACACTGCCACCATTACTGACCCCAAAGATGATGAACTATCTAATAAGGTGAAAGCAGATGCCTTAATGTTTCTGCGGCGACATATTAATCCTAGCCTACGCTGGGAGTACCTTCAGTTGAAGACACCCAAAGCACTGTGGGATACCCTTAAAGGACATTTTGGGAACATTCACGATACTTTGCTCCCAGGACTGGTTGTTCAGTGGAATGGAATCTGCTTGCTTGACTATAAAAAGATCAATGACTTCAACAAGGACATGTTGCGCCTAAAGGCACGTCTCAATTTTTGTGGAAGTGAAATCACAGAAGATGATATGATCTACAAGACTCTTACCACCTTTCCTAATTAAGCTTTTATACTAGCGAACCAGTATCAGTTGGAGTATGACAACAAAAGAATCACAACCTTCAATAAGTTGATAAGCCTACTGCAAGTGGCTGAGAGACAAAATGAGATTCTCTTGAATAACAATGCCAGGCCCACTGGGACAAAGAAAATTCCCGAGACTCATTATGGAAAAATGAAAGGTGGAAATAACTCCAATGCAAGGGGGTTTAGACGTGCTGATCCCTACCCACGTGGCAACAATGCACCACGTGGAAAGGGACATGGAGATTGTGGAAACAAGATGCAAAAGGAAAGAGTTGACAATGAACCATGCTATAGGTGTGGATTCATTGGGCATTGGTACAAGAACTGCCAAGCAAACAATAGAGTAGCAGCCAATTACAAGAGGTATAGAGAGTCTAAAAAACAAGAGGCTCACTATATGGAAGAAGAAAGTCATGACCTAGACGTCAACCTTACAATTGCAGACTTCAATGGCAAAGAGGAACTTGCTAAGTCAATGGATGCTCTCAATCTTGACTGATCTGTTTTTATTTTCCAAAGACAGTTGTGAAGGCATAATGCCTCACTTTTAATTAGACTATTGTTTGGTCTTAAAGTTTATTTTCAATCATGGATTGATGAAGAAGATTTCTGAACAAAGACTTTGATTTGATTATCGTTGGCTTATTAATAAATTTCAAATTTTATTCTGAAGCACTGAATTTATTCAAATTTATTTCTATACACATATTTACATGGTTCGACATAGCACTATAAAGATATAAAGCAATACATCTAGAAAAGAGAACAATTATTAGAATGAAAAGAATACCATTCTACGCAAATAGAAATACTCTAAAGAATATGAGTTATATTTTCTAAATACCTCCAATTTATTTGTAGAAATGAATGGAGGAGAACTTGAGTGCTTAGATGATAGTGGGACTACCCACACAATATTAAGAAATAGGCAATTATTCATTGAACTAATAGCCTATAATTCCTCTGTGACTACGATGATTGGATTATCACAACTAATAAAATGGAGAGGAATTGCAAAATTTTTGCTGCCTAATGGCACAACATTTAAAGTCACAGACGCTTTATATGCATCAAGAGCTAATCGAACCTTGTTAAAGTTTCAAAGCTATTTGTGCCAACGGTTATCATATAAAAACACACCGTGAGAATGGAACTGAATACCTTGATATTACATCTAATGACTGTGGAAGGAAACGTATCTTAGAGAAACTTATGAGTCAATCTAGTGGACTGTACCTCACTACGATTCGGATCATTGAATCCTATATTGTCACCAACAATGAAATGTGGGACACTGACTCATACAGACTTTTGCATGACAGACTATGGCACCGAGTTCGTGACATGATGATCCGTATTTTTAAAGAACTCACACGGACATCCCTTCTTTTGAGTGAAGAATGGGAGAAAAATCCACCACACTGCAAGGTGTCGGTTCTAGTATTGCTCAAATGCAATCATTGCCTTCTGAAGTACCAGAAGCACTACCTCCCTCCCATTATGCCTCATTGACTATTTCAAAGGCACATCACTCGTATTGCAAAGCCTGCTCTTTAGCAAAAACAGGATCGAGACCTTCCTATGCTAAAGATACAAAACAAAACATTCCATTCTTACAAATGATACAAAGAGATGTCTGTGGACCTATCCATCCAGAATGTGGACCATTCAAGTACTTTATGGTTCTGGTGGATGCTTCGACAATCTGGTCACTTTTCGTTTTATTCTCCACAAGAAATGCTGCAATACTTCTAGCACATATTATACGTTTAAGGGCTCATCACCCTATCAAGTCTATAAGGCTTGATAATGCTGGAGAGTTTACATCAAAAGCATTTGATGATTATTGCATATCTATTTGGATCGATGTGAAGCATCATGTACCTCATGTGCATACACAAAATGGTCTCGCAGAAGCCACCATCAAAAGAATACATATGGTGGCTAGGGCATTGGTTATGCGCACCAACCTGCCTATATTTGCATGGGGTTATGCAATATTGCACGCAGCTTTACTTATTCGTTTCAGACCCACAGGTAGCCAACCATTTTCTGCGTACCAGTTGGTAACTGGATATGAGCCTGACACTTCACACTTATGCATATTTGGTTGAGCAGTATATGTGCCTATTGCGCCCCCACAGCGCACCAAAATGGGTCCTCAGAGACGATTAAGTATTTATGTTGGATACGAATCCCCAACAATTATCCACTATTTGGAAACCTTGACAGGCGATCTCTTTACCGCTAAATTTGCGGACTGTCACTTTGATGAGACAGTCTTCCCGTCGTTAGGGGGAGATAGGAAAAAGGATTTTCCAAGGGAACGACAGGAATTGTCGTGGTTTGTCCCCACTCTATCTCATTTTGATCCCCGCACTTCACAAAGTGAAAGTGAAGTGAAAAGAATAATCGATCTTCAGAACGTAGCAGATTCGATGCCTGATGCGTTTACTGATATCGCGAAAGTGACGAGATCACATATACCAGCTGCAAATGTGCCTGCAAGGTTAGAAGTCCCCAACAAGGGGCACGGTGCTATAGATAGAGGCACTGCAACCGCACTTAATGGAGGTGTGGTTGAGGCCGTGGCTCCCCAAGGAAGAGGGGGAGGCCACTTGGTTTGATTGACACTCACCCAAGGAAGAAGAGGGTGAGTAAGGCACAAACGAATCATCAATGTATAGAATCCCTCTCATGAGATTGTCTCTTATTATAGTTATATCCATGAATCAATACTGGAGGACGCTCCGATGTTTGAAATGATCCCAGAGAACAAAGAAATCTCAGAGGATTATGAGAGTGCGTATGAGTTGATAGAAAGATCTTCCATACACATTGATGATATATACTGTTGCTCAAGGAATCATAGAGCACAATGATATCTAACCACGCTCTGTTGAAAAATGTCAACAAAGAGCAGATTGGCCTAAATGGAAAGAATCAATCCAGGTAGAATTAGATTCTCTGACAAAGAGACAGGTATTTAGTCAAGTAGTGCTAACCCCACCAAGTGTAAAGCCTGTAGGACATAAATGAGTCTTTGTCAGAAAGCGTAATGAGAAGAATGAAGTCCTGAGGTACAAGGCTCGCCTTGTGGCCCAAGGTTTCTCACAACGCCCTGAAATTGACTACGAGGAAACATACTCTCCCGTAATGGATGTTATAACGTTCCGCTACTTAGTTAGCTTAGTAATTTCCGAAGGACTGAAAATGCAGCTCATGGATGTGGTTACTGCATATCTCTATGGGGATCTAGATTCAGAGATATATATGAAAAGTGCCTGATGGCCTTGCATTACCCAAGTCAAGTGACTCTAAACCACAGAGTGCGTTTGCAATTAAGTTGAAACGCTCACTTTACGGATTGAAACAATCCAGGCGGATGTGGTATACCCGTCTAAGTGACTACTTGATTGGAAAGGGATATAAGAACGATGAAGTATGCCAGTGCGTATTCATAAAGAAAACAAGTTCCGGATTTGCAATTGTAGCTGTATATGTCAATAATATGAACATAATAGGTACTCTTGATGAAATAAGAGAAACCGCGAGCTACTTGAAATCCTAATTTGAGATGAAGGATCTTTGAAAAACTCTATTCTCTCTAGGCCTTGAACTAGAACACCGAGTTTGTGGAATACTAATCCACCAGTCTGCGTATGTCCAAAAGTCAAGCGATATAACATAGACAAAGCGCATCCTGCTAGCACTCCCATGATCGGTCGAAGTTTGGATGCAAGGAAAGATCCATTTCGTCCAAAGGAAGATGGCGAAAAGGTGTTGGGAGCTGAAATTCCCTATCTAGGTGCAATAGGCGCATTATTATACTTAGCCCAATTTACTTGACCAGACATTGCATTCTCAGTGAACTTGTTAGCTAGATTTAGCTCAGCGCTAACTCAGCATCATTGGAATGGTATCAAGAACATTTTCCGATACCTAAAAGGAACCATTGACTTGAGACTGTTCTTTCCCTACAGAGAGACAAGAGGGACCGCAGATGGAACTTTAATCCCTAAAGGAAATGTTGATGGCGAAAGCGCCACTCACTACACCAAAACGCCAAATAACGTTTTGGTTGGTTTTGCTAATACTGGGTACCTCTCTGACCCACATAAGATAGTTCCCAAACTAGTTATGTATTTACCATTGGGAACACGGCGATATCTTGGAGATCAACCAAGCAAACCCTTGTGGCTACCTCCTCGAACCACTCAGAGATCATTGCTCTACATGAGGCGGTTCGTGAGTGTGTATGGTTAAGAGCTATCATTACACATATTCGAGGGATTAGTGGTTTGAGTTCTACCACTGAAAAGCCTACTTGCATTTATAAAAATAATGTAGCTTGCATCGAACAGATGAAGTTAGGATATATCAAGGGTGATAATACAAAACACATATCGCCAAAGTTTTCCTACAATTAGCA
Source organism: Rosa chinensis (assembly GCF_002994745.2). Classification (NCBI taxonomy): domain Eukaryota; kingdom Viridiplantae; phylum Streptophyta; class Magnoliopsida; order Rosales; family Rosaceae; genus Rosa; species Rosa chinensis. The sequence goes on along the minus strand of NC_037088.1, from coordinate 16,929,538 downwards.
ACAACAGGGTCTCCTCAAGATTCAAATGAATCAAATAAGGTTTGAGGAGAATGTGGCAGATTTGTTCACCAAATCACTGCCTAAGGACACATTTGAGAAACATGTGAAAAGCATAGGAATGCGAAGACTTTCCAAGCTCCCTAGATTAATGTAAGTATCAGGGGGAGGTGTAAACGTTAGGGGGAGTCTAACACACACATGTCATACTCAAATGTAAAAAGGTGCGTTGTGCTCTTTTCCTTCGACCAAGGTGTATTTTTGTCCCACCGGGTTTTTATTGTTACTTGGCAAGGTTTTTAGTGAGGCAACAACTCATGCACCATTTCGTCTTTGACTTGGCACAAGGGGGAGTGTTAAAGGAAAAACATATTGTGCCTTCGTCAAAGAAACTGACGGAGAGAGAATCAAGGAATCAGTGATTACCATCAATCAGCACAATTATAGATCAATCAGCAATCAATGTATTTAATGTAATTAATACTTCCGTTGTAATTCTATCCCTATATAAAGGGACTATAAAATGAAATGAGTAGACCAATTCCAATCTCACTTTACTTTAACAACATAGAACTAATAACTTACATACATTAGTAGGCATATGAGCATTTTGTGCAATCCAAATAATCGAAATTGGAAATCAATCAGTTTGACATTACTCGTCTATTTATATTGTATTATTAGATATTGTGTAAAAAATTAACCTGATCCATCATCATTTCGACATTAGATAAAGCGGTCAATTCTTTATACACTTCTACTTCCCTAAGGGGAGCTGAATCACAAAGAGATAAACTTCCTGATATTTTTACATTAGGTTATATAGCTCATACTCATGAGAGTGTGAGAGCTTACAGATCAAAAAAGTAAGTTGCGAGTAAGCGGTTATGAGCATTTTAGTTTTATGTGGTATTTTAGGTTTATGGTTGACCTAGTAGATCGAGATCCAAATAATGACGAAAATAGTTAATATTTTGACCATGATCATTTCTTCTTATTATGATAATATCCAACGGTCGATTTTGATAAAGTCTTTTTCATCCACATTGTTCCTCATGGAATGCATACTATTTGATACAACTATAAACCACATTAGTAGACATATAAGAATTTTGTGCGATCCAAATAATCAAAATTGAAAAGTAATAAATTTGACATTACTCATCTATTTATAGGATATTAATAGGTACTGTGTAAAAAAATTAACATGTTCCATCATCATTTCGACATCGAACAAAACGGTCAACCCTTTATACGTTTATATTTATCTAAGGGAAGTGAAACCATGAGAAAATAAAATTTCTAAAATTTTTCATTGGTTGATATACCTTATGTCCATAAGAGTGTGAGAGTTAACAGCTCGGAAAAAAAAAAAAAAAAAATTGTGTATAAGTGGTTATGCATGTGCATATTAGTTTTATGTGTATTTAGGGTTTATAGTTGACCACGTGGATCGAGACCCAAAGTACAATGAAAAAATTGAAATTCTGACCATAACCATATCTTTCTATCATGATAATATCTAATGGTTGAATTTGATAAATTCTATTTCCTCCTCCTTGTTTGTCGGGGAAGATATAGATTTATATAGAACTAATAAATTAGACCATATTAGCAGGAATGTAAGCATTTTGGGCAATCCAAATAATCAAAATTGAAAATCGATCAGTTTGTCATTACCCTTCCATTTATAGTGTATTATTAGTTACTGTGTAAAAAAATTAACCTGATCGGTCATTATTTCGACATTAAATAAAGCGGTCAACCCTTAATACACTTCTACTTCCCTAAGGGGAGCTGAATTACGAAGAGATAAACTTTCTAAAATTTTTACATTAAGTTATATAGATCGTAGCCACGAGAGTATGAGAGCTGATAGATCGAAAAAATAAGTTGTGAGTAAGCGGTTATGTGCATTTTAGTTTTATGTGGTATTTTAAGTTTAGGGTTGACCTAGTAGATCAGGACCCAAATAATGACGAAAATAGTTAAAATTTTGACCATGATCATTTCTTCTTATTATAATAATATCTAACGGTCGATTTTGATAAAGTCTATTTCCTCCACATTGTTCTTCATGGAATGCATACTATTTGATACAACTAATAACACAAGTTAAGCCACACTAATATTCATATAAGGACTTTGTGTGATCCAAATAATCAAAATTGAAAAACAATAAATTTGACATTACTCATATATTTATAGGGTTAATAGGTACTGTGTAAAAAAGTTATCTCGTTCCGCCGTCATTTCGACAACGAACAAAATGGTCAACCCTTTACACGTTTATATTTATCTAAGGGAAGTGAAACCACGAGAAGATAGAATTTCTAAAATTTTTCCATTTATTGATACACCTTATGTCCATGCGAGTGTGAGAGCTGACAACTCGAAAAAAGAAGTTGTGTATAAGTGGTTATGTGGATATTAGTTTTATGTGTATTTAGGTTTATGGTTTATAGTTGAGGCCTTGGGAGTTGCTTGGAGAAAGGGTTGGACTCACTTATGGCTTGAAACAGACTTATATCTTGTGGTGCACTACTTCAATAATCCTAAGTTAATTCCATGGAGATTGCGAGTGGTGTGGAATAATTGTGTTTATTTCTCCCGTCTAATCCATTTCAGAGTTACTCACATTTACAGGGAAGGTAATATGGTAGCCGATGCGCTTGCTAATTATGGTGCTACTATTGTTGGTGCTAGGTGGTGGGACTCTTTACCTACCTTCATTGCTGGCTACTATGGAAAAGACTTATCGTCTGCTCTTTCTCACAGATTTCGTTAATGTCTTGGGTCTTTAGATTGGTTTGGGTTGCATTTACTTGGTTGGTTTTTTGTTGTTTTTCTAGTTTTTTGTATACGAAGAGGGTTCTGCCTCTTCTATGTCTGTACTTGTTGGGTTTTGGTTTGGTCCCCCCAACTTATGTAATTTTGCACTTTCTTTTAAATAAATTAAAAATAGGGGGATGGGGGTTGGGTTCCCAGAGTGTGGCAGATCCTTCTCCTTTGGGATTGAGGGTAGGACTTGTTCCCTACATTGTCTGCCTCCGAGGAACTAATATCGTCTAATCCCTTATTTTATTTTATTGAAAATAATAATAATAATAATAATAAATAAATAAAAAGTTTATAGTTGACCACGTGGATCAAGACCCAAACTACGACAAAAAAAATTAAAATTTTGACCATAACCATATCTTTCTATCATAATAATATCCAATGGTTGAATTTGATAAATTTTATTTCCTCCGCCTTGTTTGTCATAGAAGATATACATTTATATAGAACTAATAAATTAGACTACATTAGTAGGAATGTAAGCATTTTGTGCAATCCAAATAATCAAAATTGGAAATCGATTAGTTTGACATTACCCATCTATTTATACTGTATTATTAGTTATTGTGTAAAAAAATTAACCCGATTAGTCGTCATTTCGACGTTAAATAAAGCAGTCAACCCTCTATACACTTCTACTTCCCTAAGGGGAGCTAAATTATGAAGAGATAAACTTTCTGAAATTTTTATATTAAGTTATATAGATCATACCCACGAGAGTGTGAGAGCTGACAGATAGAAAAAATAAGTTGTGAGTAAGTGGTCATGAGCATTTTAGTTTTTTGTGGTATTTTAGGTTTAGGGTTGACTTAGTATATCGAGAACCAAATAACGATGAAAATAGCTAAAATTTTGATCATGATCATTTTTTCTTATTATGATAACATCCAACAGTCAATTTTGATAAAGTCTATTTCTTCCACATTGTTCCTCATGAAATGCATACCATTTGATACAAGAAGTTAAACCATCACTACAAAAAAAAATTGCAATGGCCACGGCACAATGCCGTCGCAAAAACCTATTATGCCGTCGCAAAAGAGCATTGGCGACGGCTCTGCGACGGCAATTCTTCCGACGCCGTTGGTGGCCTTGCCAATGGTATTTGCCACTGCAATTCGCCGTCGCAAGACTATTAGCTACAGCAAAACGTTTGCCACCGCAAGAATTTTGCGACTACAAAATGCCGTCGCAAATACCAATGGCGACGCCACCAACGGCTACTGAAGTTTTTTGCCATCGCCAAAAGTCATTTGCTACGGCAAAAATGCCATCGCAAAAATATTATTTATGAAAAAAAAAATATCAGCATGCAAATGCATGCCGATTTTTTTTTTTTAATGAATGAAAACCATACAAAAAGGAATGAAGCTTATATAAAAGGAAATGTTCGACTTTAATTTTCCTCATAAATGTTACAAAATGAATAAAGCTTCTACCAAAATTTACAAGATCGATAATTAAGCTTTACAAGTTAGTTATTTTCCTCTAGCTTCTTCAAGATGAACTTTGCAGGGATCTTCGTTGATCTACTTCATGTACCAATTACTCTACTGTTGTTGCAAGCCTCCTATAACAGAAAGTTAGAAATCTTCAAGCATTCATTAAAGAAACAAAAAGCTGGAAAACTAATGGGAGATGTACACATGACATAGATATTGTTCATACCAGTACATACAATTAATATTTCACTTGAACTCTTAATTACTTTTTGACATTTTGAGTCAGCAAGTGTGCTAAATCTAGGTCTTTCTACGATTAAAGCTAGAGTAGTTGATTTGAAGAATGCTAAATCCATAGTTCCATACTTACCTCGAAATATGTCTGAATTTCCATTCATTATATATCATGAAGATCTCTTCCAATTAGTTCCTGAATAGGGGGCTGCTGCGAGTACTCCTGAAGGAACACGAAAAATTATTCAATTCATATGCATAAGTCTAAGTTACATGCACTGTACTTACACTTGAACAATAAGAAAATTACAAGGCTCCACAAAGGGATATAGAACCATAAACTATAACCATAAGTACAGATGTAAACAAAATAACACAAAGGGATTTAAAGCTATACTTGTGCATATCTCCATAAATATCAAAATAGAAAGTAATAGATGGACTTGACGAAATTGTTTTGACAGCCTGCATTGAAGAAACAGAAAGCTAAAAAACCAAACATGAAAATGACAAACAACAGAGCAATGAACAAATACTAAAAAGAGCATATAAATATATTAGACTATAAAAAATATATATATATAAAAAAAAGACTCACCATGTGCTCCCAGATTACTACTACATCATTCGAAAATATCTATATATGTATATAACACACACACACATATATATTTAGCTGTGTGGAAGCTATTCAATAAACCCATCAATTTTATCACCTTAACATCATTATCAAATGAACCCGTCCATTTAGAAGTTAGCAAAGACTTCATAACAGAGTAAGCATAGCACGGTTACAGTTGGTGAATTTGCCTTGTTGGTGTTTTGTTGATGTGATAAAAGTCTTGTAGAATAAAGCTGCTGGTTCGTGTGCTATCTGTTGAAGATGAGGGTAGTGAGGCAGGTATATATACATATTCTATGATTTTAAATCCATAACTTGTGTTTCCTTTTACTGTCAAATTCTTAGATAAACAGTTGGGCAAATCTACCCAACAAAATCTTCCATATAAAACAATTGAAAGAATCAATCAGAAAAAAAAAAACAAAAACAAAAAACAACAACAACAGCAACTACTACTAAATACCAGACTCTCTACAAAATGCGCAAGAAAACCAAAAAGCAGCCTCAAATAAAGTTCTGTTATTATCCTCAGTTTATGGTATCCAAACAAATAAAAAAATTATTAGTACCTGAGCTGCATCAATTTCTATGGTTTGCTTTGATACTGCCTTGAGAGTTGCTCAAAAACATAACCATCTTCAGCGAAGAAGAACTTGGTGTCAATCTCTCTCTTGAAACCACCATACTGAATTGGTATCTCCTCAGCTGGAATTTACCTAAAAATATACAAAATTCGTTCATTTCGCAAATGTCAAGTTTATAATGGAGTCAACATCAGATCTTTGATGGCTAATAATGAAGGGAAAAGACTTACTTGAGAAGGGTCTCAGGGACCACAACAAACTTGCTCTTTGTTCGTTGAGTCAAGAGTGGAGACCATAGTACCAGAATGGAACCTTGATGAAAATCTACAATGAAAATGATCCAAAACCCACCACTTTAGAACCAACAAAACACAGGTCTTCTTGCACTCCATCTCTATTATGGAATTGGTGAAACTAGTGATCTGTGAAGCAAGAGTATTTTTCCACAAAATTCATGAATGCTACAATTTCAAAATGCCAGATTACCATATGAAGAATGCACATCAGTAAGTACTGAATGTACTGTCATCATTTTAGAAAGAAAAAAAAAAGCTTGTTTTTACAGCCTCTTCTATTAAAATAGTAGATATGAGTTAGGCATAATGGAATTTGAAAAAGTTCATTTAGACATAATTCAATCTCTTGTATTAGAATTAGACATAACTCAATCTCTTGTATTAGAAATAGAAATAATGGAATTAAAAAAAGTTTATCATCACATTCCACTTAAACCAATATAAGGGTTGAGGCTAACAAAAATTAGCCATAAGCATTTCGTCAATCAATAAAGCAATTTCAAACAGGCATTCTGTAGTTTGAGGGTTGTGTGCCATATGCATCAACTGTTTAATTCATTATCGGCTCAAAGATACACCATATGCATATGCAAATAACCAAACTCAAAAGGATCTGAATCAAAAATATGAAGAACTAAAATAGTTAAAAACAAATTCAAGAATAAAAAATAAAGCAAAACATAAAAAATAAAAAACAACTCGCCCAAATAGGCAAAGAAGAGCCAATTGATGCATGCATGATGAATAACAAAATTGGAGAGATTATTGGCACCAGCTAGATGTGTAGGTGCAGAAATTATTATTGAACCATGTTGTCTTGTACAATGATCAGATATGCTGACCAAATAAAGTATTAGAGATAATGGAAATAGAAGAAAGCAGGTGTGAAAAGCATGAATGAATGGAAGACAATATGCATGGCAAAGAAGCACCTGAACTAATTGCTCAAACTATTGGAGCTGAGATAGAAAAGAAACTGGATTCAGATACTACCTTGTAAAAACCCCATTACTCGTTTGTGACATCAACTAAAATACAATGCAGAAAACTTACTTGTTGAACAACTCAACCCTGTATTCCATCTCCTTCTTTGCCATACCAAAAATTTGCATATAGTTATTTAAAAAGCATGAGTTCCAGGACAATAACTCAATAGCAAAAGAGTACCAATCCATCTCCAAGAGTAAAAAATAAACCATCTTGTCGCCTACTAAACTCTAAGGAAATAACTTTGTTTCATTAAGATCAAACAAAAGAGTCGATTTTGAATGTAATCCACAATACCAAATAGGAAGTATACAACTTACATGTAAAAGCATATTATGCTGTGAAAATAAAGATGTTCAACTTGATCTAATTTTGGTATGTACCTTTACAAAGGAAATACAAACTGATTTGCCCCCTTCTCTCTTTCACTGCAGTAGCTAAGCCTTTATAAACACTGCAAATAATGGAAAATAGAAACTTCAAAACACCATAATATAGAGCAAAAACACACCCCAGACCTGGCATGAATTGAACATAATAAAGCAGGGGTTACAATCTCCTTCTGTATTGGAAGACTTTGGATTTAAATTTGAAATTGCTGAATTTTCAAGGAAAGAACCAAAAACCAATGCAAGAGAAGTCAAAATGAACCAAAATCCCACAAAGAGAATTTGCAGCCAAACAAAACGCTTAATTTATCAAACCTATGAATAACTTAGCCTTACAAACTAAATCCAACTTACCAACTAAACACCATAGATCGAACACTCACCATAATTTCAACCATAGATCGAACACCAACAAAACAAAAACAGAAAAATAACACACCAATCACAAAAACCACTCACCAAAACCACAAATCAAACCATAAACAACTGCAAATACAGAGAACTACAAATCCGACTGGCCTGCCCCTTTCTTCACAGATCATGCAGACAACCCAAAGTTCCCTAACAAACACCTTTCTATTTCTGCTGAAACGAAGGCACGCGATACATTAAGGAAGAGGTTACATTAAACGTTTAGTTCTAGTGAATGTCAACAATCCCTTCAGCTACAAAGTAAACAAAATAACTTCTAATCTCTACTGTAATTTCATGGTAGCAGGGAAGTCTTTAGTTTTCCCAAATTCAAAACCAATATGAGATTTTTAGACAGTTGAAAAGTTACTGTTGGAAACCATACACAAACTTCATGCATCATCGCATTATTTCTATAGCAGATATTCAAAAACAAAGCTCTATTTGTCTCATTTTAGCTCACAAAACAACTGATTCACCAAGCAAAGAAAAATGAAAAAATTTCACTGATAACAAACAGATCACGAACGAAACTAAATCCAGAGTAAAGAGACGAACCTGTTCCACCATCACCAACGATTACAAGCTTGAAGCTCGGGTACTCCACGGTCTGCTGATTCGGCAAAGCCTACAAATGCAACAAAAAATTATAAAAAAAATCAATAAAAAAATCTTTTTTTTAACCCACCAAACGAAGATCAAAATCGGCGAAGGAAAAAAAAAAGCTGAGATACATTTGAGTTTTTGAGGTCGAAAAGCAGTAGTGCGAGTGGCGCTGAGAACTGAAAATGAAAGAGGGAACGATGAGAGATTTGTCAAGGGTTTATATAGCAGGAGCGTTTTGACAGAGGTGGCAGAGGTGGAGGAAGAGCTGCCCGGCACAGAGAAGAGGGAAGGTGGGGGCGATCTGAACCATGGGTATCCAGACGGCGCGTGGTGTCGAGGATGGAGGTTACACAGGATTTGGGTTATTGGCAAGTGGTGGAGACCAGTTGTGTTGCAGGGTTTCGTTTTCGATCTGGTTTGTGGATTTGTGGTTAGATCCAATCGGATCGCTGCTCAAATCCATTGGAGATTGGGGTTTCAGATCTTGCAGCAAGCGATCCCTTGATGGTGGGTTGGAGGAGGGTGGCGGTGGGTGTCCCGGATCTGGTATTGATCTTCATGGATTAGGGGGGGTCGTGTTTTGGGGTTGGGAAGGAATCAGAGAGAAAAAGAGAAAGAGGCAACGCTACAAATGGGGAAACTAATCGAGAGAGAGTGAGAGTTAAATGTGAGAGGAATGAATCATACGATGGAAGACATTCGCAGTAGCAAAGCCAAGTGATTTTAGCGACGGCATCATACTGCTGACGCAAACCTATTATACTTTTGAGACTACATGCTTTGCCGTAGCAAATATAGGAGCTTTGGCGACGACAATTGAGTACCAACGCTAACCATGTGTAGCATATATGCTACGGCTCTCCTTTGCCGTCGCAAACTAATTTTTATTTTTGCTACGCCTTGTTTCCCGTAGCAAATCTATGACCAATGGCGAAGGCATTTTTGCGCCGACACTAACTGTGGTGGCCATTGCAATTATTTTTTGTAGTGCACATTATTAGATATATAAAGATTTTGTGTGATTCAAATAATCGAGAAAACTGATAAATTTGACATTACCGATCTATTTATAGCGTATTAATGAGTACCGTGTAAAAAATTAACTCGATCCGCCAGCATTTCAACATTAAATAAATCGGTCAACCCTTTATACGTTTCTACTTCCCTAAGGAAGCTGAATCACGAAGAGATAAATTTTCTAAATTCTTTACATTAGGTTATATATCTCATACCAATGAGAGTGTGAAAGCTGACAGATCGAATAAATAAGTTGCGAATGAGCGGCTACTAGCATTTTAGTTTTATGTGATAGTTCAGATTTAGGGTTGACCTAGTAGATCAAGATCCAAATAACAATGAAAACATGTACATTTTTTTACCATAATCATATTTCTCCCTCTTGATCACATCCAACGGTCAAATTGCCAAATTCTATTTCCTCTACCTTGTTCATTTTAGAAGGTATATTTTTCCCAAAAACAATAAACATGCTAGACAACATTAATAGGTTATAAAGATATTATGCGATCCAAAAATTTGAGATGTTTATCAATTCGTGTTTTGGCTCCCAGGGAAGTATAAAAGTTTATAGGGTTAACTACTTTGACTATGTCGAAACGACGGCGGGCTGGATCAATATTTTTACATAATACCTATTATTAATAATAAACACATGGAGATTTTTAAATTTATCAATTTTTAATTTCATTTTTTTCTTTGAATTGCACAACACATTGAAAAATATGCCTTTTTTTTTGTCACAATTTCATTTCACCTATGAAAATATTTAGAAAATATGAGTTTCTATAGTCTCTCTTTTTTTTCCTTCTCTGAAACGTTCACCTCAACTATTGAAATTCTCTACCTTTATTATAATAATAATTACGCATTTTAGTATAGTTTAAGTAATAATTTTTACAAAATCTGGTAAAAGAGAAAAACCTGTAAAACAAAATAACGGGCACTTTTTTCAGATAAAAAAAGACCCAAAAAGAAATAAATTACACTTTGCCAAAAAGACAAACCCAATTACCCAAACAAAACAGCTGATACGTGGCTAGAACCGGAAAAGCCACCTTAACAACTACGTGCCCTCACCACCTGGTCAATGCTTGTGGATGATATAAATTTCCTTCATTTAGCGAAAGAGGGCGGTGAATATTTCACCGGAAATTTGTCCCGAGTATTTGGGCTGCTGTTCAGGCGAGTCGAGGAGTACTAATTCAATTGAACTTCCCACATGTTTTGATCAAATGGATTCCTTTAATTTGAGTCTTTATTTACTATTTTCTGCAATGAAGATAAATGGAGCTGCGTCACTCCCACAATCCAGACCAACTTTAATAAGGTCCATGAGACCATTAACTCACAGCGGATGCTATGGCATCCAAATTCGGCACTTTGGCAGCCTGAAGAGGAGTCTTAAATCCCAACTTTGGTATTGACACATCACCCACACCATCAATCAACAAAAATGCCACTCTTCTTTTTAGCTGCTGGGGATGCCGCATGTATCTGGGTTTTAAGAAAAATGGAATCTTTTGCTTTTTTTGGTCTCCTCCTTTGTTTGCAGCACAGTTTTGTTTCAAAGCAGAGTCATTGCTGGAGCATCTCACACTTCTGAAAGGCTTCAGTGGCGATCCTTGTTTGGACCCAGAAAGAGAGAATTGCTTTTGGAACTGGTCTTGTGGTTTAAGAATTTGCTGATCGATTACAGAGGAATTGTGGCTATGGCTGAAGCTCTCCATCTTTTTATCTCCACTGTATTTATTCTGCATAAAGGTTCAAACTTGAAAGCAGAGGAGGATTGATTCTCAGTACCCAATCACATTACGATTTTAGAAGCCATGGAAGTGAAACTTTGTGACAGATGAACTCACCAACAACAAGAGCGAAACGATGACGACGACCTCCGGTGACGGAGATGGAGGTGGGTTTTCAGATCAGAGGGAGTAATTTATTCTCGTTGTTTCGGAGCTCTGATAGTCTTTGCCTCTTTGGGATCTCGAAGTGAGAATGGGATTGAGAAGTGAGCGCAGAGAGAGATGGGCAAGACAGGTGACTAGCATTCTGTATGAATTGCCTTAAACACCCTCAAGAAATTACTGTAGCGGAGAAAGTTCTTAGTGATAATGGTAGTTAAGTAGGTAATTACATCAATGATCTTTGACTTCAAAATCTATGGACATGATTGAACCACGACTGCTGGGCCCACGAGGGCGCACCCTACGATGAGGGAATTTCGTTGCTGTCGTTGGAGGTAAGCTGTTGATCGAAGTTGGTGGAGATCGATACAGCCTTTGCAGATCAACAGTAGCTTCATGCAATGATTACGTACCCATTTTGATCCGATTCCTCACCATGCATAGGAATCAATCTCCTGAAGATTGGGCCAGGTTTGAAGTTAAATTGGGGCTCCAAGTTTCCTCCTATTGTGCTGTTTTCTCGAAATGTGCTTTGCCTTTTCCGTGTCGACGTTTGTTCTGTTCTCACCCTGCTTGAAAATTGCAAGAGCTACCTGTTTGGGCTTTGCTTGTTTGGTGCTCATTAGACATTAAGCACCCCATTATTTTGTGCAATGTCTATAGGAATCCACAGGTTCGTACTTTCTAACAGTAGTGGCCTACCTGCATAGAGCCCTCTATTTTGGTTCCAGCCCGCTCTATTAGTTGAGGATGATCTGTTATTTTTGAGGTTCTTAGTTTTATTTTGGACGATGAAAAATAAACATTACAACCCAACTCTCTAATTAGGTTGGGCACTTGGGCCATAATGTGCAAGATATCTATCTGCAAGTTCACTAAATTGCACCGTCTTGGGATTGTAAAAGGGTGACACGACAGAATGCTTGTTTGGTACATGGGTTTAAGTGAGACTATGGCTGTGTTTGGGGGGGCTACTTATAAGCACATGACTTGATTGTGTTTGGTAACCCGGCTTATTGTCGGCTTTCTCCAGAAGCTGCGGCTTTTTTCATCAAAAAGCTGAAGCTACCTCACCCCGGCTTTTAGAAGCCAGAAGCCGCGCGCTACTGTAGCGATGATTTAATGAATTTTTTGAAATACCATTGGGTACCCTCATGAACTTGAAGGAATTACAGACCAACCTCTTATCTTCCTCAACTATCTCTCTCTCTCTCTCTCTCTCTCTCTCTCTCTCTCTCTCTCTCTCTCTCTCTCTCTATCTCAGTGCTCTTAGGACGAGATCGTGCATTCATCGGCGCCTCCACCTTTGCTCTCCCCGGTGGACACCTCGAGTTCGGTAAGGAGTATTGTTTATGATTTTGATTTCTTGGGGTTTGATTTCATTTCTCTCTGTCCTGAATCTTGGTGACTGTATCTTGATCTGGGCTTTTTGAGTGTATCTTGATGTGGGTTGTTCTGGGTTGCTGTTAAGAGTGAGGAGTGTGACTATAGTTTGATATCTTGATCTGGGTTGATGATTATGTGTGAATATATATAGTTTGATATCTTGATCTGGGTTGATGATTATGCGTGAATATTGTTTCGATTGTTATGGAATCTTTAAGCTGGATTAGGAGTGAAACAAATTGTAATTTATCCATGGAAACTTTGTGCAGAGCTTGATGACTTTGTATTAGGTTTCTTTCTTGCTGCTTCATTTTTTTTATTGGGGTTGTCTTATGTTGTGTGGTTCTGTGAACAATATTGTAGGGGTGGCATCTTTTTCATATAGGAAATATTGCAATTATTGTAATGTGATATCTAACCTGGTTCAGTATACATTTGAGTTGTTATCTGATATCTTGTTCATGGAAGAGTTGTTTTCTGGTATCTTGTTCATGGAAGCTGTAGTGATGAAGAAAATGCAGATGATGAATGATTGAATGGACATATAAAATAGACAAATTATGGAAGTTGTTATCATATTCATTCATTCATCTTTATTCAACGTGGGACATGGTTGCACTTCTTGATATACACATTTTTACTGTTTCAAATCTGTGACAAAATCTTTGTTTAATGTGGAATAGTATTTGTTAATTTTGTGCTTTACCTTTGCATTCAACTATCAGTTACAATGATTTCTGAGAAATTTGTGGATAATGAAAAAGCAGCAGCAGAAGTTAGCTATTTCTGGCCAAGTAGAAGTTAAGATGCTTGGAGGAAGGAGCTAAGATGTTCATGCAAAAACCAATCAAACAGTCAGACATTAAGCAATTGAGATGTCATCTGATAAAACTGCAGAAGCTGAACACACATACTTTGTTCTGGAGGAGAAATGGAGAGAAGCTAAAGAAATCACCTACCTTTTTTTTTTCCCTTCAGAACTTGCTATCTTCATATCTTGATGAGTTCTTTTAAATGCATTTCCATCTCACTGTTGTCCTTAGTTTGACTGAAATCATTTGCTACTGTGGTGATAATTGGATGGAGCAAAACTGTAAATATATATTCATTGAAAATAAATCTGTACCAAGTAAAGAAATCATATCTTATATAGTACATAGAAATCACCTGCTAATTTTTGTTTTTGGATTTTGTTTCCTCAAAACTTGCTATCTTCACATTTTGGATGAGGCAAATATTTTGAATTAGCATACATTTGTTTGAGATTTACAATTTGCCTTTAAAAAGTGTTAGAATTTGTGAACATTTGAATATGTTATGATATTTTTTGTGATTACTTGATGCGAACCAGAAATCAATTGTTATTAATGTTACTAATATATTTGTATAAGTTATTTTTAAAATTATCCAATATTAATAATATGGTCACCATGATTTATAAAAATTGAAAGTTGACAAAAATTAATAAGGACATAATAAAGATTAAAAATAATAACAAAAGCATTTGAACAACATTGTATTACCAAAAAATTAAGACAAAATAATCTCTTGTCCAATTTGGTCATTCCACAAACAAAAGCACAAGCCAGTTTGAGTTTACCAAACACTTTGCCACTGCTTTTGCCACTGAAAGCACTTATAAAAAGCCAGTTTACCAAACATTCAGCTACTTTGCTTTTCAGCTACTTATTCTCAGAAATAAGTAAAAGCCAGCTTTTCCTCAAAAAACAGCCATACTAAACATAGCCTATGCTGGTGAGTATTAATTGACCTGAATAAGAGATGGTGAATATTAATTAGTTAATAGCAATACGTCTCATATTAAGAAGGTTTGAATGTTTCACTTAATCTAGTGTCATTTTACAATCCTAAGTATTATTTAAGTTAATCTACGATGTTTCCGTCAAATTTTCTACTGAAGAATTTAAAAAAAAAAAATTTATTTTCCTAAATTTTCAAAATTATTCATTTATTGCCCTAGGTTTTCAAAGTTAATCAATATTTGGACCAAGAACTTTAGATTCAATGGACCCGGGCTGGTTTGTTAGCTAAATGTCTGTCATTTTTAATTTCATTTTTGTTTTGTTATGAAGGATGGGGGACTTGGGACCTCTCTGTTTGTTTAGATGAGATGTCGCCAAGGCTGGTCACGCTATCTATGCCTATTTGATGCCCCATGGATAATAATGACTAGATTTTGGATGCACTTTATAGGATTTTAAAAGGTTGAATTGCTTATGTAATGACTTTTTTATCAGCCTCACGTGGGTAGGTAGTTATGTAATTCCACTGAATTATAAAAGAGTTGACAAATCGTTATAAAAAAAAATATTTGGATCAAGAAATAGAAAAATTAAAATAAGTTAATTTCACAAAAAGATAATAAATTAGTTAATTTAAAATCTAGGGCAAATTCACAATTAAACATTTTGTAATCGACGTAGGCCTGCATGTCTTAATGTTCTGGAATATCCATTGTGCAAATAAAGGCAGAATCAGGATTAAATATTTAAATGTTTGAGAGGTCAAAATGTACGAGTGTGTTTTTTTTTTGGTTGAAAGGTAAATACTAAATAGAAAATAAGTACGTTTTTTTTTTCTTTACTTTTGTGGATCATGTGCTTAGAAAAGAATAGGAGCAAGGTGGCTAGAAGCGATATGTTGGAATAGTGGAGGCGGCTCCATCATGACTCATGAGTTTCTGCCCTACAGATTAAAGGAACTGGCACCTAGCAAGATGTACCAACAAATTTGACTAATCAAGTTTGACTACCGACGCACATTGCGTACTATAGTGGAACTGTACATGAAATAAGATCGGTGATTTTCACACTTCTATCTACATTTTCACACTATAATTAACATTTTCAAACTAAATTTTCACATGTGTTTTTTTTTTTTTTCCTCACATGTGCTTGAAACAATGAAAATGTGAATCAGGTTGAGTACGTGAAAACCAACAACATTCATAACCAATTGCCTAACTCTAATTATGACCTGATATAACCAATACTAGCTTTAGCCTCTGTTTTCCATAATAAAATAAAACATCAAATTAGTTTCACTATCATCGGGGGTCCATCATTCATTGCAGCATAGTACGTTGGGCAATGCATGGGTGCATGGTCCCAAAAATGATGGGTGAATCAATGGAACTGAATAAGAGTTGATGAATATTAAATTATTAATCGGTTAATAGAAATCATCTCTTCTTTAATTAGGAGGTTTGAACGTTTCACTTATTTTGTAATGGCATAATTGCCTGTTTATTATCATAGATTTTAATTTAGTGTCAATATGCAGTCTTAGGTTTTATTTAAGCCATTTTGCTACGCTGTGTTTTATTTTAGCCCATCTGCTATGCTTTCGTCGAATTTGCTACTTTAGAATTTCAAAAACTAGTTTACTTCCCAAAATTTGTAAAATTAATTATTTACTACCCTACATTTTCAAAGTTAATCAATATTTGGACAAAAGAATAAAAGAATTAAAACAAATTAATTTGACAACACAATATTCAACTGACTAAAATTATGAAAACTTAGAGTAGCAAATTGACAATTAAGACTTTTGTAATCGATGTAGGACTTTATGTCATAATATTATGAAAGTTAGAGTACTGTAAAGCCTTTTGTGACGCATGTTGAAAGTTAGAGTATGTGAAAATCACCAAAATTCATAACCAACTGCCTAACTCTAATTATGACTTGATGTAACCAATACTAGCTTTAGCTTATGTTTTCAATAGTAAAACACAACATCAAATTAGTTTCACTATCATTGGGGATCCATCATTCATTGTAGCATAATGGGGTATGTTGGGCAATGCATAGGTGCATGGTTCTAAGAATGATGGGTGAATCAATTGACCTGAATAAGAGTTGATGAATATTAATGGGTTAATAGCAATGCATCTCTTGTTAAGGAGGTTTGAACATTTCACTTATTTTGTAATGGCATAATTGCCAATTTATTATCGCAGATTTTAGTTTAGTGTCAATTTGCAGTCTTAAGTTTCATTTAAGCCAATTTGCTAACTAGGTTTTATTTTGGCCAATCTGCTATGCTTTCGTCAAATTTGCTACTTTAAAATTTTAAAATTAACCAATTTGCTTCACAAAATTTTTAAAATTAATTATTTACTACCCTAGATTTTCGAAGTTAATCAATATTTAGACAAAAGAATAGAAGAATTAAAATAAGTTAATTTGACAAAACGATATTCAACTAGCTAAAATTATGAAAACTTAGAGTAGCAAATTGACAATTAAGCCTTTTGTAATCGATGTAAGACTCTATGTCATAATGTTCTGAAAGTTAGAGTACTGTAAAGCCTTTTGTGACGTATGTTAAAAGTTAGAGTCCATGAACATCACCAACATTCATAACCAACTGCCTAACTCTAATTATGACCTGACGTAACCAATACTAACTTTAGCTTCTATTTTTAATGTAAAACAAAACATCAAATTAGTTTCACTATTATCGGGGATCCATCATTCATTGCAACATAGTACGTTGGGCAATACATGGGTGCATGATCCTCAGAATGATGGGTGAATCAATTGACCTAAATAAGAGTTGATGAATATTAATGAGTTAATAGCAATGCATCTCTTGTTAAGGAGGTTTGAACGTTTCACTTATTTTGTAATGACATAATTGCTGATTTATTATCGCAAATTTTATTGTCACGCCCAGAATTTTAAACACAAAACGTAATACAAATAAATCAATACCAAGCACCGGGCATGATGGTTCGGACACCAATACTAAATAGCTGTGAAAAATTTTCCTTTAAACAAGACAACCAAACGATGTACCGAACCCATAATGTAAATACAGACTCATTCTTTAGAGTCACATATTACATTTAGCAAAGTTTACAAATTAAACTGAAACATCAATTCAATAAGTAACTGCACACACTACTCTCATTACACAGTGGAAGACTAGTGAGTGTGTACTACAATTAGGTAGTAAACCTACCACTGTAATATCAAGGAAAATCTACGGCTTCAACTGCGCTCACCTTAACCTGCAGGATAAACCCCTATATCATGGAATAGTGCACCAGATTTGCCCAGTAAGCTTTTGCAAGCTTGTATGAGTAAACTCAAACCAGCAATAGAAACACATGCTTAAGTTCTCTCAACCTAATTGTCAATAAGCATATCACTGTATCAACTATCATTTTCACATCATTTAATAGCATGCGTCAGCAAGTCCAATCGTGATAAAATCTGTATGCTCAGGCTTCAATTAAGTATTTAGATTTATGATCATAGTTCAGAACAAAACAACTTCAAGTAATGTTTGAAATCATAACACTACTAGAATAATGTCATTAGACATCACCACTATTAAATTGGTCAGGATTGCACCTGATGTTAAAAAACATTTTAACATCAGTTTGTGAAGAAACCGATTTCTATTGTTAGTATGGACATCAGTCATCAAATAAACCGATGAGAAAAGTTTCGTACGGAAAATTTACAAAAACGCGGAGGGACTAAGTTGAAAAATTTGAGAAACGCGGGACTTAAAATTTCATTCACCCCACACTTAGTTATTTTTCTCACACGACTTGCATTGACTTTGAGTCATTCCCAAACCCTAACTCATTTTCACCCGACCTCCTCGTCTTCCTCCTCCGCCTCTGAGCTAGCCATCTTGGGCACCTCCATTCCCTTCAACTCTCTCAAGCTCAATTGTAAACACAATCAATCTCTCTCTCTCTCTCTCTCTCTCTCTCTCTCTCTCTCTCTCTCTCTCTCTCTCTCTCTCTCTCTCTCTCTCTCCCTCTCTCTCTCTCCCTTCACCAACGGCTACTTCTCCTTGTACCCCTGCAAGCTCGAAGACTGGTCCTTCTCTCTCTCTCTCTCTCTCTTCCCTTCTTTTTGTTTCTCTTGTTCTGAATCTGAACAAGCCTCTGTTGATTTCGTAATCTAACAATCTGTTTCTTCTGTAAAGCTCTAATTGCAGGCGTCAGAGAACCCCATGAGGGAAATCAAGGCCCAGAAGCTCGTCCTCAACATCTCCATCGGCGAGAGCGGCGATCGTCTTACCAAGGCCGCCAAGGTCTTTGGAGCAACTCACCAAGGCCGCCAAGGTTTTTGTTTTTGTTTTTCTTTTGTATCTACTTTCTGATTATCTTAAATTTTGAATTTGGATTTGGATTTGATTTGCTTGCATAATCACTGATGCAGAATGAAAAACCCCTACTAATTAGCTGTCAGTGTTCTATACTTGTCTACTCTACTCATCTTGATCGCTCAGTCTCAGACTCTCTATACGACTGTAAGTTCACTTTGTAGAGCTTATTATTTTCAATTGTGTGCATTTTTCTTACTTAGGACAGATGATCGATGATGGTATTAGCTATGTATTGATTCATTACTGTGTTTTACAGCAAAGAGAAGCAGAAAAACCGAACTCTTGATGTCGCTCTATTTGCTTTCCATAACTTTCTTTTGTTCGCTCTGCAGTCGGTGTCTATTTGATTTGGAAACCTAATTTATTTTCGTTAGTGCTTTCATTTTGTTTCTGGTTTCAATGGCATTTTGCTCAAAAAAATATTTTGTTATATATTTGTAGCTAACAACAGTAAGATAAGAAGATATCAATCTATTGATACCCCCATGTTTTTATATTCAAAGATATCAATCATCTTTATGCACTAATTTTCTCTATAAGGGCCATTCGAAAGTGGGTATCTTGATTTTGAATCATGGATTGAGATAAGCATATAAATCTCAGGATGTGTTCGAAAATTAATTGCTGCTTTCCAATCGATTTTGGTTTTGGTTTATATATATATAGTGCTCTATAGACATTTCTGTGACGTTTGTATGCTTTTCAGCAGCCAAGTGAACATGGGATTTCATATTTATTGAAGGAGGATAAGGCTATAATCACAGATTCATTGACGGGGAGTTATAAAATATCTTGCTATGTCCAGGTTTTGTGTAATTAACTGACTTATTTTCTTCTTCTTGTGCTAGAATAATTTTGGGTTCGACTAGTGGACACGGATCTGATGAGATACATTGATGATAAAATGGCCAAGTTCTATAGATCTTCAAGAAGTAAGTTGTACATTAGATATATAAATTGGTTAGATGTATATTCAAGTTTGTTTGATGAGAAAGTGGCACAATATTCCGAAAATCATTTTAATTTCTTTCGTTTTTGGTCTGTTTCACATGACATTATGACTCATTATGATATTTCATTCTATTTGGTTTGTAGGATTCATCTCTAGTAGGAGCATCACAAACACCAGTGTCAACACTATTGAAGAAAGCTTCGGAGGATATGAATTCACCAAATGTAATGAATATTTCAAAGCACCAAAAAAAGGTAGAAATTTCTCTCGCACAGTTTTATTGATGGTATATTAATAAGTAGTGCAAATGGAGGAGGTCCTGACTATTAAGAACAGCTTGTCAGAAGGGCTGAGAGGGCTGGTTACAAGGCAATAGTCCTCACTGCTGACACTCCAAGGCTCAGGCACAGGGACGCTGATATCAAGAACAAGTGAGCGGTAATTTAAGAATATCGCGTGGAGATAAAGAATTTCATGTGATATCTACTGTTACTATGTGGCTCTTTTGGTACATGATACTGCTTCTATGTTCCATATGCAATCAAATATCATTTTAAGGTTTGATATATCTTCTTTAACTTGATTTTGCGTAATGAGGTCCTAAAGCTGTCTAATGGTTCTTCACAGGTTTACTATGCCACCAAGTTTGACATTGAAAAACTTTGAAAATTTGGATCTTGGAAAGATTGATGAGGTTGGACCCATTTACTTCTAATATCAGACCAAATAAAAGTCTCTGCAATTACTTTTCATTTTGGCTTAGTTATTCAACATTGTGTTAATGAAATTACAGACCAATGATTCTGGATTAGCATCATATGTTGCTGGACTATTTGCCCGCTCTCTCAGCTGGAAGGTAAGATGATTGCTTCAATATTGATAAATGACGTAGTAGCAATCTGAAGTAACAATTTGAAATATTTTATGGGTAACATGGGCTCATAGGATGTGAAATGGCTTCAGTCAATCACTACATTACCAATTCTGTTAAAGGGCGTAATTACTGCTGAGGATAGTAAGTAAACACATTACTAACTTCAACCTCCAATCCAAAATTTACTTCTGTGCTTGATGCTAATACCTTGTTACAAACTTGTCATATATGTGCTAACATTAATGCAGCAAGGTTATGCATACAAGCTGGAGCTGCAGGAATAATTGTATCCAATCATGGAGCTCGGCAACTAGATTATGTCCCTGCAACTATTATGGCTTTGGAAGAGGTACATATACGCTTCATTTATCTTTCTAATTTTTATTGATTTATTTATTGCTTACGAATGAAAGGGCAGGAGTTCCTTTATCAATTGTTTGCATTCCTGAAGTTTCAGTCATTATAAGTGCTTAGTATTTCCCATAGTTTGATTTTCTATTAAACTTTGTTTTAAATATTAGTGTTTCATTATGACTTACATTGTTATATATATTTGTAGTGGGCGGTAAAGGATCGGAAATGGTATACCGAACAACAACTTGACGAGGTGCGTATTGAAGTAGCCGACTACTTACAGACTGCTGTAGATTCTGACCAGTTTCTTGATTTTGAGTTAGACTAGTGTCACGCCCCTGATTTTACACACATGAAAATCGATATATATAATCCCATAATTATACATGCATGAACGTTCAGTCATCAATACAAAATACCTGAAATCTTTTTCCCTTTGACTTGCACACATATTGATGCCCTGAACCCTCAAAGTTAACATACACTCACTCCATAGAGTTATATATTACACAAGCATACGAATTAAATTGTCGACAACAAGATCAAACGTAAATGCTCCTCAGAGCTCACTACAACGGAAGTCCAAATAACGGTAAAGTCACAAAATTTGCTTCCTACCGTCTAGCTGCAAGTATGCAACCCCAACTTCAGTCCTGATTATCCTGACCTGCAGGATTAACCCCTACACCGTTTGAATGGTGCACCGGGTTGCCACACAACAAACCCGGTAAGCTTTTGCAAGCCCGTATGAGTAACTCAAACCACACACAACTCACACCAATCACGAGAATAACTCACACGAATCACGAGAATAACTCACACGAATCACATTTAAATCAATAAACAAAGCACGAGATAAACTCACTCAAATCACGAGATAAACTCACACGTTTAAATCAATAAACAAAACACGAGATAAACTCACTCAAATCACGAGATAAACTCACACGTTTAAATCAATAAACAAAGCACGAGATAAACTCACACGTTTAAATCAATAAACAAATCACGAGATAAACTCACTCAAATCACGAGATAAACTCACTCAAATCACGAGATAAACTCACACGTTTAAATCAATAAACAAAGCACGAGATAAACTCACTGAAATCACGAGATAAACTCACACGTTTAAATCAATAAACAAACGCGACGGACAGACTAGAGCTCTAACTGATCGTATTCACTAACCCGGCCAAAGGTGTGAACTCCCGATTTTCCCACCCACGATCCTCAACTCGTAAGTCTTTGGACCCGCGGTATAAATACCAAAACATTAAGGGAGTCACAGTGGACCCAAAATGTTACACGAATCTAAAATGAAAGATTCCCCGTAATTGATCCCTATCAATTACTCCCGGTAAAAACCCATATTTAAATAAACCACCCGCGAACTAAAATGTTCCTCAAATACACAAATCTCAACTCTTTTCAAAACAAATCGAAATCAACATTTCTACAATCATTTGTTTTCCAAAAGCCACACCCCAAAACAATAAAAAGCATCATTTCATGCATATTGTTTCAAAATCCACAAACCACCAAAACACATATATTTCACGTAAATATATATATATATATATATATATATATATATATATACACACACGTAGTCATCCACTCAGGAATGCCTACCAATACCAACTATAGTTTGCAGTTAACTAAATAACTCTCAAAAGATAAAGGTAAGCCCGTTCGTGAATGAACTTCGTGAGATTACTCACCTCGAAATTCCCGCTGCATCTTCACACCACTAGACTACTTACAGAATGCACTCTGTCAAGTACCTAAAGAAAGTACAGCCTTGATTCAGTCAATGAAACACAAGGAATAACGTTCGAAACCCTAAATTGAACCAAAATTCCCAAAGTGACGCCAATCGAGGCGAAACCACATCCGAGACTACCCAATGTCTCCAGAATACATCTACGATCGATGTGACCAAACCACAAGTCGATCGGACGCTCGAATCCTCACGGAACGAATAATTTCACCGACATGAAATGGAAAAAATCATAACAATTTCATACGAACTCCAAAATTTGCATATTATATATCGAAACGCTCGTATCAACGAGTAGAACATATATAATACCAAAAACAGTTCCTTAAGTGGCCAGAACACCACCGGAACGCTGCCACAGACGGTGGCGCATCGCCGCCGGCCAAAACTCAATATTTCACAAAACTCCCAACATCAAAGTTCTTCATCTAAGCATGCTTGTGAACTTTCATAACTGGCTCGAAGTCAGAAAACAAGCTTAAGGGATCGAAAACTACCTCACAAGCCTTGAACAGTAATCCCAACTGAGTTGAACTGATTTCCACGTAAAACGATCAAAACAAACACCATAGATCGATCAGGAAGCCTATTTTGAACTCAACCAAGGAAGCACGAAGCCATGAAGTCGTCGGAGTTGTGTTTTCCGGCCGGGTCCGAAAACGCTAACTGCACCGTCTTGCAGCGCCGCACACGGTGGATCTCATCGCTAGAGAACACCACAGGGACGACTGGACGGAGGAGGCGAACCAGCTGACCAAGTTTCACGGCTAGAGACCGCCGCAGTTCGCCGGAAAAGCCGGGTTGGGTCAGTCGAAAAACTTCGACTCTAAAGGTGCGAACGAGAGAGAAGAGAGAGAAAAGGATTATTTCCGGAAATGGAAATATGGAAATGGAAATAGTAAGTTTTCGAAAATGGAAACTCCTATTTATAGAACTTTCCCAAAACTTCAAACGTTCATAACTTTCTCATACAAACTCCGATTTACGCATTCCACATATCCACGAACTCGTATCGACGCGCTCTACAACTTTCGTGAAGGAAGTTTTTGGAGAATCCCAACACATCAAAAGTCAACCCTGAGCCCCCCCTAAAGTCATACCTTTCAATTAATCAATTCGTCCGAAACACTTCCGCTCCGTCCACGTGCCACGAAACCGTCCAACAACCATAATTTAGATTCCGGAAATTCCTCGGAAAATAATTATGAATTTCCGGGGCATCACAACTAGCTTTTGATTAACTTTTGTGTAGCAATTATAAACAAAAATGAATACTAATTGCTAGGCTAGCCTTGTAGTAGGTGAGTTGGGGTTTTATTTTGCCCATTTTGTAAACTGTTTAGGATGTGATTTTAGATAAAATACCCCAATATTCAAATCACTCTTACTCTTGTTAACTGTCGAAATTGCAATTTATAGCAGCAGTTACATATTCTGTGGACATCATCCTCTTTATAGAATATGATGACTAGATATAAAGTTGAAATCAGTTTTAACCATAAAAACTGATGTTCAGTAATACAGATACATCAGTTCTAAAATGAAAATCGATGTTACTAAAATATACAGACATCGATTTTTTGTCCAAAACGATATGTTACTGAGTACCAGACATTAGTTCCAACATGAAAATCGATGTTACTGAAATATATAGACATCGATTTTTTGTCGAAAACGATATGTTACTGAGTACCAGACATCAGTTCCAAAATGGAAATCGATGTTACTAAAATATACAGACATCGATTTTTTGTCGAAAATGATATGTTACTGAGTACTAGACATCAGTTCCAAAATGGAAATCGATGTTACTAAAATATATAGACATCGATTTAATGTCGAAAACGATGTACAATAGATAATTAACATCGTTTTTTCCTTAGGCACTGATGTTAATATAAGTAAATATATCGGTTCATACAATACTAGACTTTGTATATTGAATCTAAAATCGTGGTATATGTGGCAAATTATGCTTCAAAATCATGAACAACAAGAAATCTTTATCGGAACCGATGTCTGTAACAGTATTAGTCATCGTTTCTTAAATCAATAACGATGTTAAAATGCAAACTTGTGCTGTGTAATATATATTTGTTTAAGCATTAAATACAATAAAATGAGGGTTTAACAATAGTAAAACATGCAAGTTTGTTATCATTTAAACCTATTTACATCGATTTCTAATGAGGAACCGATGTCTAAAATAATACTAGACATCGGCTAAAAACCGATGTCTGCATTTTGGCCGATGTCTGGGGCCAAAATTCTAGTAGTGTAATCAACGCTCAAGGCGAATTACCAAATCATGCTATCCAAATCATGGTAATGCAACACAAGAGCAAGTCAGTCAATAGTAAAGGAAAACAACTCATACTTTGATTCCTTTCAAATCGTAATAAAAGAAAGCAACTCACACCTTGACTTCTGTCAACATGAAATAAAGAAAACAACTCACACCTTGATTCTTTTCAAATTGTAAATAAAAGAAAGCAACTCACATCTTAATTTCTGTCAACACGAAATAAAGAAAGCAACTCACACCTTGATTCCTTTCAAATCGTAAATAAAAGAAAGCAACTCACACCTTGATTTCTGTCAACACGAAATAAAGAAAGCAACTCACACCTTGATTTCTGTCAACACGAAATAAAGAAAGCAACTCACACCTTGATTCCTTTCAAATCGTAAATAAAAGAAGCAACTTACACCTTGATTTCTATCAACACAAAATAAAAAAAGCAACTCACACCTTGATTCCTTTCAAATCGTAAATAAAAGAAAGCAACTTGATTTCTGTCAACACGAAATAAATAAAGCAACTCACACCTTGATTCCTTTCAAATTGTAAATAAAAGAAAGCAAGTCACACCTTAATTTCTATTAACACGAAATAAAGAAAGCAACTCACACCTTGATTCCTTTCAAATTGTAAATAAGGAAAGCAACTCACTCCTTGATTCCTTAAAACACATACTCATGAGTTAGAAATAACCTCGCTCTTTTACCCCATGAGATACACTGGTAAACAGACTAGAACTCTAACCAAATCATAACCACTTGTCTGGCCAAAGACGTGATTACTCGATATACTGCCAAAAGCCAACTTGTGACCTTGAATCCTCGAGCCTCTTGGTCCCTCAAAATAAAACATTTAAAGAAGTCGCACATTACTCAAAATGTTACACAAATCTTAATTTTCTTCAAAACAATAGAAATCGACATTTCTACAATCATTTGTTTTCCGAAAAGCCACACCTCAAAACAATAAATGTGCACAAACATGCATATTACTTTCCTCAATCAACAAAACCACCAATAAATACATATTTCAAGTAAATATATATACGTAGTCATTCACTCAGGAATGCCTACTAATACCAACTATAGTTTGCAGTTAAATAAATAACTCCCAAAATTATAAAGGTGACTCCGTTCGTAAATGAACGTACATTGTGAGATTACTCACCGCTGAATCTCACTACGTCTTCACACACAAACCGAGAGAAGAACTAATCGCCGCAATCCACTGAACACAATTTCAACGTACCTAATCACATCAAGGTCACATCTTAATACCACTTGTGGTATGAAAACATCTAATTTCAAAGCAAGCGATTAAAGTTCGAATCCCCAAATTGAACTACAACCTGAAAGTGATGCCAATCGAGGCGAAACCTCATCCGAGACCATCTAAAGTCTCCGGAGTACATCTACGATCGATATGTTGAAGCTACAAGTCGATCAAACAGTCGGATCCTCACGGATAAAAAACCGAGACAATCTGAAACGGTAAAAAACCTAATAAATTCATACGATCTCCAAAAATTACGTTTTATATATTGAAATGTTCCTATCAATGAGTAGATCGTATATAGAACCAGAAACTATTTCTGACATGGCCGGAATCGCAGCCAAGCGCCGCCACAGGAGGTTGCACATGCACCACTGGACCAAAACTCAAAACCACCTTAATCCAACCGTCTAAAATGTCAAGAATACCAAGTAGAGCAACTTTAATACTTGAGGTTCAAGCCAAATAGGCGTAGATCAGCCGAGATCAAGCTCACAAGTCGAAATCCACTGTTCACTGCGAGTTGACTCTTCTCCAGTGAAAATCGTCCACAATCACCACCATGGATCGAAAGAGGAAGCTCCCACGAGAAGAATAAGCAAGCCCGATTTCATGCCTTGCCATCACCGGAGTTGACAGTTCCAATCGGGTCTACCTTCTCCGCCGCGATCCGCTGCAGTGGGGGAGAATCCATGCAAGCCACCACCGAGAGGAGGACCGGATGGAGGAGGCGAGCAGGTCTGTGCCAGTTTTGTGGCCTGGGGTCGCCGTAAAAGCCAGGTCGGGTCGGGTCAATCAAAAAACTTGGATAGTGAGGGCTTCAGCCGAAAGAGAAGAGAGAGAAAATATTTCCAAAAAAGGAAAATTGGAATTAATGAAATAATTTCCTGAAAAATCCAATTTATATCAAAATGGAAACTTTTCCGACGGTCATAACTTTCTCATATGAACTTCGATTTCCGCGTTCCACATACCCACGAACTTGCATCAACACGCTCTGCAACTTTTGTGAAGGAAGTTTTTGGAGAAACCCAACATATAAAAAGTCAACATTTGCATCCCCCTAAAACTATGCATTTCGAATAATTATTCGTCTGAAATAATTATACTCCATTCCCGAACTACGAAATCGTCCCAACAATCACTGAATAAATTTTTAACAATCCTTAGAAAATAATAACGAATTTCTAGGGTATTACATTTAATTTAGTGTCCATTTGTAGTCTTAAGTTTTTTTTTTTTTTAAAAGGAGCTGGTGCGGCTGCCCTCAAACCTTGATAAATAAAGTTGCAGAATGGGAGGGGAGGGGGGGGGGGACGTATAGTCTGAACCCCAGATTGCAATAAGCATAAAGAGAACATCCTGAAATAATATCAAGACTCTCCACAAAATCTATGTATTCCACCAAGCACCAAATTTCAAAGAGTGCACGAATGGCTACTCTATTTGTTTTGACATAGCGGTGACATATTAGAAAGATAACTCAATTACGAAGAAGCATAATTACAAATAACACAGCTTTCCCAGTATGTTGTCGCACAGAAATAAATCTGACGACACTCAATTTCATCCTGCCACTAGACCAGACAAGGCGCACTGAGTGTGCATACTTGGACAACGCTTATGTCGCCCTAACACAACTTGGTAGGGACTTATTGCCGGCATAAAGCCACGTCTAATTAAAAGAAAAACATAACATAAATAAAATATTAAATAGCTTGGCCCAAAGCAACAGCCCAGGCCCACATATACCTTAGCCCAAGCCTAAGTTGAGAACTACGAATGCCATCGCACCGGCGGCTCACATGAATTCCCACGGCCAACCTTCCACCCTCCACACCTCTACCTATGTCCTCCTCTACTCAGGCCAACCAGCCCAGCTCTGAACCGAGACAAATGAGATCCGGCACGCCACCGTGAACAATACCAAGGCCAGACCAACTGTGATCATAACCCAAGCCCTCATTCCTCCTAATCCGACCTCCTGGTTCGATTGTCTCTAGCAAGCCCCTGGGATGATGGGATACATGATCTCGCCCTGACCATAACCTTCTCTGCCAACCCACAAACCACCGCCAGCCCTTTCCGCCTTCCCATCTGGGTCCTTGCGAACCAACACCAGAAACCGACAGTACCCAATTTTCACTCCAGCTAGGCGTACTTGAGGACCAACTCTCGACCCTTACCTGTTGAAAAGCCCGTTCGACGACGCCGCCACGAAGGCGTGCCGTCAGACAAGGCATGACTGAATAGTGGCGACGGCCAAGAGCGTTCTAGGGTTTTTTCTCCCTTTTTCTCTGCTTTCTTTGCTTTACTAAATATTATTTAAAGCCAATCTGCGATGCTTTCTCTGTAATCTAAAGTTTTATTTAAGCCAATTTGCTACACTAGATTTTATTTTAGCCAATCTGCTATGCTTTCATCAAATTTGCTATTTGAATTCAAAATTAACCAATTTGCTTCACAAAATTTTTAAAATGAATTACTCCCTATCCAAGATTCTGTAAGTTTATCAATATTTGGATGAAAGAATAGAAGAATTAAAACAAGTTAACTTGACAACACTGTTAAATTGGCTAATTATGAAAACCTAGAGTAGCAAATTGACAATCATGCCTTTTGTAATCGATGTAGGACTCTATGTCATAATGTTCTGAAATATTCATTACTTAAGTAGAGATAAAATCAGGATTAAATGTTTGGGTGGTCAAAATGTACAAGTTGTTTTTTTTATCATCGTCCTAAACACAAACAAATGAATAACATAGTACACAATGGTTTTTACGACTATATTAAAGATCTCTGGTAAACGGTTAATTCGATTAAATATAAACCAACTAAAAAAATAAGGAAATATTAATCAAGAAGTTCAAGCATATGGCATGAAATTATGATATATAGAGAAAGTTAAGATTAAATTTTTCTTTTTTTTGGGTGAGGGGGGCAGTTGTCATGCCCCAAATTTTGAATAAAGAAATTCAAAACCAGAAACGTGGTAACTTAACAAGCACAAGAAAAACACTTAGAAAATTTTTCAGTTAATTAAACAACTAGACAAGCTGAGTTCACAATGTCAATACCAACTCATTCTTTAGAGTCACATATTACATTACAGACAGTTTACAAATTAAATTGAATAACAATTCAATAAATAAACACACCCACCACAACTCACTACACAGCGGAGGACTAACACCAAAGTACTCTTCTACGTCCAAGCTACACCACCTACAAAACCTCAACTTCGACGTCTGTTACTCTGATCTGCACAATAAACCCTACACCATGGAATAGTGTACCGGGTTGAAACAACAAACCCGGTAAGCTTTTGCAAGCTCGTATGAGTAAACCTAAATAACACCAAAAACACCTTTATGACTCAAGAACAATAAATCAACACAATGATTAATTCCAACAACAAAATCCTTTTCTTTTTCTTTTTAGGAACACACATGTCACAACCGTGACAAATCAAATCATTCTAAATGAAAACTGGGTGATCCCTACATAGAAATTTAGTTCAGGAAATCATCAATAGTATAGAAACCAAAACCATAGTAATCCCTGCATATAGTTTAGTTCAGAAGATTACATTTAAAATCAAACAATTAGAATGAAATGGAAAATAGATAAAGAAGTCAAACAACTCACACTAAAGTCGATGATGACTCCAAATAAATGATCTCACAACATGACTCGTTTTCAAAACTCGACATCCTTACCCCTTAAGGTAACATACATCATTAAAGTGATAAAAATCATATTATTTCCACTCACCCAAAATATGAAAATCAAGTCCCTCTTGGACAATAAAAGAAAGAAACCACTTGAAACTCTCTTTTAAAAATGCGTATTCATGAGTCTCCAAGTAACCACATGTTATCCCCATATCATACTATGACAGACAGCTTTAACTGAATCGTAACCTGTCACCTCGGCCGAGTTCAGCCTTATGATAATAATTGCCTTTGTCACTATTGTGACCCAGATCCGTAGATTCAAAAACATTTAAAAGCCGTACATGACTCGACATGTTACACCATAACTCATGTACACTTTCAACACAATAAAATCGACAATTACCCAAAATATTGCATTCCCGAAAAGAGTAATTACCCAAAACAATAACTTCAACAAAATCACAATTATTATGCATATCACAATGTCACACCATCAAGATATATATATTTCACGCAAATATACACACACACACACACGTAGTCATCCACTCAGGAATGCCACTAATACCAACTATAATTAATAATCGCAAAAACTCGAGAAAATCATTTTTATACTTTAAATCTCATTTTCCCATACTTGTGAACCGTAGTCGATCGAATTCATATCATTTAAAACAAATATTCATTTCCGAAATCGATTTACAATTTATCACACAATTCCGACTAATAAGTAAATTCGTTCGTAAATGAACCACGTGAGATTTACTCACCTCTAAATCTTACTGCGTCTTCTCTTACAGCAGATAAGATATCGAACATGCTACATCAGTCACCTAAGTACAATACGATCTTAAATTAGTACACGAATCGAAAACGATTAAAGTTTGAACCCGTTTGCACTAAAATCCAGAAAGTAATTCCAATCAAGGCGAAACTTCATCCGAGACCACCCGAGGTCTCCGGAATACTTATACGATCAATATATCAAAATTACACGTCGATCAAACGGCCGAATCAAATCCTCACGGATCGAAAACCTAACGAACAGAAAACCCTAAAACCCTAAAAATCATAACTTGCTCATACGATGAACAATTATAAACAAAAAATAGAGGGAAGGGTGGTTCGATCAATATGGTATACATTGATTAAATAAGCTATTATATAAAATTGATGTATATTTGGGGACTATGAAAACCTTATTCTCTCTAGAAGTGCTTGTTCTATCGCTAACACTAGCGCCATCGCCTTGTATCAACGATGTACACGACGGTTCTGGCTGACTTCCAATCCCAAAGCTTTTGGGTTTGATCCTCTTCCTCCCATCTACCTTTGTTAGTGATGATCATGATGCTTCTAATTTGTCAATGGAAGGACTGTCCTCTTGGGCAGGCAACTTTCTACTTGGGTCGCAGATGTTTGATGGCTGCTTGAATTGGTCGTGGCCTGAATGGTGGTGGCCCGATTTCCAGATCCCTGAACTTGGTTTTGAGGAGAAGCTCGCTGCCGACGCGACGATAATGTCCCAGGCTATGGTTGCGGTGATGTTGGAGTCTGGTTGAAGAAGATAGTGCATTTACAGTTTCTCAGACCTCTAACTGAACTTGAAGCTAGGCTTGACTTGAAGCTAGGCTTGGACGTTTTGGGTCCCAGAGGTCTCTTGGGAGGCTACCTATTGTGCTTGTGAAGCCTTTTCTGCTTTGGGCTTCTGAATTTGGGCTAATGCATGCTACTATGAACAGAAGAAGTGTCTTCGGATCTATATTCTGGGGGTAACATAGTGGGAAAGCTGTGCTACTTGTAATGATGTTTCTTCACAATACAGTCATCTTCATGGTATGTCACCACAATTGTAAACCAAATAGAGTAGCCAGTAGAGCACTCTTTGCTAGTAAGTACTTGCTAGAATACATTTTTTTAGTTGAGACTCTTGTTATTATCTCAGAAAGTTCTCATGATGCATATTGTAATTTGGGTTTTAGGCACCATGTCCCCCATATATTTTGTGGTTTCATTAACCAAGGCTTGAGGATAGCCACACCAGCCTTTATTAAAAATAATAATAATAATAATAAGATTGTCAAGAATAAATAGTCAGCAAGATGATACACAGAGGGACCAATCAATTCTTTCCTTCCAATTAAATCATTTGTCCATGGATGAAAGATTTCCAACAACTTAGACTAGTATATACTAGAAATTTTGCCCGCGCTATGCCGCGGGTTTTGGAGCTGACATAATATTATTTAAGGACTAAATTGAAAAGCATAGAAAATATAGTTAACATGATCATTATATTAACTATTAAACATTCCATGTCCAAGTTGCAGCTTAATGCTAAGAAACCAAAATATTTAATAAGGGCGCCAAATTACATACCTATCATAGATAAATTCTATTAGCTCATCCTAGATAAAGTCCTTAACAATGAAAGGACTTTATCTCACATTGGCTCAGCTAATTACATAAGCACTAAAGCTGGCTCAGCTAATTAATTTGATGGCTTTGTGCTAATACTTCAAATGGTTATATTTTGGTTCCCTAGGTAGTCCTAGAATAAATAGGAAAAAGCATGTGTTAGGTAAGTAATAGACTTCACGAAAGATGATGTTTGGTTTATAACCAATTCCCTTACTTTACACATTTAACATTAGGGAAATGTTTAACATTTAATATTAGGAAAATGTTAAATTTGTAAAGCAGGGTTATGAGCCAAAATTTACAAAGAACCTAGTCAAAATGTTAATCCCCTATTTGCATACCATATTCATATAGATATGCATCATAGTCATAGCTAGTTGCAATGAAGTGACTGCCAGCATTCGGCCAAAATTCATTCCTCCATGGTACTATAACAAAATCAGAGTAAAAGATGGTTAAATCAGATAATTTTACCAACATCAGCAAAGATAAAATTAGCTTTGAACTATAAAGGAGGAGAATAAGTACCAGGTAGTAGTTGGCAAAAGAACCACCATTTTGTATAAACCTTGCAATTGAAAATGCCAAGTCCTATGCAGGTCTAGTAGGAACTGCCCCACCAAATTCTGCATACCTGTACAGTTTACATAAAGAGTCAGAATTAGAATCACATAAAGCATAGACAAAAAGATAAAATATGAGTCATGAGTGAAATTAAGTCTGTATCCTAAGATTGAATTTGCTTTTCAAAAACATCTTTGATTATACCACCTAAACAGAAAGCACATAACCAGACCAAAATTGTTTATACCGCCTTCAAAAACAAATTAGTAAACTACTAAGACTAATCATAACAGTTGATTAAACCAAGTTAAAATGATAACAGCACAGTTAAATGTAAATATATCTAACTTATTTGTGTTTAAAGAGAAGGCAAAAAACGAAGTCTTCTTCATCCCTTGTTATTGCAATAGCCAATAGTTACAATATGTCAAGTCTCACTAATTTCAGCTATGAATGAAAGACCTTTTCGATTTTACTCTTCGAGTTTTTGACACCATAACTGTACTTTAAAACTATCATCTATCAAGTACAGATGTAAAACTGGAAATCAAAATAAGATCAAAGAAAACAAATTGAAACAAATTTCAGAAACCTTTACCATACATGTGTAACAAAGGTTAAAAACTCTATCAAACAAAGTAGATAAATGTTAGTGTTCTGTTGTGGTTTACGCATCATTACACCATTACAGTTTCAATTATGTTTGCAGTTCATTGTCATCAGAACAAACAGACAGCAGAATATATATATAAAACTTTTATGCAAAAAATCTGCACAGACAAAAAAAATATATATATATATTCAATGTACACTGCAGAACAAAATAGATACATAAAACCAAAAAGCATTATTCAATGTACACTGCAGAAAAGAAGAAAAACAATAGGGTCAACTATTGCAATAAAAGCCTGTACTAATCTAGTGATATGTACTGATATTCATTCCTCCTATCAAAATTCGAAAAACAAAAAATTAAAGAAAGAAAAGAGGATCACATGGCTATTTCTTAATCTTCAAATCTTCCTTCAAATCAAACCCACACAAAAGCCACATGATTCACCACAGAAAAAGAAAACTCATCACTGATCTGGAATCTCAGATAGGCTCGAAAAATCAACAAAAACCCAACACAGCAAAGACGCCCCCAAAGAAAACCTCTAAAAAAAAAACACAGATATAACATATAGATACAGACATATACAGGCACATGAGACAAAGATAGATAAGATAAGAGGACTTGCAGAAAAGAAAAGAAAAATCAAAAAGATCAAAGTGAAAAAACAAATTTATGAATTTATCACAGCGATTCAATCTTTTGACTATAGCTGCAAATACATACAATAAATTTATCACTTATCTTTATCAAAACTACACAATCAAAAATAAACCAAACCATACCCAAAACTTAATTTGACCAAAAACACACAACCCCGAAACCCTCAACTTCCATCCACAAATCAGAACCTTAAACAAAACCCAGACAACATTCAGATACAGCTGCAATCGGACCTGAGAATCACATGAGAAAATTACCCGATCAAAGCTTCAAACTTTCCAACACTGCCGAGTTCAATCCCTCTTCTTCCCCTTTCTATCACACCAACAAAACCTCTTCGACCACCTAAAGACACGACAAAGCTTTGAAAATGAAACCAAAATCCAAATCCAAAGCAATCAAAAGACAATCGGAGTTGTTTGGAATGGGATTTTCTTTCTTTCCTTTGGATCGCGAAAACAGAGTTGACTTTCTGATTCTTCTGAATTTGAGAGAGTGTGGAGGAAGGCGAAAGAACACGAATGGCAACACTGTGATTTTTTCGTCTTTTCCGTCCTTTATGAACAGTAATAACAGTAACCGGGCTTTAGTAAAATAATATAGAACTATAAAGTGATCCAATATTCCGTTTTAAATTTTACCAGAGGTTTTAACGCTTGCACACATATGCCAGGAGAAAATGTAGACCAACAGAGACCCGTATATATGAAGTCCTTTGAACTGTAAAAGTAGTCAAACAGACTAAGGCCGCTAGATCATAAAAGTCGATCATGACATAAGATCTTTTACAGAGAAAGATCGCGATCTTTGAATAATTTGATGAGGATTTCTCCACCACCTTTTGCATTTTCTTTGACCATTATATATTACATACACACACACTTTCACCGAAATTCAGAAGTTGGTGACATAGCACTGCAATGACTTGCTCCATGGTCAAGTCACGAGTGTTGAAAGCAGCCTTGTGTACCCCATTTGTGCACTTGCGTCCATGGAAATTTCACAAAATTGTTTGCAAGCCAATGGAGTGAACTTGCGAACGAATTTCGCAATATACTTGGACCTCCAGATCAAGCAAACAAGATTCAACTAGCTTCGCAGCCATCGCTTTCTGAGTTTTCAAACTTGTTTTTTTGATTGCTTAACCAGTTTGAGTTTACTAGTTTAGAGTTTTAGACTAATTGTGTTTAGTGTTCGACATGAATTGACCCCACTAAAACTAAGCAGGTTGGGTTTCACGAAAATGTTCACCTGGTCAGTTATTGACCAAGAAAATAATGCTCAACCATCTTTGGATGTAAATCCAATGGCAGAGAGAATTATTATTAAGTTGAGGTGTTTTGTTTTCCACCATTTGATGTAAATCTAAGGGTTATTGAGCATAAATTTTTTGGTCAGCAACTGACCAAGTGAACACCACTGATATGGGCTTAACCCGAAACTAACCTGCTAGAATAACACAAATGTGTTATTTTGTATGATTGTGTATTGATGCGTTTCCTACAATACATTATGTTGTTCTTTACCATGGACTTATGGGTCTAGGTTTCATTGTTGTTGATTAGTGAATGCGTGGACACAACACATCTACCTTAATATGTTAAACTCAATGAACAAAAAGGCGACCCAGATTGTCACCCCTTTAACACAAAATTTGGACAAACGAGATCAAGTTATATTTAAAACTATAAATTAAGTGCACGTGGATTGATATAGAAATTAATTGGTTAACACATAAAATCTTCAAAATATATATATATATATATATATATATATTTTCCCTTTAATTTTGTTTCTTCAAAAAATCATAGAAACTATATGGTAAACCCTAAGTTGTGAACAAAATATAAAGATTAATCTAAAAAAGTAGAAATAAAAGACAGGCAACTAACCTCATAGAAACTTTATCGGGATAATTTTTTGTTTTCTCAGTTTTTTTTTTATTTTTTTTTTTGGTCGAAAGATATCTTTCATCAAGAGAGGCTGAAAAACAAAACTGAATAATTTAGTTGTGCACATAATACATACATATTTAGAGCGCCATTTCTCTCTCTAGGGTTTGCAAGGTCTGCAGACGAAGGGAGGGTTCTAGCGAGTAGTAGACAACGGCGCTTGGTCCGTCCGTGCTCAACGTTTGGTTTCCGCCAGACGAGGTGTTTTCCAGGTGGTGTTCTCAAGCACGGGGGAAGACAAGAACTATTAGGCTCTTTGTTTGGATGGTTTCGATTACAGAGTGCAGTGGTGGTACTGGGTCTGAGCAAAAGGACCTGTCGCATCATCAATGCACAGGGTGAGGCAAGATCAATTGTTTCTTGAGGTTGTCTTCTCAGATCTCTATCGCCAGATCTCGAAAGAGGAAGGCTCGATCTGTTTGAAGGTGCCGGATTGGGATTTGCTTCTTTGGTTTCATCACTTGTTGGAGCGGTTTGCAGGGGTGCTCCAGGCTGAGTTTTGGTCGGTTTGGTACTTCAGTTTTCGACACTAGTGCTGGGTGGACATGATATGTGGACAGGGACGACCGCCAGATGGGACGGCGGTGATGCGGATGGTAGAGGCCACTCCTTTGTTGGCTCAGGTTTGGGCCTAGGCTCATCCTTGGGCTGATAGTGTAGGGGAGTCTTCCTGCTAGGCAAGTGTTGATTTGGGCATGGGCCTACGGGCTTGGGCTCAGGTCAAGGCGCTCTGGGCCCTAATGTATTAAGATATTGAGTCTGTGTGAGGTTGGATTAACTTCTATGAGTCTTCTATGATGTTTCTAGTGTCGTTCTTGTACCAATTGCGTGATTGGCAAGTATGGACTAGTTGAATGATTTCTTTTCCATAGGAGGCGAGGATTTTTTTCATTCTCGTATAGGCTCGTTTAAATGTGAGCATCTCAGTAATCTTTAATGGTTTGTTTTAGCTTAGATAGGTTACTCCGGATTTCTTATCTAAGCTTTGGTAGACTACAGTTATTTTGATGTTGATCTAATGAATTCAACTTCTATTTCAAAAAAAAAAAGGAAGGGAGGCTGAAAAACAGCACGTGGAAACAATACAGAGCCCACAGGCTAACTAAAGAAGAAACAATGGCCTCTTTAGTCAAAGTGCCACAAGGCAAGCCCAGAGCCGGACCTGACATGAGGCCCGTGAGTTGGCCGTCTCAGGCCCGGTATTTCATCCGGGCTTAATATTTCTTTTTCTGGAGGTATTTAGCCCATTCTAAAGTCTGTTTAGTCCCTGTATTATGTCTCTCTCATCGTTTCAGTCCCTGACATTCCAATTTAATATGAAAAGTCTCTGAGGTCTCAATTTCCGTCTAATAGGTCATTTCCGCGGGAAATTAGGAATTGGCCTTGGATGAAATGTCCAATATACCCCTCAGTTATTTCTTTTTTCTTTTTTTTCCTTTTTAATTTATTTTGTTTCCTTTTTTTCTTTTTCCTTTTTAATTTCTTTTTTTTCTTTTTTCTTTTTCCTTTTTAATTTCATTTTTCTTTTTTTCTTTTTCTTTTTTTCCTTTTTCCATTTTAATTTCTTTTTTTCTTTTTTCTTTTTCATTTTTAATTTCTTTTTTTTCTTGTTTCTTTTTCCTTTTTCCTTTTTAATTTCTTTTTTTTCTTTTTCCTTTTATTTTTCTTTTTTTCCTTTTTCCATTTTAATTTCTTTTTTCTTTTGTCTTTTTAATTTCTTTTTTAATTTTTCTTTGTTCCTTTTTTTTTCTTTTTTCTTTTTCCTTTTTAATGACCATCGTATTCTGCTGCATCAGTAGCGCCACGTCAGCGAACCAATCCAGATCGACCCGAAACCTCAATTCTTGTTCTCCACGCCAGCGGCCATTTTTCTTTTCCATCACTATTCTTCTTCTTCACTTCTGGTTTTTGTCAACTTGGCCATCAAAAACCACCATTTCAACCAAACCCAAAATCCATCACCATTTTGAGCAAGACCCAAAAACCTCAGAGTTTGAAAAAATGGTAGTTTTCAGTGAAAAGTTAAAATATGGTAATTTTCAGTGAAAACTTTCCAAATTGAGGCTTGATGTGGAGAGAGAAAGTGGGATTTGAGTGGGAGAGAGAGAAGTAGGCTGTGAAAACAAGAGGGGAGTGGTTTAGCGGTGAATTTTCGAGCTGATTGAGAAACATATGGGTTGTGGAGTTTGATCGGAATGGGATTGGTGGGTTGAGGAAGTAGAAAGTAGGCAAAACGAAAAAGAAAAAAGAACTTAAAAAGGAAAAAAAATAAAAAGGAACAAGAAAAAAAGAAGAAATAGCAAAAAAGAAATTTAAAAGGAAAAATAAAAAAGGAAAAAAAGAAATTAAAAAGCAAAAAAGAAATGAAAAAGAAAAAAGAAAAAAAATTAAAAAGGAAAAAAAAATTTTAAAAAAAAATTAAAAAGGAAAAATGAAAAAAAAAGGAAAAAAGAAATTAAAAAGGAAAAAGAAAAAAAAGAAATTAAAAAGGAAAAAGAAAAAGAAAAAAGAAAAAAAAGAAATTAAAATGGAAAAAGGAAAAAAATAAAAATAAAAAAAGGAAAAATGAAATTAAAA
Organism: Rosa chinensis; assembly: GCF_002994745.2. Lineage (NCBI taxonomy): Eukaryota > Viridiplantae > Streptophyta > Magnoliopsida > Rosales > Rosaceae > Rosa > Rosa chinensis. The sequence goes on along the minus strand of NC_037088.1, from coordinate 16,890,656 downwards.
AGGAAAAAGAAAAAAGAAAAAAAAGAAATTAAAAAGGAAAAAGAAAAAAAGGAAAAAATAAATTAAAAAGGAAAAAAAGAAAAAATAAATAACTGAGGGGTATATTGGACATTTCACCCAAGACCAATTCATAATTTCCCTCGGAAATGACCTATTAGACTGAAATTGAGACCTCAGAGACTTTTCAGATTAAATTGAAATGTTAGGGACTGAAACATTGAGAGAGGCATAGTACAGGGACTAAACAGACTTTAGCCCTTAGAAAAATTATTAAGTAAATAAAATGTAAGTCTTTTATCGAACAATGAGATTGATTTAGTTGGCAAATTGCATTCCTTTCCTTTATATTACCCTAGACTAGGTTCGAATCTCATTTCTGTTATGTCTTTATTTTTCTTTTCAATTTTTTTTGTAAATATTTTTTTTTGGTTTTTTTTCTTTTCTATAAAAAAAACTATAGGCCCATTTTTATTTTTCGCCTCAAGCCTCAAAATTTCAAGTCCGGGCGTGCCGCAAGCCTAGAGAAGAAACCAAAATGCGGCAAAGAAATCAAGTGCTGGAAAAGAAAACAGACAAACAAGGAAAAGAAAGACACCGGTAGCTTCCGACGAGAGATATCGAGAGGACACCAACTCTAGCTTCGTTTTCTTTTGCTTGGTTGGTTTATCTTGCGCCATAAATCTTACGCCATAAAATCACGGGGTGCTGACCACAAAATTGATAGATGGTTGGTCCACCTCCAACAGAAGCGCGCAGCAGCGCAGCCCACTAACATCTATCATCTATCATCGATCGCTCTAGACGCCACACTCGATCTCTTCACTGTTTTCCGTAGCTTCCAGTTTATCAACTCAACATTAGACCCGTCGACGCAACATTATACCCGTCGACATTATCGCGTGCATGTGTAAAATGAGTACTGAAAAACGAAAAGGACTGAATAATTGAATAAAGCAGGATGATGTTTCCGCCTCTGCATGCATAAAATCTAAATAATAGCACTTTACATCGAAAAAAATCTAAATAATAGTACTGGAGGCCTTCTTCTTTTCTGCTCAATATTATTCCTTCCAGGGTTTAGCAAAAAAAGAAAAAAGAAAAAAAAATTCACCTTGAATGAATATTATAGTATGAATACATAATTATAGCAATATGACCCAATATACTTCATATTTGGTATATTGTCATTCTCTATACCAAGTATAAAATAGCTTTTAACAATTTCTAACAGATTCTATGTCTAACATTTTGTTAAACCAGTCATTCCAACTTCAACAGATTTTTGTTTTGTTTTGTTTTTCATAAACCTTTTTAGAATTTTGTTCATATCCAAAATGAAAAGTTAATATATACTTTTTTTTATGACAAATTTAGAACGTACATTCACACTACAATTTTTTTTCCATAAACATTATTTACCATTTCCCATGTTTAGACCAAACTACCAAGCTCATTTTATTCATTTGCTACTTTTAGTGCTGATTTTTTTTTTCCAGCAAAAGATGAAAGGCTTAATTAGTGTTCTCAAAGTTGCTCATGTTAACAATAATTAGTTCCAAGTGATACGAAAATATTAAACAGAAATTGTGCCAAGCTAAGGCTGACGAGCTAAATCTTAGACATCCATGGGCTTCTGTAGGTTTTTTATTTTATCATTTCATTTTGGTGTAGTGAGTACAGGGATGAATTAGATAATTTGAGGTACAAAAGTTTAAGGGGATCTGTAATTCTGTATTGAGAAATTAGGGTTGTACAAAGGAAATTTGCTCATATTCATAAAAAAAATTAAAAAATTAATAAATAAAAAGAGAGAGAGGAAATATATTCATACTTCTCACACATAAATTATGCTAACATAGAAATAGGATGTTGGCATGGACAGAGGTCATCCACCAAAATATATATAAGAAAACATCGAAGACTTCGACCTTATTTGGTCTGAAAAGTCTTGAACAAAATCACTATAACATTAGAGGACTGACATCATATTATCAGTCCTAATTAAAATTTGAGAAAATTCTTGGTGGCTCAGTAGATTTGCTCATAGTCACACTTCTATTTCTATATAAGTAGCTGCCTAACTAGACCAAACCATCTCACACTCCAAACCACAAATATATATTCCCATTTATCATCACCGATCACCATGGTCCGTGAGAACAAGAAGCTTGTCCAAGAAGTGTCCGGTTGGCTAAGAGTCTACGATGACGGCTCAGTCGACCGGACATGGACAGGACCTCCCGAGGTCAAGTTCATGACCGAACCAGTCCCGCCCCATGACGAATTCATCGATGGTGTGGCCACTAAGGACGTGTTGGTCGACCAAACCTCCGGCCTCCGCGTCCGGATCTACCTTCCGGAGCAGCAGCCAAAGCACGAGGAGGACGACAACAAAGTCAGCGAGCAACTAAAGCTCCCCATCATACTTCATTTCCATGGAGGAGGCTTCTGCATCACCCAAGCTGACTCGTACATGTACTACCACATATACAGTAAGCTCTCGCGCTCCGCCAACGCCATTGTCGTGTCCGTTTACCAACGCCTGGCACCGGAGCACCGCCTCCCTGCCGCAATCGAGGACGGCTACTCCGCTCTCCTTTGGCTCCGCTCTGTCGCCCTAGCGGAACAAAAAGAGCCATGGCTTCTCAGCTATGCGGATTTCAACAGAGTTTTCCTTACCGGAGATAGCTCCGGAGGGAACATCGTCCACCAAGTGGCGGCTCAAGCGGGAAGTGCAGACTTAAGTCCACTGAAGCTCGCCGGCGGGATCCCCATCCACCCAGGGTTCGTTCGGTCGGAGAGGAGCAAGTCGGAGCTGGAGCAGCCTCAGTCGCCGTTTCTTACGCTCGACATGGTGGACAAGTTCTTGGGGCTGGCACTGCCTGTAGGTTCCACCAAGGACCATCCGATTACGTGTCCGATGGGATCCGGCGCTCCGCCGTTGGAGAGCCTGAAGCTGCCGCCGTTCCTGCTGTGCATTGCGGAGAAGGACCTGATCATTGACACGGAGATGGAGTACTATGAGGCCATGAAGAAGGCGAACAAGGATGTGGAGATTCTGATGAACAAGGGAATGATGCACAGCTTCTATCTCAACAAGATTGCGGTGGACATGGACCCAGAAACAGCTGCAGAGACTGAGCGTCTGATTGCAGGGATCAAAGGGTTCGTGGAGAAGCACTGACGCATAATTTTCAGTTTATGCGGTTAATTAAGTAATTTTTAGGGGTATGCCCTTAATTAAGCTTTTTATACGACGAAATTAGCATCACCTAGTTCGGTCCCTTCAATCTTGTATTTGCTCTTTAGCAACTCAAAATGAGAGCCTATGTTTTCCAGGATTTGGTTAATATATGCGGTCTAAGTCAGGATAACTTTTAGCCATATAGTATTATATAGTATTAAGACCCAAGTTAAGGTTGATAACCAATCTTGTTGGGAGGTATTTGCTTGATTGAATGGAATTTATTAGCTTTGTCAGTCCAGCTTTGTTATGATCCAGTGCTTCGCACACAGCGTACGGTTTACAATCTAATCCAATCATTTCAAACCTAATCCAGTTTTTAATGTCAATCCATTCCAATCAGGTAAATGTTCAAAGGAGAAATTACTGGTCACACCCTGTACTTTTAGGAAATCAATAATTCAGTCCCTACTATTCTAATTTTAACAAATTACTTCTCAGACATTCAAATCTCACGCAATGTGATTCAAAATGACTATTTTACCCCTCACTTCCTTTTTTTTTTTTTACATGTCCGTCTGTTTCTCTCTCTCTCTCTCTCTAGGCTCAGAAAGACGGCGCCGGAAGATTCAGACCGTCCGCTGAAATTGTGAGCTCGGAGAGTTGTGGTTTGTCGTCGCTATCGACCTCGACTGAATCTCCGATTCCAACACTACCGCCATGCGAAGAAGACCTCCGAAGCTCCGTCACCACAGTTTGTGATCATCCCCAACATCTGTGCCCATATTGAGTCTTCCCAAGCTCAATGGCACCACTGCACTCGATTCTTCCTGCAGACCAGACCTCAATGATCTCTCTGCTTGCGACGCTTGCGATGCTTGCGTGGCCACCGGCTTCAAGGTTCAGCAACAGTTGATCGCCGTTGATGGTAACTCTTCTCACTCTAGAGATTCTTAGTACTTTACAATTCTATATGTTGCTAGTATCATCAATGAGTTTGGACCTGAGAGCAATGGTGTTGTGTCTTGTATTTTTGGTTTGTCAATGGATTCTCATGTGGGCTAGCCCAAAAAGAGCAACACAGGTCATGTTTTCGGCCTCACCTATGCTGGGGTTGCTATGTTTGTTTTGTCTAGTTTGTTGGGGTTGTATTTTTAGTATGACAAAAGGTGGTGGAACAAGTGAACCACAACTCTCCGATCTCACAATTCTGGCGGATGGCGGATGATATGAATCTTTCTGAGCCGAGAGAGAGAGAGAGAGAGAGAGAGAGAGAGAGAGAGAGAGAGAGAGAGAGAGAGAGAGAGAGAGAGAGAGAGAGAGAGAGAGAGAGAGAGAGAGAAGAGGAAGTGAGGGGTAAAATGGTCATTTTGGACCACATTGTGTGAGATTTGAATGTCTGAGAAGTAATTTGTTAAAATTAAGATAATAGAGACTAAACTATCGGCGCCCTAAAAGTATAGGGTGTGACCAGTATTTTCCCCATGTTCAAATCTCAATGAGAGCAACTTGCATTTAATTTCTTTATTAAAATTTAAAGCGGTAGATTCCACTGCTCCTGTAACCTCATGCGATGTCAACAACAACAACAACAGGAGTCCACTTCAACATGCACTTGAGCCAGTCCTTGTCGATAAAAGATAGTCCATTCTTGACCAACGTTAGCGAGCCAAATTAACAAATTGACTAAGGGGGTTTGATGAATTGAATCAGATTGGTGAATACAGTGGTGTCGTTGATGAAATTCGAATAATAGCGACTAAAATGAATTTGCATCCATAGTTTGGGTGTTCAACGGACCAAGTTGATAACATGGTTCATTTATGTTCTAGAAATTTTACTTAATGCCCTTACTTCCTATTGTAACAATCATCACAAATCAATTCGGTCTCTCTTAAAAAAATTGTTGTGATGAAAAAATGAGTGAAAACTAAAACTATACTGGACTTTCTGGTAAATATGAAAATTAGATCGATACTTTTATTTTTTATCAAAGCTGAATTTATATTTAGAAAGAACAAACACATCCAAAAGACGTATAATGATCTCATTAAACTCGTCCCAATACGACTGAGGGACCACACTATTATTGGAACATAGATCATCTACTGAGATTCAGTTGAGCCACACAGGCATAATTCCAATAGCAACTCTAGGCCTCTAGCCACAAAATGGGCTCTAGGAGAATCACTCTATTTCGACACGTCGAAACCAGCTTGTAAACATGAATAATGGCCATCCAATATTTCACAAGCGTTAGGTGTCGGGTTACTTTCATCATTGCGCAAGTGCACCAGTTGATTGATAGGTCCATCAGTATTTAATTTCAGAAATAGACTTGAAGGACTTGTCCATTTTTGTTAATTTAATTCACTTCCCAAATTTGTACCCAGCAATGAGAAGTGGATGCCGACTGCAAAACATTAACAGATTGCTTCATCCAAGCCGCAGCAGCATCAATTAAAGCTTCAACTGTACGTCAAAATCATAATGTAAAACACAGTTTCCATCATGCCAAATTAAGCCTCCAACAAAGAATCCCAAACCATTCCAGATCTTCTCCTTGAGCCACCATAAATATAGAGGAAGAAATAATTCTATAAATCTTGGCTCACGCCAAGACTTACTGACTTCACCTAAACAATTGTGCTTCCAATTGTGCAAACAATCTCCATCCTTCCTCCACAACGTCTACAAGTGGCGGAGTCAAAATTTCGTATCAAGTGAGGCACTCAGAATTTTTGTTTTAAAAAATTTAAAATATAAAATATATACCAAAACTTTAATAATAAAAAATTGTGGTAAGATTAATATTTTTCTTAAAATTACATATTTTATTAGTAAAATTTTATAGATACAGATTTAGATATTAGACAAATTATGGAGACATAATTTATTTTTAGCTTTTAAAACTATAAGGAAAATTGTGTCAATGCTCTTAAAAAGAAAAAAGAAAAAAAAAATTCAAAAGCCAATCTTTCCAACGCATGTGATTCAGACCTAGGACCAACTGAAACCAGTTGAAAAATACATACATAGCCTACCCACTACACCAAATTGGCTGGTAATGAAACTTGCAAACTCTAGGCAACTTATACTTGTTTTCATATACAGAAAGTAAAAAATATATATAAAATTCAGTGAGGCACGGGACCCACTAGGTCCCCACGTGGCTCCGCCCCTGACGTCTACACCCTGCAGCACTGCCATTATGTAAAAATATATATATATATATATATATATGGATCCTATCCAGAGCGGAGCTCCACTTTGAAACTAACGAGTGAAGTTCGAGTTTTTGGTCACTTTTACGTCACATATCCACATCTCGACCGTTCCGTTTTTAGGTAATATTGTATAGATCATCTCTGCAAATTTTCAGCCAAATTGATGATCGTTAAGGTATCTAACTCGCTTAAACCAATGGACGAACTAAATCTGTCAACCTAAACCGTACTAGCTTTAAAGCAATTATCAATGCCTTAACGACCATCATTTTGGCTGAAAATTTGCAGGGATGATCTATACATTAGTACCTAAAAACAGAACGGTCGAGATTTGGATATGCGACCGAAAAGTGACCCAAAACTCGAACTTCACACGTTAATTTTCAAAGCGGAGCTCCGCTCTGGATAGGATCTGTATATATATATATCAGATACTTGAGGCACAACTACTGCTGCGGACCTAGCCTTGGTTTCCAAGCAGGGGCGGATCTATGTAGGTGGCTGATTGGGCTATAGCCCAACCCAAAATTTCTTAAATATATGATCGATTATAAGTGCGAGATTCCACATAACCATGTCTGGTTCAGTTGGCAAAGTAACTGATTGCTTCCCAAGTAACCTTGGTTTGCATCCTGTCAACAGTAGACCTGTAAATGGATCAGATCTACCTAAATCCAAATCTGTTTACTAAAAAAAAAATTCGTTCCAAACTCGCTCCGTTAACCAGACGGATCGTTGATAGCTCGATTCAAATCCGTATCCGCTGGGTTAACGAATACCCGATCCGCTAATCCGACCGGTTATAATTTCAAATATTTGAAAATTTTAAATAGTAATATTAAATTAATATCATGATACCTCATAAGATATTAATAAAATATTAAAACAACATGAAAAGTATCACCAAAAGTAGAATTACATTATCAAAATTCTTAATGCTTCTTGAAATCTTGGGTGATAGACTGTCCTTTAGATTTCTGCAAAAAATTTGTATAGAAATTCTTCATATTTTATATTTTATATATCTTTTAAAAATAATATATTAATAAAAAATAATATTTTATTATTACAAAAAGGGGCCGGATTATTAACGGATCGGATCGACCTAGATCCGTATTTGATCAGTTAAATAAACGGGTTAACGGATTTGGATTATTAACGGATCAACGGATCAAAACTTTCGATCCAAACTCATCCAATAGTCACGGATCTGGAGTGAATCCGGATCAAAATCCGGTTCATTTACAGGTCTAGACAACAGCAGTTGTGCATGTTTTCTTGGTTGTTCTATCATTTTCTTCTTTTGTTTTTTGTTTTTCTCCTTCCCCATTTTTTTCTTCCTTCTTCTCTTCCTACTAAAATCTTCTTGCCTAGTTTTTTTTTTTTGCTCTTTCCCAATTTTCTACTCCATTCTTTTCTTTAGTTACGACAATTTCTATTAATAGTTTTTTTTTTTTATAATTTAGTCTCAAAATTCTTAGAAACATTGATAGGAAAAAAAAAAAAAAATCTTATGGCAAAGCTTAGATTAGCCCACCCCAAGATTACATCCTGGATCCGCCCCTGTCTCCAAGTCATGCTATTGAAGTCCATTTACTCCTGTTCAATCAAAGCTTTTAAACTATATTATGTCTTAATCTTAGATCATCTTTCATTTTAAAAATCTTCCACTACAAGAATAAGCTTCAAGGTTATATAATGATTGAAGCTTACCAGGCTAAGTTATGCTAATCCCTTTGAAAAGTAAAGGGGCCTGACACATAAATAATCCTTGTAAAAACAAAAACTACCGCTGCCTGATCACTTACAAGCGAAGTCTGGATTCTGTTGAAAGGTTAAAATTGACCGAGTCAAAAATTTAAAACTAATGATTACCTTACATACTTAAGGACTGGGTCGGATTTCCAAATGACAAACTGATGAAAAGCTTATGCAATTGAGGACTGGATTTCAAATGACAGACTAATGAAATATGCTTATACACTCAGAAAACTGGATTTCCATCGACAAAGAGAGCAACTTTTGATAAGACAATACAACTAGAAAGTAATGAAAATGACAGACTAATGAAATATGCTTATACACTCAGAAAACTGGATTTCCGTCGACAAAGAAAGCAACTTTTGATAAGACAATTCAACTAGAAAGTAATGATATCTAATTATCTACAAGAGAATAATGTAATGTTTGATAAGACAATACAACCAGAAAGTAATGTTATCTAATTATCTACAAGAGAATGTAATGTTCCTATCTTGTTGCTCATTTTGATCATTAACGTTCTTTAAATGCTAACTAAAGTTTCTTCTTCTATTAATTATATACAGTACTCTCAGTAAATAAGATAGAATGAGAATAATTCAAAAGAATGGCAGACACAAGTCATACAACATTTCTCAGTAGAAGAGAATGTCTTTTAACTATTATTAATCTACTCACTGAAGCACTACAATAACAAATACTGTAAAGATTATTTTGATAGACAATTTCAAATAAGACAAATTAGCGGATATAGTTGATATGCAAAGCCAGTAAATGTACGGAACTACTAACCAATGCTTAAGCTTTCAAGAATTATTTTGGTCGATTTAGCTTGTACTGTGGCTTGAAATCAAGTGAAGTTTTCCTTCTCAAATTGGATTTCCATACACCAACATCTGCAAAAATGATCAAGTAAATACTAGAAAATTAAGAATACAGTTTACAGATATAATTCATAAGATCCAAATCACTGATATGCTTAACTGGTTCAACACCGGATGCTCATAATTCGGAACCAACGTGGAGAACTTCTTCATAAACCTCCTTCTATGTCGCAAAATCCTATAGAGAAGCCAAGAACTATGCCCAACCAATTAAGACACGAATAAAAAGAAAAAAAAAATCCTGAGGGAAAAACACATACATTTTCAGTTGAAACTGCAAACAAATGTTGTTTGTGGATTTCGTTGAATCACAAGCTCATTTACTAGTCAAACCAATCACTACCAAACCACTAGTAAACAGTAGATTGGAGACCAAACCAAAATGAAAGCAGAACAGCACAGATAAACACCCAAACACAACCTCAACTCTTTTAACTGATCTGAGAAGTAACCTAACTTTTCTTACTTAATTGACTTGTTCAATAATATCCGAGTTCCATGTCTCTAACTTGACATGGGAAGTATATCACTGTAACAAAATTGATGTTTAACATCTCACTAGTTTACATTTCACTTCAACAACTTCTACGCTCAAAAAGGAGGCATCATTCTACCATTATCCAACCTCTGACCACTACCCGGTCTAATTAGTTCAGTTTCTTCAGTGAAAGAGCAAAATCACTATTGAACTAGGTCTAAGCCGCATAACAATGAGCACCAATATTATGTCAAAGCAGAGGTGAAAGATCTCTATAAGCCTAACGATAAAGGAGACGAGTTAACTGTCTCCCCACCCTTTGATGTAGGACGAGATTTTAGCCAATTTCAACAAAGAATCCGGAAAAGAAAGAAGCGTCTTCACATTAAGAAGAATAATTTGAATATTCGAAATTGGTATTCAAATAGGCTTCTTAATGATGGAATTAATCATAAATTACTATTTTGGATATATCGGGATTCTCGAACAAAATCTTGGTTGGGATTCCAATTATATATTTGCGTAATATTCTTTAGTATCTAGGATTCTATTTCTGATTTTTATTTAATGAGGTTTAATTAGGTTTTCTAGTTTTAGTCTATAATAAATTATTCTTTTTGTTTTCTAGTTGAATTAGGTTTATGTTATGTGCCCTATATATAAGGCACCTCTTAAATTGTAATTTTAATTGAAGTTATCAATAAAAACCCAAATATTAGAGAAGTTTCTCTATCTTTCTTACGGCTGTGCCCGTAATTGCTAGTGGATTCTAGCTCATCTCATATGGCTTTCGACGCTTGACGGAGTCTCTTACTATTGTGTTCACACTTCCCGCATCACCCTTCTTACACACTATTACACTAACAGTACCAAAAATTTGAAAAAGTTTCATGCTTCTTCAAGGCCTCGTATACTTGGAATATGACTAAAAGCTGTTATGAAGAAAAAGGGACCTCATATGGCAAGAAAACACCTTTATTTCATGAAGCCAAGCAAGAACATCTTTTGATACCACCTTTGACAAATTTTAATAAAAATGGGGCGTAAACTTTCAACTGATTTAATAACTTCAAACTTCAAAGTTAAATAACAGCATTAGAGAGAGTCACTACCTAATGCATTCAGTTATATGTCCTTCATGAAACCCATAAGAACCACTTCCACAGCATATGATATTTTCTATACTAGAGATAAAGCATTCAGGCTTCTGTTTCAGAAAAAAACAACAAAAGCCCAAGCCAGGAAATACATGTACATGTATGTGTACCTATATTATATATATACATAACCTAGCTAATATATATTCACCCTCTCTCTTTTGTCACTTTTCCAATGTGGGATCTTTCCTCTCCAACACGCCCCCTCACGTGCAACCTAACTCTAGGTCTGCACGTGAAATTAATTAACAATCCAATTCCACATTGGAAATTGGGACACAAGTCTCATATTGAAGACTTGGCCAATATAACAATCCAAGGCCCACATCGGACACTTGGTAACAATCCAATCGGAATTTTCCGATGGCAATATAAGGAACCCAAATTCGGGCCCATGACAATTGGAGATGCAATTGGAGAGAGACCCGCTCTAATACCATGTTAAACAGCGACAAGCGTGGCCCGTGGCCCACCATTGTACCGATACTGTCCCAACTTAACCACCCGTTAGGTGTTGGGTTTTTAATCACAAAAGGCCTCGGTACAATTGGGTGAGATCCATCCATTTATAAGTTATATTTTATTTGTCACTTTTCCAATGTGGGATCTTTCCTCTCCAACATACATAACCTAGTTAATACCCTCTGAAGCCAAGCTTGCAGTTTCAAATTCTATCAGTTACGAAGCTGTTCAGAGAAAGGCACCAAAGAACCATTTTGAGGACAGAGTGAGTGAAAAAGAAGCTGAGAATGCATCTATGAAATGGAAAGTTGACCCTGACAGTGTGGAGTGGAGCTAAACTGAAGGAATATGACCAAGAAATTGTACACATTATTACGAGCATGAAATCATGGGAGGTAGTTGAGGGTAAGAAAAATGGACCTTCTTGTGGGAGTGGCTACACAAGAGGTCAATTGGAATACAATATGGGATTTGGTCCAAAATTCTTGAATGCTTATAAAAGAACGTTGCATTCCCAAAAAAGACTTGAAAGAACTGACCTGAGCATCAACATGTTTTTGCAGTTTTGTGTTCAGCATCTCTTAAACATCACGATTGCTTGCTTTGCAGAATTGTTCATGGAAAAACTATGCACCGAAAGCTTGTGAGTTGATTTTGGTTCTAAGATTGCCAAGCATCCAAGACTCCAAAACCATAGCAACAGCATGCAGTATTTTTGGCATTTCAAAGGGAACTCCAGTAACATTTAAGACCCCAGAGGTAAAAACTTGTAAGCTCTGAAAATATAAATGTTGATTTTGGTTCTAAGATTGCCAAGCATCCAAGACTCCAAAACCAGAGCAACAGCATGCAGTATTTTCCGCATTTCAAAGGGAACTCCAGTAACATTTAAGACCTCAGAGGCAAAAACTTGTAAGCTCTGAGAATATAAAATATTTAACATATCAAATTAGATGTACACTTGATCTCCGCTTGAAGGACAAAAAAGGACAAGCCCAGCTTCATTTGTAAGAATTGTTATACATTTTGACCTGGTCTACTAAAGTTACCCATATTCCCAGCATGCCATGACTTGTGAGAAGATAAGAGTTAAATTTTCACTTTTTCCTTCAAAAATTCTGCTGCAAAATAGATACATTTTCACCCTTTTCTTTTTTCCATGAGAAACATCATGAGCATTGCATAAATTTATATAACCCCAGATAGAAGTGCCCAAAGCAGCAACAAACAAGGAAAAGTGCTTGGATTAGTAAACTGCAGACCCCAGTACTGGCTCTAAAATATTAGACACTACTGAGCAGCAGAATTATCCACAACATCAATCTCTGTCGATCATGTAAAATACGTGTTACATGAAATTAACACAAACAGCAGGAAAAATGTCAAAAAAAATTAGATTTACTTTAAAATAATACAACTGAGCCAATAGCCATCTTTACCAAATAATAACAAGAAAAAACTGTACTGATATGAAATTAAAACAGCCGCATATAGTCATTTAAAATGAAAAATAATTCATATGGTAAGATTAGTACCCTACCGCCCTACTGAGACTAGAACGTTTGTAAAAACCAATCTTGTAAAATAAAAAAAAATAAAAAACAGAATACTTAAAACCAATCACCTACAAACAGTACTCTGGGGCTAATCAAGGCTTCCAATTGATCTTATGTTTCTTCATGGCCTTGTATAGTTCCATCTCTTTGTCTACGACTCTAGAGTCATGTCCCTCTCAGCAATGAAAAAAGAAGGAATGAAGATTCAGACCATCCAATCTGGGGCACCAGAACCCATTGAACACTGCAGGGCTCGCACAAAGCCGTTTTACCCAGGGCTACAAAAAAGAACCAAATAATAATTAAGGGAATTGGGATAAATAAAGAAATACAATTAACTGGAGCCAAAAAATAGCATATTTCCTTGCTGCACCCAAATTTTATTGGCAAGCTCAAAATATTCTACCATGTTTAGTTTTAAAAAGACTGGCTCCAGGCCTCTAGCTGCTCCTCACAAACTGAAGGAAAACTAGTATCCATAAGAATCCTACCATCTAGTCTCAAGTTGAGAATAAATGTTGGGACTCTCAAGGAACTGATATTCCTTTCTTCAGTTCTTTCAGCCACTTGGTGCAGAAGGTTTCCTCCTAAGATAAGAAAAAAAGGATTAAAGTCTGTGTGGTCAATAGATATGACACCAGGAAGACTGTTAGGAACTATAATTAATTCTCTTGTATTAATTAACTTATATTATTTTAAAACTTGCATCTGAGGTCAGTATAAGTATAGTAATTGGAAGTTGAGGTACCACAAATTAATGTCAATTCATGAATTATGCTTTTCAAAGAATTTCTTCCTAGCATTTTTGGTGTCTAAGGCATTCTCGCAAACAATCTAATTAGCACGGTATATTACACCCTTCCAGAACGTTTTGTGATTCAATACCATGACATGCAAAGGTAACTTTAGATCACTCTCCAAAAGTTACATGAAATAACTTCCAGGACTTTAAAGAGATTCAAGGAATAGAGGCCTACCAAGCATATTTTAGGAACCCTTGCATAGGCAGCAAGAAATATGTTGCAACATCTTAACCATTGTCTGAAGCGGATGGGTGCTTGCGCCTTCGACCAATCATTGGTTCCAAAGTGGAGGATAGCCACTGCTCTTGTGCATAAGTGCCATCAACAGACATAACATCATCAACCTGTTGGCATATTAGGTGGGCCCCACAACTTATAAAGGATACAAGGCCGGAGTTGCCGCTGCAGTAAAATTCAACTTTACACATATCAGGGAGCAACCAACTCAGTCCATTCATCATTGGCCTCATTTCTAATGGAATATACTTGAGCCACACATGAGATGACTCTGTCTGCCTTGAATAGAAATGGAAGTCATGACGACAGCTGTATCCTTCATTGATTAACACTTGAGCTCGAAAACAACAATCAGCAGAATTACTTTCTGTACATTCAAAAACGACACAGAGTGCCAAACCTATGTTCTTCTGTTTCAATTTTGGAGGGATTCCAATGGAAAGTTCACATACTGATCTCCAGCCTAGAGAGTAGCCAACAAGCAATTCATATATAAGATTTGGATCTTTGCGACAGCTGAACCATTTTGGAACTTCACTACCTGGCAGTATAATGCCAAATTTAGAAGAGACCTGTCACAAAATAAGCATCACTTCATGAATCAAGAACATATTGACAGTGTGTGACATCAATTAAACATTCTATGTAAAGAGAGAGAAAAGAGACCTGGTTCTGAAAAATATTATCCATCTGTGCCACTTCATAATGCAGATTATCACATAATCTATGACAATTGAACAAGTCCATCCACTCAATACCTTGTAACTCACGACTTTCCAATATGTTTGACAATTTTGGAAACGTTTCCAATGATTTGCAATCGCCCACATCTACCCAACATACCTTTGGTGGAAGTTGTGGAATTTTCTGAAGCCTCTTGCAACAACACAAGTTAAGGTCCAACAAATTGACAAATTTGCTAATGCATATAGGAAGACTGACAAAATTGCTTCCGGATAGATCAAGTTCTTGTAATGTGGACACACAATCCAGAGTTGCCAGGAAATTACTTTTGGATAAATTGCATCCTCCCATATTAAATCGCAAGAGCTTGGGAAGCACCAAAGGAAGTAATTCTGAACTACCTGAAACTTCAGAGTTTTCCAAATGCGGAAATGCAACAAGTCTTGGGCAGGAATCAAGGAAGAGATATTGTAGGTGTTGCAATTCATAAATGCTGCATGGCAGATTCATAAGGTCCACACACTCATTTAGATTTAACTCCTGAAGTCCACTGAGATATCCAATTGACGACGGTAATTCTCTAATGGCAGTGCCAGGTAGTGTGATACATTTTAAGGATTTCATTGTCCCCACGATTTCTGGAAAACTCTTAAGCTTGCTACAACCTCCGAGTAGAAAAGTTTCCAGAGATCTCAAGCTGAGTCTTGGTGGAAACATCTCAAGGCTAGAGCATTTCTCAGCACTTAAGTGAACAAGCCTTTTGAGGAATCCAAACCTCAACTAAACTTTCACAGTAATTTAGATTCAAGTACACTAAGTTTGGGATTCCGGAGAAGTCAGGGATGCTTTTTAGGAATTTGCAGCTACAAAAATTTATAGATTTCACATTTTGCAAATTCTGAGAGACAGGGAAAAAAAAAAAAAAACAGATAAGCAAACAAAGAAAGTAAATCAAGGAAAGGATCAAAGTTTCAAGATCACCATATTCAAACTAAAGAAAACAGTACTCAACAAATAACAAATGGCTGAAAATATTTGAAGTACCTTGAATCCCTCCCCCAGTCGTGTCATATGGCTGCAAGGCATATTGAGTTTAACAAGTTTTCTTGGATTAAAATTGGATGGAAAAGACTGTAATGGACATTCAGGCCAATCAAGGATCCTCAACTCATTAGGCAGATATTCCACATCTCCAGAAAAGTGTGAATTGCAGGTTATAAATAATCTAAGATTTTTCATCTTTGAGAGGCTTTCAGCATTCAAACATATCACATCTGATTTGGGCAAATTTACCACAATGCCTTTGATATTGTCTGTTCCCTATAAAAGAAATCCAAAAATTAATCAACTAATTCATTGAAAAAGATGCAAGCATTGTAACCAAAAAGAGCACGCAAGTGTCTGATCAAATATACATATATACTTACCGTATTTTCAGTTAGAACATGGTAAACATCTTCATGAAACCACAGTCTGCTACGTCTTCCAGGCTCAGTTGGCGACTCTTGGCGAACTATTTCTCTACCCATTTCTTCTATCAAGTCATGCATCCAAATATTGTCTCGTTCAATACTTATGATGGCATTATCGACGAGTACTTCAATACAATACTTAGGATTGAGTTCACAACTTTCTAATGTTTCTACCACATAGTTCCGCTTTTTACCTTTAAAGAAACAAGCAATGTCAAGGAAAACTTCCTTCACAGGATCTTCCAATGCATTATAACTTATCTTGAGAATTTCTTGAATCTCTTGGTTTGGAACTCTTGCATAACAATCTAATGCAGCTTTACATTCATCTGTGCTTCTACCACATAGACGGGAACCTAGATGTATAAGAGCTAATGGAAGGCCTTGAGCATATTGTAGTGCAGTTTCGACTATCAGTTTATCAACCTGATGTCTCTTTCTTGCAAATGCATTCCAACTGAAGAGAACGGTAGCTTGATTATAATTCAATTCCTTGACCTTGTATATCAGATTAATTTGATGAGCAGTTAACAAGTGTTTATCTCTTGTTGTGATGACAATTCTACTGCCTATACCAAACCAATCTACCCCTCCAGCTAATTTCTTTAACTGGTCCAAATGATTCACATCATCAAGAACTAAGAGAACTCTTTTATGGCTCAACATTTTCTTTATCACATTGATTCCTTTATCAGCATTGTTCACCTTCAATCTCTTCTCCCCTAGAATATCAAAAAGTAGAGTGTTTTGTAGTTCCACTAGGCCTCCATCTCGCATTGAGTTTTCCCTAACATTTTCCAAGAAACAGCTACCTTCAAACCCACCTACAATGGAATTACAAACAGCTTTAGCAACTGTTGTCTTACCTATTCCACCAATTCCCCATATTCCTACCATGCGAACATCCTTTTCTTCAACATCTAAAAGCATATTCACATGTAACACCCGAGATTCCATGCCAACTGGGTAGTCAGCCACAATGAGATATGTGCAGTTAAGTACTTGCGCTGAAATCTCTCCAACAATATCATGAATAAATTTAGACTCATACCTGTTTGTTTAAAAGCACACAACATAATCAATGACATGGCAGTAAATAAACACACAAAAATGAAGAGAATATGCATAGTATGACAAGTAGGGTCTTTGTTTTGAAAATTTGCTTTGAGTAACAATCAAAACGGCACTCAACAAGTAATAATATTTTTCAGTCATGTGCAAATACTCTGTTAAGTGTTATTCATGAGTGACAGTAACCAATACTCAATATCAATATTCTGTAAGTATTTCTATCATGAAAATATATATATGATCATCTGATACAAGTGTAGTGGTTAGTTTACCCGTCCAAGAATGACCACCCAGCCAAGTTTGCTGCTTCTGTAAGAGCTGCCCTCCAACATAACACTTTTGGCATGTTATCATGAAATCGGTATTCATGATAAGCGAGTGCCTGACCATAAGCACCTCTCTGGTTTCGAACATCGGAGGGATCCACCTTGTAAAAAATAGGCCAAACCGTCTGTTGCTTTGAATGTTTACATTCAAGAATCTTGACGAGTTCATCCAAGCACCATTTTGAGGATGCATAATTTTCAGAGAATAAAATGATACAAATCCTTGACTCTTCAATTGCTGCAACAAGTGTTGAAGATAATTCTTGTCCTCTTTTTATGTCATTGCTGTCTATGAAGGTGTTGATTCCCTTGTGATGCACAGCACTGAACAAATGGTCTACAAAATTGTAGCGTGTATCCTCACCTCTAAAGCTCACAAAGACATCGTATCTCCATGAATGGGGAAAAGAAGGAGAAGAGGAGAGAGCTGAAACCATCTTGTATGTTTGTATATGAGTTTACTCATTGCCATTCTTCTGATCACTTCTTAAATAAGGCAGCTTGCGCTGATCACAACAGCAATAATAGCAGTTTCCTCATACCTTCCAGTATTCGACATGAATGCCAAGTCAAGCAAAGTCGCTCTCGGGGTTTCGGTTCAGCTTCAAATGGGGCAGTTCAGATTCCACTAGGAGTGGACACCAGTCACAACTCACAACCCAAGACCAACTTTTCTTTTCTGTTTTTTATTTTTTTATTATTTATTAACTTTTTTTCAATAATTCCACTAATGTTTTCTTTTATTTAAAAAAAAATAATAATAATACTAAGAGAAATTTTTACAAACGGTATCCCGAGGCATTCATCAATTTAGTACATCAATTTAAAAAACTATCATTTTAGTACCCCAACATTAAAATTGGAACCACTTTTAGTACTTATCATCTATAACGGAGTCAATTCTGTTATCACGTAAACTATTTCATGGACCCTTCAAAAAAAAAAATTTATTTCATGGGCAATTTCATCTTTTCATCTTCCCAGTTTTTCTTTCCTTTTTTCTTTGACAATAATTTTTTTTTCTTTAATCCTCTTCTTCCCCTCAGTGAAAACACACACACTCTCTCTCTATCTCTCTCTCTCTCGCTCTCTCCCCATCCATGTCACCAAAAACCCAGAAAATAGAACAGCAATTTCAAACCAAAGAAAAAAAAATTGATGGGGGCTACAATTTTGGATTGAATTGAATTGATTTCCTGATCTCGCAAAACTCTTTCTCTCCCCCCATCCATGCCACCAAAAACCCAGAAAGTAGAACAGCAATTTCAAACCAAAAATTGATAGGGGCTACAATTTTGGATTGAATTGAATAATTTGAATTTTTCGGAGTTAAAGTTGATGGAATTATGGAGAAGTTTTTATCAATTACATTGGTGAGGGGAGGGTTGGTATGGTGTTCTTGAAGTTTCGGTGGTGGGAGAATTTTTTATTTTTTTATTTTTTTTTGGGGTCTGAGAGTTATGTTATCCTTTAAGAAGAATCATTTCAAGTGTCTTTCTGGTATTCTTCTTCATGCTCACCTCTTTAGCATCGTTTAAAACCAAATTCATGTACTCATCAAAATCAATGATTCGGCCTTCAATCCTGACGTCTTTCTGTTCAAAGAGCCAAATATGAATTCAAGCTTTACTCTGGAGGAACTTGAACATCAAGTTAAGGGCTGGGTCATGATCATCTGAACTTTGGTGCTCGCCATGGTTGCAAAGGATCCAAGGGTTCTGGGGTTTACTACAAAACGTTGACGGACTGTAGTAGCAAAGCAATTCCTAAAAGAAGAGCGATGCGAAGTTAGTTTGTGGGAGGTTTTTTTTTTTTTTGGTCTGATAGTCTGTGGGAGGTTAAGAAATTAGTTTTTTTTTTTATTGAAAAGAAATTAGGTTTTGAGTTGAAGAAAAAAAAATTGAGTTAAAATGTGGAGAGACAAAATTATCATTTGAAAAATAGAGATTTGACGCCATTATAGACGACGAATACTAGAAGTCGTTTGAGTTTTAATGTTGAGGTACCAATATGATAGTTTTTAAAATTGATGTAGCAAAGTGATGAATGATTTTTATTTGGGGTATTGTATATTTGTATGTAAAATTTTTTCTACAACTAATGGTGGATAAGTTATGGAGATTTTTATTTTTATTTTAATCAAACCAAAATCGGGTGTCAGTATATTCATTACAAGTCCCGTTACATATTCTACTGCTACCTTCTACAAATATACAAGAAGATAGTGGTACGTAGAAATAGACTCACTCATTAGACATTCAAATATGTAGACATAGCGGGAACTCTCATTTGGTACTACTCTAGAGGCGCTAGAGATACATAGAGTGCACACAAAATACATATATAGCTTTCTAATAGAATAGGAGATTATTGAAATTAGACTAACTAAAAACATATTATAGGCCTAGGGCTAAAACACCCCCAGCCCAAATCACTAGCCCAAGAGAGCAACCCCAAGGAAGAGGCCTAACTCAAGGCCTAACAAAGATTGGCTTGACCCAAGCCCAAATTCCATCTTCAGCATCATTGGCCCCACATACAGATCTGGTACAGTTCCACTGCAACCCGCACCGTAACATCCCACGTGCGCCCAGCCAGGCCACGCCGCAATGAACTTGCGTCCCACGATGCAGTGCCTCCGATCCAACACCCCGCACCACCGCCCAACACCTACAAAACCCATGCTGCCAGTTCTGGAAGTCCCTCGAAAAAGCACGACCCTCCTTGTACAGATGACTACCTCGCCCAAGACTTTGTCCTAGTACTCGTCGCGAAGCCATCCAGCCAAAGCTCGACCCAAGCACCCCTCCCAAGAAACTCATTCCCAGGCATATAGTGTTTAAATACTCATCTGACAGCACCATTATCGGCAAGGTGAATCAACGCTGACCATAAGCGCCGCCGGACGAGAAGGAATTCGCAAACCCTAAACTCAAATCAGTCCAAGTTTTATGGAGACTTGGAAATTAGTCACCGAAATGAACAAAACGATTTTTAATCTAAAAAAAAAGAAGTAAAAATAAATAATAATTATTGAGACATGTTTCGCTTGTTTGATATCATTGTTTTTTTTATTGTTTATGTAAGAGAGGGCTGAGAATCGGACTCACAATTTACAAATAGTTCTATTTAGGATTGAGAAAGTATTTTGTTAGAAAGTGGTTGCATTGTATAAGTTTTAACAAATAATCATGGAGTATGTGTGGGACCTTCTTACTTTTCAATTTGAAGATTTTTATTATCTTTCACTAGCTAGTATACAATCTACTTCAATGATTTTAATCATTAATCTTTTCCAATGCAAGAATTGTGTCTATAAAAAATCAACTAAATTCGTAATCATTTGGTCACTGAAAATGTGTAAACAAATGTAGTCTATAAGATAAACTTAGAACAAACATGGTGTTAATCAAATGGTTAAATGTTTTCCAATTTGACTTATTTTTGTGAGATTTATATTTGTTTATGTAACTGAAGAATGAGTGGTTCAAATTATTAAATTACATGCTAAAATTATAGCATCCTCAAAATTCAAGTTTGAGGAGCTCTCTCTCTCTCTCTCTCTCTCTCACACACACACACACACACACACGGGATCTTTTTTTATTTTGGCCATTTAAAGAATTACTTGTGGAACTTATTCTTTGATCACATTTCAGCATCTTGACGTTTAATTTTTAGATATCCATGAGTGTATCACTTCTGCAATTTCTCAACCAAATAGATAATCGGTTAAAATATCAAACTAGATCAAATTAATAGATGAATAAAATATGTCCAATCTGAACCATGCATTCATGTTCATAATGGTAAATTACGATTATGAATACCTTAACAAGTTTTAATTTTGCTAAAAAATTGCTTAAGTGATATACTCATAAAGACCTCAAAATCTAACGATTAATTTACCGATATATCGAAAAGTGAGTCATACAAGCAATGTCTTAAAATGATTTTTAAAAGGGATCTCATACACACAATTTCATATTTTTATTTTTAATTGTGCCAAACGCCTTTCAAAATATTCTTAAAGTGCTCTTACCAATTGAAACAATCTAATTACTACTTAAAAGAAAGTATAATCGGGAACGTGGAACTAAAACCTCGAAAGTAAGAGGTGGCAAGATAATCATGTTCAATACACTCCATTATTCAAAAAGGTCAATGCTCTAACTGAAAGAAAAATCCACAAAATTTTATGCTTATTCACGACAAGCACGACTTTTTTGTTTTATTTAATGAAAGATAAAGATTTCATTAGTCTCAAGGAAATAAAGGCACTTACATGGGTTCGCATTCAATGGGAAAAATAGTGTATCATTCACTAGCACAATGAAACTCACTTATTCAAGAGCCTATATGACTATGTAAAGTCTTTCTACACAAAATAAATAGTTTGAATCTCTATTTGTTAATGCACTCAAATGTTGTACTTCAAGAGATTCATGTAGTTAGTGTAAACACAACCCCATATATTGTGAAAATACTATGACGAAACGTGTTTCTGGGTATCGAGGATCGATAGATACATTTCAATCATTACTGAGCAGAAACCAAAAATCACACAGAACACACAACTTTGGTTACGCAGTGAAAACCTCAAATTTGAGATTAAAAACAAATGTGGGGCTCTTACTCTTGAGACCCAAAAAAAGATCAATCCACTAATGGTGAAGAATATATTTCTTTACAAACACAAATTGCACTCCTCTCGGCTACAATCTCTAGACTAACTAAAGAGGTGTTTGTCTTGAACCTTGATTATTTTCTTCACTTGAACGATATTCAATTATCGCTCTTCTTGCAACCACAACTTCTCTACTGATCTCGAGAGAACCAATGTATATGAATGAATGAACAATGAGACACTTAGACAAGGAACAAGCGTTTCATGGACTCTTACGGAACCTTTGTTTAAGCAAACAAGAAGCACACTAATTCTTGTGTCAAAGGCGTGCCTAAATGAACGTCTACTTTCTGAATATATTGAGGAGAAAACAAATACTCATCAATCACAACTTAACCCTAATTGGACACCTAATAGGAAAGGTCTTTTAATAAAAGATATCCAATTAAAATAAACAAATCCTAAATCAATTTGACAAATCCCAAATCAAGTTGGATTTCAATGGTGTGACTTACTTTGTGGGAAATATCTTTGAGAAAGATACTTTCCTAAAGCAAACTTCCTAAAAACTAGGATGGACTCGGTGCATATGCTGACTCATGAGATGCAATTACCTTTAGGGTTTCTCCAAGACCAGTTTGTAGGTTTCTTCAATGTTTTGTATGGGAATGCCAACACACCAAGTACAAATCTTGTACCTACAGATTGTAAGTTAAAACCAACATACAACTAATTAAGTTTCTCCTTGCCTTTAGAATTTGGATGAGGAGCTTTAGTAGGGTATGTTAATTGAAGAGGACTAGTTTCTGCCTTACTTTTCTTTTCCTTTAAAGGGACTTTATTTTTTGCACCAAGAGGCCTATCCCTCTTCTTTTTTGTACGTAGCAGTAGAAACTTGCACAATTGTACCTTTAAGTGCTTCAATTACACCCAAAGATTTAGCAGTAAACTTCTCGTAGAACTCTGGTATATTGTTCTTCTTTGTCTGAACCATCCCAGCCTTTGCAGTGAATATCTTGAGCTTCTGTTTCTTTAAATAAGTCGTGAGAACTTCGCCTATTTCTTTTACCAAGCAGGGGCTCCTCAACTAACGTATGTAGAATCCTCCAAAGGCACCAGAGCTAATGCATTATTGGGGCTAACATCCTTGGGCACATTAGCTCGCTTTCTATCCTTGCTAGGCAGCATCATCTATTATAAATTCAAAAGCATTGAGCTTAATATACCCTTAGCCACTTGAGCCATATAGGTAAAAGAGGCATTCCCCATTTGAAATTGTTGCATACCAGAGTTGAACTTATTACCCGGAGCAAGGTTTTCCTCCTGTGCCATCAGTTTGCTATATTCACAAATATTAGTAGCATGAAAAATCAAACCACAATCTTTGCATCTGCCGCTAAGATTTTCATAGATAAAACTTATATATCTCTTCTTCTACTTTTGAAGCAAGTTTCAGAGCCTGCTTGAGGACAAGGATCTTGGCAATATTATGCTTAACCCTACCCCTAATTATGGCCTTGTTAAATAGCTTATCATCCAATTCCAAGAAATATCCTACTACAGAAGAAATAGAAGCAATGGTTTCCGGCTCTTCAAACACCAGTGGAATATTTGATATCGTAATCCAATAGAGAAGGGAATCAAAAGGTACCTTATTGATTGGAGCCACACCATCATAGTCCACTAGGATCATTGGAGATTTTGCAAAATTAATTGCATGGTCCATCTCTCAGTACCTTTCGTTTATCACCACGATCTTCATAAGAGAATAAAAGCTTTTCAAGCATCTCTTGAATATGATTTTTCAGAAACCCAAACTCTCCATAAATGGTTTCATATATATGTTCCTAACATCCACGGGCTTACGGGTGTATGTAGACTTTGCCCAGAAGATAGGATTGTGAGTTTCTCTTAGCATAACCACCAGAGATTTTTCCAATATCAACTGCGCCGTTGCCATCCGCCAATGCTAGTGAGGCAGTAAAACTTACAGTAACTGCATCAATGGATGTCATTGATGGTGAAGGTTGATCAGAAAAATGAAAAAACATATGCGTATAAAAGATATATATATATATATATATATATACACACACACACAGGGCCCTTCTAGTGAGGGATCCCTTTTTTTGGTATTTTATAGGGATAAGCATTATACCAACTTTTTGATCATATTTTCACATCTTAACCGTTCAGTTTTTAGGTCCTAATGTATAGATCACTTCTACATATTTTCAGCCAATTTGATGATCGTTAAGGCATCCAAAACTGCAATTTACCATTATAACACGAATGGTTCCGGTTTGACAGATTCTGTCCGTTCGTGTAAATTGCAGTTTTGGATGCTTTAACGATCACCAATTTGGCTGAAAATTTGTAGAAGTGATTTATATAGGGTGCGGCTATTGCCACCCTACCATTTTCTTTGTTCACCCTACAAATATTTGAATTATTGAAAGACTATATTACCCAAATGCAAAATGACTAATAAGTACACTAATTTTCTAAAATTTAAATCTTTAAGGAAAACTAAATACATAACTAATTAAATACAAAATTCTGATAACGTTAATCTTCACCTTCTCCATCCAAATTTCAATTTATTACAATTTTCTTTTTTATCTTTTTGTTGTGTCCTCATCGTTAATTTGTTATTCAATTCACAAAACCATTAGTGTTAACTTCATCAAAATCTTTATAATACTTTTAGAAACACCGAAAGTAAAAAATTTAAAACACGAAAAAAAAAATCAATATTTTTTTCATTGCTCATAGTAGCACTTACTAATTTTTTAATATGGATTGAAATAAACGAACATTGAAACTAAATGGAAAAAATAAAAAAATAGAAGTAAATCAAATTATGATTTTATAAGGAAATTTTAATATATTTTAGGACGTCTTTTTAATTGATATAAATTAAATGAGAAATTTTCGTTAAACAAATTTTTTTTTTTTATATGATGGAGGATATTCTTAGAAAGAGAAATGGGTTGGATAAGTAAATCTAATAATTGTAATTAAATTGTAGGGTGTAATGAGCAAGTAGGGTGAACAAAGAAAATTGTAGGGTGGCAATAGCCTCACCCTTTATATATTAGGACCTGAAAATGAACGGTTAAGATGTGAAAATATGATCTAAAAGTTGGTCTAATGCCTATCCCTATAAAAGACCAAAAAAAGGAATCCCTTAGTGGAAGCCCTATATATATAAAATCTTTTTCCTTCAAACAATATTTCTAATTTTTTGTGAAACGATAGTTGAATCTCAAAATTTATTGATAATAATATTAACTTATGATATTGATAATATATTTTTAGGGAAGTGCTTCTAATGAGGATCTTATAATAAAGACCAAGTGATGAATTTTGAATGAACGGTTGGATGACATGCATGTTGAATTTTAAAATATCAACTAAACTTTAAAACACTCATCCAACCGTTGATTCAAAGTCGTCACTTGGTCATTATTATAAAATTCTCATTAGAAACTCTTCCCTTAAAGTATATTACACATATAAGTTAATATTATATAATTTAGAGATTCAAATATCGTTTCACAAAAAATAAGAAATGTTGTTGAAGGAAATTAAAGATTGAAAAAATTATATAAAGTTCATAAAATGACGTCCCAAAGGAAAGGATGTCCCAACATTTCTCATCCAACTGTTCATTTAAAAGTCTTCACTTAGTTCTTATTATAAGGTCTTCATTAGAAATTCACCCACACTTTTAGTTTTCCCACCTCCACAGCTCTTACCTTTAACATCACCCATCCACATCTGACGAGGAGCAAGTGTGATGACCTGGATTTTTGTTACTTAATTCTTGCAATTAATAATGGACCAGTTATACGAATTATTATTCTTATGCTTTGTTCATATGCTATTCTTGATTTGGAATTATTTTCGGATAAATAATTACTCGGAATGCATTGTTTTAAGGAGGTCAAAGGTTGACTTTTTATTCGTTGAGTTTCTCCAAAAATTTTCTTCTTGAAAGTCGTAAGGCGTTGATACTAGTTCGTGGATATGTGACATGCATAAATCGGAGATCATATGAAGAAGTTATGGTAAGCGGAAAAACCTACTATTTTCATAAAGTTACTATAAATAGGAAATTTTCGGAAAAAGAATTTGCTTTCCCATTTTAGTAAATTTTCCAAAAAATTCCAGAATTTTATTCTCTCTGGCTTCCAGTAAACTTGACCCATACCCGGTTTTTTAGACACGATTTTCTGGCGTTCTCTGGCGACGACACTGACCTAGATTGAGTCCCCTCCTCCTTGCGGTCCTCCCTATGGTGGTGGCTTGCTCCAATTTGCATCCATGGCGGTGGATCGACGCTTGGAAGATAGGCTGTGACTGACCCGGTCGGAAATCCTTATTTCGATGACGGTTTGACATGAAATCCGTTGTATTTTGTAGATCGTTACTTCCTCTTTCAATCTATACTGGTCGTGTTGATCAATTTGTAGAGTAGTGCTCCGATTCTCTGTGGGAAGCTTAATCTGACTTTCAGCTGCGATCTAGGTTGAATCAACCAAAACTCCAGGTATTAAAGTTGATCCTCATGCTGTCCTTTTCATTTTGGACGGTTGGATCATCCTCGTTTGGAGTTTGGAGTTTGACAAGGTGGTGCATATATCTTGCCGTGGTTAGGGAATTTTCTTGCTCCATTTTCATATACTCATCGATATGAGCATTTTGATATATGGTTTGTAACATTTGGAGATTGTTTGAACATGTTATGGTTTTTCATAGTTTCGATTCACTTGATTTTCAATCTGTGAGGATCCGACCGTTGGATCAACTTATCGTTTTGACATATCGATCCCAGAAGTATTCCGGAGACTTTGCGTGGTCTCAGATGAAGTTCCGTCTCATTGGAGTTAGTTTCGGGTTTTAGTTCAAATGGGGGATTTGAACCTTAATCACTTTGTGTTTCGTATACTGAGTTGAGACCATACTTTCCTTAGATACTTGACAAAGGGTGTTTTGTAAGTTAACTATAGTGTGAAGATGCAGCAAGAATTTCAAGGTGAGTAATCACATAATGTTCATTTATGAATGGAGTTACCTTATCATTTTGAGAGTTAATTACTTATTTAACTGCAAACTATAGTTAGTATTAGTGGCATTCCTGAGTGAATGACTACATATATATGTATATTTACTTGAAATATATTGGTGAAATTGTTGTGATGCAAGCAATATTTGTGATTGGGTTTATATTATTGTTTTGAGTTGTGACTTTTAGAAAAACAATATATTGTGAAAAATGATGATTTATATTGTTTTGAAAAGTATTGAGATTGTGGAACATTTTTAGGTCTTGGGAAATTTATTTAAATGTTTGGTTTTTGTACCGGGATTCACAAATGGTGATCATTACTGAGAAATCTTTTATTTAGATTTGGGTAACATTTTTGAGTCCTACATTACTTCTTTAAATATCTTGGTCTTTGTGCCGAGAATTCAAAGACTTGGGGGTTGAGGGTCGGAGGTCACAAGATGTGACCAAAGCATGTTATCAAGAACCAAGCCTTTGACCGGGTTATTGGTTACGATCAGTTAGAACTCTAATCTGTCTGCCATTGTATCTTATGGGGGTAATAGTTGATGTTACGTCTCGTACCTTAATTTACCCGTTTACTAGTCTTTCGGACGTTAAACGATTAAAGTCTTTACTTTTACTTTCATTTTGATCATTTAGTGGACTTAAAAGTTAACTTTTTTTTCGCTCAGTTTTTGGGAAACTTCCTTCACGAAAGTTGTACACGTGGCACATTAAAATCAGAGTTGTAACAAAGAAGTTATAAGGTTTCAAGTGAGTAGTAATTTTGTAATTATGCTGAAATTGTGTTCTATAAATGGCAAGCTGACTTTCCATTTCGGGAAAATACCCCAAAATTTCTAGATTTTTCCTCTCTCGCCGCCGTATATTCCTGGCGTCGCTGCCGCTTCCTCCAGCCACCTGTGGCCATGAAATTGATACTGATCTCTTCATCTTGAAACGAGCTTTCCATCATATATATCTTGCAACCTCTTACTCAACGTACGCAACGAATCGAAGAAAAGAATGTATAACCTTTTTCCGGTCTATTTTTCAAATTCCGGCCAAATTGAACTTTGAGACTAAATGGGCTTTGTTCATCTTGCCATGCCCTACAAACCCATCAAGTTTCACATCTCAATTCAACTTGAGGAAGGCGAATGGAAGATCCTTAACCAACCCGTTTTTCTTCTTCCAGTCAGTTCTCGATTTTTTGGCCATCTATGGCGGCGCCATCACTCGATTTTTGCAGCTGACACCATCCTCTTCTTAACCATACAAGTCCCTTGCACCAATTCGAAGCGAGGAGGCCAAATTGAAGATTTGAGATTTCTATGGTTTTCTCCTGCTTTCGAGGTAAATTCCAGCAAATCCTTTTGTTTCTGGGCTTGGTGGTAGTTTAAGAAATGGTTCAGCATGTTGTGATGATTCGAATGGCATAGGTGGTGTGATCCAATTCAGGGTCAGACACTGCGGCTCGTGGGACTGTTGGTGGCACATGGGGGCATGTGGAGCTGATTTCAGCCTCCTAATTTGGCTGGTTGTGATGTGGGTACCATGTAGAACTTATGGGTATGAGTGGTGGAAATCGGAGAAAGTTTGGTATCGATTAGAATTTCCGAAGTTTCAGATTTTCAAGTTGTGATTCGAAGAGATCTGACCATTTGATTATCTTCATTTTTCATTAGGATGTTAGAATAATTAAGTTGGTGAAACCATTGAAGTTTGGGTTGATTCTGATGTGATTTTAGATGTTGGACAAATTATTCTTGCAAGGGGTTTTCAGGACTTGTTTTAGAATTGTATTTAGTTTCGAATTGTCATTTACGAGTTATAATTGTGTACAGGACGACATACCGACATACCGACCCATTGTTCAACGAGGATCCATACACTTGGTCACGTTAGCCGTATACTGTGAGTGGACACTATCATTTTGAATAATATGCATGCAATAATGTTTTGTATGTTTAAGGAAAAATAAATTGGGAGAGAATTGAGTCGTACATTCATTGATAATAGGGGCCTCTTTATATAGAAGATTACAAGCATAGAGATAGAGTTGTATATGGAAACATAATCGTATATTGATTGGATATCTCCTAAGATTCTACGAGAATATCTCTAATATAAACCCTATTTCAACTAGAGCAAGTAACCTCGAGTTTGGGCCAGACACATATTCTGGATTTACTTGAACACTCCCCCTTGTGTTGCCCAAACGTGGTGCTCATCTCGTTGCCTCATTAAAAACCTTGCCAAGTAACAAAAACCCTGTGGGACAAAAATAACCTCGATCGAAGGGGAAAAAGAGCACAACACACCCTTCACGTTTCGAGACCATACATGTAGACATCTCCCCCTGATGTCTGCATCTCCCCCTGATGACAACGGTCATGGGAGTTCAGATAACTTCCACAAAAGATGCTACCAACATGTTTCTCAAAAATGGAATTTAGGCAATGACTTAGTAAGCAAGTCTGCCACATTGTCCTGAGATCGAACCTAGTTCACTTTTATCTTGAGGAGAGTCTGTTGTTGCTGATTATGCTTGATGTTGTCGCTTTTGATGTAGCATTTGCTTCTTTATTCAAAACAAGCAGCATTATCTTAAATGCTCGTAGGCTCATTTGTGGTAGACTTCAAACCACAATTGTTCGAACATGCGTAATTATGGATCCAATCCATATACATTCACGAACCACTTTGTGAAGAGCAATAATCTATGCATTGTTCGAAGATATAGCGACTAGGGTCTATTTTTGTAGACCTCCAAGATATCACGGTCTTTACCCATGGTGAACACTTAACCATTTTGGGAATGAAATTTGTATGGGTAAGAGAGATACCCAACATCAGCAAAACCTTCCAAAACACATGTCTTTTTGGGATGGGGATAGTGGACGCAGGCTAGTGTTGGCGGCATTCCTGGTGTGTGAGGGGTCTGAATCCATCATCTCTCTATAGGGATAGAACGAGCCCATATCAATCGTACATCTCAAGTACCGAAAGATATCTTTTACACCAATCAAATAACGTCGCGTTGGCGCAGAGCTATACCTTAGCTAACAAGTTCACTAGAAATGAGATTTCCGGTCTTGTGCATTGAGCTAAGTATAATAATGCGCCTATTGTACTCAAGTAAGGCACTTCTGCCTCTAGCACATCTTCGTCATCATCCTTTAGACGAAGAGGATCCTTTTCAGGATCAAGACTACGGACGATCATGGGGGTGCTTGAAGGTTTGACCTTGTCAAAATGCCTAAGCATCTATCGACACGATGCTCAAGTTCCAAACTGAGACATAATCGTGTTCTCCCATAATCCTTCATCTCAAAATCGAATTTCAAGTGTTCAGCGGTTTCCCTTAACTCTTTAAGGGCTTCTAATGAAGATCATGTCCAACATGAACGGCGATGGAATCCGAAACTTGTTATGGAAACACGTGGGCATAGCCCTTCCTAATCAAGTAGTCATTTTAGCAAGCGTTTCAACCTCTTTGTAAACACGCTCCTTGGTCTAGAGCCACTTGACTTGAATAAATGAAGTTCACCTTGAACCTTCATGTATATTCCGTATCTAGATCCCTATAGAGATACGTAGTGACCACATTTGTAAGCTGCATGTTCAGTTATTCGGAAACTACCAAACTGACAGGGTAGTGGAGTGCAATGACATCCATTACGAGAGAATATGTCTCATCGTAGTCGATTCCATGGCGTTTTATGAGAAGTCTTGCGCCATAAGGCGAGATTACCATCTCTTTTTCTCACTACGCTTTCTAACGAAGACCCATTAGTCAACAGGTTTTATGTTAAGAGGTGTTGGCATCACTAGCTCGAAAACCTTCCTCTTCATTAGAAAATCCATCTCAACCTGGATCACATCTTTCTATTTAGGCCAAATCTCTCTACGTTGACATTCATTCATCAACGGAGTGTGGTTCGATATCATCGGACTCAACAAACTCATACGCAACGTAGCGCAACTACATCAACAATTATGATGGAGTTTCTATCCCACGTCTCATGTACACTAGTGTAATTTTCATAGAGCTCTATATTCTCAGGAATAGGTTCTGACGTTGAGGCGTCCCCCAACGATAACTGTAACCCTGAAGATTCTCATGAGACTGATTTTGAGTGTCGATGTTAAAAGGTTTTGGAGTGTGCCAAAGCATCCTTCGAACCTACGGGCCTCCCACTCATCCTAGCTGGGGCCATGGCCTGTAACGCCAGAGTGCCACTCTCTTTGGCTTTGGCGCCATGCCTACCTCCGTGTAGGGTGGCGCTACGTTCTCTCGTAGGGACGTCCTTCCTTGCAGGCTAGTTTGCAGCATATTTGTGTGATCTCGTCACTTTAACAGAGATAGAGATGAGACATAGTGGGGACAGGCCACGACAATTCAAGTCGTCCTGCTGAACATCCGTGTTCTTATCTCCCTTGAACGACGGGAAGACTGTCTCATCAAAATGACAACCCTCAAATCTAGCAGTAATGAGATCGCCTTGCAAGGGCATTAAGTGGCGGACGATTGTTGGATTCTTAAATCCAACGTAGTTGCCCATTCATCTGTAATGACCCATTATAGAGCGTTGTGGCAGCATAATTGGTACAAAAGGGCACACTCAAATTTGCGTAAGTACGATACCTGTACCCAGTCACTAGCTGTAACGCAGAGGTACATTGAGTGGCGGTGGGTCGTAGACGAATCAGCATAGCTGCATGCGATATTGCATCACCCCAAGCGGATATAAGAAAATTAGTGGGCATTACCAATGTTCGGACTACCATCGTAGTCGTTTCTGCGAGACCAATTGGGTGTGTTCATGGGAATATAATGTCCAACATTGTCAAGTCCAATTGACGAAAGAGGATGATCCGAGGAGTGAGCCCGTTGTCATATGGTATGTGCTAGGAGTGTAGCATAAGCAAAATTACAAGTGGATAATGGCACAACACGTGACTAGCGTGTTTACGTGTCAACTAATATCATGAGATATTTAAATGTCCGCAAGTTGGTTGAATCAGCCCATAGAACCCCCATGGATTCTATGTAAGAACATCATGAGTATTTTCATATCCTTTGCATAGGACGGTCTCAGTCCTAATTTTCCTAAGGAACGGCTTTTGTAAAACGAGCGAGAGGCTTTAGAAGCAACCAATGAGAATTTTGGTTAGGCCTGAGTGTCTGAAACGCTATTTGAAGCAAGTTGGTGATTGCAGCATCACTTGGGGCGCCATCACCATGATGGACGCTATCCATGGTGTCATGGATATGAACTATGCCAGCCCCAGGCTGGTGGTGGACGGAGGCGGTGCCCTAGGCAGCAGCGTCAGTCACACTTAGTCTAAAAATCAACTTTGTTTCGCTCGAAAGAAAAGATATCCATGTGAAGTCTTTAGTAGACGGATCATCATATCATGACCAGGATGACCTATCTTGTCGTGACAAAGCCAGTATGTGTCTAAATCCAAGAGATCTTCTCTCGTAACTTTATTGGATTTAATAGCTCGAATAGTGACATAAAGTCCACTAGAGAGACACATAAACTTCTCTAAGATGCGCCTTTGTTTGCAATCATTAGAGGTATTGCAAAGGAACTCATTTCCGTTCTCTACATGCATTTTCAGACGGAATCCGTTGGCTATTCATAGGTGCGATTCGCCCTAGAAGCGTAGAGATTTTCTGTGACAGTAATCAAGGTGCCATTTGGCAAGTGGAACTTGGGCTATTCCATGTCCTTGAATTAATACTGATGACCCAGCCATCGTAGTCACAAAGTAATATGCTCAGAATCAAAATTGAGTCAAAATGAAAAGAACTCGAAATTTTATTCACAAGCCAACGGAGTCACATCATGTCTCTTTGACCAAAGAAAATCTAATCCAAAATGCTAGCTAATGCAAAACAACGGTAGTCGTCTAACTTCTTTTGGTAATTCTAAAATGAATGTGACCTAGTGAGTAAAGAGATGTCGGTGGAGCAAGGATCGCTTAAGTACCACTAATCTCAGAAGCTTCCTAGACATCACACTTACTTTGGGGTGAGCCTATTTTGAAGAAAGACTAAACCATTGGCATCTACTATAAAATATATGGCAATTGCCTATTACATCTCTTGGAAAATAAAAAGACTTAAACAGAATTGGCTATCTATTGATCCCAGCCAGATTTGTAGTCTTCAACCCTTCACTCTAGATCATCTTCTTGATCTTCTTGTTCCATGTAGTGAGCTTCTCTTGCTTCACAATATGCTTTGTAGGCTGTAACAATTTCTTCACGAGCTCTACAAATGTGTGCCCAATGATCAGACACTCCACATCGAGAACATACATCTCTTTGCTCAAACTCCATTGATTGAGGTGCTTTGAAAGCGTCATTTAGATGGCTAGTGGCCAGAGGCATTGCCTCCCTCTCTCTTTCCACGTTGACCTCTTCGCTTATTTTGGCGATTACCTTCCCAAATAGAGTGATTATATGGACCAGAACGTCCAAATGTATTCCTAAGATTAGGGTTTCGCTCTTGGCGCCCTCTCTTTGGAGCGCGACTATAATTGGATTCCCGAATATGCTCTGTTCCCACAGATCTCGAATTATAGTTCTTCACAAGGATGTTGTCATGCTTTTCAGCCACATTCATAGCTCTAATGAGCTCATGAAACCTTGTGATTCGTCTTGCAGTAACATCGATTTGATAGTTCTTAGCAACCATCAATGCAGAGACGGGGAAGGTAGAGAGAGTCTTCTCAATCAATATCGCATTTGTGATCTCTTTACCACAGAATTCCATTAAGGATTTAATGCGAAGTGCTTCCGAGTTGTAGTCAAGAACTGACTTGAAATCACAGAAACGGAGGTTATGCCATCTCACTTCTAGGTCAGGAAGCAGGGAGTAACGGACGTTGCCAAATCTTTCATCGAGTGAGACCCACAGCCTTCTGGGGTCTTCTTCATTCATACACTCGTACCGGAGCGGATCATCTATATGACGAGTCATTAGGATGATGGCTTTCTCCTTATTTGCCTCTAAGGCTGCTCTATTGGCTTCCAAAGCTTGAGCTTGCTCAACAGTTAGCACGTCCTAGCTAGGCTCGAGAATCGTATCTAGTATTCCATCGACTTGAGATGCTGGCGAACATCACGAACCCACCTGTGATATCCAGAGCCAGTTGTTCCCAATGGAATAAAGTCAAATTTATTCAGGTTACTCATCCTGAAAGAGAACAAGAAATTAGGGTTAGTTTCGGAGCGTAAAAGGCTACCACGAAAACATATAAAATTTTTGAGCGTAGTTGCTCCCAAGAAATTAGCCCAAGAAATTAGGAATTTCTGAGCATAATTGCTTCCAAGAAATTCAATTCCAAGAGGTATTGGATTAGATCGAAACAATGACGTAAGTGGTCGATCATAAATTCTCTACAAACTCTAAGTTTGGAGATCTCAACAAGCTCCAAGCTTAGAATGAGCACGAACCCCTACAGTTCGGCTTCATTAGGTCTCCCCTATGATGAAGAAAGGGGGTAGAAGAAGGGATGTTGCAAGTCCCTGAAAAAGAAGAGAAATTGAATTTAAAAACTCTAAAAAAATGGGAACGTTTAGTAAAAAATACCTTGAAATAGGTCGCCGAAAAATTTGACTGGAAAAAGTGGTCAGAAAAAGTCGCTGGAAAATGGCCGGAAAAGTCGCTGAAAAGTGGCGGGAAAATTCATTGACAGGAGGGCTGACGTGGCACTGATGCTGACGTGGAAGTGGGTCCTGTTACTGACGTGGCAGTGCTAACATGGTGCGGGTCCTAGGGCTGATGTTAGCGGGCTTCTGGGCTTGGGTCAGTTGGCTTTTGGGCATGTGACTTTTTCTTCTGGGCTGGGCCTTCCTTTCTTCTCTCTTTCTTCTTCTTTCTTTTCTGCCCGTTCAAGGTGCAGCTACTTAGGTGGCCGGTTCACGTCTTTTTAGGCCGGTTCTTGGACTTTTTCTTCTGGTTCCTGAAACTTCAGATCACCGGGCTTCTGCTACAAAATTTGGTGGAAATTGGAGGTCCGGAAGATGGTGAACCGGTGGAATAATTGCTGTGAGTTGTATGGAGCTTTTGGTGGCCGATTCGATAGGTTTCCGGTCGGTTCTTGGGGTGCCTCCGCCGGTTCTGGACTCCTGGAATTGAGTTCTTCAAGGTGTGAGGTGGAGGCAGAAAAGGCTTCAAAGTTTTGTATTTGGATTCAAGGTTTTTAGTTTCTTGAATCAAGGTTTGGCTATTTGTTTCAGGGTTAGGACTTCGTGCTGATAACGTGTTTAAGGAAAACTGAATTGGGAGAGAATTGAGTCGTACTTTCATTGATAATAGGGGCCTCTTTATATAGAGGATACAAGCATAAAGATAGAGTTGTACATGGAAACATAATCGTACATTGATTGGATATCTCCTAAGATTCTCCGAGAATATCTCTAATATAAACCCTATTTCAACT
Organism: Rosa chinensis; assembly: GCF_002994745.2. Classification (NCBI taxonomy): domain Eukaryota; kingdom Viridiplantae; phylum Streptophyta; class Magnoliopsida; order Rosales; family Rosaceae; genus Rosa; species Rosa chinensis. The sequence goes on along the minus strand of NC_037088.1, from coordinate 16,855,206 downwards.
AGAGCAAGTAACCTCAAGTTTGGGCCAGACACATATTTTAGATTTACTTGAACATCGTAAATAATCTTTTTATTTATATCTTGGTTTCGGAATATGAAGTTTGGATTGGTTTATTATTTTGGGTTTCGAAATTGAATTGTGATCTATTACTTGAATTGATTTCGGTTATGATTTCAGGAATGGATTTGCTTTATGATTTGATTTTGATATTGAGCTTTTCGTTGAATTTTCTGAAACATGTTTAATGATCAAATTGTGAATTTATTTTCTCGCACTTTATTCAATATCAACTTGGGAAATTGTGTGGTATTTGAAAATCACATTTATTATTATTTTTATGAGCATGATTTTACTTAAAACTTTCCTAAGTATGGTTGGGAACCATACTGGCCCAACCATACTGGTGTTTTAATTGTGATTATTGTTTATTGCAAGATTTTGTGTAAGCTTTTCTGATTTTCGGTGTTCGTATGATTTTTCCTATGTCATACTTGTGGTGATTATATTACCATGCTAGCATGTCATTCCGCCTTTCGAGGAGATGTGACTACTACAATCAAGAATGCCCTTTCCGCCTTTGTGGTGATGTGGTGTTGCCTTAGTGGTGGTATCACAAAAGCTCAGTACCCTATCCACCTCTGTGGCATAAGATATGGGAGTATGGGAGTACTTTAGCCTGGGAAGCTAATTTGTATGGTTACTATTTTCCTCATTTTAAGTTGCTATTTTATTTTACTCTTTACTTGACTAGCGGGGCTAGTCTGATTTTACTTGATCAACGGGGCTGGTCCTGATTTATGAGTTATCCAAATTCTCATTTTTCCTTTCTACCTGGTCAATGGGGTGATATTGGTCCAATTTGTATGTTTCTGGTTTTTCACAAGTTCATTTTTCTTAGAAATATTTTTGTAATCCCTTGCATGCATTGCGGATTTTTCCTTACATATACACAAGCGGGAAAGTAATAACTTCATGTTTTCATTTTAATTTCCGACAATATTTTGGTCGACTCACGCTAACGTTTTTCAATTACTTTCCCCTGGGCTCTTTATTTTTAAATGCCTAGTTGGTAGGCTAGATTAGTTTAGGTCATGCATACATGGAGTCGAGGCATAGTCAACAGCACAGCTTCCACGTATTCATCTTATTTCGGTTTTCCTTGTTCACCTTGTGGATTAGAATTGCTCTGATAACCTCTGGGATTAATGTTCTTAAGTTGAGACTTGTGTTGTGTTGTGGAGTTTGTTGTGATTTGGGAAGTAGGGTAGCTCTAAGAGAATAAGGGTGGTTTGTTTAGCAGTGTAAATGTGTTTTCTATAGGTTTTGGGTAGTCCATCTTTAGGGGCGATTCTGCCGAATTTTTGGTAGAGTTATTCTTAAGGTGGGCCCCGCATGCCCACCTCGAATTTTAGGGTGAAATCCGGGGCAGGTCCTATCAGTCGAGATTACTTGGAACTCATGAGTACTGGTTTTAAAAAAAGAGTCTCGAGAGTATTCCTTCTTTTATTGTCTAGGGGGGACTTTAGGTTTCATATTTATTTTGTTGAGTGCTCAAATAATATGATTTTGTCATGAAGTGACATGTGCATCTCCCTTGAGGAAAGGATTTTTGAGATTTGAAAGAAATCAATGCGTGGGTTGTTTTCATTAGTTCAAAGGGGTGGTTTTCTCGTGAGTAGTGTGAGTTGTTTGATTTATGTATTTGAGTTTACTCATACAAGCTTTCAAAAACTTACCAAGTTTGTTGTTGCAACCCGGTGCACTTTTCGATGGTATAGGGGTTAATCATGCAATTTAGGATAATCGTGGTTGAAGCTGAGATACTGCATTTGCAGCTATACGGGTAGGAAGCTAATTTTGTGCTGGACGTTATTAAGACTTCCACTATGTAGTAAGCTCTAATAAGCATTTACGTTTTATTTTGTTATTGCAACTTAATTAGTAAACTTATGTAATGTAATATATGACTCTACAGAGCGAGTCTGTATTGACATTGTGTGTTCAGGACATCAGTATGTATTTGATTTAAAATGAAATTTTTTTCAAGTATTTTGCATTGATGGTTGAACCATCACATCCGGTATAATTGTGGGATTTATATTGATTTTTAATAATGTTTAAAAATTGGGGCTTGACAGCAAGTCTTTGGTCAGGTTACTTAGCCAACAAACATTTGTGATCATTAAATAAAAATCATATGGTAAAGAAATTTTTTCTTAAGATTGCAGTTCTTGAGGGATCTCTCCAACGATATCCCATTCATGTCAAGTATGATGAGGACCGAAAACAGAGAGCATTAATTAAGTCAGAACTAGAGAAATATGCGGGGTATGAAGAGTTGTTATGGAAGCAAAGATCTAGAATCGATTGGTTGCAGGAGGGTGACAAAAACAACATTTCTCCAGAAGCACAAAGTTTTTTCATGCATATATATGCAAAGGAGCTTGGAAAACAAAATAAGGTGTTGGGGGTGTTTGATGAGTGTGGTAATTAGTGTGAAGATGTATCTGACGTCTAATATGTTTTTGTTTCTTATTTTTACGAACCTGTATACCCCTGAGGGTTGTGGTAATTTGGAGCTGATTCTTGACAAGATTCCCAGAGGGGTGGCTGAGGCCATTAATAGTGGATTACTGAAGAAGTTTGAGAGGTGGGAAATTAAATTCTCTCTGAAACACATATCTGCACAGATTATTTTTCAAGAATTATTGGTTAATTAGCTAGGTTGGTTATTCAGTTTGTGATTTTTGCCTTGGGATGTTAAATGATGGGAAGGATCTTCAAGAATTATTGGTTAATTAGCTAGGTTGGTGATTCAGTTTGTGATTTTTGCCTTGGGATGTTAAATGATGGGAAGGATCTTCATGATTTCAATCACACCCTCATATCCCTGATTCCTAAGTGCTAAAGTCCCAACCGTGTAAAGGAGTTTGGGTCGATCGATCAGTCTATGCTCAATTGTCTACAAACTGATTTCGAAGACTTTGGCCAATCGACTGAAGTAATTTTTACCGGACATCATCTCTTGTACTTGCATTTGTACCTGAAGAAATATACAGGACAATGTTATTGCAACATTTTAAACTATTCACACAATCAAAGTGCAAAAGACTACTACTTCACCTAAAATGGTTCTCAAATAGGATATCAGTAAGGCTTATGATGGAGTGGAGTAGGGCTTTTTTAAGGAAGTCATGTTGAAGCTGGGGTTTGCGGAGGATTGGGTGGAATTGGTCAAGCAATGTGTTAATTCCGTCTATTTTTGGGTACTATGGAAGGGACAACCGATTGGATTGTTCAAGCCATCTAGAGGCATCCGTCATGGTGACCCTTTATCTCCATGACTCCATGTATTTTTCTTTTTGTATCTGAAAGATTGTTTGGTCTCCTACTCTCCTTCACCATGTAGATGAATTAGGTATGATTCATAGGGGCCAGGTGACACCTTCTGCACCCTCGATTTCACATTTATTATTTCCGTATGATAGCCTCTTCTTTGTTAATGCCACAGTCCAGGAGTGCACGGCTTTGAAACAATGCCTTGTCTTGTATGATTGTGCAGCAGGTCAGCCCATTAATATCCAAAAATTGGCTCTCTCTTTTGATCTGAATGCTTCTGATCAAGTGAAGAATGAAATTAAAGATATGCTAAATGTGCTAATTGTGGATTTCCATGAAAATTACTTAGGTTTACCAACGACAATTGGTAGAAATAAGAAGGAAATTTTCCGAAAGTTAAATAAAAGGCTTGATTTTCACCTCCAAAGTTGGCAAGGGAAGTTCCTTTCAATAGCGATTGTATTAATTAAGGCGGTAGCCTAGGCTATTCCCACTTATTCTATAAGTGTGTTCCAATTGCCGGTTGGGGTTTGCAAAAATTCTCAATCAAAAGTGACTTAGTTCTGGTGGGAAAAGGAGGTTGTGCTAGAGGAATTCACTGGTGTAATTGGGAGAAATTATAAAAGGAAGGAGGAAGGGGGTCTTGGTTTTCAGTATGATTTAATTGAGGGCCTTTAACCAAGCTACGTTAGCGAAAACTGTTTGGAGGATTTTTTTGGGGGAAGTATTCTCTTGTTAGTAGGTTGCATCAAGCCAAATATTTTCCAGATACCTGCTTTTTAAATGCGAATTTGGGACTTACACCCTCCACCATTTGGATGGGGCTTTTATGGGGAAAGCAGATCGATCATAGATGGAGGAACTCGTTGGTGAATCGGCAATGGTAAAAGAGTAAGTAAAGGATGATAGGTGGTCACCAAGTCCGGTTAATTTTAAGGTGGTAAGCCCCTTAAATTTATCTGTTAATCAGAAAGTGGAATCTTCATTTACAAGTTCGGATGCGTGGAATAATGTACCATTCATAAACGAAAACTTCCTTCCACTTGAAGCAGATATGATCTTATGCATTCCTTTGGGGCTCAGAACAATACCTGATAAGTTAGTTTGTTATCACACAAAGAATGGGGTTTGCACTATGAAGTTTGGTTATTGGATTGCACCTGATCTGCAGATCAATTAGAAAACTGAATTCAGTTGCTAGCTCTAGCCATAATGGAAGCCAAGCTTTTTGGGGAAAGCTCTAGAATCTCAATGCCCCACATAGGGTTAGAATTTTTCTTTGGAGAGCAATTCATAACTTTCTACCATGCATGTGCAATGAACCTGAAGAATAAGAAGGTAGTGGAGGAGGCCAGCTATTGGCAATGTGGAGCACCGTATGAGACAGCTTTGCATGTTTAGTGGGAGTGTCCTAATGCATCATGTCAGTACTATGGCTCTTGGAATTGAACTGGAGACTTTCAGTTTTTTATCATGATGGTTGTGGCGCAATAGAACCCTACACAGGTTTGGAGGTGGGGTACTGGAACTTAATGGAGTCGTTTGTATGGCAAGTGACTGGCAGGTCGAGTTTGAGAACGCATTCATTACTCGACAGGTTCATGAATGTGCTCCTCCACACCATCAGGTTACTTGGAAACCCCCTCAATTGGGTTGACTAAAGATGAATTTTGATGGAACGTGTGATTCAAAAAATGATGTTTGTGGATTGGGAGTAATTTTCAGAGCAGATAATCACGGTATAATGAAAGGTACTATGGCAGTCCCACAGGTTGGAAACCTCCCCTCAAGATTGGTAGAAGCTCTTGCACTTTTACATGGTCTAAGATTTGCCTTGCATGTGGGATTCACGAGTCTTGAAGTTGAAGGTGATGCTCTCTCTGTTATTAACACATTGGTTGATAGTTCAGATGATTTAAGTCCTGAGGGCCATATCATTGATGAAGTTAAGTGTTTAGTTCAGTCGTCTTTTCATGTTTGTAATGGGCACTTTGTGAAGCGAGAAGGCAATAAAGTTGCTCATCGCTTAGCAAATGAGGCCTTGAAAATTAGTCAGAATTTTCTTTGTTTAGAGTCGAAGCCTCTTTGGCTTCATTAGTGTGTTAATATGGACTTTTACTGTGAAGTCCAGTGTACATGGGCAGTATGCTGCTCCATAACTCATTGTAACCGATTATATTAACACGTACATTGGTTGATAGTTCAGTTGATTTAAGTCCTGAGGGCCATATCATTGTTGAAATTAAGTCTTTTCATGTTTGTAATGGGTACTTTGTGGAGTGAACTAGAAGGCAATAAAATTGCTCATCACTTAGCAAATGAGGCCTTGAAAATTAGTTAGTCTTTTCTTTGTTTAGATTCAAAGCCTCTTTGACTCTATCAGTGTGTCAATATAGACGTTTAGTGTGAATCTAGTGTGGGCAGTATGCTGCTCTATAACTAGTTGTAACCGATTTATTCTTAATAAAGTGTTTCATTCGATCACAAAAATAAATAAATAAATAAATAAATTTCATGGGTCATGCAATCCAACCTAAACTCGATCGGCTCCTCCTACTGAGACAACCACCCACTGGCAAGAGAAATTTCTCTTCTGTGACTGTGAGATCACTGAATTATTGCATGAACTTCTACGACCAAACTATTGTTATACTTGCACGATGTCGCTGGAAATCAACAAATGCTCGTAGCTTTTCATTACTGAAATGTGACTACCTATACTCATTAAAAAAAATTGGTGAAAAGATTTGGTTAAAAAATGTATTATACTTAATTTTATTTTACAGAACATGCATGTACTTTAAAAGTTAATTGAAATTACAAGAAAATAAGCGTATATAACAGTAAAAATGAACAGTTTCAGTGCTTCTTGACGAACTCTACTATCCCAGAAATCAGACTCTCAGTTTGCTCACTCGTTTGCGGGTCCATATCTATTGCAATCTTGTTAAGATAAAAACTATGACTCATTCCAGGGCTGATCAAAAGCTCGACATCGTTCTTCGCCTTCTTCATGGCCTCAAAGTACTCCATCTCCGTGTCCACAATCATATCCTTCTCCGCAACGCACAGAAGGAGCGGCGGCAGCTTCAAGCTATCCAGCGCCGGGGCCCTAGAACCCATCGGACACGTAATCGGATGATCCTTGGTGGATCCCACCGGCAGTGACAAGCTCAAGAACTTGTCCACCATGTCTAGGGTTAGTAACGGCGACTCGGGCTGCTCCAGCTCCGACCGGCTCCTCACGGCTCGAACGAAACCCGGGTGGATCGGAATCCCTCCGGCAAGCTTCAAGGGACTCAAATCAAGCCTCCCAGCTCGAGCGGCCACTTCATGGACTATGTTGCCACCTGAACTGTCTCCTATGAGAAAAACTCGGGAAAAGTCAGCATCGTCACTCAGCCACGACTCGTATGACTCTGCTCGAGCCAAGGAGCGGAGCCAGAGGAGGGCCGAGCAGCCGTCGTTGATCGGAGCTGGGAGACGGTGCTCGGGTGCAAGGCGTAGATAGACGGAGACGCAAATGGCGTTGGCTGCACGTGCGAGGTTAGCGTACATGTGGTAGTACATGAACCAATCGGCTTGGCTAATGCAAAAGCCGCCCCCATGGAAATGAAGGATTACCGGTAGCTTAGTCTCGTCATCGTCCTGCTCCGGCTTTCTCTCCGGAACATATATTCGGACGCGAAGGCCGGACATCTCATCCACCATGACATCTTTGGTGGCAACTCCGTTGATGAATTCATGGTGTGGTGGGACGGGCTCGGCCATGAACTGCACCTGAGGTGGTCCAGTCCATGTCCGGTCCACTGAGCCATCGTCGTAGAGTCTAAGCCAACCGGAAACTTCATCGACGAGCTTCTTCTCGCGGACCATGGTGTTAATTGATCACTTGATTATAGGTCTAGAGGTTAGAAAATTGGAGTATGAGATTGAAGACTGAGAGAGGGTGTGTGCATGGCGTAGCTGATAATCTAACCATTATATATAGAAGTAGGAAGCGCGTGAACTGGAAAGAAGGTGCTGTGAAACTAAGAAGTTTCATGAGGGTTTACATTATAGTTTCAAACATGGACATAAAATATTAAATTTGTAATTAGGGATATATAAGAGTCAAATTGACTCGCGCATAGAAAACCATAGCCAAAGCAGAGAAGACAAGAGAGTAGTAAGTCAGTCATCGCCAATTAGATTAAACTATTAATTGACTCAATGACCACCAATGTATAAACCTGCTGCTGTGGAATTGTTTAAGTTTTCTTGATGTGAGTATGTCATGGGATTGACTTCCTAGCTAGGTAAGGACCGGATCAAATGCTCGGAAGCTGAAGGGGAATTGAAGAGAAATTATATGGCAAATAACTAACATCAGTCTGTCTTATTCAATTCAGAACCTGGCAATATGTGAAGGGTGTTGATTATATAAACAAGATCACTTGAGATAGCTCTTCCCTATTTTGACTTGACTTTTAGACGACTAGAAAGATAACACAAACCAAACCGCGTCATATGTGGAAAGTTAGGCTTGGCAGACACTCAGGTTTTGCGGCTTTATTGGGTTGGAAACTTATTCATTAGCAGGTTTAGCAGGTTTACCATTCACTACTAGAAAAAAGGTCTTTTACGGCCCACAATGTGCGCCGTAAATGACATTTTATGGCCCACAAATGCAGGCTGTAAATGGACATGCCGTAAAAAATAACTATCATTTACGGCGCACATGCTGTAAATAAGTCTCAATATGCGTCGTAAATGAGCCAAAAGTGGGCCGTAAAAGAGAGGTGCATTTACTACACACTTACCATGCACGCCATAAATGAGTTACATGTGTGCCGTAAAAGAGGGTTACATTTACTGCACACATACCATGCACACCATAAATGATGTTTGAAAAATAAAAAAAATAAAAACAAAAAATTCACAATTTATTTGTTATTTCATGATTCAATATTTTTGTTAGTTAATAAACTTCATTTATATAATCATTGTACATCATATAAAATTTGCTTGCAAGTAAAGAAGAATCCATTTCCTACACTACTTTACATTCATTTCTTTCACCTACTCTATCTACAAGATTGTAACTCATTGTCACAGGACTCACAGCCCTATGAACTAAACTAAACCCATAATAACTTATGCCTCACCAAGTTGTCCTAAAAGCAAGGGTTCAGTTCATAATACTAAATAACCCATAACAACTTCCTGTGCCTCACCAAGTTGCAGTCCTACAAATAAAAACCTAACTGGAAGCAGTCCTACAAATAAAAAATGACGAAGCAGAATAGAAAACAGAGGCAAGAACCAATCATCCCTTCCATTAGTGTAAACACATGGTCATCAGTATCTTCCCCAAGTGATTCTGCAAGAATTCCCTTCAATAGGAAAACAGAGGCAACCGTGAGAGCTTTAATCTAGATTTCCAATGCTTAAGACCTCAAAATATAACAATATAGATGACTTGAATTACTGGGTCTTTCCAAATGTAAGCTAGAGTTTTGTGCTCAATGTCTAACACTTATTCTCATTCAATAAAACGGATGACTGAAATCACTAGGGTTTGTCACAACTAAGCAAAGAGTGTATGTATCGAAAAACAAAACGCAAATTATGAAATATGAAAGCATGAGTCCATCAGCGTACCTTGCTTATCCAAAAATTGATCCTCCGATTAAGTGTATCTATTGGAACCCCAACTGCAGCTGCAAGATCTTTGGAGGTCCAGCTGAAAGTAGGCAATATCAATAAAGAGAGAAATTAATGAACCAAAAACGATATACTAAGATATTCCTCCCATTATCTTTTCTGATCTTGAAATTGCATTATAATTGCTGCATGAAGAGGAGCAACCATGAACTACATTTCTCTGTCTTCAAATTGCAATTCCAACTGAGACAGCATTAACCATCAATATATAGTGTCAATCTCATATCATCGGTAGTGATTCATCAAAAATAGAACAGCTAAACAGGTCAAGCATGCTAAGAATGAAACTGATCATGCTGATGGAGGGGGGGGGGGGGGCTACATGAAATGACAGTGTAACACTTGAGATCCTTTACCTTGACAGTACCAAGATTCTTCTTCCACAATAGCTTATGAGGGGTCTCGATTTCATTAAATCTCTTTTGCATAATCAGAGAGTAGTTGATCAACAGGCCCAGGTACATTTAGGGACTTCTCCTGAAATTTGTTTTAAAGGTCAATCAAAGAGCTAAGGAAGTTTGTTATGAACAAAAAAAAAAAACAGAGAAACAGAGAAGAAGAAATCATGGGAAAGGAAGCACTGCAATTAAGTGATCTAAAAGAAAAATGACAAAAGCTTGAGGTGCTTGCAGCAAACCACAACTGAGGAGGTCTTCAGGAGCATTAAAATATTAAAAGCTCATCCCAAATCCAAATAAGATAATTAAAACAGTTCACATCACATCCAGATGTCATATTTGCATGTGGTTCTGCAATTGCAGAGAATGCAAATGTGCTCTCTCAACCTTAAGACTCAGGAATCCAAGAAGATATGTCAAACTATAAGAATGTAAATAAATAATTATAGTAGACTTCTGGTAATACAAGAGCAAGCCCCAAAAGTAATAACACCTGTAGGAAAATATATTTTCAAAGCTACCTGTATGAGATGGCTGAGCTATGGCTGCTTTAATATTGGTGTTGGTCCTCTTAGAACCAATCAAATCATTGAGCATAATTTCACATTTCTGCATGCTGTTCTCTCCAAAATGTATCTAAAGAATGATTTCACCAAAATGAACATTAAGGTAGACAGTTATAAAGAAATAAATTCAAGCTGTCTCACCCAAGTGATAACATATTGGTTGGAACCCACAGCAAGTCCATATCTAGTGCATATGGCTTGTGGAATAACCTGGCAAAATAAAAGCAAACACCAAATCAAATTCAAATTCACCCCAACCATAAACGAGCATAAATGTTAGAACCACAATGCCAAATCATGGTAAAAGCCTCACCTCTCTGAAAAACAGGACAAGCGTCACAGAGAGGATTATAACAACATACTAATTGAAAAGCTTGTCCAAATATATATGAGGAGCCTGCAGATAGCAAATTGAAATAGTTCAAAACAATTCTCAACTAGAATACTCAAATTGCTTCTTCAAATATTTCATAACCAATTTAACTTTTGCACAATCAAATAACAAAGCAAGTGAAAAGCAGATAAAATGCAATTGATCAAAGTACTTACATCCATATCTAGTCATTGATTTCGGAGGCAAACGCTACCCTAGAAGCAATTCAGCCACCACTTGTATTCCCAGTAATCCACTTTCAGATACATAAACAATTAAAACAAAACCAGACCCATTTTAGCTATTTAAATCAGTAATCCAAGTCCTCCACAGAATATCATTAAAGGGCGTCACTTTATGACCTCCCACATTGACCCTATGCACAACGTGAAGAGCTTGCTTAGCCAACCCATTGAAACCCACAACTTTCCCATCACTCACATACATTGCAGTATTAGCAACAAGGTCCTTAGGTGCAGAACGACCTCAATCGCATTCACAAATGCAAAGCTTGAATTTTGATCAAGAAAAATCGAATTACAAGCTTTTCTGTACTGACCCAAATCAAGTACTCCCTAACCATTGGACCTAATACACCCTCAAATCCAAAGTTACTGACTTTCAGAACCACAAACCCATTGACCAAGACATGAAACTGAGCACTATTCCAATCAAAATTACAAGAATTGATGCTCCGGAAATGGAGTCGTACCATGTGGGTGCCCAGGTCGCGGATCTGGAACTCATACTAGAACGGCCACCGGAAAACCTTAGCGGTTTGGTAAATTTGGGGGGAATTAGGATTGGGGTTTTAGTTTCGGAGTGAAATTAAGCGAGCTGAAGTGGACGAGTCCAGAACGAAGCGGCGGCCATCGTCGAAGGTGGAGTCCACAGTGGAGCTGTAGTCGAAGACGTAGTTGTCGACGGGAGAGAAGGCGGAGAGGGCGAGGGAGAGGTGGAAGATCGAAAATTCGAAGGTGGAAGATCCGACGATTACATGGGTGGGTGATTTTGGGCAAATATTGTGTACGTTATATTCAGTGGACGGGCAATGATATAGGGCTTCAATCAAGCTTAAGATTTGTGACATCAAATTCTAGGTCATGTAAGCAAATGTTTTATTTTTTTTTAATTCCACATAATATATCTTGTCACATCATACTATTGCAACACCAACTTTACCCTTTTATATTTCATTTTATATGTTAGGGGGTGAATCAATTACATTAATGAATTTAATTAGGTGATGAAAAAAATATCAACTATGTTCAAGTAAATCCCTATTTGTGTCTGGCCCAAACTCTAGGTTACTTGACCTAGTGGTAATAGGGTTTAATTAGAAGAATCTAGAGATTATCTTTCTTAATTTGTATGATTCAGACTCTATGTATTGTAATCCTCTATATAAAGAGGCCCCTATTATCAATGAGTATACACAGCGATTTTCTCTCAATTTCTGATTCCCTAAAACACGTTATCAGCACGAAGCCCTAACCCTGAAACCCTAAATTCGTAGCCTTCAAATCCCAGAAATCTATGCCGCCCACCTTGAAGCTCTCACCTCCAGGAGCCCAGAACCGGTGGCGCTGCCCCTAGAACCGGCCGGAACAACCCCGAACCGGCCTCCAGAAGCAACGAAAGTCTTCCTGCCCGACTCAAAGCTTTTCTCCCAGCCTCTGACAACCATACTCCATCACCAGAAGCTCCTTGACCTAGACCCCCGGAACCGGAAAACCCATCCCCAGAACCGGCCTGAAGTTACCTGAACCGGCCATCAGAAGTCACTGCCTCCCTAAACCTCCTCCTGCCTCTCAACCTCTGCTCCAACCTGCGGATATAGGTCCAGCCCAGAAGCAACCAGCCTAGAAGAAACCCTAGGCCCAGAAAGCACAGCAGGAGATCGGCCCAAAGTCAGAAGCCCACAAGCCTAGCAGCTTGAAGCCAACTTACGTCAGCCTTGCGTCTGCATCTGAGTCAACCTCCAGTCAGCACCCAGTTAGCCTGCCACTTCAGTAACCAGTACCACGTCAACAGATCGGTCAACACAGCTAGTCAACCTTTTTCCGTCGACTTTTCAGGCCAATTTTCCTGCTATTTTTCCGGCCATTTTCCTGCGACTTTTCTGACCAAATTTTCAGGCGACCAATTTTGAGGTATTCTTTTCTAAAAGTTCCCATTATTTTTAGAGTTTTTAAATTCAATTTCTCTTCTTTTTATCGGGGACTTGCAACCTCCCTTTTTCTACCCCCCTTTCTTCTTCATAGGGGAGACCAATAGCCGAACTATGGGGTTCGTGCTCACTCCAAGCTTGGAGCTTGTAGTGTCCTCCAAATTTAGAGTTTGTTGAGAAGAAAATGATCGACCACAGACATCGTTGTTTCGATCTAATCCAATACCTCTTGGAATTGAATTTCTTGGAAGCAATTACGCTCAGAAATTCCTAAATTCTTGGGAACAACTACGCTAAGAAATATTATATGTTTTCGTAGTAGCCTTTTACACTAAACTGACCCTAAATTCTTGTTCTCTTTTAGGATGAATAACCTGAACAAATTGCAGTTCGTTCCATTGGGAACAACTGGCTCTGAATATCAAAGGTGGGTTCGTGATGTCCGCCAGCATCTCAAGGCCGATGGAATCCTGGATACGATTCTCAAGCCTAGCCAGGACGTGCTAACTATTGAGCAAGCTCAAGCTTTGGAAGCTAGAGCAGCCTTAGAGGCAAATAAGGTGAAAGCCATTATCCTAATGACTCGTCATATGGATGATTCGCTCCAGTATGAGTGTATGAATGAAGAAGATCCCAGAAGGCTGTGGGTTTCACTCGAAGAAAGATTTGGCAACGTTCGTGACTCCCTACTTCCTGACCTAGAAGTGAGGTGGCATAGTCTCCGCTTCTGTGATTTCAAGTCAGTTCTTGACTACAACTCGGAAGCACTTCGCATTAAATCCTTAATGGAATTCTGTGGTAAAGAGATCACAAATGCGATGTTGATTGAGAAGACTCTCTACCTTCCCCGTCTCTGCATTGATGGTTGCTAAGAACTATCGAATCGATGTTACTGCAGGACGGATCACAATGTTTCATGAGCTTATTGGAGCTATGAATGTTGTTGAAAAGCATGACAACATCCTTGTGAAGAACTATAATTCGAGATCTGTGGAAACAGAGCATATTCCAAAATCCAATTATAGTCACGCCCCTAAGAGAGGGTGCCAAGAGCGAAACCCTAATTTTAGGGATATTTCTAGACGTTCTGGTCCATATAATCTCTCTACTTGGGAAGGTAACCGCCAAAATAGGCGAACACGGAACCAAAGAGGTAAACGTGGAAAGAGAGAGGGAGGCAACGCCTCTGGCCATGTTGGTGGCGCCACCAACACTAACAACACTAAGAGCCATCTAAATGACGCTTTCAAAGCGCCTCAATCAATGGAGTCTGAGCAAAGAGATGTATATTCCCGATGTGGAGTATTTGGTCATTGGGCACACATTTGTAGAGCTCGTGGAGAAATTGTCACCGGCTACAAAGCATATTGTGAAGCAAGAGAAGCTCATTATGTAGAACAAGAAGATCAAGAAGATGATCTAGAGTAAAGGGTTGAAGACTACAAATCTGGCTGGGATTAATAGATCGCCAATTCTGTTTATGTCTTTATTTTTCCAAGAGATGTAATAGGCAATTGCCATATATTTTTGTAGTAAATGTCAATGCTTTAGTTTTTCTTCAAAGTAGGCTCACCCAAAGTGAGTGTGATGTCTAGGAAGTTTCTAAGATTAGTAGTACTTAAGCGAGCCTTACTCCACCGACATCTCTCTACTCATCTGGTCACATTTATTTTGGAATTACCGAAAGAAGTTAGATGACTACCATTGTTTTGCATTAGCTAGCATTTTGGATTAAATTTTCTCTAGTCAAAGAGACAATGATGTAACTTCCTTGGCTTATGAATAAAATTTTGAGTTCTTTTCATTATGACTCAATTTTGATTCTGAGCATATTACTTTGTGACTACGATGGCTGGGCCATCGATATTAATTCAAGGACATGGAATAGCCCAAGTTTCACTTGCCAAATGGTACCTTGATTACTGTCACAAAAACTCTCTACGCTCTTAGGGAAAATCGTACCCTATAGTCAACAAATTTCATGTGAAACTGCATGTAGAGAACGGTAATGAGTTCCTTTGCAATACCTCTAATGATTACGAACAAAGGCGCATCTTAGAGAAGTTTATGTGTCTCTCTAGTGGACCCTATGTCACTATTTGAGTTATTAATCAAATGAAGTTATGAGAGCAGATCTCTTGGATTTAGACACATATTGGCTTTGTCACGACATGATAGGTCATCCTGGTCATGATATGATGATCCGTCTACTAAAGACTTCATATGGACATCTTTTCTCTCGAGCGAAATGAAGCATGAATCAAAAGTTGATTCATGGATTAAGTGTGACCGACGCTGCTGCCTAGGGCACCGCCTCCATCCACCACCAGCCTAGGGCTGGAATAGTCCCTATCTATGATGCCATGGATGGCGTCCAACATGGTGATGGCGCCCCAGTTGATGCTGCAATCATCAACTTGCTTCAAATAGCGTTTCAGACGCTCAGGCCTAATCAAAATTCTCATTGGTTGCTTTTAAAGCCTCTCGCTCGTTTTACAAAGCCCGTTCCTTAGGGAAATTAGGACTGAGACCGTCCTATGCAAAGGATATGAAAATACTCATTATGTTCTTACATAGAATCCATGGGGATTCTGTGGACTAGTTCAACCAACTTGCGGACGTTTAAATATCTCATGATATTGGTTGACACGCAAACACGCTGGTCACGTGTTGTGCCATTGTTCACCTGTAAATGCTGCTGATGCTACACTTCTAGCACATATCATTTGACAATGGGCTCACTCCCCGGATCATCATCTTCCGTCAATTGGACTTGACAATGCTAGAGAGTTTACATTGAAGACTTTCGATGGTTATTGCATTGAGACTAATGTTGGACATTATATTCCCATGAACACACCCAATTGGTCTCACGGAAATGACTACGATGGTAGTCCGGACATTGGTAATGCATACTAATTTCCTTATATCCGCTTGGGGTGATGCAATATCGCATGCAGATATGCTAATTCGTCTACGACCCACCGCCACTCAATTTACCTCTGTGTTACAACTAGTGATTGGGTACAAGTATCGTACTTACGCACATTTGAGTGAGCCATTTATGTGCCAATTGCACCGCCACAGTGCTCTATGATGGGTCCTTACAGACGAATAGGCAACTCAGTTGGATTTGAGACTCCAACAATCGTCCGCCACTTAATGCCCTTGCAAGGCGATCTCCTTACCGCTAGATTTGCGGATGTCACTTTGATGAGATAGTCTTCCCGTGGTTAAGGGGAGATAAGAACACGGATGTTCAGTAGGAATGACAGGAATTGTCGTGGCCTGTCCCCTCTATGTCTCATCTCGATCCCCGTTAAAGTGAGGAGATCACACATCTGCTGTAAATATGCCTGCAAGGAAGTACGTCCCTACGAGAGGACGTAGCGCCACCCTACACAGAGGTAGGCATAGCGCCAATGCTAAAGAGAGTAGCACTCTGGCATTACATTCCAATCATTTGATCATCAAGACTCAAAATCTGTCTCATGAGAATCTTCCGGATTATGGTTATCGTTGAGGGATGCCTCAACGTCAGAACCTATTCTTGAGAATATAGAGCTCTATGAAAATTGCACTAGTGTACATGAGACGTGGGATAGAAACTCCATCATAATTGATGATGTAGTTGTGCATTTCGTTGTGCATGAGTTTGTTTGAGTCAGATGACATCAAACCACTCACCGATGATGAATGAATGCCAACGTAGAGAGATTTGGCCTAAATGGAAAGATACGATCCAGGTTAAGTTGGATTCTCTAAAGAAGAGGAAGGTTTTTGAGCCAAAACACCAATGTAATTGAAATTGGGATCTTTGTTCTTGCCAAAACACCAATGTAGGATTGCATCTTTTCTGCATTTTTCCCCACCGGAGAGCCATTCCCATCAAACTGGACTCTAAGCCTCTTCTTCAGAACCCTACCCTTAGTCATCTTTGACATTGTAACAGGGTGACGCTTGAGCAGCTTTAGTCCTCCAGTGCTTCCTTCTTCCTTCTCTATCTTCTTTCCACGATTCTTTCCTTTACTCACGCTTGCAGCAGATGTACATACCTTCTTGGAGTTTGACGACTTGGACTTCCTTACGTTGAGTGACTTTGAAGTATTCTTAGTTAGGGTTGAGACAGCCTTTGAATGTGCCATTACCTGCACATATAGATAAGTTAATACTTCGTAAACATCAAGCTGAAATACAATACAAGTCAATGCATTAAGAATAATTTATTTCTAGTACATTCATTGTAATACAATACACACAAAGTAACTACAACATTGAGGATGAGTATTAGTAATGCATGTTTTTTGAATCATAATCCATCAGAAGCGCATGATAATGCAAAGAATGTCATCTGGTCTAGTTAATCTCATTTATATTTTGTTTACTTTTCCATGTCAAAACGACTTGATCTAACAGAGCTTTTAAATACTGCAATCAAAAGATGCATCTGATAACACCACAGTGACCACACCCATGAAATTGCATCTACTCGTATGCCTTGAAAGCTAATTTATATCATTCCTGAACTAGCAGTCCTGAATACCTACACATTGGCAGCATCTCTTCCCAACTAAGAGGTCAAAACAAATTGAACTTTACTCACATTCCCAATGAAAACAGAACATTCATCAGCTGCTTCCTTGTTTGCCTGAGAATCAGCAGCAGTAGCAGGATCTGTGCAAGACAATAAAATCAATCACATATATACGAGGTTAAACATAAGACTAGAAAACAAACAAAGTCATTACACAAGATTCAGAAAAGCTTAAAAGAAAAGTAGAATATTTTGTATCATAGTATAATACATCAAGCGCGATAAGTAAAATAAAGGGCACTTACTTGCTTAAAAGGCTCAAGTACAGAAAAGTACCCTCCAACTCTTTTGCCTACAAATTAAGAACTTAAACTCATGAGTGATCAAGTAAAATACATAAAACACAGTGTCGTGAAGTAACTGAATCTGAAGAATTAATACCTCAAGTTTGCTCTCCCAATCTACACCATACAGATTACTTAAAATTGGGTCAGCCTTAACAATAATCTGTGGAAGCTCCTTAAAGAAATCCACAATGCTGGAAGCAACCGAAAAACAAAATGAGAAGAATTCATGAGCAAGCAACATAAGCTACAAGGGGGGAAAAAAGGAAAAAAAAAAAAGCGGATTGACAAACAACATACTTCAGCTTAGCAACTCTCAATTTGTGAATTATCAGAACTCTTCTCACTCAATGTTTTCACCGAGAACAAAACAAACGAAAACCAGAACCGTTCTGCTTCTTCAGGCTACACACAGAAATGTAGTTAAGTTGCATATTGAATGACACAAATTTTCATCATGAATCAACAATGTTACACACATTCAAGAATTGATAAAACATACTGTTCCATTTCCGATAGCTGATAAATTTGATATTAGAACATGTTTCGTTTCTATCAACAGCTTGATAGCTTGTGCCACCATGTTCTCGTCCAACGACAATCCACTGAAATCTTCCGTCAACCTAATAGGGAGAAGGAAATCAAGGCAAATCACCAGTGGGTTCACGTTTAAAGTTATCAAAACCAGAAAAACAACAACACATTGAAATAAAATCTTCCATTAAAAATCCGTCTTAAACTAGTGAAGAAAATCAAAACAACATTCTCAATTTGTTCAAAGTCTACGCCGGAAAATGTCCAGTTAGTCAAAACCCCAAATCAAAAGAATGATTTGTGAAGAACCCGAAATCAACACCTGAAATTAAAAGTGAAGAACCCGAAATCAAAAGCATGATTTGTGAAATCAAAAGGATGAGAGGACGAGAAACCAGAAACCCCCAAATTTTAGGGCTTACCAGATTCGAAGACAAATCTCCGACTTAGGGCTTTGAAAGCTTCGCACCAGAGAGTCGGGCCTTTAGAGGCGGTGGATTTAAGGTTTAGGGTCGTGGAGTGAGACGGGGTAGCTATGGAGTGAGTCAGAATGAGTCGGGGTTTGGAGGCGCTATATATGTCGGGGTTTTGTGGAGTGAATGGCTCTATGTCGAGGTATAGTTGGGGGCAATGTTGTGTCGAGGTCTAAGCATTAGTTTTGGGATGACATTTTTTTTCATTAAGTGTTCTAATAATAATTTTGTCTGAATGGATGCTATTTTGTCTAGCTAGGACACACGGGCAGACAAGCCATTAATTAGTTGGTGCATGCATATACAAGACATCAGACCATGATTTTTCACATATATATTGTCTGAATGCCACTTCAAAATTTTGAATTTTGCCGCCTCATATTGCTTGCTGGGGGAACTAAATTTGGGGGGAGACAATGGAGGGAAATATGGGAGGGAATGTCAGTGAACATGTTTTGACTTGCAAATCTATAGATTCACACCACAGTTTTAAAGTAACCGTCATATAAACACTACATGCTGAGGAAAGTTAACTGGTGCCAATTGGTGTGAAACTTGCTGCCTCTATGACAATTTAACCTCACACCACGCTTCCATTTATAAACGTCTTCTGAAGCAATACATAATTTCAGCATGAAAACACCCGTTGGTTGAATTCATATTACAAAACGGAAATTTTACAACCGTCGTCTCAATAATGAGAAATTATTCACATCACGGAAAACAGTGTTACGTCGTATGAGAGGTGTCGTGTGATTAATTTTCTGTAGTAGTGTGTGGTGGAACCATACTAAGTGTTGGTTGGCATGAAAGCCAATACCAGCTAATCTTGGGGCAACCATGTTACAAGAACGAGGAGCATAGCTCAATTGTACTTGAGGGATTAAAGCCATAGCTCTCTTAATATCATCGATTAAACCTCCATTTGCAAGGAGAGAATGGTCCATGCATGATGCTTCAGCAATTACTTCTGTACAGTCACTTTCTATAATAATATGTTGTATTTTCATAGAGTTCAAAAGATCAAGGCCTGCTTCGATTGTGTATAACTCACTTTGTTTTGGAGAAGCAATGTGAGGAATTGGGCCAACAAAAGCAGCAACAACCTGTCCAACATCAGTTCTTATCACACCTCCAACCCCTCTACAGGTCTGATTAGGTAAGTGAGCTATGTCTACGTTCATTTTGAGAACCCCAGGAGCTGCTAGTCTCTAAAAACGTTAAGGTTGTCGCTGCTTATGTCCAGAAGAAGTTATGGCTTTCTGAAACTCAGCCAGCCATGTAAAACAACTCAGAATAATGTCCTAGGCTGTTTGTTGTGTGCCATTCCAAAGCAAGTTGTTTCTGTACGTTCTTCCAAATTGCCCAGATAATCATCATTAGTTTGGCAAAAATCTCACCACTTAGGGTAAGGGCACGATCAAGCATCCAGTCTTTGAAGTTTGAGACCGAGAGTAATTCACTTTCGAGATTGAAAGGAGGAGCAAACAGCATGGTTGAGGCTAGAGGACATTGGCAGAAAAGATGGGATGTATCCTCCAAACCATGAGGACACAATAGACAATGTACCTCACCTGTGTATCCTTTGGTGAGTAAGCGATCTTTGGTAGCAACTAAATTGTTGCATGCCCGCCACACACATACACTGACTTTGCTAGGGACTTTGGCCTTCCAAATGATGTGCCATAACTCCTTGTAGGGATCTCCAGATGAAGTGGACGCTAGAACATGCTGCATGACTTCCATTATTGCAATCCAATATGCACTCTTAACTGAGTAATACTCTTTCTTTTCCGGACTCCATACAAGTTTGTTAGGACTTGGGTTTCTTCCTAGTGGAATAGAAAGAATCTTCTCTGCAACATGGTTAGGAAACAAGTTATATATATACAACCGTGGATTTCCATTGCTGACTTGATTCATCTATGAGGTCTGCCACTTTATGAAAGCTAGTATTTGTCGGCCTTGCTAATGAGATTGGTATGGATAGTGGGAGCCATTTGTCATGCCATATGTTGACACAAGTGCCATCTCTGATTTTCCATTGAACTCCTACTTTGAGCACTGGTCTACAATGCAAAATGCTTCTCCAAGATAATGATGGTGAGTCTCCAGGTTCTGCTTCCTAAAATGAGCAATGTGGAAAATACCATGCCTTGTATAACCTGGCAATCAAAGATTCAAGATTGGAGATAATCCTGCAGTCCTGCTGAGCTAGCATAGCAATATTATAGGCATAAAGATTTTTAAATCCTACACCTCGCTCACGTTTGGTTTGGCACAATCTTTCCCAACTCCTCCAATGAATTCTTTTTTTTTCCTCATATGTGTCATCTCAAAAGAAAGAAGCACACAAATGATGAATATTATCACATAGGCTCTTTGGAAGCAAGTAACAATTCATTGCATATAATGGTATTGTTTGAGCCACAACCTTAATAAGAATCTCCTTTCCAACACAGTTAAGAATCTTGGCTTTCCAACTAATCAACTTTTTGGACACTCTCTCTTTGATGTAGGCAAATTCAGCTGTTTTGGATCTGTCAACCCGTAATGGTAGACCAAGGTACTTATCATGCTCCTCTACTTGTTCAACCACAAGAATAGAGGTCAGGTTGTATTGGAGTTCTAAATTGACATTTTTACTGAACACCACACTGCTCTTTTGGAAGTTTACCTTTTCACCAAAAGCCTTCTCATAAGTCAAGAGGATGCGTTTGAAGGCAATACATTCTTCTGCATTAGCTTTGCCAAATAACAGACTGTCATCTACAAAGAACAAACAGTTTAATTGGTATTGATTGAATTCATTAGTGCAGTATATATGTATTAATATACTTCTCTGAGCATATCCGTAAAACCTAACACATCGACCTGACAATGCTACATTACTTGTAGGCCTTGATAGCAAGTGCTGGTCAAACTCTCTTTATAAATAATATAAAAAAATATGTTTCTTCTCTTAATTAAGTAATATTGTAGCCAATTATATATTTTGAATAGTCTCCTAAAAGCAAGTTTATCCGTTGGGTCACCAAGTTACTAGGTTACAAAACTGTTCACTACCACTGGACATATGTTTCCACCCGTTGGGTCAAGGCCACCGGTCAGTTACTGTTCATTGAATTTTTTTATTAATTTTTTTAGTGTAAATGAGAAATGTATGATGTAAATAAATATTATTGATGAATATTTTGGAAATGCAACCAAAGATATTTTTTTGGGTGGATAAATTATATGTCAACCGACACTTTTATTTATTTATTTTTTATTTATTATTATTTTTTTTAACACTCCACTGACACTTTTATCACATGTACACCACCGAAATTTTTTTTGAAAAGAGAGAATGATCGAAAAACCCACCGACAAGTTTGGACGAACCAGATCACTCGCACACTATTCAATCTGACGGTTCTTGTGAATGTAATCTTATCTAAATTTTTGGATAAGATTAAGAAGAAGGAAATGCTGATACGTGTCCTTATCAAGTTATCATAATCTGTATGAAAAATATCAATAAATAGGCCACATCTTTGCACTCCATACACACACCATCCGAGCTTAACAAACCTTCACCTTTTTCTTATCTCTAGACACATTTCCTCAATTTCCCTCATTTCAATGAATAGGTTGTGGGATAAAATTCGACGTCTAGAGATGAAGATGATAAAGAGATGATGGCCATCAAAGCCATTGTGATCGTAGCAGTTGTAGGAGAATCTGCAAACCAAACTCGAAGGAGTGGTTCTCATCCGGGTCGTGCACCAAACGAGGAGAGACTTAGAGAAGAAAGGGGCAAAAATTTGATGGCCGACTACTTTGTCGAATGTCTAGTGTTCAAAGATTGGGAGTTCCGAACACATTACAAGATGAGCTTCAATGTCTTCTAGCGTATATCTACTAACCTTTTCTAGTATGATCAATACTTTGTTCAAAAATCAGATGTTACCAATAAAGTCGGACTACTTCTGGAGCAGAAGATGACATATTCCTTGCAAATGCTTGCTTACAGTGTTGGGGCAGATCAATGTGCTGAGTATTGTCGGATGGCGAAATCCACCTCTATCACAGCCCTTCAGCGATTTACAAGAGGAATTGTTAATCTGTACGCAGCAGAATACCTCCGCACTCCTAATGCGGTTGACCTCAGACGACTTCTTGCCAAAATTGAGAGAATAGGTTTTCCAGGAATGATTGGGAGCATCGACTATACGCATTGGCAATGGAAGAATTGCCCTTCTGGTTAGGCTTGAGAATATAGTGGTCGAAAACATATCTCTATTATCATCCTAGAAGCAGTCGCATCATACGACACTTGGATTTAGACATGTAAATGGACCGGATTTTGATCCGGATCCAGTCTAGATCGGTGGCTATTGGACGGGTTTGGATCGAAAATTTTGATCCATTGATCCGTTAATGATCCGAATCCGTTAACCCGTTTATTTAACGGATCAAATACGGATTTAGGTCGATCCAATCCGTTAATGATCGGGCCCGTTTTCTTAATAATAAAATATTATTTTTATTAATATATTTTTTTTTTTAAATATAAAATATGAAGAATTTCCAATACAAATTTTTTGCAGAAATCTAAGGGACAGTCAATCACTCTAGATTCCAAGAAGCATTAAGAATTTTGATGATGTAATTCTACTTTTGGTGATATTTTTCATGTTGTTTTAATATTTTATTAATGTCTTATGAGGTATTATGATATAAATTTAATATTACTATTTAAAATTTTAAAATATTTAAAATTATAAACGGGTTAGATTAGCGGATCGGGTATCCGTTAATCCAGAGGATACGGATTTGGATCGAGCTATCAATGATCCGCCGGGTTAACTGAGCGGGTTTGGATCAATTTTTTTTTTAAGTAAACGGATTTGGATTTAGGTCGATCCGATCCAAATCCGGTCCATTTATAGATCTACCTGGATTTGGCACGAATTCTTTGGAATGCCCGGGGCATGCAACGACCTCAACATCTTGACAAAGTCCCCGTTGTTTGACGAGCTGACCGCCAATAGAGAACCTCAGATCTATTTCCAAGTGAATAACAGAATTCACAATTTAAGCTACTATCTCGCAGACGGTATTTATTCTCGATGGGCGCCTTTCTTGAAAACTGTTTGAAGTCCTACACTCCTCAAGGAAATCGAGTTTGCAAAGGTTGAAGAGGCATATGGGAAGGATGTGGAAATATGTTTTAGTATATTACAGTCATGCTTTGGTATTGCTAGAGGAGCAGCTCGTGGGTGGGATAAAGAGGACATTTGATACATCATGTTGACTTGTATTATATTACACAACATAATTGTCGAGGATGAACGACCTGGAGACAGTGATGATGAGTTGGAGTCCGATGATGAAGAGGATAACAATATGAGGCCCAGGATTGCTGAGGTATAGGAATGACCCACCGGTAGAGATGGTTATAATATGAACGGATTCATGGATCGATACCAACAAATTAGATCTGAGTACACTTACTCGAACCTTTAGGAAGATCTCATTCAACACTTTTGGGAAGTTAAAGGCAACAAACGGATCTAGATCTGCTATTTGAATAATTGGCTACTATATGTGTAATGACCTAGATTTTCTTTATTTAATTTTAGTAATTAATAATGGACCAGTTGTATGAATTATTTTTGTTATGCTTTATTCGTATGTCGTATGTGAAGTGGAATTGTTTCGGACGATTAATTATTCGAAAAGTGTGGTTTTAGGGGGGGTACAAAGGATGACTTTTTGTATGTTAAGATTCTCTGAAAACTTCCTTCACGTAAGTCGTAGAGCACGTCGATACAATTTCGTGAACATGCAGCACACGAAAATCGGAGTTCATACGCTAAAGTTATCTCCTTTGAAAGTTTCAGATATTTTTAGAAAATCACTATAAATAGAAATTTCCATTTTCGGAAATTTACCATTTTCATTTTGGAAACTTCCCTTTTTGGAAAATTTTCAAACACTCTGTTCTCTCTCCTCAGCCAAGCAACCCGACCCGAACCTGCTGGTCCGACCTGACTTTTTCTCTAATCTCCGGCCTTGAAACTTAAGCAGACTTCTTTGCCTCTGCTGTGCGCTGCTCCCTGAGGATGGCGACGATTCGCACCATACGCTACGCTGCAAGGCGGCAACTTTGGATGCAGTCGGACCTGGTTGGAAATCTTAGTTCCGGCGACGACAGCGGCTCAAACTTGGCTTCATGAGATTGTAGGAGCCTTCCCTTTCGATCCTTAGTGGTTGTTTGGAGCGATTTACGTGGGAATTAGTTCAACATGAGGTGAACAGTGATCCACAGCTTGTGAGCTTGATTTTGGCCGATCTAGGCTGAGTTGGTTCAAACCCCAGGTATTAAAGTTGTTCTATTTGGTGTTCTTGACATTTTGGACGGTTGGATTAAGATGGTTTTAAGTTTTGGCAGGCAGTGATCCTGGTGGTTGTGCCACTACCTGTGGCGGGGCTTTGGCGGCGTTCTGGCCATGTAAGGGACGGTTTCTTGTGTTATTTATCATCTACTCGTCGATACGAGCGTTTTGATATAAAATAAGTAATTTTTGGAGATCTATGATTATGTTATGATTTTTATGGTTTCAGACTGTTTGATTTTTCAATCCGTGAGGATTCGAGCATTCAATAGACTTGTGGTTTCAACATATCAATCGTAGAAATATTCCGGAGACTTTGGGTGGTCTCAGATGTGGTTTCGCCTTGATTGGCGTCACTTTTGGGGAATGTAGTTCAAAAAATGGGTTTCGGACTTAAATCGCTTGTGATTTGTTACTAAGTTAAGACCGTATGTGAATAGGTACTTGATGAAGTATTCTTGGACGGATATTTATTGGTTGTGCTGCTTTATTCTGTATAGAAGACGCATCAGGAATTTCGAGGTGAGTAATCTCACAATGTTCATTTACGAACGGAATTACCTTTATCGTTTTGGGAGTTATTTAATTAACTGCCAACTATAGTTGGTATTAGCAGGCATTCCTGAGTGAATGACTACATATATATATATATATATATATATATTTACATGATATGTATATTTATGGGTGGTTTTGTTGATTGAGGATAACAATATGCACGATTGTGCTCTTTTATGTTTTGTGTTGTGACTTTTCGGAAAACAAATGTTGGGGAAATGATTGGTTTCTATTGTTTGAAAAGTATTGAGATTTGTGTAACATTTTGAGTCCTATACGACTTCTTTAATGTTTTATTCCGAGGCACTGAGAGGTCCGAGGAATTAAGGTCAGATGGTGACCTTAGGCAGTATATCTAGTAATCACATCTTTGGCCCGACGAGTAGTTACGATTTCAGTTAGAGCTCTAATATGTCTTCCAGTGTATCTCATGGTGTAATGGAGCGAGGTTATTTCTAACTCATGAGTATGTGTTTTAAGGAATCAAGGAGTGAGTTGCTTTCCTTATTTACTATTTAGAAGAAATCAAGGTGTGAGTTGCTTTCTTTATTTCGTGTTTATTGAAATCAAGGAGTGAGTTGCTTTCTTATGTTGCATTTTGAAAGGAATCAAAGAGTGAGTTGCTTTCCTTTATTACGTGTTCGTGAGGAATCGAAGTGTGAGTTGTTTCCTTATTTTTAGTGTGAGTTGTTTAGTGGTTGTTTTGAGTTACTCATACAAGATTTCATAAGCTTACTGGGTTTGTTGTGTGGCAACCCGGTGCACTATTCAATAGTGTAGGGGTTAATCCTGCAGGTCATGATAATCGTGGCTGAAGCTGAGGTAGCGTATTTGCACCTTTACTGTAGGAAGCTATTTTTATGACTTTACCGTTGATAAGACTTCTGTTGTGTAGTAAGCTCGTTTTATTTTGTTGTGGCAATTTAATTCGTAAACTTATGTAATATATGACTCTATGGAGCGGGTCTATATTGACATAGTGGGTTCAGGGCATCAGTATATACTTGGTTTAAAAGGAAAAAGTTTTACAGGTATTTTGTATTGATGGCTGAATCATCACGCATGTATAATTATGGGATTATATATCGATTTTAAGTTGTGTTTAAAAATCGGGGTGTGACAGTATGTCTATGTGTTTTTCATTATGTTTGTGTGTTTTTCATTTAGTTTGTGTGTTTTTCATTTAGTTTGTGTGTTTTTAATTATGTTTGTGTGCTTTTCATTTGTAAGTATATTATTGCTTGAGGACTTCCTTTCAATGTACCCACATATTCAAATAAATTTTCATTTCATGACTTTAATATTACATAAGTAAAATATTAAGCATTCGAATCATAACAATACAATTATTTAAAATATATAATTCCCTAATTTTCCTCATCCTCATCTTCAATAGGAATCCAATTTGTGTTTGAGGGGTCATCCATATGGTTGGGGTTGGTGGATTCACCCGAAGAGAAAGGTGGTGAAGGGACTCCACCGGTGAATGGTAGTTGTGGGAAGCCACCGGTGAAAGGAGGTTGCGGATAGCATCCACCGGTGAAAGGAGGTTGTGGATAATATCCACCGGTGAATAGTGGTTGTGGGAAGTTTGATCCACCGGTTGCATCTTCATCTTCTTTCTCTGCAATTTTTTTTATTTTGCTTTCTTTGCCAATATTTCTTTTTGGTTGGCGTCATCTTACCTATGTCCATCTCCATAATTTTCTCTTCCCTCTCTTGAATTTTAAATGCCATTTTTGCATATCCATTTGCAAGCGTATATAATCTCGTTGTTGTTGGTCATGCAGATGTCGAGCATATTCCTCATCGCGTTTCTCCTTGGCCAACAACATTGATGTTTGGTTGATTGTTATAGTCTCCATAGCGGATGTCAGCGGATTGGAATCATTAGATGTCTTATTTCCTCTCCGGATAGCGTCTTTGGTAGCCTTCTTTCCTTGAGGCCTCACCGAAAGATTGGGAGTTACATCGGTATTTACCTCATCTGCATCTATGTCCAAGTTGACATGAGAATCAGGAATGGATTGTTGTGTGTGCATCTATTCACTTTCTCCCCTTGCGGTTCCTCCAGTCGAAGAGGTATTGCCTGGAATGCCACTAAATTGTTGAAAGCCCACCACAATCTCGAAACATTCTAAACTATTGAAATCACCTCTTTTTGGCCTTCCTTTCGTCTTGGTCATCGCAGTACGCCACAAATCTTGTGCTTGACGTTGCTATGTTAATTTCAAAAAATAAATAAATCTATTAGGACAAATATAAAGGAGGTACATTGTATCAACTAATTAAATTTTGATACATCACCTAGTAACTTTAAGTATAAGGTGATTATAATGTATCAACTAATAATTTTAAGTATAAAGTATATTTATCAACTAAATTTTAGGGTCTTTCTAAATGTACCCAATAAATCTCTTAGTAGACCCAGCAGTAAATTATATGAATAATTTGTTATTATTTTTACTATGAAATTACAATAATATACACAATATTGTAAATAAAGACAAAAAAACTCAGTGTGCACCCAGCAGTGGAAAATCTGCAGAGTCTAATAAAGGTAAAGTTGTTCTGATTGTACTGTGGAGTCGAAATGAAGAAGGGTTTCTACATTTGACATTGATTTCTTGATGTATACACTACAAGAAAAAGAGTCTTACCGCTCAAAATTTACGACGTGCATTCATATGCACCGTAAAAATTGGTCATTTACGGCATGCTTTGGATGTGCGCTGTAAATGAGCTATTGTGTAGATCCATTTACGGCGCACATCCAAAGCATGCCGTAAATGACCAATTTTTACGGTGCATATGAATGCACGTCGTAAATTTTATGCACAGAAAATAGCAAGTGAAATGACTAATAAGGTTTTGATGCCCATTGTTTGTGGAGTAATGTGTTATTGTGTTAAACCAAATTCTTTGTTATTGATGCCCATTGGAGTAATTTGTTAATGAAAAGGGCATAGTAAAATTTTTTCATGTGTGATGTAGCAAATAGGTGGAACACATGCAAATAGGTTGAAAGAGAATGGATAAAGGATAAATCTTTAGGACCTAGTCGATTAGAATTGTGCTTTACATGTAGTTTCCTTCTCTCTTTTGGTGGAGTATTACTACTGAATGATCTTCTGATTCTTCTCAGCTAATGTGAATATGTTCTGTTTGTGTAGAGAACCAGTCACCCAACCCACTATCATGTTCTTTTTAATGAGAACAAGTTCAGTGCTGATGCCTTGCAGATTCTCACCAACAATTTGTGCTACACATAAGTATAGCATGATCTCAATTCTTGCTTATTACCCACTTAATTTTTTTCTGGTTAAAAAATTCTTGTTGCTGTACTCTTCAGACATGCAAGGTGCGCTGGTGCAGATTCCATTGATGTGTAAACTAAACATGTTAATATCCTAGTTTGATATGTCAGTAACTAAATTTTAAAGGCAACTTAAAGCTTCAATTAGTTTCTCAATGGAAAGTTGGAGAATGTATGATTGGAGTGTACTAAAGTGTTAGATGGAACTAATAAAATTAATGCTTTTATTTGTACTAAAGTTTTATGATTAGTTTGCAAATTTCAAACCTAGATGTGCTTCACTCTAACTCCAGGGTATTATTAGTACTAAGAGACGCAAAAGCTGCAGAAGTCTTATAATGCATACACCCATGTCATTGTTCATATTATATTTTTGCTTACAAGTTTTGCCACTGGATGCAGGTGAGAATTGATCACATGGATGTTGCTTTGTCAAAGACATTCAAGTCACCAGTAATGGATACCATACAATGTCTTCCTCAACATCAACAGGTAACTCTCATGCAAGTATTGTATTCAATTGTACTATTGTATAGCTGGCGTATTTTAACTCCTCTTTGATAGTTTCACTAGTTTCAAGCCATCAATTGAACATATTGGCAAGCTCTAAATTATTGGTCATTGCTTTAGCTTAGTTTGCAAGGTCCCGTTAAATTAATAGCTAGCTAATATTCCTTGGCTCTATGTCAAGCTTTATAAGTTTAGTTTTGTAAATTTAGTCCTTGTACTTGCATTTAACAAGTGTTGATATATTTCCTCATCTGCTTTACCACAGATTATAGTTGTGCTCTGCTGCAAAGCATTTCCGTGGTGTAAAGAAAGATACAACTATAGAAGAGTTGTGTTTTCTGGCTAATATTTGACCAAAAAGATAAATGGAAACATGTACAGACTATATTACTGATTTCATAAACTTGTCAACGTATGCAGTTAAATAAATATTCTTACATGGACATCTGCAAATCAATACTAATTCCACCAGTTGGAAGTTTTCAATTTTCAAGTGTGCAAAGTGCTACATGACCAGGTAAGAAAAGACATTTTGTTAATATAACTCTTCTTAATATTACGTTCCAACTCGGAAAATGGGAAACTAGTAAGATACTGAAGCATCATCTATTTGCAGGGGGCTCCTCAAACTCAGTGGCCAGTCTAGAGATATGAAATCAAATAGGTGGGATGAAATTTAGTGTCATGGAATAGCTAATATCATGCTCAACTCATCCTGACTTAGCACTCGTAGGATGAAATTTTCACAATTTGTATATCTTCTTGTATGTGGACAGATGCCGCCGATTTTGAGTTGAAAGGTTAGAGGAAAGCTCAATGTTATCAGCTAGCTGGGTGACAAGAACAAAGGCTCAGTAGAGATTACAGAAGCCAAAGGACCTGGTATTGGAAATCAGAAGAAAGAAAAGCAAAGGAAGTTCGGTTTGAAGAAGAAGACTAAGCTAGATTAATTCCCTTTGTTGTAGTTTGGTAACTCTAAATCTGTAAGTTTGGCCCCTTGTTCTCATAAGGTGTACAATGAGTACAATTCTATTTCTATAAAATGTTGATTTTGCTTCTAAATCAATGTATAAATTGTAGATTTGTGAACATATATATATTATTATTTTTATTTTTCAGAATAGCATTTATGGCGTGCATCCAATGTGCGCTGTAAATTCTTTGCACTTTTACGGCGTGCATCCGTTAGTATTTACGGCGTGCTACGATGTTTTTTACGGCGCTCATTTTGCTTCAATTATGGCACACAAATGTGCGCCGTAAAAGACATGGGGTCTTTTACGGCGCGGGCTTTTACGGCGCATTTTTGTGTGCCGTAAAATTACATTTACGGCGCACTCTGTGGGCCGTAAAAGACCCTTTTTGGTGTAGTCATGTATTGGTTTAAATTGTATGATTGAGTTGCTTTGTTAAATCAAATTTTCATTCTGATTGAAAAAAAAGTTCACTGATCTCTCTCATCAGATGAGGAAAGTCTCTAGCTTTTTCTCTTTCTCATTGGTTTGAACATTTCTTTCTTTCTTTTACATTTATTTTCTTTTAAGAGACATGATTGAAGAGATTATGATTCCAACAGATCAAAATGCAGAAAGAAAAACTATTTTTTCCTAAATTTTACCAAGTTTTGTTTTAATGAGAGGCAAAACATTGTGAACATGTAACTATTGTAACATAAAAAGAAGAGAAATAGAGATTCAAAAAATGAAGAAATGTGAAGAAAGATTTTCTCCTAGGGCTGCTGTAGATGTGTGTGAGAGAAGAGAAGGTTTATCTCGCTGGGTATAGAAATAGTTTTTCTTCCTTTCAAATGTGTCTTTTTTTGTAACTTCACAATAAAAAGTAATCATTATTAATTTATATAATTAATTGCTGGGTCTATTAAGACATTTGCTGGGTACATTTAGAAACACCCAAATTTTAATATATCAACTAATAATTTAAAGTCGTTAAAGAAAAAACATATTATGTGCCTTCGTCAAAGCGACTACGGAGAGGGAATTAAGGAATAGCGATTATCATCAATCAACACAATTACGAATCAATCAGCATTTAATGTCATCATTGTAATTGATATTTCCGTTGTAATTCTCTCCCTATATAAAGGGACTATGAATGAAATGAGTAGACCAATTCCAATTGCATTTTACTTTTACACGTTATCAGCACGCTCAGAGCTAATAGCTAAGAAAAAAAAAACTTTTTTCTTCTTTTCTGCCGCCACCAACAACAAAAAAAAAAAAAATAATAATAATAATAATAATAATTCCTTCTTCCTCGACCAGACCAGCCCCGTCCGGCCTCTATCTCCCTTGCAACAGACCGGCCTCCATCGCCCACCCAGCACACCAGGCCGCGCTTCACCTCTGCCTTGACGTGCCCAGCGTCTGCAATGCATCTGCCCTGTGCTTTGCAGCCTCCCACAGCCGGCCAGACCCCCTCACCTCACCGGCCTCACACCAGCGCGCACAGCACTTCATCGCCCTCAGATCAGCGCGCACAACACCTCACCGGATTCACCTCACCGGCTTGCGCAGCCTCTGCCTTACACGTCCGGATCCCAGCGCCTCCGCCTTGCACGTCTCCTGATCCACACTGACACCGTCGAACAGACCCAGGGAGCCTTCGACCGGACTTGCACCCTGACGCCTCCTCCCCGATCCCAGCGTGCCCTGCTGCAACGCGCCGAAACCCGCAGCAGTCCTGCCACCACCTGCAATCCAGACGGAGGAGGAAGAAGAGAGGAAAAGAAAAGAAAAAAAGAGACAAGAGAAAGAAAAGAAAAAAAAGAGAGAAAAACCAGGCCTAAAGTAAAGACCTGGCCCAAAAGAATAAATAGCAGGCCTTGCGGCCCAGAAAAAAGAAAAAAGAAAAAGAAAAAGAAAAAGGGCCCAAAGAACAGACCCAACCCAGAAAAAAAAAAAAAAAGAAACAAAAGAAAAAAAAGAAAGAAAAAAAAAAACAAGGTCCATGACCCATTGCTAAATAGAGAGAGGAAGCGGCTCAGTTTCTACATCAAAATATCGCTATGCACGCCTGCATCAACACGCGTGTGCGATAGAATTGTTTTATTTTTTTTGAAACCAAGTATGTTCTCTTTAATTTATTTAATTTCATACTGTGGTATATTTAATTATTTATTTTCTTGAGCATGCTTTATATTTTATTGTTTATGTTTTCATCATGAACTTTTGAGCATGTTTAGTTTAGTTAGATAATATTGATCCTCTTAAAGCATGCCTTGTTATTTATATTTTATATGATTATCTTTAAAGCATGATTATATATTTTATTGTATATGCTTTATTATGAAATTTTGAGCATGTTTTTTTTTACGCTTATATAATTATTCCTAGGCATAAAGACTATTGTTTATATTTTATTTTTACGCGTGATATATGTAGCATATATTTTGTTGTATATTTGTGCAATTTGAGCATGCCAAATCATTTATTTTTATATATGCTATGTTTTATTCTTTATTACATGCTATAATTATTCCTTATATAGAATGTTATACAAAAATTGCGTTTTGCCATGATAATGAAAATTCATGCGCATTATAAATATATACTTACAGTGATAAAGAATTTTCACATAGCATCGAAAAAAAATGTGACCATTACGAATCTTGGTCTTGAACTCTAATTCATATTTTTTAGAAAATAATTCACGTGGATGTCTTTATGACTGCATAATTCTCTTGTTTATGTAGATGGCTGATACAACTTGACCTGAATTTGACATTTTGGACTCAGACGGACTTGAGTACCACCGTTGGGTTTCCGATGTAGAAACTGCCTTCGTGGCAAAAGACTACACTGCCACCATCAAAACTTCCACTGGCCCCAAAGACGATGGACCATCTGACAAGGTGAAAGCAAATGCCTTAATGTTTCTGAGGCGACATATTGATCCTAACCTACGCTGGGAGTACCTTCAGTTGAAGACACCTAAAGAACTGTGGGATGCCCTTAAGGGACATTTTGGGAACATTCATGACACCTTGCTCCCAGAACTAACCGTTTAGTGGAATGAAATCCGCTTGCTAGTCATATGGTCAATGACTTCAACAAGGATATGTTGCGCCTAAAGGCACGTCTAAATTTCTGTGGAAAGGAACTCACAGAAGATGATATGATCCAGAAGACTCTTTCTACTTTTCCTACTTCAGCAATTGTACTAGCGAACCAGTATATGTTGGAGTATGACAACAAAAGAATCACAACATTCAATAAGCTGATCAACCTACTGCAAGTGGCTGAGAGGCATAATGAGGTTCTTTTGAACAACAATGCCAGGCCTATTGGGACAAAGAAAATTCCCGAGTCTAATTATGGAAAAGTGAAAGGTGGAAAGAACCCCAATGCAAAGGGGGTTGGACGTGCTGATCCCTACCCACGTGGCAACAATGCACCATATGACAAGGGACGTGGGGGTCGTGATATGGGCCGTGGAGGCCCTCCCAATGTATGGCGCAGAGATGGTGGTGCTGGCCCTAGTGGTCATGGAAACAAGGTGCAAAGGGCACCTAAGAACCCTTCAGTCAAACAGGATAGAGTTGGAAATGAACCATGCTATAGGTGTGGAGTCATTATGCATTGGTACAAGAACTACCAAGCAAGTAATAGAGTAGCAGCCAATTACAAGAGGTATAGGGAGTCTAAAGAACAAGAGGCTCACTATATGGAAGAAGGAGGCCATGACCCAGACATCAACCTCACAATTGCAGACTTTAATGGCAACAAGGAACTTGCTCAGTCAACTGCCCCAGATTTTGACTGATCTGCTTTATTTATTTTATTTTCCAAAAACAGTTGTGAAGGCATAATGCCTCATTTTTAATTAGACTATTGCTTGGTCTTAAAGTTTATTTCAATAATGGTTTGATGAATTAGAACAAGACCTTGATTTGATTATCGTTGGCTTATAAATAAATTTCGAATTTTATTCCGAAGCACTGAATTTATTTGATTTTATTTACTACACATATTTACATGGTTCGAAATAGCATTATAAAGATGTAAAGCAATACATCTAGAGAAAAATTATTTGAATGAAAAGATTATCATTGTACCTAAAATAGAAATACTCTAAAGAATATGAGATGTATTTAATGTCACAGACGCTCTGTATGCACCAAGAGCTAATCGAACCTTATTATTCGTGCCAACGGTTATCATGTAAAAACATACTGTAAGAATGGAAGTGAATACCTTTATATTAGCTCTAATGAATGTGGAAGGAAACACATTTTAGAGAAACTTATGAGTCAATCTAGTGGATTGTACCTCACTACGATTCAGATCATTGAATCCTATACTGTCACCAACAATGAAATGTGGGACATTGACTCATACAGGCTTTGGCATGACCGCATAGGGCACCCCGGTCGTGACATGATGATCCGTATTTTAAAGAACTCATATGGACATCCTTTCTTTCGAGTGAAAAATAAAATGGGACAAAAATCTGTCACACTGCAAGGTGTCGGTCCTAGTACTGCTCAAATGCAGTCATTGTCTTCTGAAGTACCAGAAACACTACCTCCATCCAATTAAGCCTAATTGACTATTTCAAAGGCACATCACTCGTTTTGCAAAGCCTGCTCTTTAGCAAAAACAGGATCGAGACCTTCCTATGCTAAAGACACAAAACAAAACATTCCATTCTTACAAAGGATACAAGGAGATATATGTGGATCTATCCATCCAGAATGCAGACCATTCAAGTACTTTATGGTTCTGGTGGATGCTTCGACACACTGGACACATGTCGTTTTATTGTCCACAAGAAATGCTGCATTTGCAAAACTCCTAGCACAAATTATAAGCTTAAGGGCTCACCACCCTGATCACCCTATCAAGGCTATAAGGCTTGATAACGCTGGAGAGTTACATCAAAAGCATTTGATGATTATTGCATGTCTATTGGGATCGATGTAGAGCATCCTGTACCCCATGTGCATACACAAAATGGTCTCGCAGAAGCCACCATCAAAAGGCTACAGATGGTGGCTAGGGCATTGGTTATGCGCACCAACCTGCCTATATCTGCATGGGGTTATGCAATATTGCACGCAGCTTTACTTATTCATTTCAGACCCACAGCTAGCCAACCATTTTCTGCGTACCAGTTGGTAACTGGATATAAGCCTGACTTACGCATATTCGGTTGCACAGTATATGTGCCTATTGCGCCCCCACAGCGCATCAAAATGGGTCCTTAGAGACGATTAAGTATTTATGTTGGATACGAATCTCCAACAATTATCCGCTACTTGGAACCCTTGACATGCTATCTCTTTACCGCTAGATTTTCGGATTATCACTTTGATGAGACAGTCTTCCCATTTTTAGGGGGAGATAGGAAAATGGATTTTCTAAGGGAATGATAGGAATTGTCGTGGTTTGTCCCCACTCTGTCTCATTTTGATCCCCGCACTTCATAAAGTGAAAGTGAAGTGAAAAGAATAATCGATCTTTAGAACGTAGTAGATTCAATGCTTGATGCGTTTACTGATATCACAAAAGTGACGAGATCACATATACCAGCTACAAATGTGTCTGCAAGGTTAGAAGTCCCCAACAAGGGGCACAGTGCCGCAGATAGAGGCACTACAACCACACTTAGTGGAGGTGTGGTTGAGGCCGTGGCTCCCCAAAGGAAGAAGGGACGGCCACTTGGTTCGATTGACACTCACCCAAGGAAGAAGAGGCCGAGTAAGGCACAAATCGATCCATTAATCATCAATGTAGAGAATCCCTCTCATGAGATTGTCTCTGATTATAGTTATGTCCATGAATCAATACTGGAGGATGCTCCTGTGTTTGAAATGATTTCAGAGAACAATGAAATCTCAACGGATTATGAGAGTGCGTATGAGTTGATAGAAAGATCTTCCATATACATTGATGATGTATTTGCATACACTGTTGCTCAAGAAATCATAGAGCACGATGATATCGAACCACGCTTTGTTGCAGAATGTCAGCAAAGAGCAGATTAACCTAAATGGAAAGAAGCAATCCAGGCAGAATTAGATTCTCTGACAAAGAGACAGGTATTTGGTTCGGTAGTGCTAACCCTACCATGTGTAAAGCCTGTAGGACATAAATGGGTCTTTGTTAGAAAGCGTAATGAGAAGAATGAAGTCCTGAGGTACAAAGCGCGCCTTGTGGGGCAAGGTTTCTCACAACGCCCTAGAATTGACTACCAGGAGACATACTCTCCCGTAATGCACGTTATAATGTTCCGCTACTTAGTTAGCTTAGTAGTTTCTGAAGGACTGGAAATGCAGCTCATAGATGTGGTTACTGCATATCTCTATGGGGATCTTGATTCAGAGATATATATGAAAGCACCAAATGGCCTTACATTACCCAAGTCAAGTGACTCTAAACCACGGAGTGTGTTTGCAATTAAGTTGAAACGCTCACTTTACAGATTGAAACAATCCGGGCGGATGTGGTATACCCGTCTAAGTGACTACTTGATTGGGAAGGGATATAAGAAAGATGAATTAGCCCCTGCGTATTCATAAAGAAAACAAGTTCCGGATTTGCAATTGTAGCTGTATATGTCGACGATATGAACATAATAGGTACTCTTGATGAAATAAGAGAAACCGCAAGCTACTTGAAATCCGAATTTGAGATGAAGGATCTTGAGAAAACTCGATTCTGTCTAGGCCTTGAACTAAAACACCGAGTTTGTGGAATACTAATCCACCAGTCTGCGTATGTCTAAAAGTCAAGCGATTTAACATGGACAAAGCGTATCCTGCTAGCACTCCCATGATCGGTCGAAGTTTGGATGCAAAGAAAGATCCATTTCATCCAAAGGAAGATGACGAAGAGGTGTTGGGAGCTGAAATTCCATATCTAAGTGCAATAGGCGCATTATTGTACTTAGCCCAATGTACTCGACCAGACATTGCAATCTCAATTAACTTGTTAGCTAGGTTTAGCTCAGCGCCAACGCAGTATCACTGGAATTGTATCAAGAACATTTTCCGATACCTAAAAAGAACCATTGACTTGGGGCTGTTCTTTCCCTACAGAGAGACAACAGGGACCGCAAATGGAACTGCAATCCCTAAAGGAAATGTTGATGGCGAAAGCGCCACTCACTACACTGAAATGCCAAATGACGTTTTGGTTGGTTTTGCTGATGCTGGGTACCTCTCTGACCCACATTAAGGTTGTTCCCAAACTGGTTATGTATTTACCATTGGGAACATGGCGATATCTTGGAGATCAACCAAACAAACCCTTGTGGCTACCTCCTTGAACCACTCAGAGATCATCACTCTACATGAGGCGGTTCGTGAGTGTATATGGTTAAGAGATATTATTACATATATTCAAGGGACTAGTGGTTTGAGTTCTACCACTGAAGAGCCTACTTGCATTTATGAAGATAATGCAGCTTGCATCGAACAGATGAAGCTAGAATATATCAAGGGTGATAATACAAAACACATATCACCAAAGTTTTTCTACAATCAGCAACAACAGGCCCTCCTCAAGATTCAAGTGAATCAAGTAAGGTCTGAGGAGAATGTGGCAGATTTGTTCACCAAATCATTGCCTAAGGCCACATTTGAGAAACATGTGAAAAGAATAGGAATGCAAAGACTTTCCAAGCTCCCTTGATTAATGTAAGGATTAGGGGGAGGTGTAGACGTCAGGGGGAGTCTAACACATACATGTCATCTTCAAATGTAAAAGGTGCGTTGTGCTTTTTTCCTTCGACCAAGGTGTTATTTTTGTCCCACAGGGTTTTTATTGTTACTTGGCAAGGTTTTTAGTGAGGCAACAACTCATGCACCATTTCCTCTTTGACTTGGCACAAGGGGGAGTGTTAAAGGAAAAACATATTATGTGCCTTCGTCAAAGCGACTGACGGAGAGGGAATCAAGGAATCAGCGATTACCATCAATCAGCACAATTACGGATCAATCAGCATTTAATGTCATCATTGTAATTGATATTTCCATTGTAATTCTCTCCCTGTATAAAGGGACTATGAAATGAAATGAGTAGACCAATTCCAATTGCATTTTACTTTTACAAAAGTATAATTATCAACAAAATATATCAACTAATAATTTAAAGTAAAATGTATCAAGTAATTAAATTCTAATATAAACTAAAAGAATCATAAAAATTAATGTTCGTGTTACACTACAAATTCATACCTCATCAATCATATTCGCACCACTCTTGTACCAATTTTTTGCTTGCCTTAACGAACAATGCCAAGCATAAAATTCGATTTTCAAATTTTTCCACCTCCCTTGAAAAGCTTGCAATGATCGGACATGTCCATTCCAATGTTCAGCATAGTGTTTGTGAACGTCTATCTATAGATCATCTTTTCTTCGCTCCGTACCCTTTGCCGGATTTTGGCTAACATATTATCCAAAACTTGCACAATTGAATGTCTTCCATAGGCTACCAATGTGTCCCATCAATACTTGGATCTACTACAGGTTGTATGCTCGAATTGGCTCGTACGCTCATATTGAAATAAAAAAAATTCAGAAGATGAAAGCTATGAGGAGGAGGAACAAAAAATTTTAAGGAAGTAAGAAAGATGATTTTTTTTTTAGTGTGAGAGGTAAAATAGGAGGTGAGGTGTTTATAGGAAATTTTGTATATATTTTTTTTCTTACCATTGTAATCTAACCGTTAATTTTTTTTTTCTTTTCACCTTCCTAAACTGGTACAGTTACTCCCTAATTATAAACCATTATAAAGCATCAGATCAAGCCCGGAATCAAAACCAACGGTCCAGATCTATGGATAGTTGCCTTCAAATTTCAAAGCAGCCCAACGGCTACTTGCCACGTAGTGACCCACTTGCCACTAGCCGACAAATTGGTGCCTCCCACGCGCCTGCAGCTTTGTCTCCACTACATGACAAGCGACTGCATCTCACTCCTTGCTTACGGCGCGTCTCCTCATCTCCTCTTTTTGGGCCACGGTGGAGACCTGGGTCACGGACTGGGTCACCAACTTGACCTAGCAAGAGGCCCGGGTCAGTTACTGTTGGGGAAGCCAAGCTCGGTGGAAGGAGCAATAATGATATTTTGGTGACTTGGGTCACCATTTGACGTGGAGCCCGCGCGTGGACTTGCTCTAACATCACTTTATGTCATTTATCTCTTGAATTTACTTCAAATTAATACTCTTAATTACGTAAGAAGAAGAAATTTATTATCAACTATTCAGCTTCAACTCTAGCTTGTGCTTGAGTTGAGTAATCTATCAAGCCAAATTAATTAAGCAATCTAAGTTTAGTTATGATAAAAATTTAAACATGCTTATTGTTTAAGAATAAAGGATTCGAGAGAGATTGATGAGAGAATTGTTTGGGAGCCCTATATATAGGGATTACAAAGTACATATTCTAATAATACAAGGAAAACTATTCCAAATAGAACTAGGAATTCTAGAACCTTCTCTCCTATTACAATCATAGAACTAATCGTAGTTTGATAAGGCATACAAATGTCAACATGCTTTAACACTCCCCCTTGTGCCGCTCAAACTTGGTGGTGACGCTTCATCCGTTGCCTCGTTAAAAACCTTGCTCGAGTGAAAAACCTTGTGGGACAAAAACAACCTCGAGGAGGAGAAAAATAGTACAACACGTCCTTCACTAGATCGAACATGTAGAAATCATACCTCCCCCTGATGTCGATTTCTCCCCCTGATTGCTATAATCATGGAAATTAGGATAGCTTTCTCAATCCGATGCTCTTCACATGTTTCTCGAAGGTGGATTTAGGTAACGAATTAGTGAATAAGTCTGCTACATTATCTTCTGATCAGATTTGATTCACTTCAATATTTAGAAGTGATTGTTGTTGCTGATTATAAAAGAGCTTAGGCGATATATGCTTGGTGTTGTCACCTTTGATGAAACCTAACTTCATTTGTTCAATACAGGCTGCATTATCCTCATAAATTCATGTAGGTTTCTGTGGTAGACTTCAAACACAAGTTCCTCGAATATGTCTAATTACATACCTTAGCCATATGCATTCGCGCATGGCTTCATGTAGAGCAATAATCTCTGCATGATTTGAGGAAGTAGCAATAAGGTTCTATTTTGTAGACCTCCAAGATATCGCAGTGCTTCCCATGGTAAAGACATAACCCATTTAGGAAAGACCTTTGTGAGGGTCAGAGAGGTACCCTGCATCAGCAAAACCCATCAAAACATCATTGTCATTTTGATGGAGGGGAGGAGGAGGGCGCCGACCACCATGGACGGTGGCGGCTTACCTTAAGGGGTCCGATCCCAATTTTCCGTCATTCCTCTTCTCTTTGTAGGGATAAAATAGACCCATATCAATTGTACCATTTAAGTATCGAAAGATTGTGTTACACCAATCCAATGGTGGCATGTTGGCGCAGAACTATGTCGAGCTAACAAGTTCACTACAAATGAGATGTCTGGTCTTGTTCATTGGGCTAAGTACAATAATGCACCTATTGCACTTAGATCGGGCACTTCAGCCTCTAATAACTCTTCGTCCTCATCCTTTGGATGAAACAGATCTTTTCCAGGCTCAAGACTACAGCCAATCATGGGAGTACTCACAGGCTTTGCTTTATCTTCATTAAAGCGCCTTAGAATTTTCTGAGTATATGCAGACTGATGGATCAAAATCCCATCACTATGTTGCTCGAGTTCTAATCCAAGACAAAACCGCGTTTTCCCAAGATCTTTCATCTCAAATTCGGATTTCAAATACTTAGCAGTTTCCTTTAACTCATCTAGAGCTCCAATTAGGTTCATGTCATTGACATAAACTGCTACAATTGCAAATCCGAAACTTGATCTTTTAACTAACAAGCATGGGCATATTTCATTATTAGTATCATTTCGCAATCAAGTAGTCACTTAGATGGTTATACCACATACGTTCGGATTGTTTTAATCCATATAGCGAGCGTTTTAATCTTATTGAAAACATGCTCCGAGGTTTAGAGCCACTTGATTTGGGTAATTGAAGTCCATCTAGAACCTTCATATATATCTCTGAATCTAGATCACCATAGAGATATGTTGTAACCACATCCATAAGTTGCATGTCAAGTTTTTCAGAAACTACCAAACTGACAAGGTAGCGGAACGTTATAACGTCCATTACGGGAGAATATGTCTCCTCGTAATCGATTATAGGGCGTTGTGAGAAACCTTGCCCCACAAGGTGGGCTTTATATCTAACCACCTCATTTTCCTCATTACGCTTTCTAACAAAGACCCATTTATGGCCAACAGGCTTTACATTTGGGGGTGTCTGCATTATAGGCCCAAATACCTAACAGGACCCGCCCCGAATTTCACCCTGAAATCCGAGGTGGCCCTGTGGGGCCCACCTTAGGGATAACTCTACCAAAAATTCGGCAGAGTCACCCCTAAAATAGACTACCCAAAAACTTGTAAAACACAAAAAAAAAAACATCAAGCAAACCAACCTTATACTCCTGGAGCCACCCTGCTCCCAATTACCAACAACTCCACTTTCACAAAACACAAAACTCAACAATACTAATCCCAAAGGTTATCAGAGCAATACTACTAATACACAGGGATATAAAAAGAAGAGTAAAGGATCAAGGGATCCTACACTGCAGAAGTAGTGACAACTATGCCTCAAATGCCATGTACGCCCGACCTCCACTAATTCGCCTGTAAGCTGGGCATTTGAAACAGAAGGGCCCAGGGGAAAATAATGTAAAACACGTTAGAGTGAGTGGACAAAAATAAATAAGTAAGATAATTCAAACGAAAGAAAAAGCTTTAATACTTTCCCACATTTACTCCTTTAAAAACTCGATGCATGCAACGTGGATAAAACATATTTCTTGCAACACGAAAATTCGTGAAAACATTCCAGCCCCGCTGGCCAAAAGAAATCGAGCTAGCCCCGCTAGCTAAAGGTATCAATCAAATGTGGGGAAGAAGTTCTCACCATACAAATAAGGGAGCCTCCCAGGCTCGGGTCGGAGTGTCCCACACTCTGGAGCCTCCCATGCTCTGCTCTACTCACCCACGAACACATAGTAAGCAGGAAGGAGTACTAATAGGCTAGCAAGCAATAAAAAATGATGACCCAGGTATGGTGGTTTAAAACCACACGAAAACTCGAAAATCAGTAAGGCTTCCCCAACATCTCACTAGAAAGTACATAATCCAACGACGTGACCCCGCACGCCAAAATATTCTCAAAATCATAAACCATTAGGCGAGAAATAATCGATAAATATAATTCCATCGAAAATCCCATTTTCGAAAAATATTCCAGAAATCTCAATATCGACGAATAGAAATGTATTATAAATTTCCGAAAATCACCTCGGAAAATAATCCGTCGAAAATCAAGATTTCCAAAAATAAATCATAAATCCAAACCCGAGCATAATAGATTCGTAACCGAAATTCATATAGAAAAACAATGTCAAAATTATAATCCAAGGCAAAATATTATGCTTGATAATAAAATGATAAATAAATTATTATTTTAGGAAAAAAAATAAATGCATGCATCATTCTTTAACAATAAAAGTCCACTCACAGTACTATTGGGCGACCACGCAAACGAGTTCCTTCATTTAACCGTAGCTCGCGACATCGTCCTGTACGCAATTATATTTCCGTAAACGGCAATCCGATAAAATAAATACGAACCTAAACGAAACCCGAAAATCCCTATCTCCATTACTTTTCAAATTCCACCCAATCTCTCCCACAACACCAATTCCTCAATTAACATATTCCACAACGAAAACGAGGGAAATCTGACGGTCGGATTTCTCACAATTCAATCTCAAAACTCCGAACTTCGGAAAATCACAAACAATTCCAAACTCCTCCAAAATTCACCAAACTTCACATACAAGCTCTACAACATTTCTACAATTTAATGGGCTAAAAACTGAAATTAAAACACTACCCTACACGCCTCCACGCGCCACCAACAGTGGCAGCGGGTGGGCTCCACGCGCCGGCGGCCACCACTTCCGATGGCCACCACTTCCGATGGCCACCAAATTTTGGCAGCACCACCTACTTAACAGTCCAAGCATTTTTCACAACTACAACAAGTTCCAATTTTACCTGTAAGTGATC
Source organism: Rosa chinensis (assembly GCF_002994745.2). Taxonomy (NCBI): domain Eukaryota; kingdom Viridiplantae; phylum Streptophyta; class Magnoliopsida; order Rosales; family Rosaceae; genus Rosa; species Rosa chinensis. The sequence continues at coordinate 16,811,854 of NC_037088.1, read as the reverse complement.
CAAATTGGCCGGTGAAATTTTTCCAGAAAAACCCAAGAACCCTAGAATTTGAGATCGTCGATTCGACCTCTACACTGCAAATCGTGGTTCAAGGCTAGGCGGAAATGATCCTTGGCAAAAACCGCACCTTTGACGCCGGTTTGGTGGCCGGATATGGCCAGAATAGCTGGAAATCGACGAAACCTCCGTTCGGCTACAGTAATATTCGCGGCTCAATTCCGAGCTCCTCCGGCCGAGCCACCTCAAAACACCACCACAGGCGTGACAAAGAGGAGAAGGCGAGCTTGCCGGTGCCTAGATTTCGTCGTGGGTCAGCCGGAGAAGGGAGAAATCGGAGGAAGAAGAAACTGGACCGAAGAGGAAGAAAGGGTCGGGGGAGAGGAGAGAGAAAAGACGGTAGGTTTCCAAAAATGGAAACTTACCACAGTAACTTCCCATATTTATAGAAACTTACCGTGAACAGTAACTTTTACATTTTCTCTTATAACTTTTGCATACAAACTCCAATTTTTACGTACCACATATGCACGCTCTCGGTTTAACGTCCTCTACAAATTACATCAATAACATTTTCTCAAATTTTGACCCGAACGAAAAGTCAACTTTTTAGGGCCACTAAAAGTATCAAAACAGAGTAAAAAGTGAAAGTAATTGTCGTTTACCGTCCAAATGACTAGTAAACCGATAAATTTAGGTTCGGGACGTAACAATACCTGTCTCTTTGCTAGTGAATCTAATTCAGCTTGGATTGCATCTTTCCATTTAGGCCAATCCGCTCTTCGTTGACATTCTTCAACAGAACCATAATCTGAAATATTCTCATGAGGCGGATTGTTTACATCGATGATTAATGGATTATGTTGTGCCAAACTTGCTTTCTTTCTTGGGCGAGAATCCATCGAACCTTTGGGCTCTTACACTTCATGGCAGGAGCTATGGGCCTAGCCACAACGTCACCATAGGAGGGGACGTTGGCACCATGCTTAGTTTCCCTTGAGATGGCATCATCTCTTCTAATTTTAGGGACATCAATCCTTGCAGGCACGTTTGCAACAGGTATGTGTGATCTCGTCACTTTAGCAATATCAGAAAACGCATCAGGCATCGATTCTGCTACGTTCTGAAGATCGTGAATTCTCCGCACTTCAATTTCGGACTGTGTGATTTGGGGATCAAGATGAGACAAAGTGGGGACATACCGCGACAATTTCGGGCGTTCTTGTTGAACATTTATGTTCTTATCTCCCCCTAACGACGGGAAGACTATCTCATCAAAGTGACAATCCATAAATCTAGTAGTAAAGAGATCATCTGTCAAGGGTTATAAATAGCGGATAATGGTTAGAGAGTCATATCCAACATAAATGCCTAAATAGAGACATCAAGCTGCATATAAACTGCACATCCAAATATGCGATTGGCACATAAACTGGCACATCCAAATATGCATAAGTGTGAGACATCAAGCTCATACCCAGTCACCATCTGGGACGCAGAAAAGGGTTGAGTGGCAGTGGGCCTTAGACGAATAAGCGCAGCTGCATGCAATATTGCATAGCCCCAAGCAGAAATAGGGAGATTCTGCGCATAACCAATGCTCGAGCAACCATTTGTAGTCGTTTAATGGCAGCTTCTGCGAGACCATTTTGGGTGTGAACATGAGGAATTGGATGTTCAACTTCAATCCCAATGGACATGCAATAATCATCAAAAGTTTTTGAGTAAACTCCCCAACATTGTCAGGTCTTATGGTCTTAATAAGATGATCAGGGTGGTGAGCCCTTAACTTAATAATTTGTGCTAGGAGTTTAGCAAATGCAACGTTCTTTGTGGATAAAAGCGTGACATGTGACCAACGTGTCGATGCATCAACCAACACCATAAAATATCTAAATGGTCCGCAAGGTGGTTGAATAGGTCCACAAATATCATCTTGGATTCTTTGCAAGAATGGTATGTTTTCTTTAGTGTCCTTCGCATAGGATGGTCTCGATCCAAATTTTGCTAAGGAGCAGGCTTTGCAGAACTAAAGATGGGCTTTTGAAGCAACCAATGAGGATTTTGGTTGAGCCATGAAGTCACAATTGATGTTAGAAGTAGAATTTGGAAGCAAGGAAGCACATGTGGCGTCAATGCCACTCTTGGGCCGTAAGGGGACGGCGACGCCGGCCTGTGATGGCTGGACTTGCAGGGGGGACAACGCCGTGAGGCACAGGGGCTTCTCTCTGGTCCAAAATTCGAGTTTTACTTCTTTTCATTCTAAAGAAAGGATGTCCGCGTGAAGTCTTTAATATACAGATCATCATATTACGACCTGGATGTCCCAAACGGTCATGCCAAAACCTATATGTGTCAGAATCCCATAAGTCATTCCTCATGACATGGTTGGATTCAATGATTCAAATAGTGGTTGCATACAACCCACTAGAACGACATATAAGTTTCTCTAAGACTCTTTTATTTTCGTAGTCATTAGAGGTGATGCAAAGGAACTCTTGTCCATTCTCACAATATGTTTCCACATGAAAAACATTGGCTCTTATATCTTTGAAGCTCAATAGGGTTCTTCCTGCCCTAGGAGCATAAAGGGCTTCGGTGATATTAATATTTGTGTCATTTGGCAACATAAATTGGGTTGGTCCTCTACCATGAATCAATTTAGATGATCCAGCCATTGTAGTCATAGAAGATCGAGTAGGCGTCATCCATAGGAACAATTGCCTATTTCGAAGTATTATATGTGTAGTTGCACTATCCACGAGGCATTCACGCTCTCTGGGAAACATACTGAAAAATAATAAAGTTCAAAATTAAAATATGTCCAAGACATTCAAAAATAAATCGATACTTTATTAATAAAATAGCCAATGATTACATCAAACTTTCTTGACCAAAATCTAATCCAAAAATAAAAATCAAACTATAGACAAATTGTAGTCACTCAATCCATTCGGTAACTCCAATTTAGTTGTGATCAGGTAAGGTAAGGCAAGATTTTGGTGGAGCTGTGCTCACTTTTAAAACCTTTCTCTCAGTTCAAACCTTTCCTAGACATCACAATTAATTTTGGATGAGCCTAGTGAGAAAGAGTTAATACAAAATGTCATTTTATTGATTTAAGGCATAATTGCCATTATAGAATTCATGAAAAAATAAAGGACTACACTAATCAAAATCTGCGACATCCTTGTGCACTAGATTTTCAGATTTGAAGTCCACTATTGTGAGGTTGACGTCATTGTCAGCACATCATCTCCTTCTTCGGCAAGATAGACTTCTTGCTCTCTCAAGTCCCTATATGCCTTGTATCGTGCAGCTAATTGATTGCTTGCATTGCATTGCCTGAACCAATGCTACTTGATCCACATCAATGACACATGTCATGTGATTGCCTCCCTTTAATTGAGGTGCATTGTTTACACTTGGTTGGCATCCCCTAGAGGACTTGGCGCCATTACCACGGCCTTGGGTGGATCCTTTATGTCCTGGAGCTCCATGGCCTCCTCTCCCACATTGCCATGTGTTGCCACGTGTCCGTCCTTCATTCTGACAATTAACTTCCTTTGTATGGCGGTTGTATGGACCTACACGTCCATTTTATCCCTTAACTTTAGGGTTCCACTCCTTGCGCCCTCCCTTGGGTGCATTATTATAATTCGCCTCGTGAACGCTCTTGGTCCCAACGGGCCTTGAATTATAATTCTTCACGAGGATATTATCATGTTTCTTAGCTACAGACTTGACATTAATTAGCTGATGAAACCTCGTGATCCGTCCAGCATTGTACTCACCTCTGTATTGCTTGGATACCAAAATTGCTGACACAGGGAAGGTGGAGAGAGTTTTCTCAATTAGCTCTTGCTCTGTGACGGGTTGTCCACAGAACCCCAACATGGTTTTGAGGCGTAGAGCTTCTGAATTATATTCAGAGACAGACTTGAAGTCGGCAAATCGTAGATTGCTCCATTGAACCTTCAAGTCAGGGATGAGGGAATCCTGGACATTACTAAAACGCTCTTCTAGCGCAACCCATAGTTCTCTAGCATCCTTGAGTGCCATGTACTCCAATCGGAGTGTTTTGTCCATGTGGCGTCTCATCAAGATGAGGGCAGTGACGTTATTTGTAGCCGCATGCTAGAATATGAGCTCAGGGTTTGGTGCCTGAATTATGGGTAGGATCCCTTTTGAAGTGAGATGATTCTCAACATTTGTGACCCAACTGTGGTACTCCAAGCCAGTTGAATCAAGCATGGGAAAGTCGAGCTTCGGTTTCGACATCCTGAAAATAAGAAGAAGAAATAGATTAGTTTCGGAGTCAATGCTTCCACGAAAACTAATAAATAATAAGATTTATGAGCCATGCTACCAAGAAATTGATCGATTTCCAAGAATTTTTGGATTAGACAGTCATAAATCGATGCTTACGGAGGCTCTTAGTTCGAAGTCTTACGAACACTCTTAGTTCATTTAGCGTGAATCCCCACGATTCCGCATTTTAAATAATTGAACCCATGTTATAAGAAAGGTGGGATGTAGAAGAAGGGAGGTTGCAAGTCCCCGAAAAAAGAAAAGAAATTTAAAAACAGAAAGCAGGAACTTGAATTAAAACGTAATTACTTGGTTAATCGGAGCTTGAAACCTTGATTACTTGGAAACTTGAACCTTTAAAGATGATGTAGGTTGAATAGAAGGACCTTAGATGGCTTGGTCGCTTGCAGGTTGCAGCTTTGTAGTTGCTGCCGAAGGTTGAGGGGTCGAAGGCTGCTACTTGGTGCACGGAGGCGAGCAGTCAGAAGGCTAGCAATGCTAGCTGCGTTGCGGTGATGCTGCAGGGCTGTAGAGGCAGTAGTGTAGTGATACAGGGCTGCAGGCGCACAGGCAAGCGGCAGCGAGCGCAGGGTAGATTGCAGTGGTGGCTTAAGCTAGCACGGGCTAGGGGCAGCAAGGCTAATTGGTGAAGGAGTTTTCGATTTTGGGTTTTGGTTTTGGTTTTGGTTCGTGCTGATAACGTGTTTAAGAATAAAGGATTCGAGAGAGATTGATGAGAGAATTGTGTGTTCCACTATTGATAATAGGAGCCCTATATATAGGGATTACAAAGTACATATTCTAATAATACAAGGAAAACCATTCTGAATAGGACTAGGAATTCTAAAACCTTCTCTCCTATTACAATCATAGAACTAATCCTATTTTGATAAGGCACACAAATGTCAACATTCTTCAACACTTATGACTTGAAATGCCTGGCTTGATCGAATTTCCTTGTCTTGTCAAAGAAAGCCAGAACACTAACTACATACTCAGCTAGGTTGAGAGAGACAACCCTTTTAAGTGGACTTTCTGGGTAATTGTTTGCTTTTTTTTTTACCACTCTTTCTGTTGCTGGTTAGTATTTTGAGTACACCTATAATTTCGATCTATTTTATAGACCACACTAAAAGAATCAAGATGGACATAACAAATTGCCCTTGTTCGATCAGCATAGAGTAACTGGCTACTTATTTTTTCCTTTCATTCTTATGACAAGTACGTAGTGTTTTCAAGTGTTCTTACTTTTTAATAACGTGATTTGCTTTGTGTTAACTTATGGTATGTACTGATCTTCCATTCCATATGGTGGATGAATTGAAGAAATGTCTGTGTTTGGTTTATGTTCAATACATCTTCCCTTTGATCTTGTTAAAAAAACGTATTTACGGGCCCTAAATGTCGAAAAAGTCATAGCCGGACCTGACTGACATGAGGCTCATGAGTCGGCCGTCTCAGGCCTTTTTTTTTTTTTTTTTTTTTTGGGTTTTAAAAAAATTATTAAGTAAATAAAATGTATGTTTTTTACCAAACAATAAATTGATTTAGTTGGCAAGTTGCATTCTTTTCTTTTATGTTACCCCTAACCTAGGTTCGAATCCCCTTTCAGTTGTGTATTTATTTATTTATTTTTCTTTTCAATTATTTTTTTTGTAAATATATTTTTTCTTTTTTATAAAAAAATGTAGGCCCATTTTAATTTTTTGCCTCAAGCCTTAAAATCTCAAGTCCGGGCCTGCGAAAAACTTGCATGATATAAGATCTTCAACATTTAAGATAATGACCCAAGTGGATGCATCGAGGTCGAGTTGTGATGAGATTTTTGCAGCTGTGGATGGGAGAATATCTAATGAGCAGGCTGATCGTTTAATTCGTCCATTTACTAGAAGTGAAATTGAGGTTGCTTTGAAGGGTATGGGTCCTACAAAGTCGCCGGGACCTGATGGGATGCCTCCAATTTTTTATCAACGTTACTGGTCAACGGTTGGAGATGATGTGGTAACTCGTTGTTTAGACTTTCTCAATGGTCAAGGTACAATTAAGGGTTTGAATGATACTTTGATAGCTCTAATTCCGAAGGTAGCAAATCCTAAGAAGGTGACGGAATTTCGTCCGATCAGTTTGTGCAATGTTTTGTATAAATTGATTTCGAAAACTCTAGCTAATAGATTGAAGATAGTGCTTCCTTCGGTGATCTCAGAATTTCAGAGTGCCTTTGTCCCGGGCCGGTTGATTCATGATAATGTTATCGCTGCTTTTGAGACGGTTCATAATTTAAAAAGACGGGGTAAAAAGAGTAGACAGAAGGCGACGGTGAAACTTGACATGGCAAAGGCATATGATCGGGTGGAATGGGACTTTTTGAAGGGTATGATGGATAGGCTGGGTTTTCCAGATAGATTTATCAGATTGGTTATGGATTGCATTCAGACGGTTTCCTACTCGGTCTTAATTCAGGGGCGTCCTTTTGGTAGAATTATTCCAACGAGAGGTCTCCGGCAGGGAGATCCTATTTCCCCATATCTTTTTCTGTTAGTGGCAGAGGGATTCTCTTCATTGTTGAGGAATGCTGCACGAGAGAAACTTCTGCATGGTGTAGCTATTGCAAGAGGAGCTCCATCGATAACCCACCTTTTTTTTGCAGACGATAGTCTTCTTTTCTGTGACGCTACGGTTGGGGATTGTACTAAACTTAAGCAGATTTTCTCGGTCTATGAGCTGGCTTCTGGGCAGAAAATAAATAATGAGAAGTCAGCTATCAGTTTCAGCCCTAGAACAATAAATGGTGTGAAGGAGGAGTGTGCGGAAGTGATGGATATGAAGACCGTCCCTTGTCATGAACGTTATCTAGGGTTGCCTACGGTAACAGGGAGGAGTAAGAAAAAGTTGTTTAAAGGCTTGACAGATAGAGTGTGGCAGCGTATTCAAGGCTGGGAAGGCAAAATTCTTTCTAAGGGTGGCAAGGAAATTCTAGAAAAGGCAGTTGCGCAATCTATTCCTACGTACATGATGAGCGTATTCCAACTTCCCGGGGGTGTCTGTGAGGAGATTAATAAACACTTAGCAAAGTTTTGGTGGGGGAAACCGGGGGTAGAGGCATTCACTGGAGAAAGTGGGAAAAGTTGTGTTTGCCAAAGAATGAAGGGGGACTGGGATTTAGGGAGTTTCAAAGTTTTAATAAAGCTCTGGTTGCTAAGATGGGGTGGAGGTTATGCTCTGGAGGGGGCTCTTTGATTGGGAAAATGTTGAAAGCCAAATACTTTCCAAAATGTAGTTTCCTGATGGCTGAAATGGGGTCCGATCCTTCCAGTATTTGGCGTGCTATAGTAAGGGGGAGAGACTTGCTCTTAAAAGGTTTACGGTGGAGGGTTTCTAATGGAAGGAGTATAAGGGTGTTCATGGACCCTTGGGTTCCAAATATTGAGGGTTTTGGAGTGACGTGGAAGCCAGGCTTGGACAGAAATATGTTGGTATCAGATTTAATAACGGAGTCTGGAGCATGGGATTTGCAGTTGCTAGAACGGATTGGAACGGTTCAAGAAGTTGATGCCATATTGAGAATTCCTCTTACTCGTGTGGATGGACAGGATAGATTGATCTGGAACCAAAATAAGAATGGAAGATATTCGGTAAAGAGTGCGTATTGGCTGGCTATGAAAGAAGCTAGGCAGAGAATCAATGGGCAGCAGGCGGTACCGGTGGTCACTGAGCATTGGCGACATCTTTGGAAGCTTAGAGTACCTCCTAAGATGTCCCATTTTCTGTGGAGGTGTTCGACGGGGTTCATGCCGTGCATGGGGGCTCTTTATCAACGGCGGATCTCTAATAATTCAATGTGTCCGAGGTGCCAGGTGTCTGAAGAAACGCCCTTGCACGCAACACGATCGTGTTCTCTTTGTGTTGCGGTGTTGGAGAGGGCGAGTTTTTATTTGAAATTGGACCCGGGTACGCTGAATAGTTTTTCTTCGTTTGTTGATCATGCTATAAAAGTTTTAACTATAGATGAGATGAAGTTGTTAATTATCATTTTATGGAGCAATTGGAAAGAAAGGAATCTGGTCGTGCATGGTGGTCAACCTAGACATTCTTCAGTCATATATGACCAATGCTACTCTATTTGGACAAGCTTGCTTGCGGTGCAAGAGAGAGAGGGTAGTGGTGGGAGGAATAATGGGGTTATGGCTTCTGAGAATGCTAGGTGGACTCCACCATCTCCGGGGGGATTGAAGCTCAATTGTGATGCTTCTGTTATTGACAATGAGTCACAAATTGGGATGGGTGCGTTAATTAGAGGAGGTGATGGGGAATTGGTGCTTGCTGTGGGGGACCGGTTGCAGGGGCGTCTTCAGCCATGTGCAGCTGAGTTGCAGGCATTAATAATGGGACTGGAGGTAATGGTAGAGAATGGATGGAGGCTGGAAAAGGTTGAAACTGATTCCCTAGAGGCCGTTCAATTGGTAAATGGAAGTGATGATTGTTTGGCTCCGGAGGGAGTTTTGGTTGACAAGGTCAGGGTACTATTGGCTTCTGTTGGTACTCAAGGTATTTTTCATGTTCCCAGAAGTGCGAATAGTGCTGCTCATGTGATTGCAAAGTCTGTAGCCCGATTAAATGGGCGTGTTAGTTGGTTAGGGGTTGGGCCCTCTTGGCTCATGGATGTCGTCGTTGATGATAGACCCGTAACTCATGGTAGTAGTAGGGAAGGGAGTGGGGACTCTTTGTCCACCGCCGGTCATTCCCATATTTTGTAATCGTTTTCATTTGAATAAAGTTACTTATTCTCAAAAAAAAAGATAATGACCCAAGTCACCCAACTAAGGAGGAGAAGACGCGGGAGCTGGGGACACTAATGCAAATGAAAGAAAAATTATAATGCTGTAAATCTTGCATCTGGTATTCTGGTACAAATTAAATATGGTCGACTTGGTAGAGTCTATTATTGACAAGAACTAATAATATATGGTGCATACTTGCACATAAAGTTGTGCAAATAGGAACAGTCTGAATAAGCATTACTACGTCATTAAGAGTAAACAAAACAGAGTCTACGTACCAGCTAGATGACACAAACCATTAAGAGTTGACGTGATATCCATATGAATTTAGTAATGTCCATAAAATAATGTGTCAACTCTTAATGGTAGAAAAGTATATACACATTATTTTATACACATTACTAAATTCATATGGATATCACGTCAACTCTTAATGGTTTGTGTCATCCAGCTGGTACGTAGACTCTGTTTTGTTTACTCTTAATGATTGCTTTCTAAGAGTGAAAAACCAGATGGTGATGGTGCTTGCCAACTTCTACTAAAGTAGTTCTTAATGCATATACTGATTCGTCCCAAGTCTATATATAAACTAATCCGGCCTCTCTTTTAATTCATGCATGCACACCAAGACTGACAGAATAGATCGCAACACCATTAACCATGGTCCAAGAGAAGAAGGTGGTTATTCAAGTATCTGACTGGCTTAGAGTATACGACGACGGCTCAGTCGACCGGACATGGACAGGACTCCCGGAGTTCACTTTCCTATTTCATTCGGTTTCACCTCACGAGGAATTCATCAATGGCGTTGCCACAAAAGACGTGGTCATTGACAAAACATCCGACCATCGCGTCCGAATATACCTACCGGAGAGAAAGCCGGAGGACAATGACGACACTAAGCTACCCATAATCCTTCATTTCCATGGAGGGGGCTTTTGCATTTCCGAAGCCGATTGGTACATGTACTACTACATCTACTCCAAGATCACACGCGCGGCTAACGCTATTGTTGTCTCCGTCTATCTAAGACAAGCCCCCGAGCACCGTCTTCCAGCTCAGATAGATGACAGCTTCAGTGCTCTCCTCTGGCTACGATCTGTGGCTCAAGCAGATTCGTATGAACCGTGGTTAAATGAACATGCAAACTTGAACCGCATTTTCCTCATAGGGGACAGTTCAGGAGGAAACATTGTCCATGAAGTGGCTGCTCGGGCAGGGAATGCGGATTTGGGTCAGTTCAAGTTATCCGGTGGGATTCTTATCCAACCTGGCTTTGTCCGGGTAACGAGGAGCAAGTCGGAGTTGGAACAGCCACAGACATCATTTTTTAACGTAGATATGGTGGACAAGTTGTTCAGCTTTTCACTTCCGATGGGGTCAACCAAAGACCATCGGATCACATGTCCGATGGGTTCATTGGCCCCGCCTTTGGACAGTCTGAAGCTGCCTCCGATGCTCATTTTCATTGGTGGGATCGACATATTTCAGGACACTGAGATGGAATACTATGAGGCCATGAAGAAGGCTAACCACGATGTGCAGCTCTTGACTATCCCCGGAATGAGACATGCGTTTTATCTCAACGCGGACATGGACCCACGCATGGCTGCCCCAACTGAAAGTCTAGTTTCTGGGGTGGTAGAGTTCGTCAAGAAGCATTGAAATGCGCGCTCTCCATGGTAATAATTAATTATGATGTTTTGCTATTAATCTGTCCGTCGTGTTCTCCTTGTTTTACCAGCAAGTCTCAGCTAGCAATAAAAGACATCCAGCATATTATATGTATCGTATATATGACGATATTTTCCCCATTGATCAAATGATCAGTGGTGCATGTACAAGATGTTTCTTTTTGTAATTTTCTTCCTGGCAGTAAAGAAAAAAAAATCGAAAGAAGCATTTAAAATTTTTGAAAACTATTCTGGAAATGATCAGTGGTGATTAACTAGAAAATTATGAAATGTAACATTTAAAAGTTTCAAGAAATACAAAAATTGCTATCACTGTTGAGTTTCTTCAAAATTAAATTTGTAATTCACAATTTTACACATCTAAAATGAGTAAAAGTAGAGAATAACGAAGTCAAAAAAACAAGAGCTAGGATTCATAGATTTAATTCCTCTATGGATCATTCTTGTTCCCTTTGCCAGTTAGATGTTTAATCTCAAGATCACCTTTTCTGTAATTGTCCTCTTGCAAAAGAGTTTGGAATTGATTCAATAATGATAATCCTAGCAGTGCCTCCAATATTGTACCTTGGCTATGCCAAACCTATAATTCTACAACTTAGAGCAACTCCAACAGCTTCCCTATAATTTTTGTATTATAGGGTAGCAAAAGTCAAAGTTTTAGCTAGTTTTTCTTCTCCAACTCCAACAGATTCCCTATTTTGCAGCAATCTCTAAAATCTCCATAATTCTTCCTTAAATTTTAGAGATTGCTGTAAATTTAGAGAATTTGGTTTTCTCTCTCTTCATTATCTCTAAAATAGGGATAATTATGGGGAATCTGTTGGAGTAAAAGAGACTCATTCTTCCCTAAAATAGAGTAAAATCAAAATATAGGGAAGCTGTTGGAGTTACTCTTATGACAATAAAGAACTCATGAGTAAAATTTTTATTCTTTGCTGGAAAATTTGGGAAAGCTGAACAATCTCATATTTAGAAATGTTCAACGGCACCCAGTGAAGATTCCCTTTTGTGCCGCTGCTATTACTTCTAGCCATTGGAAAGCTAATCCTACTACTTATCCTAAGAATTTTTGCAAAGCCCGATCAATCAAGGGGCACCTTTCAAGCAATTCGTGACCCCTTTGGTTCCCCCCTCATTTGCTGGATCCAGGAATCTAAGTAACATTAATGGTCTCATAGCAGAAGGTTTTGCTCTTAGAGAGGTACTCCTCCAAGCTATCCATCAAGCTTTCAAGAAAATTCAAGTAGAGCGTGATTCTAGAATATTACTATACTGTACCAATGGAAGATGTAGCATTCCCTGGAGGTAGACTCAAGAAGATTGATTGTGAATGATATAAACCGGCTTGCACAAAGCATTGAAGTAGTTTTCTTCAAGCACATCTTCCATGAAGCTAATTTTATAGCGGATTGTTTGGCTAAAATGAGACATGCACTCGGTGGATGGAAATCAGACGTGAACTTGATGTCTCTCTCTTAACTCAGTGTAGGTTTCCCAAGATGTTTCTCTTGGAGTCTTGGGAATTTTCTTCCTCATAATTAAAAAAAAAATATTAGAAATTATTCTGCAGAACTTGAGGAAAATTATGTAAACAATGAACTTTAGGAAAACTATTCGATCTGGAATTAGGATTAACTAGAAATTATGAAAATGGTGCGGCTATTGTCACCCTACTAACTATTTTGTTCATCCTACATTCTCTTCTCACCCTATATATATTTTTTTAATTTCAAGTTTACTTTGTTCACCCATTTGCAATATCCAAAATACCCTTTTTTCAGTGTAGGGTTTTACTCGAATTCTTTTTCTATTTATCTTCTTTTCTTGTCTCTCTCAATTCCAATGTAATACTCTACCAAACGAATCAAAAACTTGTAACTTTTAGTTCTACGATCATATATGAAGAAACATGAAATCAAAAACACGATTACTTCATGTTCAGGCTCTAAATAGGTGTTTCCAGGCTCCATTAGCTTTAATATGATATATTTTTTGGGCATAAAAGTCGTTAACACAACATAAGAACGATTGAAGATGATGATTGCTAAAAATAAAAGCGTTAAGGTTTAACAATGAGGGAGGAGATTAAAAATGAAGTTTAAGTGTGTTTCTATATGGTGTAATAATAAGAAATATAAATTGTAATTTTTACTAGGATATTGTCCTTATTTGTAATTTTATATTAGGATATTTTTATCTTATAATAAAGCAAAAACTTGTAGGGTGAATAAAGTAGTTAGTAGGGTGGCAATAGCCGTACCCTTATGAAAATGTAACTTTAGAAAACAACAACTTAAAATTTTCAAGAACTATAAAAATTGCTAATATGAATGGGATGTTGAATTTTTCCAAAATTAAATTTTTAATTCACTCGTCATATAAAATGAATAAAAGTAGGGAACAACGAAACAAATTTCTATAAATTAAACTTCAGAAAATTAATCATCCATCTTGTAATTACTCATCAGTATTCAATCAAGCAAAGAAACATCACCTCAAATTTTTTTTTTTTATGAACCTCAACGAAACGAGGAAAATTTATTGGATAAAAAAAAAATAAACGTCACCTCCAATTATAGTGCACACTGAGATTCAAAATCAAAAAGAAATTCAAAACCTAAATCAAACAGCGGCCCAGAGATTCTGTTCTTCCATCCATAAAGCATTTGATTTGTTTAATTTCCCAACAATTGATTCAAATTTAACATATCAAAAATGCTTGAGATCCCAAATAATTTTACCAAATATTAATACCAAATGATGTGGCAGGTGCCATATCATCAAACTATTTTTAGCATATATTCTTATTTTATTTTTATTCTTTAAAATAAAAAGAGCTATAATTAAAAGTTATTGTTGTTTAATAAGAAAAAATGTATATGATAAACAACAGAAAAAGGAAGAAAGAACCTTAAACAAAACCCTTTAATGAAGAAAGAACCTTAAACAAAACCCTTCAATCATGGAGACTTTAACATGCAATTGTAGGAGAAGGCTATCAGTCAAAACATGAAAAATAGAATACTGTTTAAGGATATCTCTATTTGTGTTTGGCCCAAACTCTAGGTTACTTGACCTAGTGGTAATAGAGTTTAATTAGAAGAATCTAGAGATTATATTTCCTTGTATGATTAAGACTCTATGCATTGTAATCCTCCACATAAAGAGGCCCCTATTATCAATGAGAACACACAGCAAATTTCTCTCAATTTCTGATTTCCTAAAACACGTTATCAGCACGAAGCCCTAACCTTGAAACGATAATTTCGTAGCCTTCAAATCCCAGATACCTCCGCCGCCCAACTTGAAGATCTCAACCCCAGGAGCCCAGAACCGGCGGCGCCACCTCCAGAACCGGCCGGAACAACCCCGAACCGGCCTCCAGAAGTGACGAAAGTCTTCCTGCCCGGCTCAAAGCCTTTCGCTCAGCCTCTGACAACGATACTCCACCATCAGAAGCTCCTCGACCCCAGATCCCCGGAACCGGAAAATTCATCACCGGAACCGGCCTATAAGTACCTGAACCGGTCACTTGAAGATCCATTTCTCTGAACCACCGCCTGACCACCAACCCAGAAGAAAAGTCAACCCAGCAGACGTCAGCCCAGATCAGACGCAGCCCTAGGCCCAGAAACTGAGGTGCAGCCCAAAGCCCAGAAACATACTCAGGCCTAGAAGCAAAGAAGCAGGCCTAGAACCAAAAGGCAGCCTGCCACGTCAACATCCAGACTGCCACGTCAGCAACCGGTGCCACGTCAGCAGGTCGGTCAACTCCGGTCAACCTTTTTCCGGCGACTTTTCCGGCCATCTACAATAATTTTTCCGGTCAAGAATTTCCGACCACTTTTTAAGGTAAATCTTTTCTAAAAGTTCCCGTTTTTGAAGTTTTTTTTTATCAATTTCTTCTTCTTTTCTTGGGGATTTCCAACATCCCTTCTTCTACCCCCCTTTCTTCTTCATAGGGGAGACCAAAAGCCGAACTGTGGGGGTTCGTGCTCACTCCAAGCTTGGAGCATGTAGAGTCCTCCAAACTTAGAGTTTCTTGAGAAGAAAACGATCGACCACATACATCGTTGTTTCGATCCAATCCAAAACCCCTCTTGGAATAGGATTTTTCTTGGAAGCGACTACGCTCAGGAATTTAATAGTTTTTCGTGGTAGCCTTTTTCGCTCCGAAACTAGCCCTAATCTTGTGTTGTTTTTCAAGATGAGTTACCTGAACAAGTTGAACTTTGTTACACTAAAGACAACTGGCGCGGGATACCATAGGTGGGTCCGAGATGTGCGCCAACATCTTAAGGCTAATGGACTTCTGGAAGCCATCCAAGGACCAAGAGCCTAGTCAGAATGTGCTCTCCATTGAGCAAGCTACTGCTCTTGAAGCAAATCAAGCTAAAGCCATCATTCTCATGACAAGGCACATGAATGACGCGCTCCAAAGTGAATACCTCAATGAGGAAGACCTAAGAAAGCTATGGGTTGAACTTGAGTAGCGATTTGGCAACGTTCGTGACTCCCTGCTTCCTGATTTAGAAGTGCGATGGCATAGCCTCTGCTTCTGTGATTTCAAGTCTGTGCTTGATTATAACTTGGAAGCTCTTCGTATCAAGTCTCTGATGGAGTTTTGTGGCCAAACCATAACTGATACGATGTTGATCGAGAAGACTCTCTCTACCTTCCCCGTCTCTGCCCTGATGATTTCAAAGAATTATTGGATTGATGTGAAAGCAGGACAGATCACAAGGTTTCATGAGCTTATTGGCGCCATGAACGTAGCTGAAAAGCACGACAACATACTTATGAAGAACTATAATGCTAGACCTGTGGGAACTAAGTCTATTCCGGAGTCTGACAACATACTTATGAAGAACTATAATGCTAGACCTGTGGGAACTAAGTCTATTCCGGAGTCTAACTATAGTCGCACCCCCAAGGGAGGACGCAAGGAGCGAAACCCTAAGAGTAGGGACAATTCTGGATGTTCTGGTTCATATTCTCGCCCTAAAGAGGAAGGAAATCGCCAAGAGAGGCGTGCACGGAACCGTAGAAGTCAACGTGTGAAAAGAGAGAGGCGGAGCCTCAGCCTATGGTGGTGACGCCACAAAGAGTAATAGTCGTCCAAATCATGCACCAAAAGCATCTCGATCAAGGGAGCCTGACCATAAAGATGTTTGTCTTCGATGTGGATCAAGTAGACATTGGGCAAAGAAGTGTACCGCATCCCAGAATGTTGCAAACGCATACAAGATGTATCATCAAGCAAGGGAGGCAAATTACATGGAACAAGAAGATCAAGATGGCGATCTCGATCTAAGGGTGGAAGACTACAAGGATCCAGACCCAGAAACTGACGATTTTGATTAAGTCTTTTTATTTTCCAAGAGATGTAGGTAATTGCCATATTACTTTTGTAGTAGATGCCAATGATATTAGTCTTTCTTCAAAGTAGGCGTACTCAATGTAAGTGTGATGTCTAGAAAAGTTTTGAGATAAGTGGTACTTAAGCGAGCTTTGCTCCACTGACATCTTTCTACTCGCCTGGTCACATTTACATTGGAATTACCGAAAGAAGTGAGACGACTACCATTGTTTTGCATCAACTAGTTTATTGGATTAGATTTTCTTTGGTTAAAGAAACGATGATGTAATTCCGTTTGGCTTATTAATAAAAGTTGAGTTCTTTTCTTTATGACTCCTTTTTAATTATGAGCTTTTCTTTTAGGAATGGATGAACTTCAATGTCTTGCGGATAGTGCTACTACGCACACCATTCTACGACATGGGCAATTATTCTTGGAGATGTTGCCTACATATTCATCTGTGACTACGATGGCTGGGCCATCAAGTTTAGTTCAAGGACATGGAATGGCCCAATTCCTATTGCCAAATGGCACCTTGATTAAAGTCACTGAAGCTCTCTACGCTCCTAAAGCAAATAGAACCTTATTGAGCTTTAAAGATATAAGAGCCAACGGATTCCATACGGAAACGCATAGTGAGAACGGAATAGAATTCCTTTGCATTACCTCTAATGATTGCGGATGAAAGCGCATCTTAGAGAAGCTTATGTGTCAATCTAGTGGACTATATGTCACTACAATTCGACCAATTGAATCCAATAATGTCATAAGAGAAGATCTCTTGGATTCAGACACATATTGGCTTTGGCATGACCAACTAGGACATCCTGGTCGTGATATGATGCTTTGTATACTTAAGACTTCACACGGGCATCCTTTCTTCAGAATGAGAAGAAGCAAGAATCAAAAATTGATTCCAGGACTTAGCAAGACCGCAAAAATTGCAGCTTCTGGCGCTGCTGCTGTCTTGGGCTGTCGAAAGGTCGCCCCTGTCCCTAGTGATGACGCCATAAATGGCGCCAACCATGAGCATGAGGCCATGGTTGCTCCCCCTAGTGGCCATGAGGCCACACAAACCAATTTTCATGGTTCTAACGCCATCATGGGAGATGTAGTCACACACTTTGCTTCTAATAGAGCTACCGACGCTCAGGCCCAACCAAAATCCTCATTGGTTGCTTCTAAGGCCCCTCGCTCATTTTGTAAAGCCTGTTCCTTCGGGAAATTAGGATCGAGACCGTCCTATGCAAAGGATCCAAAAATACTCATTCCGTTCTTACAGAGAATCCAAGGGGATATCTGTGGACCAATTCAACCATCATGCGGACCTTTTAAATACTTTATGGTATTGGTTGATGCGTCGAAACACTGGTCACATGTCGCGCTATTGTCCACTCGAAATGCTGCTTATGCTAAACTCCTCGCCCAGATTATCCGTCTACGGGCTCACTACCCCGACCATCCTATTAAGTCGATTCGACTTGATAATGCGAGAGAGTTTACATCGAAAACGTTCGATGACTATTGCATGTCACTGGGGATTGATGTAGAGCATCCAGTTCCCCATGTTCATACCCAAAATGGTCTCGCAGAAGCCGCTATCAAACGACTACAGATGATAGCACGGACATTGGTTATGCTCACCAATCTCCCTGTTTCTGCTTGGGGATATGCAATATTGCATGCAGCGACGCTAATTCGTCTACGACCCACTGCAACCCAATCTTATTATGCGTTACAGCTAGTGACTGGGTACGAGCCTAATATCTCACACTTACGCATTTTTAGGTGTGCCATTTATGTGCCTATTACGCCGCCACAGCGTACTAAGATTGGTCCACAACGACGAATGGGCATTTATGTTGGATATGAATCTCCAACCATTGTCCGCTATCTTGAACCCTTGACAGGCAATCTCTTTACCGCTAGATTTGCGGATTGTCACTTTGATGAGACAGTCTTCCCATCGTTAGGAGGAGATAAGAACACAGATGTTCAACAAGAACGACAGGAATTGTCGTGGTCTGTCCCCACTATGTCTCATCTCGATCCCCGTACCGCACAGTCCAAACTTGAAGTGCGAAGAATAATCGAGCTCTAGAACATAGCAGACACTCTACCTGATGCGTTTTCTGATGTTGCTAAAGTGACAAGATCACACATACCTGCTGCAAATATGCCTGCAAGGATTGATGTCCCAAATACTGGACATCACGCCACTCCTGTGACACCAGGAGATGGCGCCATTGCCCAACATGGCAACGATGTGGCATCTATGGCCGTAGGTCCCGCAAGGAAGCGCGGTAGACCAATTGGTTCGAAGGATACTCGCCCTAGAAAGAGAGCGAATGAGGCACAAACAAATCCTTTGATCATCGATACTCAAAATCCGTCCCATGAGAATGTTCCGGATTACGGTTATGTATAGAGGTGGCAAACGGGCCGGCCAGGCCCGGCCCGGCCCATTTTAAGCGGGCCTAGTCGTGCTTCGTGCCAGGCTTGGGCCGATCCATTTATTATTGTGCCGGGCTCGTGCCGGCCCATTTACTTAAACATTAAGCCCGGCTTGGCCCATGGCCCAAGCCCATATCGTAGCGGGCCGTGCTCGTGCCGGGTCAATAACGGGCCGTGCTAGTGCCTACCCACTATAAAGCACGATTTTAAAATCTTAATTTGAACAAATAAAAATTAATTTTATTTAACTATTTAGAAAATTAAAATAAATTAAGTTCTACAATGTTTTTCTTAATTTTTGCTTTTTAAGATTAGATTTCTAATAATTTTTTATATTCCACTATAAGAAAGAAAGAAAACAAAAACTCAAAATATATTGTTTTTAGTATATTATTGTGAGATTAATCTTTATTAATATAATGAAGATTTAGTATCTATTATTATTTCATTCATTCTATAGTTGTATTATTATGAGATTAGTCTTTATTAATAAACATATATTTAATATTTAGAAAAAATACTTATGTCAAAACAAGGATATAATGTTTTGTTTCATTATTTTGACAATATAAAAGAAAGCATTGGTGGAATTGTCATGAGATTTTAAATAAAAATGTCTCATATTCAAATCTCATCATTGTAGTTTTTTAATATATTTTTTTTTTAAAATGAAATTTTGTGTTTGTAACGGGCCGGCCCACAATATGTCGTGCTCGGGCCGGGCCGGGCCAATGGGCCAATATTTTTAGGCCCAGCCCGACCCGTTATTCTAACGTGCTCGGGTCGTGCCGGGCCACTAACGGGCTTGGGCCGTGCCGGGCCCGTGTCGTGCTAGTGCTTAGTGGCCCGTTTGCCACCTCTAGTTATGTCCCAGAGACATCATTGGGGGACGCCTCAATGTCAGAACCTATCCATGAGAACGTAGAGATCTCTGTAAATTACACTAGTGTACATGGGACGTGGGAAAGAAGCTCCATCATCATTGATGATGTATTCGCGTATTCAGTGGCGCGTGAGATTATTGAGACCGATGACATCGAACCATGCTCCGTTGATGAATGTCAACGTAGAGCTGATTGGTCAAAATGGAAAGATGCGATCCAGGCAGAACTTGATTCTCTAGCGAAAAGAAAGGTATTTGGCAAAGTTGTATCAATACCGCCCAACACCAAACTAGTTGGTCACAAATGGGTATTCGTTAGAAAGCGTAATGAGAGAAACGAGATTGTAAGGTACAAAGCTCGCCTTGTGGTGCAAGACTTCTCACAACGCCCTGGTATCGACTACGAGGAGACCTATTCTCCTGTAATGGACGTTATAGCGTTCCGCTACCTTGTCAGTTTGGTAGTTTCCGAAAAACTGAACATGCAGCTTATGGATGTGGTTACTTCGTATCTATATGGGGATCTAGATACAGAGATATACATGAAGATCCTAGATGGAATTCAGTTACCAAATCAAGTGGCTCTAAACCACGGAGCGCGTTTGCGATTAGATTGAAACGCTCACTATATGGATTGAAACAATCTGGACGGATGTGGTATAACCGTCTAAGTGACTACTTGATTGGAAAGGGATATGTCAAAGATGAACTATGCTCATGTGTGTTCATAAAAAGGACAAGTTCCAGATTTGCAATAGTAGCGGTTTATGTTGATGACATGAACATAATTAGCACCCTTAAAAAGTTAAGGGAAACCGCTGAACACTTGAAATCCGAGTTTGAGATGAAAGATCTTGGGAAAACATGGTTTTGCTTTGGTTTAGAACTTGAGCACCATAGAGATGGTATCCTGATTCATCAATCAGCTTATACCCAAAAGTTGCTTAGGCTTTTCAACACTGACAAGATTAAGCCTTCAAGCACCCCAATGATCGTCCGTAGTCTTGATCCAAAGAAGGATCCATTTTGTCCAAAAGATGATGATGAAGAAGTGCTAGAGGCAGAAGTGCCCTACCTAAGTGCAATAGGCGCATTATTGTACTTAGCACAATGCACAAGACCGGATATCTCATTCGCTGTGAACTTGCTAGCTAGATATAGCTCTGAGCCAACACGACGCTATTGGACTGGTGTTAAAGATATCTTTCAATACCTAAGTGGTACGATAGATATGGACTTGTTCTATCCCTACAGAGAGAAGATGGATTCGGACCCATCAATTGCCAGGGACGCCACATATGGTGGACTGTGTTCCCTCTCCCCACCCCAAAACGATGCAAGTTTTTTGGAAGGTTTTGCTGATGCTGGGTACCTCTCTGACCCACACAAAGGTCGTTCCCAAACTGGCTACGTTTTCACCATGGGAAAGACCGCAATATCTTGGAGGTCTACAAAGCAGACCTTAGTCGCTACCTCTTCGAATCATGCAGAGATTATTGCTCTTCACGAAGCAGTCCGTGAATGTATATGGCTTCGATCCATAGTTACGCATGTTCGAAGTAATTGTGGTTTGAGGTCTACCACAGATGAGCCAACGAGCATTTATGAGGATAATGCTGCTTGCATTGAACAAATGAAGCAAGGCTACATCAAAGGCGACAACACCAAGCACATATCGCCTAAATTCTTCTATAATCAGCAACAACAGAAGCTCCTCAAGATCAAAGTGAACCAGGTTCGATCTGAGGACAATGCGGCAGACTTGTTCACTAAGTCATTGCCCAAATCCACGTTCGAGAAACATGTGGCAAGAATTGGCTTGCGGAAATTATCTGAACTCCCATTATCGTAGTCATCAGGGGAGGCGCAGACATCTGGGGGAGATGTCTACATGTTTGTATCGAATCATGAAGGGTGTGTTGTGCTCTTTTTCCCCTTCGACCGAGGTTATTTTTGTCCCACTGGGTTTTTGTTACTCGGCAAGGTTTTTAACTAGGCAACGAGAGAAGCACCGCATTTGGACAACACAAGGGGGAGTGTTTAAGGATATCTCTATTTGTGTTTAGCCCAAACTCTAGGTTACTTGACCTATTAGTAATAGTGTTTAATTAGAAGAATCTAGAGATTATCTTTCCTTGTATGATTCAGACTCTATGCATTGTAATCCTCCATATAAAGAGGCCCCTATTATCAATGAGAACACACAACAAATTTCTCTCAATTTCTGATTCCCTAAAACAAATACGAAGTTGTGTATGACTTAATTTATTAGTTGACCAACAATTGAATAATGATCTGTTACTATTAGTGGTGGTAGTTTTCATTCTAGAAATAGAGATATGCAGTGATGGCCATGGAGCAATGATGATTTTCAATTGATAAACGAATCTATCTCTGCCGGGTTTCATGTTCTTACATTGTTAAAGGAAAATAGAAATAGATGTACTACTATATATGCAGTCTACTAGATTCGATGTAATTTCTTTGCGCTATTCTCCTCCAGATTTCTTTGTCCTTTTGATTCTGCAGATTTGGTTGTTTTTTGTTTGACGAAGGGCGACAGCAAATTTGGTTGTTTGGTGAACCATATTTTTTTTTTTGCTGATTAATTAGTTTCTAAATAAAATCAATGAAATTTGTTGAAAATTATTAAATTGAATGTCTTGACATGTAAGACGCCAACTCAGATGCCACATAATTTGATATTGATTTTTGGTATAATTTTTTGGTGTCTCTAGCACTGCTCCATGACCTTGTACAAAGGCCCCATGATGTTGTGGTCTAAATACATTCATCCCAAATCATCGTATATCACCGATACCACCGGAAAGGGCGACAAACACTAGTTCTTAGGCTTCATATATACTCCTCACCATCGCCACACTTGCATGGGCTTCTTGGTTTGTAATTTTGTATTGCAATTAATTGATGGCTACATATATAACAACTCTATTTAATTCATTCCGGGTGTGTTTTTTTCTAATGAAAAGTTTTGAAGACGTATAAGGATCATCAGCTATCTCTGACATTGCTAGTGTGTTTCAGCGGAACTCTCCAAGCCATTGTTGTCACCTTTGCAATGGAGCACAAATCCTCTTGCATGTCTGTAAAACTGGGTTCGACATGAACTTCCTTGTTGCTGCCTATGCTGTATGTATCTCGATCGATGGATCTCTCTCCATTACTCTCTCACACAGTCCGTCTCAAATTAGGAACATTATTAAATTTTTAATATGCAGGGGGGTGTGACATCAAGCATTTCATAGTTCATACTATGTATGAGGGCTAGTGATGATGAAGAGAAGAGGTCCCGTATTTGCAACTGCTTTCAGCCCTTTGATGATTATCATTGGGGCTATCATGGGCTCCTTCATGAAAGGAAAAAAAAAAATCTTTCTTGGAGGGCAATTCATTTCTTAATGTTCTTTTTGCATGCATGATGTCATTTCAGTTCTAACAGATTTTTCATTAACATTTTCAAAAAGTCAATCTTCCTAGTTTAATCTGTCATTTTTACTTCTTAAGCTGATGATGACTTTACTAGTGCGTGCGGTGTACTAGGATCGGTGTTGATTGTGGCCGGCCTATCTTTGGGGAAAGCACAAAGAAGGAGTGGAGATCTCCAACGGTGAGATACAGGAGGGCAATAAAGGGCTCTCACCTAAGCAGCATGTCGAGGGTTGACGCCCATTGAAGCTAATGAAGTGAAGAAAGCAAAAGCTAACGGTTGCCATTTTAGCCCCTGATGAGAATTTTTTAGAGGTTTATAGATAAATTTTATGGGGTTTTAAAGTATTGCATGCTTCGTAGTCAATAATCAGGAAAAGTCTTGAATTGGAGAGTCTACATAAAATAAATAAAATATTTTTTGGTATAATTATTGTCCTTAATAGCTATTTTATAGTAGGTTATATATGTCATTTAATAATTTATAATAGAATGAGGTCAAATAGCAGATTTGGAGGTCCTAATATAAGCTCTCTTTATTTTTTCACCCTATATATGATAAAGATACATTGGTTTGTTTGAGACTTAATGACCTTTCATGTATGTATAAATCATATGTTTACATAGTTTTAAATGCATAATGTTTGTTACAATTATTTTCTACTTGAGTAGATTCAGGAGTTTGAAATTCAAAATTTAAAGATTTAAACTAAAAAGAAAATGCCCAAGTTATGAAATTTTGATTTGTTTCCTTTATTTATGTTCAAGGGCAAAATGGACAACGAAAAAGTGATTGGATGACAATTAACAATAAAAAAATGACCTGACAACAATTAAAATTGTAACAAATTGGACCTGAGAGATTCTATTCATGCCTCCAAAATTGGTATTTAGACTTCCCCACTTAATAGACCTCCAACTTACTTTTACAAATAATCAATATGCTATCTACACACCTCTAATTTTCCCATAATACCCATCATCCAATAATATCAATAAAAACTTTTTTTTAGAGAGTTCTATTCATATACCTCCAAAATCGGTAGTTAGACCTCTATCAATTTTTGAACATTTCACAATATTATTTTACTCTTGATACAACTAAGCTTAAAAAAAAAAATTACATCAAAAGAGAAAATGTTCATGGAATAATGCATGAGAGCTTCTATTCATACCTCCAAAATTGATATTTAGACCTCTCCACTTAATGGACCTCCAACTTACTTTTACAAATAATCAATATGCTATCTACACCTCCATCAATTTTGAACATTTCACAATATTATTTTACTCTTGATACAACTAAGCCAAAAATAAAATAAAAAGCTTTAAGTTGATAGCTCAACCCCCCCCCCCCCCCTGGTTTCTTATTGTGGTATTTTGTAGTCATATGCATCTTTAGAGGCCAAGAGCAGTTCATTTCTTCAACTTCCTAAGATTCCCTCGTTTCATATATTTGCTCGATGGGAACAGTATGCTCGAATGGATGAGTATGAGTTTAAGAGAAAGTGGTATGTTGGTGTTTTGGTTAGAGAATATTGCATATCCGAAATTGACTCGAGGAACTACATAGTAAGGAACTGGTCTATTGATTTCTCCGCTGCTTGGTAAGGATGAAGACCATAACAAAAAAAAAAGGAAAAAAATGGCATGAGGATGACCATTTGTTGATTTCATACCTCTAAAAGGGAAAAGACTTTAAATTTTTTTTCTTTCCTTCTCTTTTGTGTCTTTATTGGTAATTTGACATGAGTTGACAAAGTCAACTATCTCTTGAAAAAAGTAAGAGGTCCAAATACCAATTTTGGATGTATGAATAGAAGCTCTCATTGGACCTCAATTAAAATATCTCATTTTTTCCCATAAATCATGTATATATATATTGTACTTTTAAATTAAAATAGACAAAATCTTGAACTTAAGTACTGATTTTCTTCTTGGTATTCACCAAGGTTGGTCATAATTTGATATTGATAATGACTCTGCCCTTTTGATTGCTGCAATCGAAAGTCCGGAGACAAATTTCTCGGAAGTAAGTCGGGTTTTACATGATTGTAAAGATTATTTGACAGCTTTTCAATCAATTAGGATTCGACATATTTACCATGAAGCAAATGGTGCAACAGATCGATAGGCTTGCTCACCTTATTAATATATTTTCCATTGATGATGTTTCATTAAATGAGACTCTTGCTATTATTTAGTATATTCTCTACGAGAATTATTGTAATAATTATTTTTCTGTAGCTCATGACTTAGGTTTTATGTGCCCCTTGATGCAAAATTTTAATTCAATAAATGGAACCGGACTTGGGGCTTAGTGTCCCAGTTAGGCTAAGTTCTAAACCTCTTAAAAAAAATACATTAGTGCAATGAAAAAAGAAGGAACAAACTGTGTTTCAATACCAAAAGAAACCAAAAAGGAAAAAAAAAAAGGCAGAATGAAGCGAACCAAATATGCATCAAACTTGGTGTTTCAGAAGGTCACAGATTAAACTCACTTACCACTGAACTAGGCTAATAATTAAAAGTCAGTATAAAAGAGGAGCCTATCTCTCTCTCGAGAAACCCTAACTTGGTGGCGGCCAAAGTTGTGAAACCATTCTCGTCCGACGGCAGCCCTGGCATCTCGGCTGGCCTTGACCTCGCTGACACCGTGCAATTTTCCTGCCGAAAGGGGACTGAATGCGACTGTTCAAGTTTTCTCTTGTGAATGGTATTGCTCAAGTTTTCTGGCAGGAGGTGTTTGGCTTCGGGTTTTGGTGTGATATCTCTGGGAGATGGCCGATCTCGTTTTGATGGTGGCTTGGATTGATGGCGCGACTCGAAATTGGTAGTGGAGTGGATCAGGGTTCGTGGTGAAGTTGCTTGTGGCGGCGAGTTTTCGTTATGATTTAGGTCGCGGTTGGGGGGGGGGGGTTCGTTGTGATTTGGGTCTTGGCAGTCTTGGCTCGGGGCACAGAAATCATTGTGGAGCAGTCATGGTGGCAGAGCTGCGCTAGGATGGTTTGGTGATCTAGAGATGGAGATGGAGGCTGCATCTGGGCCAAGTCGGGCCTGTGGTCCTTGAGTGAGCCTTCTCTTGGGCTACCTTGGACTGCACAACTTTGGGCTAGGGCTCTTACTCTGGGCCCTAAGGCCACAAAAATTCTCTTTGTTTTTAGGAATCCTATGTTAGTAGTTTTACTTTCAATAATTCCCTGAGTGTTTAGGGATCTATGCACTTTATGTGCCTCTAGAGTAATACTGAAGGAGGATTTACGCTAGTCTCTACGAATTTGATGTATAATGAGTGAACCTATTTCTATGTACTACCGTGGATACTACCACACCTTCTTGATCTGTCTAGTTGAAGGCAACAGAAGGGTATGTAATGGTCATTCTGGTATGTGATGAATGATATTGACACCCGATTTGGGTTTGATTAAAAAAAAAAAAAACTAATAATTATAATAATGGAAATAAAATATATAAACACTCGTTGGTGTGTGTGTATTATATATAAACACACACACACACACACTGTACATGCATGTACATTTGCAAGCATAATTAGCTATAATGGGCCATGCTCATTGTACCGCCAAAGGTACTAATTCCAACTAAAGGAATGACATGCAGACACACCGCCAGACAGGCTACGGCCTCGACGTCGGACCACCTCCAGATCGCCGCCGACGCGCCGCCACGCGCCACGCCAAGATGGCATCAGAAGCTTCTGAAACTGGGAACTGAAGCATGTCAGTCCCACAGCGAAAACAAAGAGAAGATCAACCTCTTCCTCACCTATAAAAGGTTCTCTCCTCTCTCCTCATTAATTACGCATTCAATACTTACCTACTGTTACTTTGTCAACACAAATACATTGACTAACTTAGGCATCGGAGAGCAGAAGACCGCCCGGCGCGGTCTCCCTCTGACGCCCATTGTATTTCATTTGACAGGTGACGGTAGCTTCGAGAACAACACAAGTATCGATCCGCCCACCGGATCAACGTTAGCTAGGGTCCAGCTACCGCTGGACTTTTAGGCATCAACACACACACACACATACACACACACATATATGGGTCTTTCTAAATAGACCCAGCAAAAATCTAAGACACCCTGCGTTCACTTTTTATCCATACTTTTGCAAGTCTAACCCTATATTTCAATGCAACCAGCATTCTCTAACTCTGCATCAGATTTTGCGGTCGACCTTATCGTATAACAATCCTGTATGAAGGAAAATAGGGGACTTTTCAAAAGACGCTCTTCACTGCTTTATCCTCAGGCTTGTACTTCAATAGCATCTGGAATAGGCTTGTAGCAAGGTTTTTGTCAAGGGTCATGGTGAACTGATTCAAAGCTAGAGGAAACTTCAACCTTTGCTTGAGGATCATTTTCTTCCTCTGAATCTGAACTGCAGCCTTGGAATTTAATGAATCAGGTCAAATCACTCTTGGGAGGTAACTCCCTTCCGATCCCAAATTGCTTCGGCCACTTAGCGAACAGTGGGTTCATTGATTAACTATGCTATTGTTTGAATCCTAGCCTCCATGTATATTATTGCTTTATCCTTTCTTCTGAACTAGTTGCAAATATTATCCAATTAGGTTTCATTTGGAGTTTGCCCACTAACTAAAATGTATGATTGGAACTATGAAATGAACTAAAAACATGAATCACAGACCTGTGAGGTATGATTGCATCATTTGCATGCATAAGACAAGAAAGTTGATTGGTTCCCATGCAGCCTTGCTACCTAATATGGGTTTGCTCCTCATATCCCTCAGATTTCATATTTCAATATCAATCTATATTTATCGCTAATGTTGAAGATTGCAAACGGGGTAGAAGTGGAAGCAAAAAGCCACATCGATGCTGAGTGTGTTTAGAAGAGCCTTTTTAACATAAGGGTATAATTGGAAAGTCTAGGTGTGGTGACCTAGAAGACCGGATCACCATAGCGCCGCCTCCCCAAGGAACACTTAGGGAGTAAGTGCTTTGGGCCTAGAATTCCTCAAAGAGACAAGGCCCTTAGGTTGGAGAACAAGAAATCTATAAGCCCAAAATTCTTAGGCTTGCATAGCGGGCTTGGCTCGTAACCACAAGATTACGAACTAGGCAAGGAAGAGGAAAGGTAGGTGGTGTTGTGTTGAATTTAGAACCTACGTCATTTTTAGTTCTTAGCCAAGTTTGCATTAGGTTCATTGAATGGTAATTTACGTAAGTCTTCTAGGTCTAGCCCACTAGGACCTAAACTCAAGTGGAGGTTCTAACCCTAGGGTTTCACTTTGGTGGTAAGCAATCACACGCATCATCAACCATACATATTTTTACAAAAATTTAACTAGATCAAACATGCCAAATAAAGAGAAAAATAAACTTTAAATAAAACAATATGGGGCCTCCAAGGATTATCCTGCGTACCCCAAGCTTCAACAACAACAGCCTGCAAAACAAACTAAAGTAGGGGTTAGGCTCCTACATCCAGTCATTGCCCATTCCCGCCCCCATATCTAAGTTTGAAAACATGAGTTATCGTTTTAATGAAAAGTAGTAGATAAAAAATGGTTTGCAATTCCACATGATCGTCACCACATAATTACAATTCCACGGCAATTGAGTAGAAAAGAATACTTTGATTTTAGGGTTTTCAATAATAATACTATTCATCCCACAAAGGGGTATATATACAAGGACAAGAGGAGTAGTCTAACCCTAATAGGAAACAATCATTCCTATAATTACATGATAACCTAAATAAATAAGAATCATAAGTACATAAGATTTACAGCTATTCTACACTCCCCCTCAAGTTGGTGCATAGATGTCTATCATGCCCAACTTGTCAACTGAGCTGTCAAATATCTTCCTGGACACTCCTTTAGTAAGAACATCAGCTAACTGCTCTTCTGAGTTTACAAATGGAAAACGAATAACCTTTCTGTCAAGATTTTCTTTAATAAAATGATGGTCAACCTCCACATGCTTTGTCCTATCATGCTGAACTGGATTATGTGCAATCTCAATTGCA
Organism: Rosa chinensis; assembly: GCF_002994745.2. NCBI lineage: Eukaryota > Viridiplantae > Streptophyta > Magnoliopsida > Rosales > Rosaceae > Rosa > Rosa chinensis. The sequence continues at coordinate 16,782,908 of NC_037088.1, read as the reverse complement.
GCTTTATTATCACAATGCAAATCCATAGGTTGTCTAAGCTTGTAACCTAGATCTTTCAGGACATTACGAATCCATAACATTTCACAGACTGCATGTGCCATACCTCGAAATTCAGCTTCTGCACTTGATCTGGCCACAACTTTCTATTTCTTGCTACGCCAAGTGACAAGGTTCCCTCCTACAAAAGTGAAGTACCCAGATGTAGAACGCCTGTTAGTTTTATCACCAGCCCAATCTGCATCTGTGTATCCCCCAACTTCCAATTCATCCTTTTTCTCAAACAGTAATCCTTTACCTGGCGCCATCTTCAAATACCTCAAAATCTGAAAAACTACATCCATATGATCTTCACTAGGACAATGCATAAACTGACTGACAACACTCACAGCATAAGCAATATCAGGTCTAGTATGTGAAAGATAAATCAACCTTCCTACAAGACGTTGATACCTTCCTTTATCAGTTGGAATTTGATCAGGATAAATGGCAAGTCTGTGATTCATCTCAATGGGTGTCTCAATTGGACTGCAGTCCAGCATCCCCGTTTCAATAAGTAAGTCAAGAACATACTTCCTCTGTGACAGTGAAATTCCCTTCTTAGACCTCGCAACTTCAATACCCAGAAAATACTTCAGTTGCCCCAAATCCTTCATTTCAAACTCCTTTGACAGATATTTTTGTAACTCATTCATCTCTTTCGGATCATCCCCTGTAACAATCATGTCATCAACATACACAATAAGAGCTGTAATCTTACCATTCTTGCGCTTGATAAACAAGGTATGGTCAGAATTGCTCTGTCTGTACCCAAAGGCTCTCATGGACTTTGAAAATCTCCCAAACCAGGCTCTTGGAGATTGCTTCAGGCCATACAAAGACTTCTTCAATTTACACACCTTGCCAACTTCACTTGGGTAATTCTTAACAACTGGGGGCACATCCATGTACACTTCTTCTTCCAAATTCCCATTAAGAAACGCATTCTTCACATCAAACTGGTGTAAGGGCCAATCTTTGTTTGCTGCAAGTGAGATTAGAATCCGAACAGTATTGATCTTTGCCACAGGTGCAAAAGTCTCCTCATAATCAATCCCATAACGTTGTGTGTATCCTTTGGCAACCAACCTCGCCTTGTATCTATTAATAGTTCCATCTGCATTAAGCTTCACAGTAAATACCCAACGACACCCTACAGTCTTCTTTCCAACCGGCATAGGTACTAGTTCCCATGTTGCATTCTTTTGAAGAGCTTCCAATTCTTCATTCATCGCCTTTGTCCATTTTGGATCCGTCAATGCATCCTGCACGTTACTAGGAATAGATACAGTAGATAATTGATCAATAACAAGTGCATGTGACCCAGAAATCCTATGGTTAGACATAAAATTAGCTATAGGGTATTTAGCTTTGGCTTTGATATCTGGTTCATATTGTTTCTTAGGAATTCCCTTGGTAACCCTTTGTGATTTCCTAGGTTCGACACTTTCTAACCCAGAAGATTCATTAAAGTTTAGGGGTACCTGAGGAGGATCATTCTGACCGGGATCTTCAGTTGGTGATGTAGAAGGGGGAATATCTTGTGTGTGAGCTTCAGATACATCTTGATTTTGATTCAAACTATCCAGAAAAGTCGTCTCTTCTGTCTCGGAATTCACAACACTCTGTTCGGCAGTCACATTTTCTGTTTCGGAATTCGCAACACTTCGTTCGGCAGTCGCATTGTCTATTTCGGAATTCACAATGCTCTGTTCGGCAACTGCATTTTCTGTTTCCAAATTTTTTCTACCCTCAAATGTATCCTCCAAATTTTCCAAGTCTTCAAAGACATCAAAATCAATAATAGAACGAGAATTCCCTTCACAACCTCTCTCCCCCTGAAGGGAAGACTGAGAAGCTCCCCCTGAGTAATAAGGCTCGGATTCACGAAAAGCAACATCAAGAGAGACATGTAAAGTGCCAGTAAGGGGATCATAACATCGATAACCCTTCTGGAAGTCAGCATAACCAACAAAGATACACTTACGGGCACGGGGATCAAGCTTGTTGCGTTGAGGCTTGGGAATATGAACATAGGCTGTGCACTCAAACACCCAGGGCTCCAAATTAGGCATAGAAGGGATGGTCAAAAATGTATGAAGCTTCTGATGAGGATTCTGAAACTCAATCACCCGTGAAGGAGTACGGTTGATAAGATATGCTGCAGATTTTACTGCTTCTCCCCAATAGGACCGAGGTACATTCATGCCAAATAAGGAAGCACGAACAACTTCCATCAACTGCCTGTTCTTCCGTTCTGCTAACCCATTCTGTTGAGGAGTATAAGAATTGGAGGTTTGATGACGAATTCCATGTGACCGGCAAAACTCAATCATAGGGCCATTCACAAACTCTCCACCGTTGTCAGACTGAAACACTCTGATGGATTGTTGATACTGAGTTGCCACTATTTTGTGAAATTCGATAAACATTCCAAATACATCACTCTTATTCTTCAGTAATGACACCCATGTCATGCGAGTGCAATCATCAATAAACGTTACAAAATACCGAGCTCCAGAAAGAGAAGGAATCTTTGCAAGACCCCAGACATCAGAGTGAATTTTCATAAAAGGAACAGGACTTTTATTAAGACTTGGTGAATATGAAATACGGTGGCTCTTAGCCAGTTCACAAATGTCACAATGGAAATCCAAATCACTGACAACCGAAAACAAATGAGGTTGCAGCTTCTTAAGATAACTAAAAGATAGATGACCTAAACGGCGATGCCATAACCATACTGCTTCCTTTGCATTCTCTACCCCATTAATCTGATTAGCTTGCCCCAAAAGATGCTTCTGGTTTTCTCCAGTCTCTGTCAGATCCAGGTAGTATAATTTTCCCTTTCTAACACCATAACCAAGAATCCGCCGAGTCAGAATGTCCTGAAACACACAGAAAGATAGATAGAAGGTCACAATACATGCAAGTGCTAAAATAATCTGACCAACAGATAGGAGATTATAAGCTAGTGAGGGAACAACTAGGACAGATTCAAGGGTTAAGGTATCAGATACAGCAATAGAACTTTCTCCGGTGACCGGAGTTGGAGTACCATCAGCAGTAGAGACAACATTTTGAGAGGAACGTCTAAGGTTTTTCACAAGACTAGGGTCATTGGTCATATGATCAGATGCACCTGTATCAATTATCCATGTATTATTCAAAGTAGCCTTACCCTTCATACCTGACTGCGCTACATTAGCGAAGGCATTGTCGAGATGCTCTTCCTCTGTAGTAGCAATAGCCACCTTGCCCGGATTCTTTTGCGGTTTCCTGGTGAAGTCCCACCAATCAGGGTAGCCAATCACTTCATAGCACCGCTCCTTGGTATGACCTACTTCCCCACAGACAACACATTTTTTGTTTGTGTATGGGTTTGGTTTGTCATGAGGACGGCGTGGAGAAGGACCTGAGAAGCCTGGAGGAGGACTTGGTCGGCATTGAACGGCCATAACAGAAGATTCGGTAGGTACCGAACGCCCCATAGCTTGTTTCTCTGATTGTACCTTGCGAATGTAAGCATAGCTCTGCTCCAAGGAGAATTTAGGCTCCTTGCATAGGATTTCTCCACGCACCTGATCATACTCTGGGTCAAGTCCACTCAAAAATAAGTGAACACGCATCCGGGACATTGCTGAAGTTTCTTGAACGACAGCTGCAACATTATCATGTTGAGAGGCCACCCTTTGATCAATCTCCTGGAACATTGCCACTAACTCATTGTAGTAGGTCGGAATGGGCCTTCCATTCTACTTTGCTTCAAAACACTTTTTATTCAACTCAAAGATTCGGGTTTCATCAGAATCATCATAAAAGGTTTTCTCTACAGCTTCCCAAATATCTTTCGCAGTAGGGAGACGAATATACCGGTTCATGAGAGAGGATTCCATGGAGTCAATTAGCCAACTTTTCACCTTTTCATTGTCCGTGGCCCAAGCTTCATACTCTGCAGAATTCATGGCGGGTTCAGCCTTTACTCCGGTCAGATAACCAACCTTCCCTCGTGCTCCAATGCGCATTCTCATAAGAGGAGCCCATATGGTGTAGTTGGATTCATTCAAGACAACACTTGTGGGGAAAGCAGAGTTGTCTTGTTGGGTGGTGTAGTGGTGATGGATGATCGGTGAGGATGACACCATTGTCTTCTCGGGATTTGACTGTTCGCCTTCAATTGCAGGTCCGGCCATTGAGGAATTTGGGGTTTGTTTGTTTTTTTCCAGGTTTGGTTTTTCTAGGGTTTCAAAAATTCAGGGATGGCTTGATTTTAATGGTGGTGGTACGCAGCGGTTTGTGGTGTGCTTTGGGATTCAGGATTCAGGATTCATGATTTAGGATTCAAAGGATGCAGCCAAGTTCAAAGGATTGAACCTGCTCTGATACCAAGTAGAAAAGAATACTTTGATTTTAGGGTTTTCAATAATAATACTATTCATCCCACAAAGGGGTATATATACAAGGACAAGAGGAGTAGTCTAACCCTAATAGGAAACAATCATTCCTATAATTACATGATAACCTAAATAAATAAGAATCATAATTAAATAAGATTTACAGCTATTCTACAAATTGATCTCCTTCCACAACTTCCATCATAACCGTCCATCTAGCCAACCACTTTCCGGAATTCAATTATCACAAGGCTAGAGACAGAGGGGATAATTCAATAACAAGGGCATGGTGCACACTGCCCACCACTAGTGGCTCGGGATTTTCAATCCCCAAGAAGGAACAAATATCTCCTTACATCCCCATCAAGTGCCAACACATCAATCCAACCACGCAAACCATTTCAAGTGTAAAATATATAATTTTCAAAACCATGCAAGAGGCCTCATATAAAACATAGTATATGCAAGAAAAGCATAAATAGAGTTAAAGGCATCCCTCACCTGGAACTCGAGCTTTCTGTTGTTGCACTTGACCTCAATGCAACCTTGTAACAACCACCAACTTCATAAGATCCTACCAAGATATCGAGCCTAGATCAAATAAGCGACATTAATAACGATATATAAGGCTAGCTAATCACTCTCAATGCTCTCCGAAGAAAACCCCCTCATTAATCTAATTTACTAACTAATAACCAGACTATTTGGGTTCCAAGAAGCAGTTGGTTTTCAGGAAAAAGTGGTGAGAATACCTTTAAAAGACAAGTTGTCAAAAGCTGGAAACATAGTTTAAAAAGGAACTATCAAGGTTCAGGGAGAATTGTTCAATATACTAGAGGTAAACTCTTGGGAAAATTTTGAAAGGTGGATGGTTTAACAACCAACTTAGTAAGAATGAAATGGTTATTGAATTTCAAGTGAAGCCATTTAAAGAGTAAGGGTTTTAAAGGCCAAAGTAAAACGATGTGCAGAATCTTTCTAGAAATATCATCTTCTGTCCACATATTTCAAAAGTGCATAACTAATTCTAGAAAAATGCTTTGGAGTGATTCAAAATTTGAAATGTTCATCTTTGTGTCTATTGTCTTTCTAGGAACTGATCCCAAATTCTCAGCGGTTCGGCACCTGTTTTGAAATGAATGCAACTGGGTCAGATTGTACTGAAAACTGCAAAACTGCAGAAAGTTGTTCTTTTGTTCAAAGCTCTTTTGGTACCCAAAATGGCTAGTTAAGTAGACTATAAGATGCCTATAGAGTATATCTAAAGCTCCTAAAGACCTAAAATTTCAGTCATCCTTTAATACTGAAAAGGGGAGGTCCTGTAGCTCAATAACATAATGTTTTAAAGCATGATGTTTGGACAACCATAAAACGAATTAAACTCTTGGACTAAGCATGATTTTAATGTTCAAGATAACCATGGTCTAGCATAAATCCAACACATCAGAAAGAATAAGAAGTTCAAAGTTAAAGCAACAAGGTTCCAACAATAATAGTGACCAGTTGTAATCTGGAAGGGTTCGTAACAACAACCAAATCAAGCATATTGTTGAAGAAGTCATGATACTCACCGAAGACCAACCAAAGAGGGGAGCTTTATGGAGGTTTCAGCTGGAAAGAGAACTGAGGGAGTCTAATTTGATTAAGCCTAGTTGCATGCCAAGAAGTTTGCTTGAATTTGGACATGCAAAGTGAAACAGAGATTCCTCCATAAGTGGAAAGGTTGTTTTAAATGTATTGAGCCTAAAGATTGAGAAAAGGGATATCAACATGATTGTACAGTAACCTTACCAATAATTGGAGTCAGTCTCAAATAAGGTTTGAGGGATTCGGGTAGAGTAAGAGAAGGATTACAGGCATAAATCTGGAGCAGATTTGTTTCTGAACAGCTCCCACTTCGATTGACGTACATGTCTCTAAACGACTCCAAAGGAACTGAAATTTGGAGATCAGATAGAGGAGACGGAGGCGAACAACTTTGATGAAGAAAGTATTTTGATCGGAGGTCTCGAACTAGGTGTTTTGGAGCACATAAACACACTAATATGCACAGGAACGAGAGGAAGAGTGAGAAGAGGAGGGTGAATGACAATCTCTGGCCTGGTTTCTCCCTTTTGAAGGCCTGGGATAGTTCTCTAGGAGGAGTTGCCCTTTGTATGATGAAAACATGGAAGGGAGGAGCTGAACGAGGTTCCCTTTTCTCTCTACCCAATTTTGACGTGAACAAGAAAAGAAAGGTTGGGCTTTGCGTGTGAGGGAGGAGGCTCAGCTTGGGGAAAGTAAAAGAATTGGGGTAAAAATATAGGTTGTAAAAACCAATATGATAGGGAAATAAAAGTAAAATAGATAAATACAAGAAAACTAAAAATTAAAATGTTGGCAAGACTAAATAAGGATTGGGCCTTACCAAACTTGTATTTAGATAGAAAAATGGCAAGGTAAGTTTTGTCGGAATTTTGCTCGAGTTTGAAAAAAAATATATGGAGTAAATAAATAGTGTTTTTGAAAGTTGGAGGGATGGTTGACGAGTAAGCGTCAGGTGGGGCAAGTAGAAATTCCACCAATTGTTAAGAAATAAGGTAAAATAAGAAATCGTAAACGCACACACAAGTAGATTTCAAAATTATGCAAGGATGCTATTATGAGCTGCAAGAACCTTATTAGACGAAGGGAGATGTTCGGGTCAAAGATCAACTAACTTATTGGACTAAGTTCACTAGCTAGCATACCCGTCTGTTGAGCGTCCAAAGTAAATTATGGATCCTAACCTTAAGCTATTTTTGGGACTAAGGCCCAATCCCAAACTATTTCCAAAAGTCTTTAGCCAAACAAAGGTTGTGAAAAATTTATCCCATCCAAAAGTGACGTTTGGAATTTCACGGGGTCTACACTAGGATAATTCTATAAATGCTGGGTGTATTTAGATATTTACTGGTGCATTTAAAAAGACCCTATATATACACACACACACACACACACACGAATAGAGGGCTAGTGAGAGATTGGCGGTCGCCTGCCTCATATTGAACCACTCCAAACCACCATCGTAAAGAACTCCATGGAGCTAACTATGGAATTAATAGATTCCCTGAGCTAAGCCTTTTCTTTCACAAATAATCCTCTCTCTCTCTCTCTCTCTCTCTCTCTCTCTCTCATTGAATGTGTTTGAAGAACAAGTTTTACATAAGTAAAGCTATGAAGCGCAAAATCTCTAACAATATTTAGTTTGAGAGGAGAAAAAAATTAATAAATAGCTAAACACTCTCATGTTCAACTTTTTTAGTTTAACTCACAAATAGCTAACATTGTTAGAGTAAGAAAAAGTTAAAAATTTACTAATTATATTTAACTTTTAGAAACTTTTGTTAAAGAAATTTTTTTTTTTAAATGAGGGCCGGTGCAACTGTCTTCAAGTCTTGATTAATATTTAATAAAACCATAGAATACCGCCAGGGGTGGGGATGACATAAAGCATGAACTTCATATTACAATAAGTAATTTATTCTAACATGCAATAGTTAGTAGAGTGCTCGACTGACAACTTTATTTGTTTTGATAAAACGGTGGCATAACGAAAAGATAACTCGATCTACTAAAGAAAAGCATCATAACAAATAGCGCAACTTTCCTACTATGTTACTGCACATAATCTAATCCTGCGACACTCTGTTTTATCTTGCCACTAGGAGGTTGCTTCTATTTTAAAATAGATAGTCGTCTCACTAGGCCAGATGAGGCACATTGAGTGTGCAGACTAGGATGAAGCCCACTGTCACCTACCATACTTTGATGGGACTTATTTCAAACAATAAAAAAACTAACTCAAATGAATAAGAAAGCATAAAAAAAATAATAGCACGAGCCCACTTGGGACCCAATTGCAATGTATGTTGGCCCAATAAGCCCAGATAATGAGGGGTCTATGCCCTCCCTCAGCCCAAGGTCGCACCTGCTGCACCACCTCCGACCAGTCGGGCCCTCTCGGGCCCTCACCACCATCGGACCATCAACAAAATCGATCCATCATCACACCCGTAAACTCGTATTGCCGGATTTCAGATCGAACAGCATTGTTGCTCAATCTGAAACGATCGTCGATCTCCTTCCACCCACCACCGACTCAAGGTGCCTCAGCTGCTCGCCCAAGCCCACCGCCGTGGATCCGCCCATCTATATCCAGCTTAGATCTTCCCGTGATGCAGCCTCCCTTTTCAACATACTCCGGGTCGGGGAAGAGAAACACAAACCCCCGACCCTAGCCTCTGTGCATCAGACAAGCAGAAGAAAACAAGATCCCGTCCGACTGCACTCATCGTGAGGCGGTGGTGAGGCCAAAAGCCAGAGCCAACGCTAAGGTGCAGCCGGACGAGAAGGCGGCCTGACAAAGGGACTGTCAACAAAAACCCTAATTTAGAGAAAGAGGCCGTTTCTGAATACACACTAGTTAAAGAAAATAATTTTTATTATTAGAGATGCTCTATGAAATAAAAATATACTTATATTAGACCCTATATCGAAACTGAGAGAACTCGTACGTGAAGAAAATTAAAAGGGAAATTAGACTTCTTGGCAATTAATCCCCTTTAATTTAGATGAAAAGAAATATCATATATCGTACGTAGCTCTGGTATGATGCTGAAAGCCTGGCATGATCTGGAACAAATTAAATATGCTCGACTTGGTAGGGTATTGACAAGAAGTTATATTACATGGTGCGCATCATCAACTCGTCAAGTAGTAATATAAAAACGTATATTTACATTATTTTATAGAACAAAACAATCACATGAATGTAATATATATGTTAAGTGTACAATTATTTATACATATATGATATCATATGGATATCAAGTCAACTTGCTTGAGTCATCCAGTTGGTATGTAGACTTTATTTTGTTTGCTTTTGATGATTGCTTCCTGAGTCCAGAACCAGATAGTGATGGTACTTGCCAGCTTCTACTAATTAGTTCTTAATGCATATATTGATTCGACCCAAGTCCATATATGCTTATCCTCTTTTAGTTCAGGGACACCAAGGCTGACAGAAAAGATCGACTGAGTCGACAGTGTTATCAACCATGGTCCATGAGAAGAAGCTGGTCTTGAAAGTATCCGATTGGCTTAGAGTCTATGACGACGGCTCTGTCGACCGGACATGGAGAGGACATCCTCAGATCAGTCACTTATTGGAGCCTGTTCCACCTCACCAGGAATATATTAACGGAGTTGCCACCAAAGACGTGGTTATTGACAACACGTCCGGCCATCGTGTCCGAATATATCTACAGGAGAGAAAGCCAGATGATAACAACGAGACTAAGCTACCCATAATCCTTCATTTCCATGGAGGGGGCTTTTGCTTTTGCGAAGCGGATTGGTACATGTACTACCATATCTACACCAAAATTGCACGTGCGGCCAACGCCATTGTTGTCTCCCCCTATCTAAGACAAGCTCCAGAGCACCGCCTCCCAGCTCAGATGGACGACGGCTTTTCTGTTCTCCTTTGGCTCTGATCTCTGGCTCAAGCTGATTGTCATGAACCGTGGCTAAATGACCATGTCGATTTGAACCGCATTTTCCTCATAGGGGACAGTTCAGGAGGAAACATAGTCCATGAAGTGGCTGCTCGAGCAGGGAATGCGGATTTGGGTAAGTTCAAGTTATCCGGTGGGATTCTTTATCCCACCTGGCTTTGTCCGGGAAACGAGGAGCAAGTCGGAGTTGGAACAGCCCCAGTCTTCGTTTTTGAGCGTAGATATGGCGGACAAGTTATTCAGCTTGTCACTTCCGGTGGGATCAACCAAGGACCACCCGATTACGTGTCCGATGGGTTCATTGGCCCCGCCTTTGGATGGTCTGAAGCTGCCTCCGATGCTTGTTTTCGTTGGGGAGATCGACGTCTTTAAGGACACTCAGGTGGAATACTACGAGGCCATGAAGAAGGCTAACCAGGATGTGCAGCTTTTGAGTTTCCCCGGAATGGGTCATGCTTTTTATCTTTCGGCGGAAATGAACCCATGCACGTCTGTCCAAACTGCGAGTCTAGTTTCTGGGATCGCAGAGTTTGTCAAGAAACATTGAAATGGTAATAATTATGATCAGGGCTGGTCATGAGATTCCAACGGCCTGAGGCGAAGAATTAAAATATGGCCTCCTATATATATATATATATATATATATATATATATATTTTATGCCAAATAATAGTATAAAATGATATACTTTGAATAGAATTAGATATGAAATTAATAAGAAAACAAAAGTATATAAATACTTACTCCTACATAATTTTCAGAATTTAAACATAAGTGATTGAAAGGAAAAAAGGTAAAAAAAAAAAACTGAATGGGTGAGCAAGCTGGGTTCGATTTGGGCCTAAGGATTGACATTGACTTAGGTCACTTAATTGATTGAAAAAAGAACCAAAAAAGAAAACAAAACAGAAGGGAGACTCAAACCTTAGTTGGGCCTCCGTAGGCTAAAATCATTCCCGCTGGGGTAACACTTCCCTTGGTGCTCATAAGAGCAATATATATATATATATATATATATACTATTCTGCATTACATATACAGAACTTCAGAGGCCCCCGGAGCAGGTGGCCTGAGGCGGCTGCCTCAGGCGGCAGCCCTCAGGGCCGGCCCTGATTATGATGTTTGTTATTGATGTTTCTGTTCTGTTCTACTTTGTTTTGGCAGCAAGCCTAATTAAGCAAGTAGCAGTAAAAGGCTTCACTACTACAAAAATTGAAACACACAACACTCATCACACAACAGAAAAAAATCTGCTGTTGTGTGTTAACACGAACTCTATCATACAACGGTATAATTCTGTTTCTGTTGTGTGAATGTAAGTAAATTGAAAACTTTTTTTTCGGAAGGTATTGCACAACTGATTTAAGACGATTCTGTTGTGTAATGGGAGACCCAAAATGGAGGGAAATGAGAACATAGTTTCCTGCCAGAACGAGCTCCCTAAAATGAAATTTGAACTATCCACACAACAGTTTTTTGTTATCTGTTGTGTAACGAGGTGTTGTATGAACTTAGAGAAATCCTACTAGGTACACCTAATGCAAGATACACAAATTTGTACAACAGATTGTCATAGTTCTGTTGTGTGAGCATGAAAGCAAGTTGCACAGCGCGGCAAAGTTTCAATTTTATGAAACTTATGTACAGGCACAAGCGGCAAATTTTCCCTCCCAGCCTGCTTTGTCATCATACACTCACACAACGGTCCACTACTTATCTGTTGTTGGAAAAACTCAAAACAAATTGTAGTCTCCCATCAAAACCTTTACTCCCACCAAACTCGACAACCACTCTTACTCCTTCCAAAACAGCCCCCCATTTACTCCCTCCAACCAATAACCCATAAGCTCGAAATCAAACCTTAGAAATCAAACCCTAACCCCTCTCTCGCTGTGCCCCTTCTCTCTCTCATTTCACTCCATGCTCTCTGCGATTCTCTAAGTCACAAAACCTAACCCATCTTTTCTTTGATCTCCGATTTTTAAATTTCAAGATGAGTGGGATTCTCCACATCCAAGGCGGCACCCATATTGGAGCCAAGTTCTGGGAGGTGCTCTGTGTCGAGCACGGCATCAACGGCTTGGGTAGGTATGAAGGCTACGCGCTTTAACTTGAGAGGATCAATGTCTACTATAACGAGGCCAGTCGCACTAGCTAGGTTCATGCCCATGAATAGCGTCAGATCTAGATCGTACAGTCGGATCTTCAAGCCGGAAAACTTCGTCTTGGACTTATACGCGCCGAGCACAACTGGGCTAAAGGTCGCTACACCGAAGGGGCTGAGTTGATCGACCAAAGGTTTCTCTCCCAAACCCTATAGTTGGTGTAAAGTCTTTTTGTCTATCCAATTCATCACTTGAAATGAAATTGATGCTCAATTCTAATCTTTATATCTGCCTGGGTTTATGCTAAACATCTTGAAGTGAAGAGATTTAGGATCTGCTATCTAGCATAGAGGTGGAGGCTTTGGGTTTGGATGGCCGAAAGGAATGACTGCAATTCTAAGGTAATTTCATGCTCCGGGTCTCTCTCTAGCTTAAGGTTTTATGGGTTTTCATTAATTGTGCTTTTTGTTAGAACTGTAAGTTTGGATTTGGAGGTATTGGTTTTCATTAATTGTGCCTTTGTTTTGCTTCTATATCTCTCTAGTTCTAACCAGCAACCATATATAATTGAACATTGTGCTACTTAGCTTTCTTATATATGTTTCTTTTTCCAATTTGTTTGGCATATAGATGACTTTGAATTTTCGAGGTTTGAAGATTTTTGAGCTGCAATATCCGTTGCAAACAAATTGTAGTGACAACAAGTGCTTAAAGAGCTAGAAGCATCGGTCAATCTTGCTGGGGGTTTCTATATAGTCAAAATTGCACTTACTTTTGATTAGTATATATTTGTTGGATTTGATCATCTGCTACAAGCTTGGCCAGATATTGGAGACTTGCTGTGAATATATGGGGACAACATCATTGCTGGTAATAAGGCAGAAGTCTGGTGCACTAGTTCTTCTTCTTGTTGTCGAGGACTAGTGAGCTCAATCTCTATTTTGAAGGCGAGGTTTATGTGTTTTTTGCTGTTACGCCCTAGAAGGTCAATCTCTGTTTCTTTCTTGCTTTGAGCTCTATTTTTATTTACTTTTCTCATTCAGTAATGCCCACAGGTCTAATGCTCATCTTTTGCATACTTTGTAGAAAGTATTCCTTAAGACGAGAAGAAGATTTGTTCGCATAGCCATGGAGAATGGCTATCCCCTGGTTTCAGTTTTCTGCTTTGGTCAGGTATCACCTTCTTATTATCTAGTTTTTCATGGTATACCTAGAGAGTTATTGGTTTCAATTCTTGCTGCAGTTGTATTATAGTTGTTTTGCATTTCTGCCTTTTGCTTTACTGGTCTAACGTGTATGGATGTCAATAGTTACATAACTATTAAGAGCAGTTTGTTGTAATTTCTGCTTGGCCACTTGTGTTCATTAAAGGGGTGGCATAATGTTTATTAGTTCTTTAATGGTTGAGTTATACTTTCCTTGTCTATCTAGCATTTCAACTCTCAATGAGATGATGTTCTCTTTTTAATCATATGATCTATGCTGCAGTGGGGGGAGTTATTCTTGAAGTTTGCTAGAGCTATCAGATTCACCCCTATTGTCTTTCGGGGAATGTTTGGGTATGTATTTACTTGTTTGATATTGTATTATGGGCAATAATATAGGGCCTCAATGAGGCCTAAGATTTATGGCCTTAAATTCTAGATGTCATGCCATGTAAGCAAATACTAATTTTATTTTCAATTTCACATAATATATCTTGCCACATCATACTATTACAACACCAACTTTACCCTTTTATATTTCCTTTTAGATGTTAGGGGTGAATCAATTACATTAATGAATGTGATTAGGTGATGAAAAAAAAATCAGCTATTAATTATGTATTAATTTAAGAGATATGTCTACAAATTCTTTAACCAATATTTTTCTTCATTTATTTAAATTCTTTCCTATAATTTTTCTTTCCAAGTAGCATAAATATATTGAATTAGGTGTCAAGAAATAGGCAATAACTTTATTGATTAATTTCATCCAAAAAAATAGCATTAATAAATTGAATTTGAAAAATACATATGTCTAAATTAAGAGGTAAGAAAAAAAATTTCATGTTAGTAGCATTCATTAATTATCATCTACAATCTAAATATAAGGAAAATAAATAAACAGAAAATAATAAACTAAAATATAACGTTTAAACCCTAGCTACATAAAGAGAAAAGAATGAACATAAGAACATATATAATGATATAACTATGTATTTTTCACATTATATTTTCAAAATTTACATAAACGCAACAAAGGTTGAACTCATATACATGTGTTATGCAAATCTATTGACTAATGTATGTGCAAATCTATTGATTGAATTACATGAAATTTTTTCTATTCTTGACATTGTTATTTAAATCTACGCATGAGTGTAATGAAAAGAAAAATAATTTTTTCTTTTAGAAAAAAAATCAAAATAACTTAGAGTCATTAGATTTTGGAAGGCTAAAATGGTATTTTTCTCAAGAATTACATGACATGATTTGACAAATAAGTAATGTGTGTAGGTGACATGGCATGACACCTAATATTGCGGCCATAAATCTTAGGCCTTATTGAGGCCACAAATCATTTTCCTTGTATTATTTACTTTTAGTGTCTCTTTTTTTTTTTTTTTTGCCTACTTTATCAAGGGGAAACTCGAAACCATTTTGGAGTGTTAGCCAATCCATAGTCGCAAAATTTCCAACTATCATCAATTTCCAATAGTTTATGTATACTCACAGGTCTAATGCTCATCCTATATTTTATCCTGCCATTTACTTCTTAGTCCTGACTAGTGGCGTTGGATAATCCCTTTTGTTTGTGATATGAAACCAAGTAAATTGTTTATATGTTTCTGCCATCTATAATTTGATGATTAAATTCACAACTTTTGTCTGGTAATGTGGGTTTCCGGGTTATTTATACATAAATTGTTTATATATACTCTCTTCTTATTTAGTTATTTTGTCAAAAGGTCTGGTTCTATTTTCTATTGCTGAAAGTTCCAGTTTTCTGTCAATACTTTTGACACAGTCATTGTCAATTTGTGTCCATTTGATCCCACCTTCCTCAACTTTGTTTATTTGATTGGACAAGAAAGGCATCTGGCTATCTCCAGCATGATCCCAATTTCACATGACCTTTTTGTATCTTCTTAGGTCCAAATTGACTATTCTAAATTGCTTTCTTTCTTGTTTTCCTTGCTATTTTGCTTTGCTGATATGTGTGGTTTCTTTTTGTTTAGGCTTGCTTCTTTTCCAGCTCCTCACTTAAAAATATGTGATTTTGGGTACTCAAAGGTATTATTCTCTGTTTTTTATTTGTTACTTATCCTTTTCTTTTGGATAATGTCTTTGTTACTATTACCTAATGTATACTTTGTGTCCACACTTTTAATAGAAAGAAAAAGAGCTCAGAGCTAGTCAAGATGACCTTTTAATAGACCCCTTGTTTCTATATCAATTGCCTTGATGGATTACCGTAGCTAAGCCAATCCCCTGGACCAATGTCTTTCCTGTTAGAAACTTAAGGCCTGCCCGATACCTGTCTCATCATTTCTTTTATAACTCTGTGCACTTTGATGGGATCTATCCTATTAAGCTAATCGTTTTTCTTTCCACGAGACATACGGATCAGATCTGCTATAGCAGGAGGAGCAAATCATTTCTTTCATAACTCTGTGCACATTGTTACTTATTCTTTTCTTTTATATTCTCCTCATACGCAGGAGGAGCAAAAGCAGTTCATGTACCAACAAAAGCTGAATGCTTGGCTGGAATCACCATTAGGATGGAAGCTTGGGATCAGAGCACTCAATGGCTGTTATTGGTATAGTTTAAGACACCTTAAATAGTGTTAAAAGAGAGATCAGGTTGTGCATCCCTTTCAGAATTTCAGTTGCATAGAGTTGGTTCTTCTAAAAGTTTAATTTGTCACCATAGTAATCATTAGATCATTTGATGTTCAGAAAGTTCAGAGTGTTAGTTTACTCTAGCATTTGTTTTGGATTACGTTTGATTTTTCCACTTTTTTTGTCCCATAATTCATTTATTTGTGCTGCTTGAAACCAAAAAGTGTGTCATGCTTATGATTCCGGGGGATTTGAATACATATATAAGTAAATTTTTCAAAATTATTGAATCTGATCATAAAGACTTTGAATATGTGAGTGGTCACTTTTGATGGCTAGTACAAGTTTAAACTGCAACTAAAAAGGTGTTCGACTATTAAAGAAAAAGCAAGTACCTTGATTACACTCAATAAAACTCTTTATCTTGCATATCATCTTTCTTGAAATCGTTCAGTTTTATTTTCACATGTATAAAGTTGAAGTTTTTTAAGAGTTTCAACTAATGTAGTACGTTTCTATTGTGTTTTTGTGTTAAAATGTTGGACTGCAGATGCATGGTCATATGGGGTAACTTTATATGTGATGTTGATGGGATCATATCCTTTTGAGGATCCAAATGAGTAACAAAGGATTTTAGGAAGACTATACAAGTATGTCATTTCGCCTTATCACTAGCTAATGATTCTTAATGTAAATTGCATGGGTCAAGCTGTCAAGATATATCATCTACATAGATTCTTAATTATGGGAGGGTCAATTATGGGATCATTTCTCTCAAATGCTGCATCAATGATATATATATGCATCACCATATATAACATTCATGAAATGCCAGATTGTATATTCTTCTTTCCAAAGATTTTCTTTCACATATTGGTCTCTTATTTTTAACAGTGCATAATGGGTTCTGCTTTTCTCTTGGACAGTGACGGTGCAGCTGCATTAGTGATAGTGAGTGGGGAGAAGGCACTTGAACTTGGGTTACATGTTCTTGTTCTTTGATACAGCAATTTGATAATGCAAAGTGCTTTCTCTTAAAAAGAAGGTAATATCAATCCATGCATCTATGTATATCTTTCTTCAACAACCATTAAACCATGTTGTGCCTAATGCAAACATTGTTGAATTTCTTCAAATCACTAAACAAGTTTGCCCCAACGTACAATTAAAGCTTGTTTATTATGTTTGTGCCCCAACGAGCTTTTTATGGTAATTTTGACTTGGGTTACTTGAATTTTTTTTTCAGTGGGAGAGGAGAAGCAACCGTTTTTATACCCAAGTGGATATTGATGAGATGAGGAATGAGTGGGCTAGGTTTGTGGTTAATAGATACGTGTAGAAGCCATCGCATATGTTTTTGGAAAGCATGATGAATTTTTGCTTGTGCTGATAGATATCACATGAAACAATTATCAGCTTTTGATTCATGCATGCATTGGTCTAGCTAGACTAGGAATGCTTTCTTTATTTGTTTGGTAGTTTAATTATCTACTTTGGATGTTTAGTTGTACTTGAAAAATTCAACTTATATAGTTACACTAATGATATGGATCAATGTGGCTTTATATGTATTAATTGTTCATTAGGTAATATGTACTGTTTTTGTGGTAATATACGTGCAGCATTGTTTATGCAAAATTATTCCAGCTAGTTAGGTCATGATTGAACAAACAACAGTTCACAACCAAGTTGTGAGAACCAAGCTCAAACAACAGACCCTAAAATAATCACTCACACAACTAGTTTATAATGCTCACACAATGGTTTATAAAAAGAATATGTTGTTTGAGTTCTCCTCAGTTGTCCAAGTTTCAGTCATACAACACAATGCAGAATAATATGTTGTCTGACTGTAAAAGGATTCAAAATTAAGGCTTCTCGTACAACAGTTACTAGATGTTAGCCAATTCGATTACAATATTCACACCACAGTTAAAACAATATAGCTGTTGTGTGAACTAACAACCAACAACAGAAAATAACAAAATTCTGTTGTGTGAGATTCATAACACACAACAAAAATAAAATTATCTCTGTTGTCTGAATCAATTAACAGACAATAGATAATTTCATTGCAGTTGTCTCTTACTTATCTCAGACAACAAAGAACAAATTATATCTGTTGTGTGTTATGAATCTTAGACAACAAATAAACAATATAGCTGTTGTGTGTTATGAATCTCAGACAACAAAGAAATCACAACTGTTATGTGTTATGAATCTCAGACAACAGCTAAATTTTATTTTCTGTTGTCTGAATGGCCATGTCAATACCGAGGCATCCCCGCGCATGCTATGCCAGGCACATGCCTGCGCAGAATTCATACAACAGAAATAATTATCTGTTGAGGAAATGAATATTGCACAACGGTGAAATCACCGTTGTGTGATTTTTCAATCACACAACACTCGTTTAGACCACAGTGAGGCTGGTCATCACACAACACAAAATGCCTGTCATCTGATTAACTTATTGTAGTAGTGCTAAGCATATATGTATTTGGAATCCATTACTCTTTATAATTATGTGGTGCTCAAGAGTAACTTTTGTCTGTGGAATATAGGGTCTTATGTGTTGATCAGAGGAAAAAAGATGGAAGATGATTGTTGGCTTCGATGTGGCTTTAATATGAGGTTTCATATCATGTTACCTACACACATCACTTACTTGTCAAATCATGCCATGTAATTTTTTTTTTGAAAGACCCTTCTATCATTTTAAAATTTAATGGATCTAAATTATTTTGGCTTTCTTCTAAATATATATATATATATATATATATATAGTTTTTGTTTCCTCTCTTTTCATTACATCCATTCTTAGATTTAAACAACAATTTTTTTTTCTTCAATCAAGAATAGAAAAATATTCATGTAATTCGTTCAATAGATTTGTACATACATTCAATTAATAAATTTTCATAACACATGTACATGAATTCGAAGTTTATTGGGTTCCCACAAATTATGAAAATATAAAGTAAAAAATACACATGCATATGAATACACACACACACACACACACACACATATATATATAAGGAAAAAATTATGTTTACTACCCTGTACTTTTAGGGGTTCGTCAGTTTAGTCCCTTTACTTCTAATTTAATCAGAAAAGTCCTCAAACTCTCCAATTTGATCAAATCGAGCCATTTCCTCACAATTCCGTCAATTTCCACTGTTTAGGTTGCTGACGTGGAACATTGCCGTCTGATATGTCAAATTTGTGGGACCTTCCCACGTGCAAAATTCCCAAAGTACCCCTCTCATATATCTCCACCCCTTCATCAAATAGAACCAACTGACCAAAGTTTCCCTCCAATTCTTGAACATCAGTTTCCTCTAACAAAACCCAAAGTGCCACGTGTGACATCATGATTGGGCAACATTATTAAGTTGCCAAAAAGGACTAAGTCGTGACATTGAGCTTAGTCTGAACATGTTTTGAAAAGGACATCCTAACAACAAGAAGCACGGGTTCATAACATAAAGTCATAACAACATAAATTTTGGCATCCAAAAGAAAAAAAAAAAAAACAACATAAATTCATAGATTCATATATTCAAATGCATCCACTGATGTTCATAATAACCAAAAGATACATCCAATTCCTCCATCCAATTTCATCTAATAGCAAACCCATGAACACAACACTACAATGCAGCTCTAACTTGACAAAAGCAAAAAAACATAGAGCCTTACAACAATATATCCCCATAATCTATTCAAACACCATATCTAACAAAAAAATGTCATGAGTTTGCAAATACCAACAGATTGCACGAAAAGGGTTTACAAAATAGAATTGCAGGGCTTGCTAATGTGAAATTGGAGTTCAACTATTTCCCACCTCCTGTACCTGAGTTTTGTCTAATTCTTTGCGAGGTTCTAGTTGGGTTTGCAGCCTTGATGCTAGATGCTTGAGAACTTTGTACAGGCCTTGAACTGGCAGTTGGTGGTGGTGGTACACTCCTTGAGCCGATTGGGGCAGATTTGGTTCCTGCTGCTCTTGAGGCCTTCATGGAAGCCATCTTCTTCTACACATGTGGTAATTCATTGCAAGTAGTTAAGCTAAAATGAGTCGAGTACACACAAACACAGTGAAAAAAATGAGCTAATCATACCCTTTGATACTCGGCTGTTTCTTTGGCTTTCTTCCTCAATTCATTCTTTGTCAAGGTTGTTTTTTTCCCCTCCTTGGTTTGCTGAAAGTAACAATAAGGGTTTGCACAATCTCACACTTAAAAAATCATCGAAAACAACATTTAGGTTATACAATTACCTGAGTTTCAGAACCCTCCCTGTTGTTTAGCTTCCTCCTTTTATTAAAGGCAGAACTTTTCTACTTTGGTGGCAGATGCCGATGGCATGTCTTCATATTGTGACCTAGGACCCCACAATTGCCACACTTTAGTGATTTCTGTACTCTTCCTAGTTTAGTACCAGATCCCTGAGCTTTCTCTAAAAAGTCTTTAATCCTCACAGTTTTTGGTCGGGCCGGCTGTCTTGTATATTGGGGAGGTAACATTGCTGGTCCTTCACCTCTTAACCAAAGATCCATACCATTAACAGGCATTATGAGGTTGCTGTATATTGCCATATAGGTCTTCTTGAGGTAGCATTCAGCAACGTAATCATCTGGGTCCTCCCTCTTCTGGAAAATAGCCGAGACTGCATGTTTGCAAGGAATTCCCGACAAGTCCCACCTTCGACAAGAGCATGTCCTTAGATTCAGATCCACAGTATTCTTAGAGCCACCAAAGTTCTCAACTTCAGCTTGGTGACCTCCATTGAAGGTAGAAATACAGTCTGTAGCGGCCTTCAACTTATTCTTTTCAAGTGTTTTCCTTGCTTTGGGGCAAATGTTGCCATGGTAAGCTTGCATTTTTGCCCTTCTAAGCTGAATC
This sequence comes from Rosa chinensis, assembly GCF_002994745.2. Lineage (NCBI taxonomy): Eukaryota > Viridiplantae > Streptophyta > Magnoliopsida > Rosales > Rosaceae > Rosa > Rosa chinensis. Next base: position 16,762,100 of record NC_037088.1, on the reverse strand, counting down.
CTTGTCATTAGCTTCACTCAGATTTCTTCAAACATGGACAGAGGTGGCTTACCCCTAGCGTCTCTTATCCATCCATTAAAACTCTCGCACAAGTTATTGATTAGAATGTCACACTGCTGTGCAGTGTTAAAGAAAGCCCTGCACCAATGTTTTGGGGGCCTTTCAGGTTCTGCAAAACAGTTAGCAAGTTGTACATGCATGTCCATTTGCAAGCATAATTAGCTATAATGAGCCACGCTCATGGTACCACCGGGGGTACCAACGCCCACCATATGAGTGACTGACGTAAAGACAGTTAGCCGGGTTACCGCCTGAGCCCCGGATCAACCCCAAAGCACCGCCGACGCGCGGCCACGCGCCGTGTCAAGATGGCGTCAGAAGCTACTGAAACTGGGAACTGAAGCACCATCAGTCCCACATCGAAAACAAGGAGAAGATCATCCTCTTCCTCACCTATAAAAGGTCCTCTCCTCTCTCCTCATTTATTACGCATTCAATACTTACCTACTGTTACTTTGTCAACATAAATACATTGGCTAACTTAGGCATCGGAGAGTTGAAGACCGCCCGGCGCGGTCTCCCTCTGACGCCCGTTGTATTTTATTTGACAGATAACGGGAACCATTCACAACAAAGGTATCGATCCGCTTGCCGGATCAGCGTTAACTAAGGTCCAGCTACCGCTAGACTTTTAGACATTAACATTGGCGCCGTCTGTGGGAATCCTTGAACAGAAGGTCATCCCATCACAGTTACCATGACTAACGGTAGCGGGGGAAATATCGGGGAGCAGGCAGACCAGTCCGCCGTTCCCCAACCCGCCCGCCCAGCGGTAAGCATCAACCGCGCACTATTCAACACCCCGGTCAACCCAGGCGGTGAAACAAATCCAAGCAGCAGCCGTCCCCCAGGTCAGGACCTCACCGCCTTGTATGAATTGGCACTGGCGGACCTCCACAAAGCAAACAGAGAACGCGAGCAGGAACGCAAGGAGAAGGCGGAGGCCCAAAACCAAGTAGCCACGCTGATGACACGTTTCGACGAACTAAGGCGAACGCTGGACGCAAACGCCAACCCTGCACGAAATGAGCAGTCACACAGCACCAGACACAGCCGGCCTACCGCTGGTATAGGACCCATCGTGCAAATGCAGGTACCGCTAAGCCCACCTGAGCTGGCAGGAATGGGACCACCCCCTATCCCACACCTGCCGGAGCAGGAGGCGGAGTCATCACTGCGCACCCACCACTCGAGGACTAGAACAAGGACTGAGGGTAATCTACCCATTCCCGGTCGGGGGTTCGATCCGCGGAACGCCCGAGCGGGCCCCGCGGGCGACGCAACCACCCAAATTTTGGAGAGGATGCAGCAGTTAGAACGGAGATTAATCCTGGCGGAGGCAGGCACCCCGGCGCCAGCCCCAAACCCACTCTTCGCGTCCAGGCCAGGCCCATTCACCGCCACAATTTTGCAAGCCGTCAGACCAGCGTTTGCAAAGACCCCAAAAATGTCACATTACAGCGGTAAGACCGATCCCTTCGTCCACATGGACACGTTCAAGAAGGTCACCAACAACAAGGGATTTGATGACGCCACCCTGTGCCACTTGTTCAGCGAAACGCTGGATAGTGAGGCAATGAGTTGGTTTTTCGAGTGTCCGCCAGGGTCCATCGACTCATTCCACGCATTATCTCATGCTTTCCTCTCTCGATTCATCTTGTTGTCCGCCGGTCATCACAACACGAGCCAGTTGTTTGGCGTCAGACAGGGAGGGGACGAATCATTGAAGGCATTCGTCACAAGATGGCGAGCGGCAGCATCTCAGTGCCGCGATCTCGATAAAACAATGGCTTCGGCGGCTTTCAAGCAGGGACTCCTCAAGGGACCATTCCTATATCACCTCAACTACAATCATCCAAATGCGGCGTATGATCACCTTATGAGTGAGGCGGTCATTCATGCCCAGGCAGAGTTTATCACATATGGAGAAACCCCACCGCCACCAGCAACACCAACAAAGTCATCTCAACCCTCCTCCAGCCATCAAGAGACCGCCAGCAAAGCCCCACTGCACCGCCAGCTGACAAGAAGAGGGAGTGGCAGCAGGGCGGTTACCAAAGCAAGAGGCAGAAAGACAACCACTACAAGGGCAACCGCCAATCCCAGGGGGACAATCGCAACAAGCAGACGGAATCCTCTCAGCGGTATGCAGTGTTCACCGTCCTCACAGCCTCGTACGAGGAAATTTACAATCAGTGCAAGGATCAGATACCACCGCCACCCTCGCCGAGATTCCCCAAAAAGGGTAAACCAAGAAACACCGGCATGTGGTGCAAGTACCACGAGGACAGCGGTCACAATACCAACAGTTGCAACGCTCTCAAAACAACCATTGAGACCCTATACCGGGACGGCAAGATGGATCAATTCAAGGTGCGCCAACCGCCACCTGTGATTGCCAACATTGAGCCACTGGGCCGCATCAACACCATCGACGGCGGGGCTCCAATCACCAACATGTCTCACAGGCAACGACCCACCCTTGGAATATCGAACACCTTCGGTATTATTACAAGTAGTCATGCCGCTACCCAAGAGCATCTTGACTTAGCTAAATTTTTGTTCAATATTTAGCTAAGGGAAGCTACCCAACGGGTACTACCCCTCTTTTGTAAACGCTGATCAGTCAGCTATCAATGAAACGAGGAATTATTCAAACCATTGTTACCAAGTCTAGCACTGAGGGCAACTGGCAACGCCAGGAATCGTCAGCGGACCACGTCCGCTACGAGGTGCACTTGGACCAATTTTAATTCCTTTAATGTTTCATTGCTTGGCAAAAGAAAAATCTCTACGTCAAAACTCTAGCGGTACAAACACATCATGACAAACGTCAAACTCTGAAATTTCATTTCAGGGCTGGGACTCCCCACCCAAAATAGTTCATTATTACAGTGTAAAAAAAAAAAAAACCCTATGGAAGTCTCAACTGGCTTCAGCGGTTGTCTTCGGCTTCTCCGGCTTCAACTGGCGGCGGCACGACCGATCGGCTCGCCTGATCGGACCCTCGAGCTGTCGGACTGGGAGTCTCCATTGTACCATCCGCCCGGGTGTGTGCCTCCAGAAATCCGGCACGTGACACCTCCGACGGGGTCTGCTGGGGAGTCTGCTGGGACCTTTCCGGCGGATGGGAGCCACTTTCCCCGCTGCCCGAATGGGTACCTGCCGCAGTGGGAGGCACGACTTCTGTCTCCGGCGGGACACCCTCGACCACCGGCACGTCGGGCTGTGACGCCTTTACAAAGTCAATGGCGCCCTTCCGCGTCAACATGTCTATATTTGCCCGGGCCCCAGACTTCGCCGCTTCGGTCAATGTCTTTTTATACTCCGCCGACATCTTGAACGCTTCAACGGCGGCGGCTGCAGAAGAACTCTGTTCATCTTTCAGGCGGTTGACCTCCCCGTCCAGCCGCTGCATCTCACCCAGTCTGGCGGCAGACTCCCGCTGCACAATGATGAGCTTCTTATCTTTAGCGGCTATCCGCTCCTGCAGCAATGCGATCTCCTGCTCCAACTGGGAGACGCGTTCATTCCTCTCCAGGTCCCGCCTTATGGCCGCATTAAGCTTGCCGCGGGCGTCCGCATAGTCACACTCCGCCTTGGCCAGCCCCTGCTCGGCCTCCGCCAATCTCTCCTTGGCCTCCGCCAGCTCCCTCTGGAGACCTCCGATCTCCCCCTGAGCTCTTCCTCAATCCGGGGCTGCTTAGACGCCGCCTCGAACATACCATGTAACCCCGCAGATATTTGACCAAACGCCGAGCTGAAGGGCGATTGGTCAATGGCCGTCGGGCGCGATATGCCCGCCAGACCCCCGAACCCCAGCCGCTCGCACAAATGGAAAAGGAACGCCCGCTCCCCTTCTGTCATGAATGGCGCGTACTCGGCAAAGGAGTCCAGATCACTGACGGCTGCTGCCTCCCCCTCCGCCACTGCACCCTTCGACGCAGCTTCTCGAGCCTTCTTTTGTTGGCGGACTCCGATCACCACCTCTTCTTCCTCTTCCTCGACGGGGGAGTCAGGCTGCCGGCGTTTTCTCTCCAACGCCCGTTGTGTCCCAGCAGCGGTCCTCGTCACCCGCACCGGCGGCTCACCCCGGGACTCGGTGGCAGTCACCGTCGGCTGCACCGTCTTCTTTTGAGGACCGCGCCGGGTGGTAGGCATCCGCTCCCGCGGCCTTGTACCAACATTCCCCCTCTCCCCGCCACCCACTTGAGTGTCCGCCTGCACTACCGGCAGGCCATCCTCACCCAGGTGGGAGTGGTGCGGCATCGGCAGCTCCACCGCAACCTCAGACTGGCTCAGCACCAGCGTCTCCGGGTTCACCACCGTCTGCTGGGCCGCCAACCCCTCGGCATACATAGCCTCCAGAAAATTTTCTATCTCGGCGCGATCCATTGCTTTTTCGAAAGCGTCGCGACTGGATTTGTTACCGGGCGGGGTTTCTGAAAAGAAAAACACAAACACCCGTCAGTCCGGATCACTAAAAAAAAAAAAAAAAAAAAAAAAAAAAAAAAAAAAAAATGAGGTGTGGCGGAATGGCTCTCACCAACAGAGCGAGTTAGCCCCAGGTCGACCAGCAATTCCCAACCGGTCAGAAGACGGAAGTCAAGCAAATTGCGGTTCCGCCAGCAGCCGCGGATCCTCGCCACGCGACACTCCTCTTCGCGCGTCAGAATATACCTTAGTCCCGCTGCACAAACACAATAATCATTAGCAAAAACCGCAGGTTTGCAAAAGTTTGAAACCGCCAGTTAGTTTTAGCGGAAACCAGTTGCCAACCTCGGATGGGCTGGAATTCCGACTTAGTCTTAAACGTCGGCCCCTCCACATTCGACCTAGTATGGTACTCCCAGCCGTCTGTGGCGACGCAGAAGGTCCCCCGCCAGTAGGACATTGAGTCCCTTAAGTTCTCAATCAACTTGGGCGCTCCCTGGCGGCGGCTTAGGTTCACGCACCCTCTGCAACCTCGGCGCTTCACATACACTAGCTCGTAGAAGTGAAGCACTTCCGCCACGGTAGGCCCCTCGCACCCCGACAAGCGCCACAGGGAGTTCATCGCCAACAGCAACCGCCACATGTTGGGACAGATCTGCCCAAAGGCAAGCCCAAACTCGCACACAAGAATTTGGAGATTGGGCACTAGCGGGAATGTCACTCCTTGGCGGAATATGGCCTCGTGCACGGCAGCACATCCCGCTGGGAGCATCGAGGCCTTCTCATCCGCTGTCGGGGGGCGCAGCTTCACCGAGCCCGGCAACCGGAACGTCCGCTTCATCCGGTTAACAGCGGCGGCATCCATCCGCCCACCTGCCTCGTCGACGGCGGTGCCATCTGAGAGGTACCACGCCGACTCGACATTTTGGCCCGGCGCTTCCCCTTCGCCAGCGGAGCCGCTAGCAGCGCTATTGCTCGCCAAGCGCTCGTCACGCCTAGCCAACTCACCCGCCCTAGAGCTCTCTGGACGCGAGCCACGATCCATAGCTATTTCCCAGGGGATGGTCCGAAGTGGCTCAACTTCAAGCGGTTCTGGCAGTGAGGTTCCTGCATGGGCAGACGGACGCAACGAGTCAATAAAGGTCATATCCGCCACGCTGAACGACACGTCAGACCCGGAATCCTCACTGCTCGAAATATCTATGACGTTGGCCATCCCAAACCCTAAAACCCACATCAGTTAGCACAAATACAGATCTAACCTACTCTCACATCAGATACAGCCAAAGATGCCAAGAACAACTACCCACAAAAATACCAAAACAAAAACAACCGCACGCTCAACCCAGATTAGACCGTCTAGCAAAACCCAAAACCCCAACTTTCTGTCAAACACCATAACCTCCCTCAAATCTCTCCCTACACCCTCCGAAAACAGCACAGAGGCAATATCATACCATTAACAGAAATACCAAAACCCAGAAACCACCATTACAGATTCAATGAAACAGGAAGAGGATCCGAAATACCAACCTCACGTCGAAGACTTTGGAGTGCAGTTCGGCTTCACTAACAGTGTTCGTCCTCTCCAGTCCGACTACTCCACGCAGGCCCGGAGATCTCCTTCGCAATTCGCAGGCGAACAAGGTTCGAAGCAGACAACTCAGATTTGAAGATTTTCCAGAAATGTCGAAACTCGCTCAGTTCCCCCCTTTTTATGTCAACATCAAGTAATCCTGAGCCGTCCGCTACAAAACTACATCACGTACCAACCGTACACGTGTCCCACGTCTTCATTAACTCCCTGGATTAACCGAGGCGTCGCCTCGGTTACGAGATCCATCATTACTCGCATTAATGACGAGAAGACGGCTAGGCTTAGGAGGCAAGCCTCCAGACGCTAACCCTCTCAGGGTTAGCCACGTGTCCACCGTCATCATTCTTTGGCTTCCAAGGGAAGTCACCACCTGACAAGTAAACCCCCCAACCATGGCAAGTCTCCGCTGAGCGAAACCCCGCCAGCGGATCCTCACTTGTCATCTCCCAAGTGACGGAGTCTCCGCTGAGCGAAACTCCGCCAGCGGATCCTCACTTGTCATCTCCCAAGTGACGGAGTCTCCGCTGAGCGAAACCCCGCCAGCGGATCCTCACTTGTCATCTCCCAAGTGACGGAGTCTCCGCTGAGCGAAACTCCGCCAGCGGATCCTCACTTGTCATCTCCCAAGTGACGGAGTCTCCGCTGAGCGAAACCCCGCCAGCGGATCCTCACTTGTCATCTCCCAAGTGACGGAGTCTCCGCTGAGCGAAACCCCGCCAGCGGATCCTCACTTGTCATCTCCCAAGTGACGGAGTCTCCGCTGAGCGAAACTCCGCCAGCGGATCCTCACTTGTCATCTCCCAAGTGACGGAGTCTCCGCTGAGCGAAACCCCGCCAGCGGATCCTCACTTGTCATCTCCCAAGTGACGGAGTCTCCGCTGAGCGAAACCCCGCCAGCGGATCCTCACTTGTCATCTCCCAAGTGACGGAGTCTCCGCTGAGCGAAACCCCGCCAGCGGATCCTCACTTGCATCTCCCAAGTGACGGAGTCTCCGCTGAGCGAAACCCCGCCAGCGGATCCTCACTTGTCATCTTCCAAGTGACGGAGTCTCCGCTGAGCGAAACCCCGCCGGCGGAGCTTCTCTCCTCATTTGGTAAACGGGGCGTCCTCCGCTACACAGCGCACCGCTGGCTGACCCCATTTCTCATCTGACAAGCTGCGTACTTTATTCAGCGCAACACCGCTCAATAAAATACCAAGCACGTCTACTTGACGCTGCCTCCTGCTACATCTAGCGGGGGACTTCCGCCAGCGGCGGATCCCGAGGCCACGCCTCTCTGACAACGCCGCCACGCGGAGTTACGGTCAGAATGTCCCTACGGGACACGGGGACTAGTCAACAGTCTACGACAGCCCTGATCAGGTACGTTGACCCCCGTCACCTGGGTGCTAAGATTGGGCTCGCAACCCAACACCCTCTGCTCCGTGCAGCGCTGCTCCGTGCAGCTCCCCCTCAACAAACAATAACAGCGACCATCCGGAGGTCCATCTTAGCCGGGGAGTGGGGGACTCCCTGGGGGGCCTAGCAGGGGCCCACCCGAAAGGGCACAAAGCGTTTGCTCAGTAAATCCATGGTTGACAACGCACTGACGCTAATTATGCTTCTGCAAAGTCTAGCGGGAGAAACGCTTCAAACCGCCGATCAACTCCCCAACCAAGATTGCCCTCCTTGACTGGGGATTTGGGGGACTTGTACATGCATGTCCATTTGCAAGCATAATTAGCTATAATGAGCCACGCTCATGGTACCACCGGGGGTACCAACGCCCACCATATGAGTGACTGACGTAAAGACAGTTAGCCGGGTTACCGCCTGAGCCCCGGATCAACCCCAAAGCACCGCCGACGCGCGGCCACGCGCCGTGTCAAGATGGCGTCAGAAGCTACTGAAACTGGGAACTGAAGCACCATCAGTCCCACATCGAAAACAAGGAGAAGATCATCCTCTTCCTCACCTATAAAAGGTCCTCTCCTCTCTCCTCATTTATTACGCATTCAATACTTACCTACTGTTACTTTGTCAACATAAATACATTGGCTAACTTAGGCATCGGAGAGTTGAAGACCGCCCGGCGCGGTCTCCCTCTGACGCCCGTTGTATTTTATTTGACAGATAACGGGAACCATTCACAACAAAGGTATCGATCCGCCTGCCGGATCAGCGTTAACTAAGGTCCAGCTACCGCTAGACTTTTAGACATTAACACAAGTCATTGTGTCAATAAACATTCATGCATACATAAGCTGAATACAAATAAGAAGCCAAAACTACATATACCTTTCATCCAATCATATGCCTTCTCATTCAACTGTTTCATATCTTCCATGTCTTTTAAATAGAACGGCATTGTGGTTGCTTTAGCACACTTCCACATCTGGTCCTTCATCTGTTTCCCCGGAAATAACTTTGTGAAGTTAGTCCACATATGTCTCGCACAGAATCTGATATGTGCTAAGGGGACCACGTCATCAAAAGCAGGCATCAATCCCTTCTGTTTGTCACTTATAAATGTCCACCCGGCTCCACCATCATTGATATCCAAATCTTTTCCCAATAACTGCAGAAACCAAATCCACAAATCTTTAGTCTCATTCTCCACCATTGCATATGCTATGACCCATGTGGTTTTGTTGGCATCGATCCCAACGACTGTCAAGAGTTGCCCTCCAAAAGCACTCTTTAGATGAGCACCATCTAATCCTATAACAGCCCTACAACCTGCCTTGAATCCATTCTTAAGGGCCCCCAGACATATGTACATTCTCTTGAAAATGGGCTGGCTGCTTGAGTGTGAGAAATCACACTTGATATCTATCGTGGTTGCTGGGTCAACCCACTACAGCTCTTTGCCAAAGTCTGCCAGCCTTGCAAATTGTTCCCTAATAGAGCCCTCCAATTCCAACAAAGCTGCCCTTTTAGCCCAATAGGCCATTTGCTTTGATACCCTTGCCTTGATCTTCGTAGACATGGTCTGGGCAAGAGAACCTACATATCAAACACACCAAACATAATTGAAGTAAGTTTGGTACACAATTAAACCATTACAATTCAAATTCAAAAACAAGTATATATTCACCTGTGTTCCAGTTTTCATTAAGCTGAATCTTGTCCTTGAATTTTGCAGTCAAGTATCTAGACCTTACCATTGTGTTGTTCCACTTTCTTGTGCACTTGTGCTCACTTTCATATGTCTTGATCATGAGTGTGTTCTCATGTTGCATTTTTGATGCATAAAGCTCGAAGGGGCAGTCATCCTCCTTGCATATCACTCTTAATCTTTGCTTGTCATTTTTGAGGTACACGTATTCCCAGCCACCTTGAATTGCTTTCTCCCTCAATGCAGCTCTTAATATCCTTACATTAGCAAATATCATCCCTTTGCAGAACTCAGGTTTCTTCATGTCTGTGTTCGGGTTAAATTCTGGGAATTCATCTTCAGGCTCCCCATCAGAGTTTACGGCAGGTCCCATTCTCTCTTCATCCGAATCCACATTAGCAAACATGTCCTCATTGTCCTCCAAATCAGCATATGCATCTATGCTCCCCAATATAGATCCTTGACTGCTTGTTCCTACACCATCTTCAGTTTGCTTTCCACCATCTGCTCCTTGACTTCCTTCCATACCCTCTACATCATCATCATCATCATCATCATCATCATAAGGGTCATAATCTTCATCATCCACCTCAGGGTTGTAATCATTATCATTATTCCCATCAGATCCATCATCTTCTTCATCCTCTTCATTATCTTCAAACCCTTGTCCACCATAATTTTGCATGAAATCTAGGATGTTTATATCGTGCAGATCATCAAAGTCGATACCGCTAGAGTTTTGGTTGCTCCTTTCATCAACCTTTTCTTTACCCTTGTCATTTGGACCAATACTAGCAGCCTTCATCTGTTGAAATGGCACAATATCCTGGACTTCTCTTATAACTATCCCAGTGTTTCTCTTTGCTATTTTTCTTGGGCTATCTGGCAGTTCCTCTATAACTACCCCACCAGATTTTGCTTGGCTAAAAAAGATGTCCTCTATTTCATACACTTCATCCAAGCTGTCCCCATACACACCATGCAGCTCCATATGATCTAAATACAGTAACACCAACCTAATTGAAGGTACACAGCAACACATTGTTATGGCATCCAGATCAGTACTTAGCTTCGTCAATGCTTCATCCTCGGAACCAATCCTATACCAATAATCTATTCTCTGCCCTTCATATGTTGGATCCAATTGCCTCACCATATTGTCTATCTCTACGAGGGACATCTTGTCCTTATCCACATAGTAAAAAAAATTCACATTTCCTCCCACATACTTGTTATCCCTTATACAACCTCCGTGAAACACCATTATTGTAAAATAATCCGGCTGCCCTGCAAAAAAGTCAAGGAGCAAAACAATTTTGCTTCAAACATCCCTTTACAAAAGCATTACACCAACTAGTAAGCACCATAAAAGTCTACAACGTAATCACCATAAAGTGTACAACAATCAATTTCCTCTGCAAAGGTCCCTTTACAGAAAAAAAAAAAAAAGAAAAAAAAAGAAACACAAGCTAACCAACCATTGTATCGCCATAAACTCTACAACAACCAAAGTTAACAGAATAAAGCCAAAACAGTCATCCTCCTTTGCATATTAGGTCCCATTAGGACCACAACACAGAAAGTAATGTCAAATTTGAAAGCACATGGCAGACCAACCCTATTTCTTTACTACCACCTTGCACATGGCGTCAAACTTATTTATTTATCTGTCCCCAACTGAGAGCACATACAATTTAGCAATTTCAAAAGCATGAAACCATATGAACAAGGAAACACCTGAAGCTATATTTTCAAAGCCCTAAACCCAAAATCGAAAAAACCTTACCCATAACCCAAATTTTTTATGGAAACCGTAGATCCCAAACTCGTGAAAGCTTAAATACCTTCCCCCCATTCACATAAACCCGTGAAGCTTCGAAACCCTAAAAAAGAACTCACCATAATCGGGAACCTCATCTACTTCGATATCGGCTCCCCTTGGAATCCATAGGTCAAGGTCGTTGCCTACCATGTGGCCACGTCTTCAATCGAAGCTTCGATTCGAAACTTCGACTCAAATGGAAGAGGATTCAGCTTTGGGTTTCCAGGTTTCGTGCTTCTGAGTTTGAGAGATTTAGGATTCTAGGGTTCTTCGCTGCGAGATTGGAAACGGGAATCAGATTTGCGCTTCACAGAACCCCTATTACGGTGTCCCAATTTGGGATGACGGTTTCTATTAGGGTTCTAATTTTGGGTTCTTCAGCGATTGAAAACGGCGTTCTGAGGAATTAGGCTACTCGAGTGGGAAAGGAAGGGAGATATATGAGAGGGGTACTTTGGGAATTTTGCATGTGGGAAGGTCCCACAAATCTGACATCTCAGACGGCAATGTTCCACGTCAGCAACCTAAACAGTGGAAATTGACGGAATTATGAGGAAATGGCTCAATTTGATCAAATTGGAGAGTTTGAGGACTTTTCTGATTAAATTAGAAGTACAGGGACTAAACTGACGAACCCCTAAAAGCACAGGGTAGTAAACAAAATTTTTTCCTATATATAATATATATATAGGCCCAATCACAGGCGGACGTCTGCACTATGGCTAAAGTGCGGACGTCGACGTTGCAGCAGTTTTTAGGCAGCGACGGCGGCGCAGGGCTTGCAGGACGGAGGCCAGAGGAATTCCAGACCGCTTCTGGGTAGCAATCGTGGTTGAAGGTTCTGGGCAGTGATCAAGGTTGAAGGTTCTGGGCAGCGAACTCACCTGCAACTGCAAGGTTCTGGGGTGGATGTCTGCACTGTCGCTAAAGTACGGACATTGATGCTTCTGCAGCAATCAGGCTGTGGCGGAGTGAATCTTGTTGGTCCAAGATGCCTCCGGCCTCCCTTCTGCAAGCCGCGCACCGCCGTCGACGCCTGGAAGCTGCTGCTACGTCGACGTCCTCACTTTAACGACAGTGCGGACGTCCGCCTGTGATCGGGCCTATACATATATATATATATATATATATATATATATATGATTAAGAGAAAAGAGATTCGGGAGAATACAGTACACACACAAAGCTAATCAGACAACTATGACAGTTCTCTGAATGAAAAACTTGCTGCTGTGTAGTAGCCTGATGTTTGAATTTCTGATTGACCCCATTCAGACAATTGTTATTGTTAACGTTAGAGTCCGCAGGGGTCCCTAGTTAGCTTTAGAGAGAGAGAGAGAGCGACACAAGCAAAGTATAGTGGTTCGTCTCCGCCTTAGTAGGAGACTACGTCCACTTAAATATTGTACTATGTGTGTTTGGGCCTTGCGGCCCAAGGGGAGTACAAAGTGTGTAATGGAGAGTGATGTTTATGTGGGAGGAGAGTTCCTTTTATAGGTGAAGGAAGCCATCTCCTTTACATTTTCTTAGATGTGGGATGTAGAAATCACTATTCTAGTCTAGAAAGCACGTTTGTGAAGGCAACTTTGCAAGGCCGGGAAGGTGGCTTCCCGGCAACGTATTTGCCACTTCCGGATACCGTAGCATAGCTTGAACATAGGGCTATGAGATGCATGTCTCGGTTAGGCCTCACCATGGCTTGTGGGTGTCCCAAAGAGGGTGTTACTTATGCTTGGTGATGTAGCAAAGTAGCTTGCTAGTAGAGGTATCTACAAGTTCCCGAAGTCCCCAAGTAAGAGGAGCTTCTTGGTTGGGGAGTTATAAACATGAAGTCATCAAGCATAAGTAATCGGGCGGCACCGAGCCCCTACAAGTCCCCGAACTCCGTAAGCAAGAAGGGACTCGCTAACCTGCACAACAAAGACAAAAATACGCATATGTAGAATGCTCGTTGCCTTAGGCAACAAATGTGAGTTGCACTAATATGCGTTGGCATATACGAATGTATGAGGAGCGTGATACATGTGAATGGTGCCGAGTACGATCAGTTATGACGTAGAATCTCGAGAAAGCATATAGTTGTGTGAGCAAACGGGTTGCATATGATAAATGCGTGATGCACGCAAGAAAACGAACGAGGTCAAGTTTGACGAGGTTACGCTCGGTGTAAGTTGCATGAGTACCATGAAGGCAAGCGTTTGTACTTCGTGAATGATGAATACGCGAACGCTTGTGTTTGTTTGGTTGTCGCTTGTATTAATGGAACGCGAAAAGAATTCGATTTGTCGCAATTGGTAAACGACAAATGGTAGAAATATTCAATGTTCCATTAACGTGTACTGTGTCGAGGAGACATGAGTGTAAAGCTTGGGAATGCCGGAAGGCAAGAACGTGGAAGCTCGGGGATGCTGGGAAGGTGTGAGCGGGAAGCTCGGGTGTGTCGGGGAAGCGTGAGCGGAAAGCTCGGGGGTACCGGGAAGGCTTGAGTGGAAAGCTTGGGGGTACCGAGAAGGCTTGAGCGGAAAGCTCGGGGGTACCGAGAAGGCGTGAGCGGATAGCTCGATGGTGCCGGGAAGGCATGAGTGGGAAGCTCGTGGGTTGCCGAGAAGGTATGAGCGGGAAGCTCGATGGTGCTGAGAAGGCATGAGCGGGAAGCTCGGGGTTGCCGAGAAGTCATGAGCGATAAGCTCGATGGTGCCGGGAAGGCATGAGCCGGAAGCTCGTGGGTTGTCGAGAAGGCATGAGCGGGAAGCTCATGAGAGGAAGCTCGGTGGTGCCGGAAAGACATGAGCGGGAAGCTCGTGAGCGGAAGCTCGGTAGTGCCGGAAAGGCGTGAGTGGAAGCTCGGGGTGCCGGAGAGGCGTGAGTGGAAGCTCGGGGTGCCACGAAGGCGTGAGTGGTAAGCTCGTGAGCGGAAGCTCGAGGTTGCCGCGAAGGCATGAGCGAAAGCTAGTGGTTTCCGTGAAAGCGTGAGCGGAATCTCGTGGTTGCCGCGAAGGCATGAGCGGAATCTCGTGAGCAGAAAGCTCGGTGGTGCCACGAAGGCGTGAGCGGAAGTCCCGGGTTACCGCGCAGGTGCGAGCAGGAAGCTTGGGAGTCTCGGGAAGGCGTGAGCGGAAACTCAAACCCATCCTATTTATTAAACAGGTTACCCGTTTCCAACCCGCTTAACCCATTTAATAAATAGGTCATGTCATGTTAGACAAAATGATCATTTAAGGGTTAACAATGCGACCCATTTAACTAAAAAAATGCACAAATTGATTAAATTCACTAAAAACTCCACAAGACGAAGAATATAAATAATTATATATAATTCATAAATAATTAAATCCAATTATTATAAAGCAAAATATTTCAAATGGTCTAATCCTATGATCAGATATCCCAACATCCAAAATTTTAAGAAGAAATATAACATAATCGGATTAAACGGGTTCACTTCGTGTTGGCGAGTTCACCCGTGGCCAACCCATTTATTAAATGGGTCATGACGGGTTAACCCACGGCCAACCCGCTTTTTAATCGTGTGGGTTCAACCAGCTTTTTAATCGTGTGGGTTCAACCCGCTTTATTTCGTGCGGGTTTCGAGTCGTGTTATCGGGTCGTGTCAGAATTGGCAGCCTTACATAAGAGATTAGCATCTGCCCCGAAAATTTTCCTACTGGAAAATGATCGGATATATATTGGAAGTTTTGGTACCATCTGTGTAATCATATACAGGGTTCATACGTTACTCCAATTGTGTCCACGTATATCACGCGCATCATAAAGGAAATCGTATGCAAGTCCAGTGAAAGAATTATAAGTGGGGGATCGATGTCTTCGTTTCATTAGTTCTTTTCGATGTCTTCGTTTCATTAGTTCTTTTTGGAAAAGAATCAATCAGAGTCCATATAGAACTTAAACAATCCGTGGATTAAGTAAATCCATGGATTATAAAAACTCAAATAAAATTTTTTAAATCTGAATTGAATACACCCCTAGTCATATTCAGTGATCGAGTCTTACTTTATTCAAAAATTTGCTACCCCTTTTGACCGCAATTAGAAAAAGAAGAAGTTGGTGACTTATCGTCGTTTCATTAGTTTTTTTTAGAAGACTTTGTTTTGATTAGTTCCGAGATGCCTTACAAGGCCAGACATAGAGATACGTGCGCATTTTCTATCCATCCATGACCCATTAAAAATGTAAACCGCAATAATGTTTAAGGTTTCCCTTAAAAAAAAAAAATAATAATGTTTAAGGTTCTTCTTCGTTTCCCAAACTCTCTCTTTATAATGGAGCATTTTCAATAGGTCATTTACACACCAAAAGCTTACTGAAACTAATCATGGTCCAAGAAAAGAAGGTGATCGATGAGGTTTCCGGTTGGCTTAGGCTCTTTGACGACGGATCAGTCGACCGGACATGGACGGGACCCCCTGAGGTCAAGTTCATGACAGAGCCAGTCCCACCGCATGTTGAGTTCATCGACGGAGTTGCGACAAAAGACATGGTCATCGATGAAACGTCCGGCCTTCGAGTTCGAATTTACTTATCTGAGAGAAAGCCGGAGGATTATGAGAGTCTGCCCATATTTCTCCACTTCCATGGAGGCGGCTTTTGCATTAGCCAAGCAGATTGGTACATGTACTACCACATGTACACAAACCTCACACGTGCAGTCAACGCTATATGCGTCTCCGTCTATCTACGCCTCGCACCGGAGCACCGTCTCCCGGCTCCGATCGACGATGGCTTCTCTGCTCTCCTCTGGCTCCGGTCCCTGGCTCGAGGTGATTCATATGAACCATGGTTCAACGACCATGCTGACTTTAACCGTGTTTACCTCCTGGGGGATAGCACAGGAGGAAACATAGTCCATGAAGTGGCTGCAAGAGCAGGGAAGCTGGATTTGAGTCCGGCGAAATTATCCGGGGGGATTCTTATCCACCCTGGTTTTGTCCGGTCATCGAGGAGCAGGTCAGAGCTGGAACAGCCGCAGTCACCTATGCTTACTCTAGACATGGTGGACAAGTTCCTGAGCTTTGCACTGCCGGTGGGGTCCACCAAGGACCATCCGGTTACGTGTCCGATGGGTTCCGGCGCACCACCGTTGGAAAGTCTGCAGCTGCCGCCGTTCCTTGTGTGCGTGGCAGAGAGAGACATCATGGTAGACACTGAGATGGAATACTATGAGGCCATGAAGAAGGCTGGTAAGGATGTGGAGCTCCTGATTAGCACTGGGGTGAGTCACAGTTTTTATCTTAACAAGATTGCTGTGGACATGGATCCGCAAACGGGAGTACAAACTGCAATCCTAATTTCAAGAATCAGAGAGTTCGTCAACAATTAAGTAGTGAAATATTTAGCCTCGTTGATATTAATTTTAAGTTTTAAGCAAGTAATCTTGCAAAGCAGCCCCCTCTCTCTCTCTTCTGTTCTGCTCTGTTCTTCAATTTCGAATCTTTACAAGGATTGATTGCTGATCAGTGTTTTTTGCTTGCCAATTTGGACTCTGGAGCCTGGAATCTCATCTGGGTTTTATCCGTTTTGGGTGATTTGGGATTGGGTTTCTGGGGTTTTGTTCTTTGGTGGGTTGTGAATTTGGTTTATTGGGTTTTGATATTGGTTATTTATGCGCTGAGATTTTCTGTGGATTATAGAAAGGTTGGAACTGGGTTTCCTTGTTTTGTTCGTCAAGAAATTTGATTTTTTTGCATTTGTTATCTTCTAATGATTATGATTTTGTTACTACTGCGTTTTCTGTTTTCTGTGAATCGAGTGATTGAGCCTTTAGTTTTTGGGATTGTATTCCCTCTTCATAATTGTTCAGTTCTTTTAAGCGTTCACCTATTAGGATTCTGGTGAATGATCTACTAGGAATGTTGCAATTAGCAAATTTGTTGTTTTTGATTCCATTTCTTGAGTATGATGAAAATGACAATCCGTGAGTCTTTGTTTCTGATTCCATTTCTTTTCATTCGCAAATTTGCAATTGGAGATTATGATGGGAATGCTGCAAGTTCAGTCTCGGAGCAGTTTTCCCAACTAAAATGAATGTCGAGGCTGGTTTTGGTGGCAATGCTTTATCTTCTGAGCTCATGGATCATGGTCGTTGTCAGCACGGTGGTGGTAAGCGGAGCATGGAGTGCGACGGTGACGGTGGGAGGAGAAATGGTTTTAGGGAGAGAGAGGTCGAAACTGTTTTTTTTTCCTTCCTTTTTCTAAATTTTGAATTGACCATTTTAACTCTCAAAGTGGGCCCCATTATTGGACTTAACGTCCAATTTGGACGGAATCAGAGAAATTGGGCACGGAAGACAAAAATTGGAAAGTTTAGGGGTAAAAAAGTGAAATTGAGAGTTTAGGGGGTGAAATGATGACACCCTCAAACCTCAGGGGGGTAAACTGAAATTAATCCTTAAATTTGTTTCTATCAACAAAAAAAAAAAATTGGATAAAAAATTGAACTGTAAGAATTTCAGTGGGAGAAGTTGAAGGCCGCGGTTATAATAATAGTGTGCAAACAAAACATACATTCAAGGGTGTGATCTATCAATTTTATATATTTTTATTTTATTTACTTATACATTTTCTTGGATACATACTAATATTAGTATCCAATAAGTCCTTATATTCGGATCATATACCAATTTTACACTCTCATTTGTCACAGTTATGTGTATGTACTAAACAAATAAAACAGAAAATAACAAATGGTGTCATTTTCTTCATTAGACGGCACTGGTGGCTAGTCCCACATTTGCTAGTAGTGAAAGCATTCTGGATGAACCCAAAGTTTCGGATCTCGATCTCCCAATTGCATAAGCATTGACAAGGACTTTGGCCGTGGCTGGTATCATATTACCATTAAGTTCACATAAACATGTTTATGATGCTTCTCTTAGGATCAAGGGACCTGGAGGGTGTAATTGAAAGGTTTCCTTGATAACTGATTTCAAGTAATCTAGCTTTGCAATGTCTGCCTCTTTAATCTTGTTTTTTTCCTTTGAATGCTTGTCTAGCACAACATTGATCATGTTGTCCTGAAAATCAAGACGACGTACAAAATTCTTGAAATGGCCTCCAAACGAAGTGACGAACTCTGAATCTTTGATTATTAACCAAACAAGGGGTCCTCTGAACAAAACACCTTGAATCAAGGTGCTTTCCACATCAATAAATCATATTCGGATTATAATCAGAATCATTTCCAGATCAGACCTAGGATCTGGAACCAGACCCAACCTCGGTCCTTTGATCAAAGTGACATCGTCGCCGGCCAGCCAAATCGGCTTGGAAACCTAATCCCAACGAAAACCTATTAAAATCTCGTTGATTTACATCAGCCCACAACTTCGCTTGATGTTTGATACGAGTTCATCGTGGCTGAATTCTTCGATCGCCATCAACTGCATTCAATCAGAAGATATCCCCCACCACTTATGACTATTAAAACAAATTCACTCTGACAAGAAAAAAAATAATCGTGATTGATGTACGAAAGAAGAATTGTCGATAGGAGGCTTGGTAGTTTTTTTTTTTTTTCGGCAAAGGGGAATATCATTAAAAAAACACAAGGGGAAAAAGAACCCTTGAGAGAAACAACAAAAAGAAGGACACAAACAACAGTCTCTACAAGTGAGGAGGACCAGGTAAACCGTCAAAAACAAGAACTGCAGCTAAGGGAGAAGGAGGATGTTGAACCCAGTTAGGAGGACACCTCCCACTATAGACTAACGAAGCAACAATATGTGCCGCTTTGTTTGCCTTTCTACTGGTCCAGGACTAGTTAAAATGCCGGGTTGAAAGGAGATACTCGACTTGAGAGAGAATATTAGTTGCTGTCCAATCCGAAGCAGGGCTATTTTGTCTAAGAGAGTTGATAATATCTTGAGAGTCAGAAGAAATGAAAATATCCTGCAACGGGAAAGTGTTGGCAAGATGCATAGCTTCTCTAATAGCCAAAGCTTCTGCAGCCATTGCAGAAGGGACCATCATCTTTATTGCTCTGCCCGCAACCAACCGACCATTCGAATCACGAGCAATTGCTGCTATTCCACATAAAAGAGAGTCTTTGAACCATGATGCATCAGTATTTAAACTCATAGGAGGTGGAATCCATCTTGAGAGGCAAGGAAGAGACTGAGTAAGACGTTGCAATTGTCTTGGAATGGGAATCCCAGGCTTGGTTGCTGCAATAAACTCATTTGCTGCATGATAAGAAGACAAAGCAATCCTGATAGGGTCTGGAGGAATATGTTTATATAGACAATCACATCTATGTTTCCAACATCGCCAGAGAACGAAAGATATGTGCGTAGCAAAGTCACTCGATTTCTCTAATTGACTCACAGAGAATAACGATCTGTCAAAAGAAGTAATGGTTTGGAGAGGGACTTTATAAGAGAAAGGATGAGCAAACCAAGCACTTACAATCCAGAGACAAGTCAGGAGGGCGTGTTCAATTGACTCATCATGATGCGAACACATGACACTCAGCAGAGGTGGCAATGTGTCTTCTAGTGAGAGTTCCCTTGTTGGAAGAATTCCATGGCAAGCACGCCAAAGAAAGTTCTTAATTCTCGGAATGGTCTTCAACTGCCATATCCAATTCCATAAGTGGGACGGGATATTGTGAGACCTGTGAGGATGTTGAAATAATTCTCGATGCACTTGCAAATGTTGGAAGTGATACCCCGACCTTACAGAAAACTCACCATTTTTGGTGCGAGTCCAAACAAGAGAATCAGGAATTCTTCTATCAGTAATTGGAATGGCAGAAATTAATTGAGCTTGAGCAGGAGATATATGGGGTGCAATGTCCACTAGATTCCAAGTATTGGTATCCCAATTGATGAGGGAAGCCACTGAGTTGCGATGATACTGCTGAGGTAACAAGAGACTTGATGGAGGGTTAGAAGGGATCCATCGGTCTCGACAAATATTAACATCAATACCATTACCGATATTCCATTGAGAACCCCGAAGAATCAAATTTCTTCCAATGAGCAAACTAGACCAAATCCAAGACGAAGAAGAACCTTTTTTGGCAGTAAGAAAGGAAGTAGACGGATAATATCGTTGTTGTAGAAGACGAACCCAAAGAGCTGTAGGATTTTGAATGATTCTCCAAGCCTGTTTTGCTAAGAGAGAGTTGTTGAAATCCTCCAAGTTTCGAAACCCCAAACCGCCATCTTTTTTGGCAAGACAAAGAAAATCCCAAGATTTCCAGTGCAGACCATTAGAGTCCTGATTTCCCCACCAAAAATTTGCTAAAATCCCATTGAGTTGGGTGCAAAGAGAAACTGGGAATTTGAAGCAAGCCATTGGGTAGGCTGGAATTGCTGTCCCTATAGCTTTTATCAGAAGTTCCTTTCCGGCCTGACTAAGAGTAGCTTGCTTCCAGCCTTTCACCTTCTTGGTGATAGAATCCTTGATATAACCAAGAGCAGCTTTTTTGGAACGATGCCAAAATGTAGGGACGCCTAAATATTTCCCCGGATCAGTCACAGTTGGGATTTGCATGATTGATCTGAGCAGATGACCTATTTCTGGGGGACTATTCGGACTGAAATAAATGGACGATTTTTCCACATTTATGAGCTGACCCGAGGCTATACAAAAAGTATGGAGTAAATCTGATAACATCTCACAATTTTGCAGAGAAGCCTTGAGAAAAAACAGTGAGTCATCTGCAAAAAAGAGATGACAGATACCCAGATTTTGGGGACCAATTGTCACTGGATACAGCAGAGATTGTTGACAACATTGATGATCATTTTTGACAGCACATCATTCACAAAAAGAATTAGGAATGGAGACAGGGGGTCTCCTTGTCTAACGCCACGAGAAGGTTTGAAAAATGGACCTGGTTTTCCATTTATAAGGACCGAGAGAGTTGAAGAAGTAACACAATTCATAATCAAATCCACCCACCGATCTGCAAAGCCCATTTTCAGAAGAACAGCTAGAAGGAAATTCCATTCGATGCGGTCATATGCCTTGTTCATGTCCAACTTTAACCCGAATGTGTAATTGCCACCAGACTTGCTCAACTTCAAATGGAGAAATATCTCATGGGCCACAATAATATTATCTTGGATTTGTCTGTCAGAAACAAAAGCTGATTGATTCTCAGTGATTAGACATGACATGAAAGTCTTGAGACGATTTACAAGAATCTTAGTCAAGATTTTGTAAGAAAAGTTACACAATGCAATTGGTCTGAATTGGGAAACAGTCACAGGTGCCTTAACTTTAGGAAGAAGAGCAAGATAAGATTGATTCATAACCTGGAGCAGAGAGGATGTTGATTGGTGTTGTAAGGCTGACTCATGAATTATACTTCTTACAGTATCCCATTGAGATTGATAGAAAACACCAGAAAAACCATCTGGCCCCGGAGCTTTTGTTGCACCTAGATCAAAAACCGCATCTTTAACCTCCTGAAGAGTAATTAATCAACTCAGTGAGCTTGACATTCATATCAGTGGTGACAATTGGATCCACAAAATCCAGAACTTCACCCCACTCTTGCTGGCCATTCGAAGTGAACAACCCGTGAAAATAAGCAGAGAAAAGATTGGTAATTTCTCTATCAGTTTCCAACCAATCCCCATTTGAATCTTGAAGGCGCAAGACTTTGTTAAATTGTCTTCTCTGTAGAGTTGAGTGATGGAAAAAACTCGTGTTCCGATCTCCCAACTTTAGCCAATTTACCCTGGAACGCTGCTGCCAGTGCATTTCATCCTGGGTCCAGAGATTGGTGATCTGGGAAGTAATATTCTGAATCTGCAGCAGAACGTCAGGCTGATTGGACTCATAAAGCTTTTCCAATTCAACAAGCTTCTCTGCAACTTGAGTGGTGGAGTTGGAAAATGTTTTTCTACTCCATGACTTTAAGGCACGGCTGCAACCTGAGAGATTTGATTTCCATACTGACATTTCTTGCGTATCAGACCCCAGCACCCAATTTTGCTGAATAAGAGCTGTAAATTCAGCATGAATTGCCCAGTATTGTTCAATTCGGAATTGTGAAGGTCCCCTAGACTCACTGGGATGAGTGTCCAAGTAAGATTGGTCTATGGTGAGAACCAATCTTAGGTAGATGAAAAACTTGGGTGCGAGATTGATCAGAGCACCAGGCCAAGTTTCCCAATGCTCGATCAAGTCTTTCTTTCATAAAAACACGGCCATGACGAATGGCAAACCAAGTAAATTCTGCCCCATTGAAGTGAAGATCACGGAGTTGTCTTCCACTCACAAACTCGTGGAACAATTTTAATCTCCATTGAGAAGGACAGTCTCCTCCCCACTTTTCTGAACAATCTAAAATTTCATTAAAATCCCCTATCACTAACTAGGGAATAGAATGAATCACAAAACGCTGGTACATCAAGTGATCAAACGCCAAAAAGCTACCTTTTCATTTTCATGGGGATTTCCATACATCCATGTTATTTTGCAATCAAAACCTTCAGAAAGGAAAGACACAGTAGTATCTATATAGTTTGGAGTCGAGTCAAGGACTGTGACCTGTACAGAATCACTCCAAAACAGAGCCAACCCGCCTCCAGTATGAATCGGGTCAACTGAATGGTAATCTGAAAACTTCAGATGTCTTCTCCAGTTCTTGATGGTATCCTCTGGTTGACGTGTCTCCATAAGAACCAGGATCTCAGGATTTTGCTTCCTGCAGAGCTTCTTCAAAGCTTGACCTGTCGGGGAGGACCCAAGTCCCTGACAGTTCCAAGATAGTACCCTCATTTGAGAATGAATAGAGAAATCGAGTGCAGTGAAAGTAGATCGAGGTCCGGCGGTGATGGGGCGGTGGAGGCGCCTGTGGACATGGGAAGGTGATGAAAGATGCGGATTGATGGGTGTAAAAGTGTAATATTGATCGAAAGTGATAGATCAGATTGAAGTGGATGTGGATGTGGATGTGGATGTTGATCTGAGAATAACAATATAAAATAGGGATGTCAATCTAAAACTAAAATAGCCGGCTATTTAAACTGATTGTCAATCTAAAATATGACAATAACAATATACAATCTGAGAATGGTTTACCTTGACCCAGCTCTTGTTCTTTACTTCTATTGAAGTGGATGTGGATGTTGATCTGAGAATAGAAAATAGGGAATGGTCGGGGAAGATGGGTTACGGTAAAAATGTCGAAATTTGGGGCGGTGGCTGTTAGCTGGTGGCGGAGGAGAGTGGCGGTGGAAAGCGGAAGAGGTACGAAAGACCTGGGTTGGCTCTATCCTAGAGCGAGAGTGGCGGTTGAAGGGAAGAGGTCAGTAGGACCTGGGTTGGCTCTATCCTAGAGCGAGACGCTCTCATCCTAGAGAGAGAAAGGGTTCACCCGGAGGCTTGGTAGTTTGAACCCAAAGGAAATGAGTTTTCCTGGGGGGAAGGACCATTCCATCACCGTGAGAAATCAGTGTTGATTGGTCGGAACCCTAGGCACCACGACCATCAAAGTTGTCATCAGATCAGTATACATGTTTGAGTTGCTTCTTAGATGAAAACACCACCGCAGCTTGAAACCTAGAAGACCAGCAGAGCTCAGCTATAGATGTGTGCAATTAGGCGTAGAGAAGGCGCTATCAAAGAAATAGAGCCACAATCACCACGACTACCAAAAACTAGCAACCTTCAATCCAGAGTTCCAGACATAAATGAGCCTCTGATTATACAAATCTTCGATCTAGCAAGATCGCCACTGCTTCCTTGCCAATGACACTTGATTGGCCAAACACATTAATCATAAAACCACAGCACAATGCCGATCACAGTAGAAAAACTTATAACGGATTCAAAATCGCAAAGCAAACTAAAACTAGGGGCCACAAATTCAGACGAGAACCACCAAGAAGAAAGTGAGACCCCAAGATCCAACGAATTCGGAGCTAGCTCGATACATTGTTGAACATCCCATGATCACTGACGACAAAGTGATTGCAAAAACATTCCCTAACATTGGGAAGAACAGATGTACTTTCCAATGAAATTTTAACCGAAATTATACAATAAAAAGATAACTTTTTTCAGTTTTTGGCTCAAAAAAATCTAGAGTGAACCAACAACCGTCTATTAACTCAGATCACATTTGGGAAGAACAAAACGGTTTTGTAAAATTCTTTGGGCCGCCGGCTGCACATGTATAAGAAACGTACGATGGGAGCAATGTACGTGTGTCAGTGTGTGTACTAATCTACTAGATTCGTAACATGCTCTAGCACCTTACGAAGCTTTTAACGCATGGACACAAAAATCTCTATTTTCTTGTTCTTTCTCTGTTTGTTTTTTGTTAGGTAGTGAATCGAGAAGAAGGTTCAAGACCCAGAAGTAGACTACTACATCACGAAAATGAACACCTGCATGCATTGTTACTTTCTCAGCTTGAAGCAAAGCCATGAGTGTGTGTGTGTATATAACATATAAAAAAAACAAATATATATATATATATATATATATATATATATAGTCAGGTAATCTCCCATGTGAACTTAAATGCTAATGAATATGATAGACCCACAATTTGAGGTTATCATAATTTTCATCAACCTTTTCAAATACCCATGTGCGCTCCATCAGTCGAGGAACAGCAAAATCAATGAAATCTAAAAAATGAACTAAACGGAAATTTTATTTAAGAAACAACTGAAAACATAATTACAATCACGTAGAATAATGGAGTGCCAGGGGTACCAAATCGGACAGAGGACTCGGGCCCGGCGACGGAGCCGGAGAGTTTCTACAGACGGGACACGTGGCACTCATGCGCAGCCATTCGTCTACGCATTCAACGTGGAAACAGTGATGGCAATCCGGGATGCACCGTACGGGATCCTTGGCCTGGTACTCCGACAAGCAGATGGAGCAAACGCCGTCGTTCGGCTTAGGCAGCCGCCGGCTTTCCCCGAGAACTATCTTCGGGTAAGAGTCTATGGTAGGCCCATCGAGGCCCAGCACGACCGTCATTGGCTCGGCTGAATAGATGCCTGTGGTGGTGGGGGAGCGGCGGTGGGAGTTGGACTCGTCGTAGTCGTCGTTGTAAAAACCGCCATGGGCTTTGACTTTGACGCAGGCGTAAGAGGCGAGCATGATGGCGGAGATGAGTACGAGGATGCTGACGGCGATGGCAATGCCGTAGCCGACGCCGACGCCGGTGGCAGAGATGGGAGGGTCAGCCGTGAACATGACTACATGAGAGAGAGAGAGAGAGAGTTGACAGCGAAGAGTGGAGCTAGAGTGATGTGAGATATGCCGTGTATATTGCTTCTGGTATCTGATGGGGAGAGTGGAGTAGACAGGGTCTCTGAAAGCTCGGCGGGGTGGGTGGGGAAAAATTAAATGGCTTCAGCTTTTGCAGTTGGTGTTAATGGAGTACTTAATTACCAGGCTTGCTATGTCCATTCCATGCCATGGTGTTCAAAGTTCAAACTTCTTGTTTAACTGAATAGTACTGTAATCAAACTTTTGACCTTTTTGTCTTGGTCCTTAAACATTTTTTTTTTTCAACCCATTACTTGAAATACAATTAAACTACAAATCCAGGGAAAGTGGAGTTTGAAATTTTGAATCTTCAAGATAGTTATCAACAAAGGAAACTAGCTAGCTAAGTTGTCAGAAGTGGTTGGAAACAACTAATCGTTATTGATCAATACCCTTCGAATTAATAACTAATTCTTGCTTCTTCGTTTTTAGTAATAACTAGACTCTTAAGTTTTAATACACTCGTACATGTGTTAAATAAGAGTGCGGCTATTGTCACCCTATCATTTTCTTTATTCACCCTACAAATATTTGAATTATTAAAAAATTATATTACCCAAATGCAAAATGACTAATAAGTACACTAATTTTTTTAAATTTAAATATTTAAGGAAAACTAAATACATAACTAATTAAATATAAAATTACTTAATTTCTCTTCTAATAACATTAATCTTCATCTTCTCCATCCAAATTTCAATTTATTACAATTGTATTTTTTATTTTTTTGTTGCGTCTTCATCGTTAATTCGCTATTCTATTCACAAATCCATTAGTATTAACTTCATCAAAATCTTTATAATACCTTTATAAACACCAAAAGTAAAAAATTAAAAACACGAAGAAAAAAAATCAATCTTTTTTTCATTGCTCATAGTAGCACTTACTAATTTTTTTAATATGGATTGCAATAAAAGAACATTGAAATTGAATGGAAAAAATAAAAAAATGGAAGTAAATCAAATTATGATTCTATTAGGAAACTTTAGGACGTCTTTTTAATTGATATAAATTAAATGAGAAATTTTCGTTAAACAAAATTTCTTTTTTAATTTGATATGTCATATGATGGAGGATATTCTTGGAAAGAGAAAGAAAGTTTCTATTCAGACCTCCAAATTTGCTCACTTGACCTCACTCTATTATGAATTATTAAATGACATATATAACCTACTATAAAATGACTATTAAGGACAATAATTATACCAAAAAAAATATTATATTTATTTTATGTAGACTTTCCAATTCAATAATATTAGATTGTATTCTTTATTATTTTCCTTATCTATTTTCATTTTCCAATTTCACTACATACTCATTAAAGCATTCATATATATTTAATAAGAATTAAAAATATGATTAAGATCATGTGACCTAAAAATGTATGATATATATGTTGAACGCATATTGATGAGGGAAAACAAAATAAACCCTCTTATGATTTATGATCTATATCTAAGTCAATCCATTATATTTTCAAAAAAAAAAAAACTAAAAATATTTAAATAATTAATCATGTGGTACAAAAAATACAGAAACAAAAAACATTAAAAAACGAATGATTTTTTTTTTTTTAGAATAAAAAAATGATTTCTTCATTTTCTTATTGATTAGACATTAATTTTTGAAAGTCAAGTTTGATTAAGAAATGTATATTTAGTTAAGATTTATAAAGTGATAAAATCATTGAAATGACTAAATTTTTTATTTTAAAGATAATAATTTGTTTGCAAATTACATGAGTGATGTTATTTGAGGAACTTTAGTGAGGTTTAGTGAGTAAATTTAGTATTTGAAAATTTGATTAGAGGTGTAAAAAGCACAGAGATCAAGTGAGTAAATTTGGAGGTTCCAATAGAAAAACATGGGTTGGATAAGTAAATCTAATAATTGAAGTTAAAATGTAGGGTGTAATGAGCAAGTAGGGTGAACAAAGAAAATTATAGGGTGACAATAGCCTCACCCGTTAAATAATTGTGACAAACTAAAAATAAATAAAAAATAAAAAGAAAATGAGGTTATTGTTAAAGGAAAAACATATTGTGTGCCTTCGTCAAAGTGATTGACGGAGAGGGAATCAAGCAATTACCGATTAACATCAATCAGCATGGATTACGAACCAATCAGTAGTTAATGTCAGAGAAATTTTGATAAATGACCCTTTTTGGGTCTTCAAAATGGTTTATAACCTTGTTGTTTAATTTAGTTGAAAAATAACCATTTGAGAAGGTAAAAAGTCATCTAAACCCTTATTAAATCCCTAGAACAAAAACTTGAAAATTTTTAAGAAATCTTTTCTCATTCGGTGAGCAAAGATTTTGAACTTTTAAACTCTGAAATTTTTCTCCTCTAATTTACATATTATTGACCTAACCAATATGCTATATTTTTGCTTTGACCCGTGGAATACAATTGCTCTACTTTGCTTTAATTGAAAAGGGAAATATCATTTTCATACTTTGTTTGAATAGCCAAAAAAAAAAAAAAGAATAAAAACCAACAGTAGCAATGTACAAGGTTCCAGAGACTAAATGACTTCTTAATGTCAAGCTTAGTGAAGAAGTAAAATGCAGCAAATAGAAAAAATTACAGCGCTGAAACTTAAGTACATAGAATTAAAGTGTTGTAATTTAAAACACGACATTAATAGGAAGATCGCATTCCATCAAACAAGTGGAATTGGATTTTGGCAAGTTGCACGGTTATGACCTCCTCCACCACATCTTGTACACTTTTTTCTAATTGCATCTTCTCCTATAGATGGAATTCGTACCGTCTTACGTCTTCCAGGTACTACTTGTCTTATTGGTGGTAAGACAATTTTGTTCTGCACGTCTTCAGGCACATCCCACTCACTTTTATTCCCAACTGGCCAAATAGGC
The DNA here is from genome assembly GCF_002994745.2 of Rosa chinensis. Classification (NCBI taxonomy): domain Eukaryota; kingdom Viridiplantae; phylum Streptophyta; class Magnoliopsida; order Rosales; family Rosaceae; genus Rosa; species Rosa chinensis. Next base: position 16,733,938 of record NC_037088.1, on the reverse strand, counting down.
TCCGCATACACTAACATAAGTGCATTGGCTATGTAAAATTGGGAGCACATGCTATACACTGATATTCCTTTAGTTCTACAGGCAACAGTTGCATGGGCACAAGGAAGTCGATCAAGATCAAACTCTCGACATGTACAAGTCATATTATTTAAGTCCACCGTAAATGTTTGTCTTTGATCATGTATTTGAAATGCATAGAGATCAATTGGAGACACCTAATGTATAATGAAACCAAAGTGAGCATGTTTCCGAATCGAAAATCAAATAATATAGTATAACAAGTACAAATATTATGACACTAATTTTTAGAATACATACCCGCATATGCGAACCACTATTGTTGTTTTTGCGCACTTTGTCTTCTGCCCATTTGGTTAAGTGTGTATTAAGGGAGCTTGCTGCATCACGTCGTTCAACAAACCATTGTTGAAGCACCTCTCTTAGGTGATCCACTAAAGCAGTAATTGGTAATTTTCTAGCATCTTTAAGCTTTGAGTTCATAGATTCAGCAATGTTGGATGTCATCATGTTGTATCTGTATCCCATAAAATGAGCTCGTGCCCACTTATGACACCCAATGTCTTCAAGATATTTACAGACTTCTCCATCTTTTATTTTTCGAATGTCATCCATCAATGTATTGAACTCGGATACTTGGTACTTCTTTGCTGCTGTGTAATATAACTTAAGGATCTTCATTTTTTTGCCAAACTTTGATTGCAGGTTGTTAGCTATGTGAAAGATGCAGGCTCCATGATGTGCTACAGGAAAAACATTATCCACAGCTTTGGCAATGCTTCCATGTCGATCAGATATAAAAACCAAGTTCTCTACAACTCCAATGGCCCCTCTCAATTTTGTCAAAAACCATGACCATGAGGCATCATTTTCCGAGTCTACCACCCCAAATGCCAAAGGATATATTTGATTCTCTCCATCTTGGCATGCAGCCACAAACATGGTTCCAAAGTACTTTCCTTTCAAAAATGTACCATCTATAGCGATCACGGGCCTCATAGAATCACGAAATCCTCTAATTGAGGCTCCAATTGCCATGAAAAAGTATAGAAAGTGATTATGTTCATCAGTTTCTATGTGTGTTATTGTACCTTGATTTTTGCGCTCTAACATAGCACAATATGTTGGGAGTATAGCAAATGATTCCTCTGGTGATCCCCTTGCAATTTCTAGTGCTGCTTCTCTTGCCCTCCAAGCTTTATTATAGCCCATATTAACTCCAAGTTGGACATGTGCATCATCAATGATATCTCTAGGTCTGTATATACGCGAGGTTCCTCCCTCAAACTTTGACTTGACAAATTGACCAATTAGGGAGCTGCTTGCTTGTCGATGATCACGATGAATAATATCCAACGAACAAGAATGTTCATTATGAAACTTTCTTACTTCAAAATAGGCCAAGTCTTGTAGCTTTATTGCACGGAGTCGCCACTTACAATTAGGATCCACACACCTAACTTCAAACCGATCACTAGCAGATTTGTTCACTTTAAACTCGTAATTCTTTCTTATTGCGAGCATGCCTAAATGTTGTTTCAAGGCTTTCTTACTCGGATATAACTGACCTACCAAAATATCTTCATTGGTGTCCACAAATGCAACATTCTCATAGTCTTCTATGCGCCTTCTCTTGCTAAAATAAGAAGATGATGGAGTAGAGTTAGCATTCGTAGGTTGCTCAGTTTCAATTTCTACATCGTCCATTGGACTCTCATTATCCCAAGTGGCATGTGGAAACTCATCTTCCTCTCTATTTTCGTATGATACATTACCACCATTATCCAACCCAGAGTTTACTACTATTCGCTCATGCGGGGAACTCAATGCAATTGGACTCTGATCTTCAAGCTCAGTAGCGAACATTGTTGAGACAACATCATCATACTAAAAAGATGGGTTAGGTCTACTATTCATGCCTTGATTACTTCCACTTACAGATCTTGATAAGCTGCGTTCCAGAGTAATGTATAATGGAATCTTGTTAGGTTGCACTGAGAGGCTGTCACACACCCAACTAGCTACATCTTCGTTGTCAACTATCTCCATTGTGTTGCACACCCCTAAGCTGTTCTTATATTGATAATGCAATTTCATTCCACATTGATTTGGACTAATACCAATCCGATGATATAATTCCTTCACAAGCTCTTGGCAGGTAACATTGTTTGAGACTAACATTGATTTCGATTGATCACTTGTATATTGGGAGTTCACCCATTTCCCACCGTAATAAAGAACAACCATGAACCGATTCATTATCTGAAAGAAAAGAAAAAAGAAAGAAAGTGACCATGATAGTAGTCTAGCGTTAATACAAATATATATCAATGATGCTTTATGGAATAAACAGAAGCAAGGCATCAGACAAAATAAAATTATAAAAATAACAACAGCAAGGCTATATGAAGTGTAGACTTAAACTAAACGAAGTGGAGGCTATTAAACAAGCAGGACTATAGGGAGACATAAATCTTCTAAGCTAGACTCCTTAAACTGTTGTTCAATACAGAAACACAAGGAAGCGTGAAGGCAACAATCACTAACCAGGAAAGTATATCACTAAATATATATTCTGGAACAACAATGCATATATATATTTGTTAAATCAAATACCCCCAACAAGGAGGGAGATCATCAATATCAGTTCAGATAGTTGCACGTCCTATTTGACTCAATCAGCAATGTCTGCATAGATTTTTATGCAGAACGACATGCAAGCATGTAACAATGTAAATAGAGGATTGATACAGAAACTTTCATGCAAGTGTGAAAGTTAAAACTAATAGCTATACTCTGACCATTATCTCTTCAGTGCTTGCATAAATTAGAGCTAGACTGGGTTCCACTGCAATTTCATGGAACTCAGAAGGAAATAAAATGCACGTTTTGGTCCGGCCTCACGCTTCAATGAATGGGTTAAAACCCTTTTATAGACCAGATGGACAAGGATTTGGGGTTAAGCATATGGTCCCACAAGAGTTATCGACATCCCCCCACGATCGATCTAGAATTGGTATTTGCTATTAGTGGTGTGTTTGTATTTCTCTCAAGTACTCATGATCCTATATATGACTATCACGATGACGCAGAGATGAAACCTTCACACCTATTAAATCATAAGCCTTTTGGCTTGGTACGGGTAACTGGTGAATGTGGTGACTATGATTGATCCAGTTTTCTAATTCTTTTGTTCACACTACAGCATTGTTAGTAAATTTGTTCCCCATGTATGCCGACATATAACCAAATTACTCTGCACTCAACATATAAATTAAACCCTAAAATCTTGAAGAACATAATTAAAATAGCAAGTGTTGAATCTTTATTTGACCACAAAATTATAATCCAATTCTTGAAAAGAAAAACAAAGAGATTATTGATGTACATACCTTGAAAACTTTTGATTGTGTTCCAAATCAGTAAGATAGCGTTTAGGTTTTGACTATAAGAGAAATTGGTTGTCATGGTAAAATAGAAGCAGGAACGATAGAAAAAGAAGAGGTAGAGAAGTGAGTGGTTTATTAAGGGTAATAAAGACATTATATACTATCATATGGTTATCTTTCAACTAAATTAGAAAATAAGGTTATAAATCATTTTAAAGACCCAAAAAGGGTCATTTATCAAAATTTCTCTTAATGTCATCATTGTAATTGTTCTTTCCATTGTAATTCTCTCCCTATATAAAGGGGTTATGAAATGAAATGAGTAGACCAATTCCAATCCATTTTTACTTTTACACGTTATCAGTACGCTCAGAGCAAATAGCTAATAGAAAAAAAAAATCTTAATTTTCTAGTTTTCTTTCTAACGAAAAGAAACAAACCCTAGAAGAAAAAATATTTTCTTCTGTCTCTGCCGCCACCAACAATCCAAAAAAAAAAAAAAAGCTGCAGCAGCCTAGCCCATCTCGATCCGGCAGCAGCTTACCCTCAACCGGCCAGCCTCAGCCTTGCCCAGCGCTGCACTCCTTCCCCGACCACCAGATAGGCCCCGCCCGGTCCAGCCTCCATCTCCATCGAATTGCTAAGGACACCCAACTCATCCAAGGCCCGACCCGGCTACGATTCCGAGCCCAGCTCCGACTACGACCAAATTCCGGGCACAATCCGGCGCCGTCGTCCCAGTCGCTCACCTACAGCACCGCCCTCTCCTCCCAGCAGCGCCTCTGATTTGCAGCTGCACCAGAATGGCAGCAACAGCCCAGCGACACCGCTCCACAGACCGGCAGCTAAGCCCCATAGTCGCACAACCCAGCAGCTCGCACTGTAGCCTTCAGCCTCCATCACAGCAGCAGCGCAGCACCGAACACATTGCCACCTGCAACCCAGAAGGAGACGCGAAGGAAGAAGAGAAAGGAAAAGGAAGAAAAAGAAGCAGAAAAAGAAGAAGAGAAAAAAAAAAAAAAAGAGAAAGAAAAAGTAAACCGACCCAAAGAAAAGAAAAAAAAACAAAAGAGAAGGGCCCAAGTTTACACCCGGCCCAAATAAAAAATAAAAAGCAGCAGGCCCTGCAGGCCCAGAAACGAAAAAAAAAACAGAAAAAGAAAAGAAAAAAAGAGAGGCCCTGCGGCCCATACAAGAAAAAAAAAGTAGGCTTGCAGCCCAGAAAAAAAAAAAAAAAAAAAAAAAAACAAGGCCCATTACTGAAAAAAAGGAAGCGGCCTAGTTTTTCTCAAGTCCAAAAACATCGCTACGCACGCCTGCATCAACACGCGTGTGTGCTAGAATTGTTTTATCGAAATCAAGTATGTTTTTTAATTTTATTTTATGATTTTAACAAAGCATGTTTTATACTTTATTGTTTATGCTTTTATTATATTTTGTTATTAAGCATGTTTAATTAGATAATTTTGATTGTTTTAAGCATGCCTTATTATTTATGTTTTATATCATTATATTTAAGCATGATTTATAATTATGTTTAAGCATGCTTTATATTTTATTGCTTATGTTTTATTATGCAATTGTGAGCATGTTTTGTGAATTTTATTTACTCTTATATAATTATTCCTAAGCATGCCTTTATATTATGCTATTATTTATATTTTATTTTACGCATGATATATTATTGCTATTATTATATGTAGCATATATTTTGTTGTATATTTGTGCAATTTGAGCATGTCATGTAGTTTATTTTTATATATGCTATGTCTTATTTATTATTAAATGTGTTATAGTTATTTTTGTAATACGACATATAAAATTCCATTTTGCCATGATAATGAAAATTCATGCGCATTATACACACACTTACTGTGATAAAGTATTTTCACATAGCATCGAAAAAATGTGACCATTACGAATCTTGGTCTTGAAATCTAATTCATATATTTGGAAAATAATTTACGTGGATGTCTTTATGACTGCGTAATTTATATCTTCTCTCTTGTTTTATGTAGATGGCTGATCCAACTCGACCTGAGTTTGACATCTTGGACTCATAAGGACTTGAGTACCATCGTTGGGTTTCCGATATGGAAACTGCCTTTGTGGCAAAAGACTACACTGCCACCATTACTGATCCTAAAGATGATGAACTATCTAATAAGGTGAAAGCAGATGCCTTAATTTTTCTGAGGCGACATATTGATTCTAGCCTACGCTGGGAGTACCTTCAGTTGAAGACACCCAAAGCACTGTGGGATGCCCTTAAAGGACGTTTTGGGAACATTCATGATACTTTGCTCCCAGGACTGGCTGTTCAGTGGAATGGAATCCGCTTGCTTGACTATAGAAAGGTCAATGACTTTAACAAGGACATGTTGTGCTTAAAGGCACGTCTCAATTTCTGTGGAAGGGAAATCACAGAAGATGATATGATCTACAAGACTCTTACCACCTTTCCTAATTCAGCTTTTATACTAGCGAACCAGTATCAGTTGGATTATGACAACAAAAGAATCACAACCTTCAATAAGTTGATAAGCCTACTGCAAGTGGCGGAGAGACAAAATAAGATTCCCTTGAATAACAATGCCAAGCCCACTGGGACAAAGAAAATTCCCGAGGCTAATTATGAAAAAATGAAAGGTGGAAATAACTCCAATACAAGGGGATTTAGACGTGCTGATCCCTACCCACGTGGCAACAATGCACCACGTGGAAAGGGACATGGGGATCATGGAAACAAGATGCCAAAGGAAAGAGTTGACAATGAACCATGCTATAGGTGTGAATTCATTGGGCATTGGTACAAGAACTGCCAAGCAAAAAACAAAGTAGCAGCCAATTACAAGAGGTATAGAGAGTCTAAAGAACAAGTGGCTCACTATATGGAAGAAGGAGGTCATGACCTAGACTTCAACCTTACAGTTGCAGACTCCAATGGCAAAGAGGAACTTGCTAAGTCAATGGATGCTCTCAATCTTGACTGATCTGCTTTATTCATTTTATTTTCCAAAGATAGTTGTGAAGACATAATGCCTCATTTTTAATTAGACTATTGTTTGGTCTTAAAGTTTATTTTCAATCATGGATTGATGAATAAGATTTCTGAACAAAACCTTGATTTGATTATCGTTGGCTTATTAATAAATTTTGAATTTTATTCTGAAGCACTGAATTTATTCAAATTTATTTACTATACACATATTTCCATGGTTTGACATAGCATTATAAAGATGTAAAGCAATACATCTAGAGAAAAATTATTAGAATGAAAAGAATACCATTCTACGCAAATAGAAATACTCTAAAGAATATGAGTTATATTTTCTAAATACCTCCCATTTATTTGTAAGAATGAATGGAGGAGAACTTGAGTGCTTAGATGATAGTGGGACTACCCACACAATATTAAGAAATAGGCAATTATTCATTGAACGAATAGCCTATAATTCCTCTGTGACTACGATGATTGGATTATCAAAACTAATAAAATGGCGAGGAACTGCCAAATTTTTGCTGCCTAATGGCGCAACATTTCAAGTCACAGATGCTCTATATGCACCAAGAGCTAATCGAACCTTGTTAATATTTCAAAGCAATTTGTGACAACGATTATCCAGTAAAAACACACCGTGAGAATGGAACTGAATACCTTGATATTACATCTAATGACTGTGGAAGGAAACACATCTTAGAGAAACTTATGAGTCAATTTAGTGGACTGTACCTCACTACGATTCGGATCATTGAATGCTATACTGTCACAACAATGAAATGTGGGACACTGACTCATACAGGCTTTTGCATGACCGCCTATGGCATCGAGGTCGTGACATGATGATCCGTATTTTTCAAGAACTCACACGGATATCCCTTCTTTCGAGTGAAAAATGGGAGAAAAATCCGCCACACTGCAAGGTGTTGGTTCTAGTATTGCTCAAATGCAGTCATTGCCTTCTGAAGTACCAGAAGCACTACCTCCCTCCCATTATGCCTCATTGACTATTTCAAAGGTACATCACTCGTTTTGCAAAGCCTGCTCTTTAGCAAACACAGGATCGAGACCTTCCTATGCTAAAGATACAAAACAAAACATTTCATTCTTACAAAGGATACAAAGAGATGTCTGTGGACCTATCCATCCAAAATGAGGACCATTCAAGTACTTTATGGTTCTGGTGGATGCTTCGACAATCTGGTCACATGTCGTTTTATTGTCCACAAGAAATGCTGCAATACTCCTAGCAGAGATTATACGTTTGAGGGCTTACCACCCTAATCACCCTATCAAGTCTATAAGGCTTGATAATGCTGGAGAGTTTACATCAAAAGCATTTGATGATTATTGCATATCTATTTGGATCGATGTAGAGCATCCTGTACCCCATGTGCATACGCAAAATGGTCTCGCAGAAGCCACCATCAAAAGGCTACAGATGGTGGCTAGGGCATTGGTTATGCGCACCAACCTGCCAATATCTGCATGGGGTTATGCAATATTGCACGCAACTTTACTTATTCGTTTAAGACCCACAGCTAGCCAACCATTTTCTGCGTACCAGTTGGTAACTGGATATGAGCCTGACACTTCACACTTACGCATATTTGGTTGAGCAGTATATGTGCCTATTGCGCCCCCACAGCGCACCAAAATGGGTCCTCAGAGACGATTAAGTATTTATGTTGGATATGAATCCCCAACAATTATCCACTATTTGGAACCCTTGACAGGCGATCTCTCTACTGCTAGATTTGCGGATTGTCACTTTGATGAGACAGTCTTCCCGTCGTTAGGGGGAGATAGGAAAAAGGATTTTCCAAGGGAACGACAGGAATTGTCGTGGTTTGTCCCCACTCTGTCTCATATTGATCCCTGCACTTCATAAAGTGACAGTGAAGTGAAAAGAATAATCGATCTTCAGAACGTAGCAGATTCGATGACTGATGCGTTTACTGATATCGCAAAAGTGACGAGATCACATATACCAGCTGCAAATGTGCCTGCAAGGTTAGAAGTCCCCAACAAGGGGCATGGTGCCGCATATAGAGGCACTGCAACCGCACTTAGTGGAAGGTGTGGTTGAGGTCGTGGCTCCCCAAGGAAGAGAGGGAGGTCACTTGGTTCGATTGACACTCACGCAAGGAAGAAGAGGGTGAGTAAGGCACAAACCAATCATTAATGTATAGAATCCCTCTCATGAGATTGTCTCTGATTATAGTTATGTCCATGAATCAATACTGGAGGACGCTTCGATGTTTGAAATGATTCCAGAGAACAAAGAAATCTCAAAGGATTACGAGAGTACGTATGAGTTGATAGAAAGATCTTCCATACACATTGATGATATATACTGTTGCTCAAGGAATCATAGAGCACGATGATATCAAACCACGGTCTGTTGAAAAATGTCAACAAAGAGCAGATTGGCCTAAATGGAAAGAATCAATCCATGTAGAATTAGATTCTCTGACAAAGAGACAGGTATTTGGTCAGGTAGTGCTAACCCCACCAAGTGTAAAGCCTGTAGGACATAAATGAGTCTTTGTCAGAAAGCGTAATGAGAAGAATGAAGTCCTGAGGTACAAGGCTCGCCTTGTGGTGCAAGGTTTCTCACAACGCCCTGGAATTGACTACGAGGAGACATACTCTCCCGTAATGGACGTTATAACGTTCCGCTACTTAGTTAGCTTAGTAATTTCCGAAGGACTGAAAATGCAGCTCATGGATGTGGTTACTGCATATCTCTCTAGGGATCTAGATTCAGAGATATATATATGAAAAGTGCCTAATGGCCTTACATTACCCAAGTCAAGTGACTCTAAACCACAGAGTGCATTTGCAATTAAGTTGAAACGCTCACTTTACGGATTGAAACAATCCAGACGGATGTGGTATACCCGTCTAAGTGACTACTTGATTGGGAAGGGATATAAGAACGATGAATTATGCCCCTGCGTATTCATAAAGAAAACAAGTTCCGGATTTGCAAATTGTAGTAGTATATGTCATAACTGGTACTCTTGATGAAATAAGAGAAACCGCGAGCTACTTGAAATCTGAATTTGAGATGAAGGATCTTGGGAAAACTCGATTCTATCTAGGTCTTGAACTAGAACACCGAGTTTGTGGAATATTAATCCACCAGTCTGCATATGTCCAAAAGTCAGGCGATATAACATGGACAAAGCACATCCTGCTAGCACTCCCATGATCGATCGAAGTTTGGATGCAAGGAAAGATCCATTTCGTCCAACGGAAGATGACAAACAAGTATTGGGAGCTGAAATTCCCTATATAAGTGCAATAGGCGCATTATTGTACTTAGTCCAATTTACTCGACTAGACATTGCATTCTCAGTGAACTTGTTAGCTAGATTTAGCTCAGCGCCAACGCAGCGTCACTGGAATGGTATCAAGAACATTTTCGATACCTAAAAGGAACCATTGACTTGGGACTGTTCTTTCCCTACAGAGAGACAAGAGAGACCGCAGATGGAACTGCAATCCCTAAAGGAAATGTTGATGGCGAAAACGCCACTCACTACACTAAAACGCCAAATGACGTTTTGGTCGGTTTTGCTGATGCTGGATACGTATCTGACCCACATATCATTCCCAAACTGGTTATGTATTTACCAATGGGAACACGGCTATATCTTGGAGATCAACCAAGCAAACCATTGTGGCTACCTCCTCGAACCACTAAGAGATCATTGTTCTACATGAGGCGGTTCTTGAGTGTGTATGGTTAAGAACTATCATTGCACATATTCGAGGGACTAGTGGTTTGAGTTCTACCACTGAAGAGCCTACTTGCATTTACGAACACAATGCAGCTTGCATCAAACAGATGAAGCTAGGTCATATTAAGGGTGATAACACAAAACACATATCGCCAAAGTTGTCCTACAATCAGCAACAACAGACTCTCCTCAAGATTCAAATGAATCAAGTAAGGTCTGAGGAGAATGTGGCAGATTTGTTCACCAAATCATTGCCTAAGGACACATTTGAGAAACATGTGAAAAGCATAGGAATGCAAAGACTTTCCAAGCTCCCTAGATTAATGTAAGTATCAGGGGGAGGTGTAGACGTCAGGGGGAGTCTAACACACACATGTCATACTCAAATGTAAAAGGTGCGTTGTGCTCTTTTCCTTCGACCAAGGTGTATTTTTGTCCCACAGGGTTTTTATTGTTACTTGGCAAGGTTTTTAGTGAGGCAACAACTCATGCACCATTTCATCTTTGACTTGGCACAAGGGGGAGTGTTAAAGGAAAAACATATTGTGTGCCTTCGTCAAAGTGATTGACGGAGAGGGAATCAAGCAATTACCGATTAACATCAATCAGCAGGGATTACGAACCAATCAGTAGTTAATGTCATCATTGTAATTGTTCTTTCCATTGTAATTCTCTCCCTATATAAAGGGGTTATGAAATGAAATGAGTAGACCAATTTCAATCCATTTTTACTTTTACAGTTATGTCTTCTTTTAAGCATAGCTAGGTTTAGGTTTTAGGCTACGTGCTGGCCTTCTTTTTCAGTGAAAAGATTCGGTTCATGAGTTCATGACTTTTATTGTACATTTTTATGGTTTCATAATTCTAGTCTTTTCGTCAATGGTTTTGTTAGAGTGAAACTAAATTTACTTAGATGATATCTCTTCTTGTCATGCTCAAAAGGGTGTACTATCGATCATATCTAATTTTTTTTTTGAAGGGATCATGCATGTGTAATTGTTCTTATATATTGTTGTCTCTCTCAAAAAAAAAAAAGTTGGAGAAAGAAAAGTTGTTTTGGTTAATAATTAGAGGGGAAATTATTACATGGTCCCGGACCATAGTACACGTGGTGGTCCGGAATAGTGCTACATATACTAAATTTTAATACCAATATATGTGGCATCTAAGGCAATTGTCATTGCCTTGGTTTAGTAATCAAGGCAATGACAATTGTTTGCTGTAGAATTTCTGAATTGACTAAACCAAGGCAACGACAATTGTTTGCTGTAGAATTTCTGAATTTTCCAATTTTCTGCAGAAAGTAGTTTGTGTTCTATAATTGATTTTGGTTTCATGTAAAGAAGGTCCGAGTCCGACCATCCGACAATTAGAGAACCAAGCATTCCTGCATTTACTACCTTTATTTCATTAGAAACCTAGCTTTGTTAATTACTGATATCTTTCTCTAAATTTTGCTACAGAACTTGGGAATTAAAATCAACACCTAAATTCATCAATGGGCTTTTCAACTTCTCCACCTCAACAGTACTAGGAACTCGGATTTTCAACAACTTCAAGGGTTGGTAATCGAGGCCTTCACAGTTTCACCAAGTGTTTTTCTCCCAATTGCTTAGTTCATATAAGAGCAAAATGGCAGTTAACGTCAATAGGAATATAAGAAGTTGGTGAATTATTAAAGAAGAAAGAAACAGCCTGAGAGAGTCGGTACTATGCAGAATAGTAGGGTTTTTTTTTTTTTTTTTTTTTTTTTAACACTGCAAAATGGTAGTTCATGTCAAAGGGAATTTGTTGTATATAATGTTGTACTTAATTGATACAAGTTCAAATTTTGGCATATTCTAACTCAATGATATAGTTCCTGACCATAAAAGATGAAATATGATGTAGAAATATTTTTTTTCCAGCACACTAATTGTGAAGAGTTGAATTAAGTATATACATTTGCTCTTAAGCGATTTTCTTATATATAGTATCACTATGAGATACTTATATATAAGAAAATCGCCACGGCTTCTTGGACACCTACATGTCGATCATCTTCTAATAACTTTAAACTCTTAAGCGTGCAACACAACCTTTGAAATACATGTTTATCCATGCGAAATGAGTTATATATTCTATCTGGATGTCCATTCAGCAACTCTTGCACATATTCAGCTCCAGATAGAATCGATGTATGGCAAGGAACCTTGTCTATGTATGAAGACCAATAATCATAAATGTTCATACAAATGATCATGTGTTGTGCCATTTCGTCTAGTTCTGAAGAACTATCCGAGTCACTATCTTCCATGTCTATAATCATCTTTAGTAACTACTAAAAAAATTCAAACAAATAGTGAATTCAAAATATCCAATAACACATAAGGTATAAAATCAATGAATAGCATCGAATATTTATTTGAATACGAACATTAACAAGAATCAAAAGTTCACCAAGGTAAAAACATGAAATACGAAACAAAATGACAATTTATGCAATGAAGACAAACATCAAGCAAGTTAACAAAACAACCACAATGTAGACAATAATTCTAGAGATTAGCTAGCCAAGCTCTCCTTCTTTCATCTGACATGGAAAGAAAGAGCCTCCTCCATTCAACAATTATAAGCTTATCCATCATTTTGATAAATGTGGCATGATCAATGTCTCCCAATGTTTCCACAATTTGCACACACTCTTCAATGGAGTACTTCTCCTTATTCTCTTCAGTATTTTTTTCTTTTCTTTGTTGTAGCTTTTCTTTCATCACCTCACCACAAATTTCTAAGTAGGCTTCCATTTTGTCCTATTTCTTTGTACGACGCTCTGGAGCTAGAGCCTCTGTCATAGCCTTTCTTTTTCCTTTTGTCTCAATTTGAGCATTATTAATATTGAAATCCTCATCAAGATTGATATGAACTCCATTATTAAGAAACTTGTTATCTAACTCGCGCTCTTCATTTGAATTGGGAGGGAGTTGGCTAGAGGCATAATGTAGTTGATCCGTTGCAGTAGTAGTGTTAAATATTTCCCCTAAAATTTCATAATGTTCCAACCTTTTCTTACGATATGGCTTCACTCCTGGCACTCTCTACAACGAAAAATGCATATTACATATAGCAAAATAAATACTGAAAACTCAATAAGCAAACAATGGATTAACACTAAATTATTGTTTAATTCTAAATTTACCTTAATATATGTAGCCCATACTTCCTCTGATGCAGTAACAATGTTCGCAATAGGATCCCACCCAAATCCGGTATGCTCAATCAAATCAGAAAATTCACGGTGTTTTTTGCGTAGTCTATTGAATTTAGACTTTAGTTGTGGCACAACATATCTTTTTGTACTTTCAGCAAACAGCTCATCACTTATTTCTACCCAAATTTTCTTTTTGAAAGTGGATGTTTGCATATCTCATTTTTTCACATGCTCATGCAAAATACGAATGAATTTTCCTTCATTCTTAGCAGACCATTCGGCTTTGTCACCAACTTCCATTTCATTAGAGGCCATATTCCTTGAATGAAAATGAGATGAAAATTACACAGATAAATATATTTCAGTAACTTAATCCCACAACATAATCGTTAGCCTTCTACTGCACTCAACCATCCTAAACCCTAAAGCCTACTCAGAACTGCAAGCTTAAAACGTTCAAGGCAATGGATCCAAAAAGAGAATAGCTAAGTAGAATGAAATCATTAAAACCAGAAGGCACAAACACAAAGGAGTGTAACACACGAAATCAATAGGACCTCATGAAGAAAAAACCAAACAGAACAGAATACAAAAGAAGGGAAATAAGAAACAAACAAGCTGGAAACTAACAACAGAACTGCAGACTGAGGAAGCATCATAAAAAAGAAATATAGTACTGATTGTAGTTTCTTTAGGTTCATCTGCTAGTGTTTTGTTTTAGTAAAGATGTCAACCCACATTGAAAATTAATAAATATGTTTCTACCATGTAAGGGAACGACAGAGTCCATAAAAATCATGAAACATGAAGCCAAATGCATAGTTTCCATCAACCAAGCAATCTCATAAATTCATAAGTGTCCAAATTACCTATCAAAAGCACCTTTTTGAATAAACTATCTTGGGGATTAGTATTATCTAACACATTTGACAAACTGAAGATCCTTGGTTTTGTTTTGTAACATGCTGGGCTTAATCTAATAACAAAAATATCTTGCTTTTGACACACTATGTCAGGAACTAAAGAGATGACATATGGACGAGTGTTCACATATCAAATAAGAAGGATTGTAAGCAAATAAGAAATAGTATTATTGCTATCAAATCAGGATATTATTGTGAGGCATATTTCTGGGCAAAGCTTTTTCAATGAATAGAGAGTAGCATTTCAGAATCAACATAAACAATGACTTATAACTTGCCAACTTTGATTATTCAATTGTAATGGTAGTTGGTTGTTTTACCAGGAAGCTGATGAGGCAAACAAACAATTTAAATATATGATAGGGATTGTTCTTGTAGCATATGCAATAGTATGCAAGAGACTTAAAGAAAGGGGTTCCATATACAAACAGGAATAATTAGACTAAAAGAAGTAAATCCGTTTCAAATAACATTTTTCTCTGCAGAAAAATGCATTCAGGAGAAGACTATGCGGTTACGTTGTCAACTTATCATCATGTAATTTCAAGTAATAGCTCAGATATAGAATTGTGGGTTTGTATGCCTAGAAATTTTGTATTAGTGAAGGCTGGATCTCTTATGTTTTACTTTAATAGTATTAACAGATGGGTATTACTAGTAAGACTTATCATCTAGCAACGTTCAGGCTGGGGCATGTGATATAAATGGTAATCATATGATATATATCCACTTTGAACAAAAGAACAAAATAACAGTCAATAGAACAAAAGAACAGCCCTAGAAAAATCCAAATCATGTTCCAAGCTTTATAAAAAACCCCTAAACAAAAAGCAAAAGAATACCAGGGGCAGTAGCATCAAAACGAGTGTGGGTAGAGAGGCCGCCTTTGCTTCTGCCTTCCTACCTGGTTTTGGCAGTAACACATCAATAAATTCATAAAATTTAACAAAAATTAACATGTTTTCGACAGCAAATTCAGAATGAGGAAAAGATTGAAGTAAATTCAAGATTTAGGAGAAGACTATCATACCTAGAGCAGTAGAGTCCAAACGAAGCTCTGCTTCCTGAAGAAGATGAACGCGACTAGATATGGATTGTCAGAGAACAATGAATCGATGAATATATACAGCCTTTGGGCAAAAATTTGCCGTGCTCTCATCCCGCGCTGCAATCTTTTATGGAAACAAGAAATCCCGCTCTTCTCTTTCAGCATCCCGCGTTTCACAAATTTAGGATTCTGTTTTCAAAGAATGAAGGATACGCTGATAAATCGTTTTGGAACTAAAATTGATTCTGTATTTAAGATAGAGTTTTCATCGGATTAGGAATTCAATTTGCCAGACGGTTGTTTTAGGATTTGTAAAATAGAAAACTGTTTCCAAAAACAATACCGAACGCGCCCTAAATTGCCTGAAAGGCGAGGTGTTTTATGTGGCATAGTATGAGCAGAAATGTATTATTGGAGTAGTTTTCTGTATTATTCTTAATCTATGAACCGGGGCATACTACTAGTATGTTTCCATATTTCAAAGAAAAAAAAAAAAACAAATCAGTACCCCCACAACTAATAATCTAACTCTCAAATTCCGACAAACAATTGATCAGTTGAAAACTATAAAAGAAAAAAGAAAAAAAAGAAAAAGAAAAACAACACTAAAATTTGTTAAGAAGCAATCGAATGTGGAAGAAAAAGAAAAACCAATACCTGGTAAAAATATTTTAACTGAAAAAACCCTCTCCATAAAAGGTGCAGATTTTTGAAAAATGCGTACCAGAGTCCTCCCCCGGTTTTCGTCCCTAAACGACATCAAGAAAAAGAGTGAAGACGTCTCAGACGAACGCGCCCGCCCTCTTCATCAGTCCATTACGTCTCGCGAGCGAAACCCTAGTTCCACAATTTTGCGGGCAAAGGAAGAACATCGTCCATCCATTTGCTGTTTGATTCTCTGAATCTGGAATTTGAAATAATCGGTGAGTGTTTTCTGTTGCTGCAGCATCGTTTGAAATGTTTTGATTTTAGTTTTGTTCCAATTGTTACTCCCTAATTCTTGATCCTCTTGTTTTGGATTCCTAGATTAATCAGAATTATAAAGAAAAAGAAAACTTGCTGGATTGTAGTTTCTGCATAAAGAAGGCTAGGGATAGAGAAATTGAGTTTTTTTTTTGTTGTTGAAATTTTAGAGAAAAAACTATAAGATTGAAAGAAAGAACTAATATGTAACCTCTTAATCGTTTCTCGCTTTCCGGAATTGGTACTTGTTGAGAAACCAAACTAAGAATAGTGACCAGAAAGAAACTGAGTCTGAGAGCCAGAAGTAAATGAGAATAAAGAAAAATTGACTAGAGAGAGAGAGAGAGAGAGAGAAGAAAACGAAGGCTATAGTTTTGCCTTGTCCTTGCCTCCAGCCCTGTTCATTGCTGGTTTGAGCTAATGCTGAGAAGGGAGCTTGAGTTTTTCTCATGGTATGATCCCTTCACAGACCTAGTCAGGTTGTTCGTTGGAACCCTCATCTCGTGAGTCCAAGGGTAGACAGTAATATCTTTCATTTTTACGATATCATTGAAAATGTAGTTCACTATGACTAAGAGGTTGCTATGTTTTTTACCCACATCTTGATTAATTGTTGCTGGATGAAGTGCAGAGCAATTATATCCCCAGTATTCTCTCTCTCTCTCTCTCTCTCTCTCTCTCTCTCTCTCACGCACACACACACACACGCGTACATCTCGAGCTTTTGGATATTAAATTTTAACTTTTTTCTTATAATGTGGAAAGGATGAAACTATGTATTCAAGGGCTGATGTGGAGGCCTTCCAGGCTGCAATGAATAAGGACATAGAAGGAAATGTGTCTACTTCCCAGCTGTCTGATTCGCACACTGGTACTTCTTAACCCTCTCCTTGATTCAAAGAACTAAATCATAGAACAATTGCAGATACTCTGTGAATCTTGGTTGGAATTAATAATTTTAATTGTGTTGGTCTAACTGTTGTAAAGCATGAGTGGCTTTCATCTGTTTTTCTATCATTTCAGCTTTCATGACAATCTTATGGATTCATGTTCTGTGGGTTGCTTAAGGTCCCTATGTAACTAACTGGCATAGGAAAGGCGGCTCTTAGTTTTGCTAACCCCTGAATTGTGATTGGTTGACTTTCACTATTACATAACCAGGATATTTGCAGATTTCATTTTGTTTTTTGATTAAATCTGTAATGACAGATGTTGCTCAAAAAGATCCTGTGGAGATGTTCAAGATAAATTGTTTATGAAGCATAGTTCTTATGGTAAACTAATGATTCTTTGATGCTTCCCAATGATTAAACAATGTGTTTACATAGATTGGGTGAAAATCTAGTTCTTCTTTTTCTATTGAAATCAATAAACCAAAAATCTAGAAATAGAATTATTTTCTTATACCAGTCAGAAAATCTTTAAAACACTGCCAATTTTTCACTGAGAATTATGCAAGTTCACTATATAACTAACTAAACATACAGGACAAAATATCTTTACCCATTACCCAGCTTGAAATAATCTGAAGGACCTAGACAGAGAAAAGGAACAAGATTTGGGAGAGAGAGTGTTCGAACAATTCAAAAAACTCAAATCGACAATATTTGAATTAAGGTCTCATGAGTTGGTAACTGAGCTCGAACAAAGAGAATTTATATCAGAGTTATCTGGAATATTACTTTATCATTACTTTTTGGTTGCTGGACTGTACAATAATTCCTCTATTCTTCCACTGAGTTTGGACTTTGGACTATGGGCTTAGAACTTGAGAAACCAGGATGTTGGTGAGTATATCTCTATATTATCAGTTTTGCTGGTTTCACCTAAACCCGACAAGAGAATGTGATTGCTGGGAGTGATCAGTGGAGGTCTCTTGTATATCATTCTCGAGGCAATTGATGGACAACATTTTTGTCCTCAATTCATTTTGCTATTCTGTAATATGGAAAGCTAAAGTTCCTCCTCAGGTAAGGGTGTTAGCTTCTATTATTCCTCATGAAAGGTTAGTCATATGGTTTATAGGGGAAGAGCTGCTGGTTTTGTACCCCCTCATGTGTAATATGTAAAGATGGATAGAGTCTCTACACCATTTTTGTTTTTTCAATGTATGGTTGCATTAGCTCTGTGGAGAAGTTTTGTAGGGAGTCTAACCTGAGTTGGGACAGGACAGTGGGTTGTCTGTCCGTGTTGCATGAAAAGTAAGGTTAATTGCTATAGTATTGAACTTTTCCACCTGAAATGTTAGACCAGCCGCCAAGTTGACTAGTTTCCCGTTTTTCTTATGATGGCCGGTTGCATTATCTCTGTGAAAAAGGTATCTACAGAGTCCATGGTGAGTTGAGGCTGTCCATGGGTTGTGTGACCCTGTTGCATGAACGGCAATGTTGCTTGCTATAGGTTTGTACGTTTTCCACCATTTTGAAATGTTACACACTGGCCATCAAGTTGATTAGTTTCCTATTTTCTCTAGGGTTGAATGAGACATTATAGTATTGAGAAGTTAATATGCTAAACCGGCATGCAAGATTATGTAGACTATCAAGATCTCACAATTCAACAGTAGGCAATCTTACTGTTATAGGTACTTTTCTGGTGGGCTGGAATTTCGGCTTTAGAAGAAATCTAAATGATGAAGAGGATAGTGAGTTGTCATCTTTGCTGGTGGTGTTAGAAAGAGTTCATTCGAGCGATTCCAATCAGGATGCTAGGAGATGGATGCTCGAATAATCCGGAGTCTTCTCTTGCAAATCTTTTCACTGTTTCTTGTCTGAGAACTCTGCAGATTCGAGCTTTACTCCTGCAAAGTTTCTCTGGAAAGCTGAGGTTCAATTAAAATCTTGGGATGGCTTGTGGCGCACGGAAGAGTGAATACTTGTGATGTTCTACAAAGAAGGAGCCAAATTATTTTTTCTCCCCCACTGTGTGTACTGTGTAAGTCGCAGGGAGAGACTGCTGATCATTTCATGCACGGTGAAGTTATTGTGTCTTTGTGGAAAAATCTCTTTAGGGAGGCTGGAGTGATGTGGGAGAATTCAGTAGGAAGTGTTGATTTGATAAGCCATAGACCTTTTGCTTCTTGCAAAGGAAAAAGGTCAAGGTCCTTTGGGGTTGTGGGGTTCTCGTTGGTTTTGATGGAAAGAAATAAAAGAATCTTTAAAGTCTATAGAGGTGAAGAGGTGGGATTACTTTGGGAGAGAGTTGGGTTTTGGGCGTCTCTTTGGGCTTATGTTTCTGGGGAATTCAAGAACTATACCTTTTCTTCTATCTTATTAGATTGGAAAGCAGCTTTAGTCTAGGCTGTTTGCCTAAATTCTACTCTATGGACTCCTTGTCCACCATTTTGTACGATGCTTTTCTTGATGTTTCAATAAAAAGCCCCTTTTTTTTAAGTGGCATGCGTGGGATAAGTTTTATAGGATCTATGCAATTTCTCTAGTATTAATGTGTGCCCCTCAAATTTTGTGAAAATGACAATCACAGTACAGAATTAGAAATGTATTGTTAACTTGTGTTACATGATTATGAACAAAACATCTTCAGAACATCTGTGTCTTTGATATTATATATGCACCCAATTTTTTGAACTTCTTAAATTGGTTAAACAAACTTACAGTGAATTTATTTCAAATTTTTTTTTTTCTCATAAGCATTTTGTTGTTTCACTCTTGGATCTTTTATAATATTTCAGTAGTTTAGGACCTTTGGTGTCGACATTGA
The DNA here is from genome assembly GCF_002994745.2 of Rosa chinensis. Classification (NCBI taxonomy): domain Eukaryota; kingdom Viridiplantae; phylum Streptophyta; class Magnoliopsida; order Rosales; family Rosaceae; genus Rosa; species Rosa chinensis. Next base: position 16,713,937 of record NC_037088.1, on the reverse strand, counting down.
TTTTCTGTACCCTTATCATTAGTTTGTCTCTATTTGTCATCAATCATCATCATCATCTGAAATAGCAGAAGTGGTTTCAAACGGATGCATTTTTAAATTACTAATTTCCAAAGCATTGTAGTACATTTCAACCATAAACAGTTAATTCCTCTACAATTAAAAAAGATTGAAGAGTTACCTGGTGCTATGCAAAGATCTTTAGGTAAATTCCATGGGTTTTTATGTTCATACTCAAAACTCCTTGTTCATACATGACGTCTGCTAGTAAATGATGCAGCTGTTTCCTCTCAACGAAGCAATCGTACCTCTATTCAGCCATTACAGCAGTTTCATGCTGCTAGCCAGGATGGGTGTGCAGCTTCTCGAATTCGACATAACCAAAAGATTCTGCACCAGCAAGGACTGCATTCATTTGGACTGGAGCCAAAATCACAGCAGTTCATTGCTGATTATAGACAACAAAACTACGATACTTCTGAGGAACTCAATCAGTTTCCTTTGCTTCAAGAAGGTGATCTCCAAAAAGGACAAGGAGAACAAAATACCAGCCAGATTTTTGAAACAATTGTAATGTCGATTCCGCAGAAAAATCCAATTTCAACACAGCAGGACATAACATCTAATCCAGAAAGTGAATTTCAGTATTTGAAGCTTCCGAAGATCGGTAGTCAAAAGGAAATGATCACAGAGCAGTCAAACACCCCAATACCATCTGACATATTACTACCTTGCTTATTGTCTCGTGTTGATAGAAACAGAGGCTTGCAACTTACCACTCTATATGGTAAACTTCAGGTAAAAAAGAAAAATTTGTTTGTTAAGGTGTTGTGTGTTTTGTTGTTTTTGCTGATCACCGCACTCTTCTTACTTTCAAGAAAAAAGAACTTTCCGGAACTGATTTTTTCCGTCAAATAAGACGTGTTGTTGGGGAGCAGATGCTCAGATCAACAGTAATGGAAATACAGTTACAGGTAAGTACAGAATGCATTTCATTCTACTTTTCCAACTTAATTTTGTGTTGAATTCTGAACAAAGCTGTAAACCTTCAGATGAAAAGCTTGCAGCCTGCTCCTGAACGCCAGTTATCGCCTCTTGCTCAACTACCTCCACGGATGTTTTCTATCAGTGCAGGTTCTACACAGTTGACTGATCCTCCTTCATTCTCACAATATCAGAGAGGCGCTAACCCTGCCACAGACCTATCAGACATTTCCTCCTCAGCAGTTCAAGTGCAGGTTGATTCAAGCCATTCCGTTGTTGAAAACAGTGCTAAAAATCTGATGGACACTGGAAATCGGTCAGATTCTCATGGAATGCAATTAAGTCAAATGTCTTCTTCCTGCACACGCGCTGCTTATCCTAAAAGGAAATGCTCCTCAGCATCCACGCAGGTACTTAATGAGAAGCGGCAACAACAATTGCACTACCCACAATCATCGGTTGCCATGTATGCAAATACCAGCGGTAAGTATCTTTAGTTTTCAGGGACAAATGTCAATAGCTTCACATTGCCTCTCAAACAGAAACCTCATATTTCAGAAGGCAAATTCCACAACTTCAAAACATGGTTTCAGGTCAGTCAGGTGGGGAAGCACAGGAAATGAACATTATTGGTGTATCCAAATTAGTGATGCAAAATTCTGTGTTAGAACCTAATAGACTGCAAGGTGGATCTCATTTTCACTTTACAAATAATTCAACGTTACCGCAGAATCCAGTTGCTTGGCAATCCTCAAATAGAGGACAGAATTTTGGTCTTTTGTCCTCAATGGCTTATGTAGACCGGGGACCAGATGATCGGGCTTCTGATCAACAGCAGAAACCCCCATTAAATTCACAGGGATTGCCTTCTGTTTCTGCTCCACAAGTTGAACCAGAAAATGTATCGCCTGGAATATCAACAAATGAGTCTTTTGAGAAGCATTCTTTAAAATCTACAAGCATAGTGCCTTCATCAGCAGCAACAACAGTTCCCACAAAACCTGTTTCTCCTCCCATAACAACACAAGTCGGTGCTAATTTCACGGTAATTTCATTCTTGTCATCTATGGATCTTGTTACATATTTTATTTGGTACGTTGTGATGCAGAAGCTATGCTATTTTCCTTTTCTTTTCTTTTTTGTCAATAAACATAAATTTTATAGAAAAAAATTACAAGGGAGAACAAGAATTCCTCAGAGGCTAAAAATTTTCAAAACAAGAACACTAATCATGACATTGCAGCTTTCCAATTTAGTAGGAAGGCTGAAAGAAAATATCATCTGCTTGGTAATGGTAGTAAAAACATGCGTTTTTGATGTAGACGCCATGCTTTTATTGATGTTTTCTGATAATTTTTATTTAAAACTAACTTTAGAAATACATACATGACCTGTGGGTTGGTAATGGTAGTAAAACAGGAGATATCTACTTTGCATCTGTCTTCTAATTCATATTAGTTTCTCTATGTTAGTACAGGAAAGATTTATTTCTAAAATCACAAGAGTGGGCAAAAAGATGGCCACTTCAAAGAGAACAGAAGAAAAGCACTAGCTAATACTGAAACTGAACCAAACAAAACACAACACCTAAAGCATAGCAGCTTGCCAATTTAGCTAAAAATAAAGTCCAAAATTCTGTAGAAACAAATCCAGAACTGAGGACTAAAACCAAACTACATTCTGTAACTCCTTGGTTCCATTTCCAGCAAACTCTTCAACGATGGTTTGTTTGCTTTCAGTTTCCACCTGCCAACCATCCATGCTAGCCAAACAAATGAACTTGCTTAACATTTATGCTTCTCAGAAAGCTGAGAAAAGCAGTCCCTAGAAATTACTTAGTTTACTTTACTTCAGCATTAATTCACAGGAAGTGAACATATGCTTTCACTTTCAAGTCCAATACACAATAAAAGGGGTCTCATAGATAGCAAATTGGTCCAGACCTGTTTACTCCCTGAGAGAAGGAACAGTGTATGAATTGAAAATTGCAAGTGGCTCACTTGTATACCTCCTCTACCAACTTGCAGTTCCTCAACAACCTCATTCCTTGCCATCTCTAACAATCTGCTCAGTACATCCACTGCAAGATTGAACAAGAAAGGTGTTTTGTTGTTTTGTGTTCTTGTGCGCCCCCCCCACCCCTCCCCCTCCTCTTTTCCCTGGGGGGGAAGCTCTCATATCCTCCATCTACATTTTCCATTATTCTAATTGACTTAGACGTCCAATTATCCATTCACAACTGGCATTAGTGAAAATGGCTCAATTTAATTCATGTGCACTTGCTCATGAGTCACAAGATGGTATTAGATAACTGGAGGTGCCGTAATACGTTAAACTCATCACATGTTTTGTTGTGCCTCTGAGGTCCTGTCATTCAATTTTGCAACAGTATATCTCTACTTTTGTGTTTGATCTACTTGATGTAGTTTTCTTTCTATGGAAATATATTTGTTATCCAAATATATAAATATTAACAACTAACACCTTTGCTGATTCCCTAATTCCACCAGTTAGGCCCTCATATTCATTCCAGAATTTCTCTTGCTGGAGTTGATAGTGGAACACCTCCAGGGAACGCTTTTATTGGCAAAAAGAAGCCTCGTAAAGCAGTTGGTTCTTCATCACAACCAACAAGGTTAAGTTTGTTGTTGTATCATAGTCAGGACCTAAGAGTGATTTCAATTGCTTCCTCCTTATAACTTTCTCGAAGTCCTCACACATTGTGTTCTGGATTTTCTACAGTAAGAAGCAAAAAGTATCTGGAGCTTTTTTGTATCAAAGCATTGAGCAGGAAAATGATGTCATTGCTGTTAGTTGCATTAATCTTAGGGTACAGTATCATATCATTTTCAATTCATTCCCTGTTATCAATTCATTCCATCATGATCATTTTTGATATTCTTGATTTAAATAGGAAGAGGAAGAGCAGCTTCTTTCTGGTCCCCAGGAGGATTCTCGAGCTTCAGAAGCATCAGGACAAGCTGTGCAAGAAGAAGAAGACGAGAGGATGATTTTGCAGAAGATTCCCTTGATGAAAAAATTGACAGAAATCGGTTATTATTCTAAACTTTATCTCTTTATCATTGAGGTCCACATCTCTTATAAAGTTTGCTCCTGTCATGAAAGCACAAACCCTGATTTCTGGTATTTCTACATGTTTGTTCCAGTGGTCAGATGTGGGTTGAAAAATATAAGGAATGATGTGGAACGATGCTTGTCACTGGTAAGGCACTAGCTACGTTCGTTTTTGTTGTCATGAAGTTTCAAGGTATCTTAGTCCAAGAATTGAATCAACAGTGTGTGGAGGAAAGAATGAGGGGACTAATAAATAATTTGATTGGATTGTCAAAGCAGGTTTGTCTTCATTTCTTTCTTGCTCTTGAACACTAGCTCCCTTGCATTATATATCCTGACCATTAGTGACTGTCCTTATGCCAGCGAGTGGATGCTCAGAAACCAAGATGCCACACTATTACTACCTCGAATGTTCAACTGCAAATTATGAATCTCAATTTGGCAGCTAGGAAAGAATGGCAGGTGGAGGAACAAGCGGTCCAGAAGCTTAGTGAAGTTAGTGTCTTTTATGCATTCTTCTTATACCAGTGTGATACTTTTGAATATGTATTTGCAGTTAATTAGTTCCAAGTGTTGAATATGATTTCATACAGCCTGATGTTAACAATGGAGTCAACCACAGTAAGGACAAAGATCAAGGTTGTTCTAAATTGTTTAAGGTATGAGGATTCTGCTGCATTATTTGTTTCCTCTCCCATGATGACATGAGTTGAGTCGATGTCATGTTCTGTGACCTTCTGCTTGATCCAGGCAAATAAAGAAGAAGATGATAAAATGAGTACAACAGCAGCAAATGTTGCGGCCCTTGCTGCTGTTGGAGGAGATGACATGTTGTCAAAATGGAAACTTATCGCTGAGCGAGCCAGGAAAAAGCGTGAAGGTGGGTTTAATGCTCCATCTGTGTCCCAGGATGTGAACCACAAGCCCACAACAGCGGGAAGAATTATGATGTACAATCAAGTAGCAGAGAAAATGCGGGATGGAGCTGGTAATCGTCATTAAATTGAATTGTTCGTCAATTTCTGATTTCTTCCAGCTTGTGTTTAGATATTATTACTGCTGCGCCTACTTGATTCAAATGGACTCTATGCCATTCTAGTTGGTTCATTCTCATGCCGATTCGACAAACTGTAGTAAAGGGGATTTAGTGCCAGTGGAGAATGTACACACTTTGGATCGGCATGAGTAACACAATACAATTCCTCATCTTATAGAAGTTTTGAGTTGGCATATATTCCTTTACAGTCAAATCCCAGATACTTAAACCTTCAAGAAGGAAAGCTTATCAAATGCCAGGCCCATACAAATGAACAATTTGCTTCAATTTTCCCTTTCAGTTGGGTGGACAGTAGACCTAATAGCAGATTTTTGACTTCGGTCAGTCTCTCAGTCTTTCTCCTAAACCCTATTTCTCTAAGTCAAGCATCATCTCTCCTTATTTCAATTTCTATTGCTTGAATTTGGAAGGCTAAATTTCCATCAAAGGATCTGTGGCATGAATTGTCTTTGGAAGGTAATTAAATGTCGAAGATTTTGAAGTTAATAAGTTTTATTTGTGCTGATGAACTTATGGTTTAGACCAAGGAAGAAGTAGAATTTTGAAGAGTTTGGGGAGGAGGAAGTGGATGGCCTGGATATGGTTAGTTATTTAACATCAATGTGAAATTTATATCATTTGATAGCGTCTGATTATTGGATATACCTTTACTCATGCATCAAGTTTCGAAGGTGGCGGTCTCTTGAATTTTATGTATGCACCAGTGATGTGTTGTTGTATTGCTATTTTTGTGTTGAGCTTGGGTTTTGATAATGGTTTTAGCAGCTAGTAGGGTAGAAATACTGCACTTTTTTTTTCCCTAAAGAAAAAAATAAAATGGACAGCTTGTCTACTATGCTTATATCTTTAAATTCAGTGTAGTGAAAACTCTTGATCCCATGAAAAAAGTGCCATTTTCGTATGGACTTGGTTCTATCTAGTTGATTTGTGCTAATTCTTGGATTCTATAATTCCCACTAGTCTCATTCTGAACTCATCTTAGATATTCAATTTCTTGGAGTGACCTAGATATAAGTCTGACGGCTTTCTGCATGTAAATCCTATTTGTTTATCTCAGCAGCTGAAATAGGGCAGATGTACTGTGCATCTGGGTGTCAAATGGGGTTATAGTTATTTGCTCCCAAAAATCAACTTAATATTATTTGTTGTCATCTTTATTTTCTTTTATTGCTTTGGAAAATTCTTCTCTGATATATATATATATATATATATATGAGCACACAATCCATGTCAGGATGATAGAATCATATTCCTTTAATACAAAGGTCTTTGTCTAACAGCTTTGGTGGAGAATGTAATGACTAGTTTTGTTGTTTTGTTTGGTTGTCCATATTTAGTCATTCTATATCTACTCTGTTATGCTTTGGTTAATTTCATTTTCTTTTAGCAGGGACTATAAGAAATTTTGGAGAAAACCAAGTTGTCATGCCCCAAACAAGGGTGGTGCGTAGTATATCAGTAAAAGATGTGATTGCTGTTCTAGAACGGGAACCTTGGATGTCAAAGTCTCCTCTGACGTATCTCTTATATGAGAGAAACCGTTCTGATATCACTGTTGAAGACTCCAAATTGCTAAATACAGTGCCTATCATATCCTAGCCATCGTTGGTCTTAAAGAAAAAGACACTGAAGCAACCTGTCATTTCTAGCTCAGCCATAAGGTTCGCCCTAGTTATGATATATGTCCCTTGGAGTAATCTTGTTTATCCTGCTCAGTAAGTTTGATGAACCATGCAAGGATTGTGCTTCTCCACGGTTTAGACTTACTGAACCATGCAAGGATTGTGCTTCTCCACGGTTTAGATTTAAACACATTGCTGATTTGAAGTGTACAGCTGGCTATTGTTAGTTTTATTTTGAGTAGTTTCTTTCACGTATGGATTCTCCACAGTTTAGAAATGTGCAGTTCTTTGAAATCTGGACCCTGTCTGGGGTTGAATGTGTTGAAATTGTATTTCCTTGATTTGTGCATTTACAATGTTTACAATATATAGGAGAAGCAGCATCAGTTTTGCAATGCTGTAATAACTAAATTTATAACAATATCAAAACTGATCCTAGATTGATGCACAGCAATATATGCTACAGCTATCTATATTTATAACAATATCAAAACTGATCCTAGATTAATGCACAGCATTATAGCCATATCAATGGCTAGTGATTGAGGAAGATTGAGTATCTTTAACATCCCCCCTCAAACTTGACAGGCCTGGACGGACAAGTTTGCTGGTGAAAAGATGTCAAGACTTGTGAAGTGGCTTTGTGAGTAAGTCAGCTGGCTGATCTCTGGAAGGAATGAAGCAAACTCTGTGACTTCCACGAGCAACTTTTTCACGCACATAGTGGTAGTCAAGCACAATGTGCTTGGTGCGGGCATGGAACACCGGATTGGAAGCCATATATGTGGTGCTGAGATTATCACAATGAAGTAAAACTGGAAAATCGATTGTGGCACCAAGCTCATACAGTAAATAACCAACCATGTCGTTTCAGCACTAGCATGAGCAAGAGCTCTATATTCGGACTCAGCACTAGAACGTGCTACCGTAGGTTGCTTTTCAGAACACCAAGAGATGAGATTGGAACCGAGATACACAAGGTAGCCAGATGTAGACCGACGAGACGCTGGACAACCAGCCCAATCTGCATCAGAGTAAGCTGAAAGATGAACTGGTTGACATTGAGGAGTGAACAGCAACCCATGACCAAGGGAGCCCTTGACATAACGAAGGATACGTTTGACAGCGATGAGATGGGGAACACGAGGCTGACTCATAAATTGAGAGACCAAGTTAACAGCAAAAGCAATGTCAGGACGGGTGATTGTGAGATATTGCAAAGACCCAACAAGCTCACGATACAATGTAGGATTCTCAAGGAAAACCCCATCAGTAGGGTGAAGATCAAACTTGGCAGACATGGGCGTACTAACAGGCTTGCTAAGCAAAAGGTCATGTTTAGAGAGAAGATCATGAGCATACTTAAGCTGATTAATATGCAGCCCATGATAGTGTTTTGTAACTTGTAATCCCAAAAAATAATGCAAAGGACCTAGATCCTTAATGTCAAAACCACGCCCAAGGTTATCAATAAAGGATTGAAGCAGCTGATCATTGCTGCCCGTAACAACAATGTCATCTACATAGAGCAGAAAAAATATCTGATGCAGGCCATGATGATAGATAAACAAAGAGGAATCTGCAAGACTCTGAGAGAACCCAACAGAAAGAAGAAAGGTGCTCATAAGCTGAAACCAAGCACGGGGTGCTTGTTTCAAGCCATAAAGAGCTTTGTTTAATTTGCAGACATGACTAGGCCTAGACTGATCAACAAAACTAGGGGGCTGAACCATATACACATCCTCAGTAAGAAAACCATGAAGGAAAGCATTTTCAACATCTAATTGGCGAAGGGACCAACCACGAGACACAGCAATCGTAAGGACTATACGAATAGTTGCAGGCTTAATGACTGGACTATAAGTTTCACCGTAATCAATACCTTGCTGTTGATGGAAGCCCTTGGCGACAAGACGAGCCTTGTACCGCTCAACAGATCCATCAGACTTCCGCTTCACCTGAAAAACCCATTTGCAACCCACTGTATTCTGTGAAGAAGAAGGAGGCACTAGAGTCCATGTGTTGTTTTTCAACAAGGCATTGATCTCCTCTATCATGGCAGCAAGCCATTCAGGTTTCTGAGAGGCCTGAGAGTAACAAGTAGGTTCCACAATATCAACCAAGTGAAGGAGAGCACGAGGAATCGGGTATCGTACTGTACCATCTGTCAGTGCTCGGGTTTGGACAATGCCATCCCGAAGTCGGGTGACCATTGGATGCGATGGGGCGGGGGCCGGTGGAGGAGCCGTGACCGGTGGATGAGGAGATGGAGCTGGGATCGCAGCGGGCGAATTAGAAAGAGGAGATGAAGGTGCTGCAGGCAGTAAGGATGACGAATGATAGGAAGCTGCGTCGGGGGACGCGGAGGCTGGAGGAGGAGAGATAGGCGGCACTGCTTCGTTGCGCGACGCGGTGACCGGAGATGGAGGGGAGAGCGGCGCTGTGGCTGGCGCAGTCGTTGGGCGACGGCGGGAGTATTGGAGAAGAGGAGTCCGGGCGGACGGGGGTGAGGGCAGAGGCGTGACGGCGGAGTCACCTACGGGAATTGGTAGTGGCAAGTCGGAGTTGCATGGAGATGCCTGAGCGGAAGGTATGGAGCTGTGTAGCAGTTGTAGGGACGAAGGAGGATCTGAAGCAGGGGGACTAATCGATGTAGGGACTGTTGCTGGTGGAAAAGTCAATGGGCTAGTGAGTTGGGCCAGCAGAGGTGTTGGACTAGATAATGTGACCAAATGAAGTGGACCAGGAGGAACATTAGATGGTACCTGCAAATCTTTAAAAGGGAAACTATTTTCATTAAATAAAACGTGACGTGACACATAGACTCGACTAGTTTTTGGATTGAGACACCGATAGCCCTTATGATTAGGACTGTAACCAAGAAAGACACATTCTATACTACGACTGGATAACTTGTTTGAGACATAGGGACCAAGGTAAGGGAAGCACGAACACCCAAAAACACAAAGAGAAGAATAGGAGGGAGAGCGTCCATAGAGACAAGAATGAGGTGTTGCCCGATCTAAAACTGGTGAGGACAGCCTCTACCCACAGATTGTGAGGAACCCCTGATGTGAGTAGAAGAGTGCGGGTCATTGTGGCTATATGTTGATGTTTTCGCTCAGCAAGGCCATTTTGTTGAGGCGTATGAGGACAGGAAAAGCGTTGTTGAATGCCTAGAGATTTGCAATAATGAGAAAAGGCATTATTGACGTATTCCGTGCCATTATCACTCTGTAAAAATTTTATGGAACTGTGAAAGTGATTTTGTATCATGACAACCAAGGACTGAAAATGAGTAAAAACCTCATTCTTACGGCGCATAGGATAGACCCAAGTAAAGCGAGAATACTCATCCGTAAATAGGACATAGTATCGAAAGCCACTAACTGACAAAGTGGGAGACATCCACACATCACTATGAATTACATGGAAAAGAGAAGTAGCAGGATCATTATTTGAATAGAAAGGCAACTGACGCGATTTACTCAGCGCACAATTATTACAGAAATCTTTAGAAGAAACAATCGAACCAAGAGTTGATCCCAATCGTGCTAAGACAGAAGATGAAGGATGACCCAACCGATTATGCCAAAGGGAGGAGTGAACGGTGGCAAGAGCTTAAGGAATGGTGGGAACAGAAGAGAGAAGAAGGGGGTAGAGGCCATCTTTACAGGGGCCCTGAAATAGGAGACAACCAGTGCGTAAGCAATGAATCTGATAAAAGTTAGGAGTAAATAAAAAATAGACAAGATTATCTTTAGTGAAACGGGCGACAGACAATAAATTTTTACGAATTGAGGGAATTCTTAAGACATTTCCAAGGAAGAAGTTAGAGTTGCCTAAGGAAAAAGGAAAACTACCAGAATGGGAAACCGGCATGGAATCACCGTTACCCATATAGACATTGTGTGGACCACCATAAGGCTGAGAATTTTGAAGAGGCATGGCTGTCATGTGATGGGTAGCGCCGGTATCGGGATACCAATTTGGATCACCAAGAAAATGTGCACCCGCAAATGGAGGAGCAGTGGCTGGGCCGGAAAAACGATGCGGACACTGATTCAATCCATGCTGATTAGTGTTGCAATTAAAACACCATTGTGGCCCAGGGCCAAGAAGCCCATTTGACCATGCTGGGCGAGCTGTCCATGAAGTAGAGGAAAGTGCGTTTGGATTAAACGCAAAGTTCTAGAACTGAGGACGTGCACCACCACCATGATGGTAGCGCTGGTTGTTGCGCCCGCCATATGAGGGCCGGCGGCCGTCACGGTGAGGGGGAGGGCCACGGGGGAGTGCAAAGTTCTGGGGTGCAGCTGGGTTGGATCCATGGTGAAACAAGGCCGAGGCAGTGTGAGAATCTGGTGACCGGGTTTGCTGAGCCTCAAAAGCGAGGATTCGGGCTCGGAGGTCAGAGAAATCTGGAAGAGAAGATGATTGAGCAAGGGCAGTACGAAGCATTAGGTAATCTAGTCCAAGTCCATGAAGTGTGGCCACAACCAGATCAGCGTCAGAGACGGGTTGATTAATCGAGGCTAGGGAATCAGCAATTGATTTGGCTTGTTGGAGGTACTCATCAACAGATTGAGAACCCTTTTGAAGATCAAAGAGTTGAAGCTTGAGGCTTGTGGCACTGGCAACAGACTTCTGGGAGAAATGGCGAGCGAGGCAGTCCCATATCCCTTTAGATGTATCGAAGCCAATGGTGAGACGCGCCACATTTTCAGAAAGGGAAGTGGTGAGGATACTGACAATTTGTTGGTCAGTAGTGAACCAGGTTTCATGCTCAGGATTAGGGATGGTTGCGGCAGATTGGCCATCACTTGCAAGTCGTGTTTTGGTGGCAGCAGGTTCAGGGATAGAGCCATCTATATAGCCCCAGAGTTTCGCACCATGAAGATATGGTTTCAGCTGACGAAGCCAAACAAGATAATTTGTTTCTGTAAGTTTGGTGAATTGAGCAGTGTTTTGGGAGGGAGGGTTGGACGATGAAGAGGCCATGGAGATAGGGAGGGCGAGATTGGAAGAAGGATGAAGACACAGGAAGAAGACACAGGAAAAACAAAGGAGGTAAAGTTGACACCTTAGACTACTGATACCATGTTGAAATTGTATTTCCTTGATTTGTGCATTTACAATGTTTACAATATATAGGAGAAGCAGCATCAGTTTTGCAATGCTGTAATAACTAAATTTATAACAATATCAAAACTGATCCTAGATTGATGCACAGCAATATATGCTACAGCTATCTATATTTATAACAATATCAAAACTGATCCTAGATTAATGCACAGCATTATAGCCATATCAATGGCTAGTGATTGAGGAAGATTGAGTATCTTTAACAGAATGATTTACAGCAGTCCACCTTAGCTAGAATAGATCTTTACATTGAACTGAAGAGGTCAACGTGGAAAAAGAGGAAGGAAACACCTCTGGCCATGTTGGTTGCACCAGCAACACTAGAGCCATCCTAATGATGCTTTTAAAGAGCCTCAATCATGAGAGTCTGAGCAGAGAGATGTATGTTCTCGATGTGGAGCATTTGGTCATTGGACACACATTTCTAGAGCTCGTGAGAGTGTTGTCACCGCATACAAAGCATATTATGAAGCAAGAGAAGCTCACTACATGGAGCAAGAAGATCAAGAAGATGATCTCGAACTAAGGGTTGAAGACTTCAAATCCGACCAAGATCAAGAGACTGACGATTTTGAATAAGTCTTTATTTTTTCAAGGGATGTAATAGGCAATTGCCATATATTTTGTACTAAATGCCATTGGTTTAGTTTTTCTTCAACTAGGCTCATTCAAAGTAAGTGTGATGTCTAGGAAGGTTTTGAGATAAGTGGTACTTAAGCGAGCCTTGCTTCACTGACATTTCTCTACTCACCTAGTCATACTTATTTTGGAGTTACCGAAAGAAGTCAAACGACTACCATTGTTTTGCATTAGCTAGTATTTGGATTAGATTCTCTTAATGGTTAAGAAACAATGATGTGCCCCACTGGCTTATGAATAAAATTTCGAGTTTTTTTTCATTATGACTCGATTTGAAATTCTAAGCATGTTATTTCGTGATTACAATGGTTGGGACATCAAGATTAGTTCAAAGACATGGAATGACCCAAATTCTTCCTGACAAATAGCACCTTGATTAATGTCATAGAAAGTCTCTATCAAAACAAAAAACTCTGTTCTTTCTTTCTTTTGTTAATTAAACATCATTAGAGTTAAATTTTGGATATTACTTTGGGCTCAGTTTCTCCAGAGTTTGGGAATTAGCACAATCTTTTTGTCTCCTGGAACAGAGGCTGTATTAGTTTTACCAACGTTGTTTGTTTCTTTGTTTTGTGTGTTTTGCTGGTTGTTTGTTAAAAAATTGTTGGGCTATTGTAATGTATGCTAGGGACACTTAACCACAGCTTTGTACTTTTATAAGTTCTTTAATCGAATCAAATGAGAGACAGATGGTGAGGCACTTTAAAGCACAAAAAAAACTGATTCAATTAAGGACAGCCTCTAGAAAATGAGCGACATATGGTAAGGCTGTTATAAGTTCCTTAATCGAATCAATTTTTTTGTACTTTAAACACTCATTCCATGGTTGTGGTTTTTGTTTACAAAGTCATTGACTGGAAATTCAAAGGACGAGCCATTTCTAAGGAGAGCTCTGAGAAAAGTTTCCACAGTAAGCATGCTCTATACATTATACATAGATCCCAATTCACCAACTTTATATCACTCTACCTTTCATATTCTTAGATTATAATTTTGCTATGAGCGTGATATTGTAATCTATATCTACTGTTGCAAATCCATTTAGTTTCTTAATCGTCACAATCTTTTTGACATCATACTTCTTTTGAAACTGAAACCTTAAAATGTCTTTTGAATGTTATTTCTTTTGTCCGGAAGGTTTTTTATCTACTGTTGGGACCTTGAAATGGGTAAACCATGTCACACTCTTATCTCAGGTACCTCTCTCTCTTCCTCTCTGTGTTAAAACCATTACCACTGTAAGAAAGGAAATCTTTTTTTACTGTGATTAATAAGGTTAGCAGTTATATATCTGTTTACAAAGGTGCTGGTGGCATTCAAGCTCTCCTGAAAATTAGCCGAAGAAGATGAGTCAATACTGATGGCCTCGGAAATCCCTTGCACCATCATCAGGGCTGGTTTGTTACAAAACTCTCCACGTGAAATTCAAGGCTTTAACTTTAAAAGGTTAGTTGATACCAAAGTTTTCTCCTCTCTTTTTTTTTTTCCCTCCCCCGCAACCATTAGAGAACTAATCGTTATATGTGGATCAATTATGCATAGTTTCTTCATGTCCTTTGTGAAATTCAAATCAGACTACTCTCTTTACATTGCTGTAATCTAATGTATGTACTGCTCACATTTTGTAAAGGAGGCCTGAATTTTTTAGCAATTGTAAGCAATCCTAGACAATGTCTGAATAGATCATTATGCAAAGTTCACTCATCATGATGCTATAGTGCATTGGTTGTAGGAGATTTAGGTGTATTGCAATGACCCTTTTTTCAAATGAAAGAAAAACAGTACACAAACAATTAAATAGCTACTGAAACATCCCATGCAGAATGCATACTTGGTCATATTCCCGGATTTTGGTTTCTTATGATATGTTTGATAGATTTGCTAATATTTATCATGTGATCATTGGTTTCTTTTGAATTACTATGATTTTTTTTCTATTGGTTTAGGCTGATCTTTATTTCAGCAAGAGTTTATATGTAACTAAATGAATCACTCTCTTCACATGCTAGGCATGAATTTGAAATATTTAAATCATGGTGATTCTGTGGTAGGTTGGAACTGAATTTGAACAACAATGGGCAAAATGGTAAGGCGGAAGAATAGAAAAATGCAATTCAATGGTGAACATGTTCGGGATAATTAACAGATGACAAAAGACAATGATTAAACTTGAAGTGACTGAGTGGAAAGTTACAAGTTCATTTGGTTGATGCATTACAAACAGGAAATGAAGCAACCACTTCCACACCAGCCCACTCTCTTCCTGACAAAAAGAGAGTCCTCGACAGAGGCAGAAGGTAGTTGTTCGGCACTGACGCAGACAAAAGAACTCGCAGGTAAACCTCTACAAAAATTTTCTTCATTCAGCTTCATTTTTCTTGAGGGCTCAAATGTAAAAAAAAAATATTAAAAAAATGTAACTACGTTCTCTTTTTTCACAATGATAGAGAAGCTAACACTGAACCACTAACATCATCAATGGAGATTATCGGCAAGGAGAAAATCAACTGAAGTTCCAAACCACTTTTTGTAAAATCAAAACTGGAGGAGTCGACTTTTTGCACATCCTCCATGACTAGTTATCACTAGGATACATCAACTATTTTTTGCAAACTATTGCAGCAGCAATTGTAACTAAGTTAGCCTTAAACTATGACAACCTATCTTTTCAATACAGTACCACAACATCTACACTGGTGGTGATGTTACTAGAACATGATTTACTTCATCTTTAGTTGTAAAACAGACTTAATCTTTTGTTAATTTAGTCCTTAAATATTGTTGTATTAGCTCCAAACCCGCAGCAAAGCGCGGGCAGGCTTGTAGGTGAATTAATCTTTGATATACATGATAGTTATCCTGCCAAAGTATGCATGATGTCTGCATAAATCAAAAGAGACACGTAATATGTCAATATGTCTTTTTTCGGATGGTAATGAATGAAATTAGATAGTAGCTATCATATCTTTACACATTCTGAATTGGAAAAATTAAAATGAACTGAATCAAGATCTAAATTTTTATGTGACTCTTCTTCTCAAATATAAATGAGGTGACCCGGGGTGAATACACAGATGATCAAGGTCGGCTCATATAGGTATTGATTTTGGTTTCTATGTGTTTGGGTATGGTTTTGTGGTTTTCTGTGGGTGGTTTTTGTTGAGGTTTGGATTGTCAGTTTTTATAGATGTTTGGGTGTTTTGTTGTTTGAATGGTGATGATTGTTTTGTTCTTATTGTGTAGGTTTTATGCAAAGGAGTATATGGGTTGTTCTTTTGGTGCTGTTCCTGGTTTTGTTAGTTGGTTTTACTTGGTTGTGTTGCTGTGAATCAGGTATCCAAGTTTTGTTTTCTGATTATTGATGAATCTTCTGTTCTTTAAATCGGAGGAAAATAGAAAGCGAATAAGCTCGATGAGAGTTTCTTCTTTTGGCTTCAAAAACATGTAATTGTCATATACATGTTCCTTAGAAGCCATGTTAATATTGAGTTGGAATGACTTGGAAGCAAGGAGATCGATCGATGAGCTCGCTATGTCAAATGTCTGACAGGAATTGAAGTACGTACTATAGAAATGTAGGAAATGGATTCTATATATAAATAGAGCACATATATTAAACCTCTTTCTTTTGGTTAACATAAATGGATTCTATTTGCTTTGAAACAATAAGATCTATATGTTAGGAATCACGATGCAAACTAATCTCTTGCTATCTTTTCATTATCTTTGCCTATTCATTGATGCTTTTGTTATTTCATTATCTATTCATCATCCGATGATATCTCTAAGGCCCTTATGCTTTGACTTTTCAAACTTCACTAACCTTTTCTACCATTTTTCACAACCCTGGCTCAACTTTGTAACAAAATGCATTACAACTTACCATATATATGCTACCACAGGTAATGAACCAAAAGCCCGAACCAAAATCCTATTACTTGAATAAGAAATTAAACGGCTAATCCATCATCTTGGGGAAGCCGCTGTCAACATCTAGATTCACTATTATCCTGCCTTAAAGTATAGTACATTCATTGTCAATTATTATCTTCTTAACAGTGAGTGATCAATTAGTTTTCTTCATTTTCCAGGGTTCGTAAAACTCCAACCACTGAGATACAGAAGACAACAGAACAAATCAATCTTTGTTTGCTTTGTAAAAGGTAGATATTGCGATTTTGATTGATAACATTGATTATAACAAAATCAATGTCTTTCCCTTGATAGAACTTAATTTCCGAACTTTTATTACATCTCAAAACAAAAGCCTCTGTTGTTTTTTTGTTTTCTTAATTAAATGTTTAGAGTAAGAACAAAATCAAATCAAATACAGGAAGGGATTCAATTATCATATTATTCAATCATTTATATATGAAATTTAGTCCCATTTTGTAGTCTTTCCTCTACTTTTTGAATAGTTAGAAGAACCAAACTCTTTTGGTATTGTTAGATACAAAAACTAAACTAAAGAAAATTTAAAAAATCTGGTTTTTAGTCTGATCTATGTCTGTTAAAATATGATTCTTTTCTAATGCAGATTCTGTTGTATGCCTTGGACTATTTGGTTTTTGGTCAAAGGAGTTCTGTGTTAAGCAAATTATAATTTGAAAACAGGTCAGAACATTGCTCTATTTGTCACTTTTCTAGATAGTGATCAATCGTAATCATTAAGTAATTTTGGGTCCGATTTTGACATTGTTCTAGGTTTTTAAATTTCTTTTGATTCACTGATAGTATTAGGTAGGAACGTGAATTGCAGGGTCTTCACATTTGTTACCATAAATTGGTATTCAGCTTTCTCTCAGTTTTGCTTTTTGTCAGTTTTGACCAGCTAGGCATGGGCGTAGGAAGTATAGGGCGAGAAGGGTCAGCTGACCCTTCTCAAATTTTCATTCTAACTTTTGATTGGTCAACCATTCCATATAGATAGATATTATATACTTTAATGACCCTCCTAAGAAATGAAAAGTATGCTTCTTCGGCTAATCAGTTTCATCTTTGACCTAATTAAATACATTAATTATTTTCCTTTTTTACTATTTGATGCTTTCCTCTTTCAATTTCTATTAATGCAAATGGAATCACAATTAATATTCTCCAATAAATCAATCTAATTGTCAAACAAATCAGTATCATTCGTCATGTAATTTATCAAGGTATAAGGTAATTATGTAAAGATTTCATTACATGAGCAATTGTGTTAGTAAACGATTTTTTTTTCTTCAATGTAATAACTTGATTATATTTTGACCCTCCTTGCTAGATGAAATTTCTAGCTACGCCACTGCAGCTAGGCCCTTAACACAGTTAATAGGACTTTGTTTTGAAGTTGGGGAAAACTTCAGGAAGCATGAAGTTAACAATGATGCAATCAAAGTAATTGAGAATCACAATTAAGATCTAAGTCAACAAGGTCCAATCTCTGATAACAACAGATTAACAGCAACCAAAAGGCCATACATAGTAAAGACATTAATTTATAAAGAAACTCACATAGCATGGCTAGAAAATTTGAAACCAAAAATAGGTAGTCACCAGTGATGAAGTTACTGAACAATTTTTGTCAGTAACTGATCTAATCATGTTGAACTTTGAGAGACGCCTTCTGATGTTAATTATTGTGCTTCAGTATCTAACTATTCTAAAAATCAACGCATAGTGATCAATTGCAGCAAAACTGTGGCTAATTAAAGTTTAGCTCTTTATATGCATTCATTTTTCAATCTACATTGTTTAGCTCTCCTTAACCGAATTGTTAAGGTATAATAGTTTTTGATTCTTTGCTTGGTCTGTACAGATAGCGAAAGACGGGGTTTTGGTTATTTGCTAGACTTGCAAAAGGTTTGTAATAAATTTCCAAAGTAAATTCATTTCGAAACTCTATTTCGTTTCAATTTGTGTTATGACGAAGATTCTATATCCTAATAATTACCTTTTGCCCTCTAATATAATAATGCTATCCTTACTAATTCTTCAAACATCCTGCAGGAGTGCACAGAAAACTCCATCCATTCAGAACAACACTACATTTAAGCATGCATCACCCTAATAGCTATCTCAGCAGCTGAGCAGCATACTTCAATTCAATTTATACATTGTAATACCAATAAAAACATAATTTCAATCTTTATATAAAAATTCTGGTATCTAATTTAAAGGAGTTCCACGTACGACGAACTCATTCGTAACCATAAATTTCTCAGCAAAGCGCGGGCATATTTTCTAGTCTAAATGTGTTGAATACATATATACTTTTTTTTTATCAATGAATAACTTCATTAAAGAACGAAGATTACAATGATATTGGGTACAAAGAGCTCTAAAGAAGACTCTCCCCACTTTAGACTTCACAATTGAAGTCCATACTGACACACTGATGGAGCTAAACTGGCCCCGACTCCAAACACAAAAAAGGTTGAATTAACTGCAAAGCTTCCTTTGCAAGGTGATGTGCAACCATGTTACAATCACGCTTCACAAAGTGCCAATTATAACCAGAAAACGATAAAACTAACTGCTTAAATGATATATGTGTTGAATACATATATACTTGAACTAACAATTTTAAAACAAATTATCCGTTTGTTTAACTATTTGGATGACCAAGTAATATCTGATGTGTTTAAACACAAATAATCTTCCGATTGATTTGGGTCATGACACAATATTTTACAGCAAGAGACTGGAATTTACAGCTAGAGTAACCCACTCGATCTGCGGGCCATTTTTAGGTAACTGTTGGTGGGTTGTTTTCTCTATTATTCTGCGTCTTGTTTTCATGTTTTGGGTCCTGAACGCCTTAACTCTTTTACTTTACTACAACTTAGAATAATTTACTAAGGATTTGCCACTCAATTCTTTGCTGAATACCCTTGTCATGAATTCCGAAAACTTAAACTCTTTGTAGAGAGCTGGCTTCTCCGGAGAGACCAACTCTGGCAGCGGACCAAACAACCCCTCTCTATTGCTCGGGTTCAAAAACACGGCTACTGAGACACGAGGCTCGTGGTGTGGATTCGCCAACACCCGGTGATCCACGCTTTTGTATTCCTCATTTGAAATAATCTGAATATAAATTTCAAGCTCTCTTAGTAAATTCAAGAATAAAACCCGAACGAAAATGATAATCTTATTTTAGTTTTACCTGAAGTAAATCACCAACATTAATCACAAGAGCACCGGGGATAGGTTTCACATCCACCCAAGCCCCATCGTGCTTAACCTGCAACCCACCAATATGATCTTGAAGCAGGATGGTCAACACTCCCGGGTCACTATGTGAAGTAAGCCCAACTGTTAGATCAGGCTGTGGGCAGGGCGGGTAGTAGTGGCCCAACATCACCCTTCCTTTCAGACACGTCATGTCCTTCAGCTTCTCCGTGCGCAACCCCAGTCCTTCACTCATCAACCCCAGCAAGTCCTCTCCCAACCGTTGGATCTCTCGGTTCCATGCAACAATTTCGTCCCTACAAACCTCCGGAACATCGGCGACCGCCAGCACAGGGCCGAGCCTCACCTGAAGCGTGTCGCGCCAGCTGGCAGCTTTGGCCTTGTACAGGTCGACGTTGGAGAGATATGACACACCTAGGCCCCTCCCTCTACGGTAGAATTGCGCTTTAACCTCCGTCGGCTGCTCATGGAAGACCTTGATGGCGGCGATCGTACGGTCCATTACCACCGAAGGTATGCCATGGTTGGTGATCTGGAAGAAACCAAAGTTGCGGCACAAGGCGCTGACTTGGTCGACTATGGCAAAGCGGCGATCAGAGTGGAGGTCGGAGAGGTCGATGGTGGGGATTGGTTGGGCGTCGGGTCGGGTCTTGGACTGCAACTGTTGTAATGTTTCGGGCGGGTGGATAAAGATTTGAGGGATGGAGGAGAGACCCGAGTCGACCAGGCCTTTGACTCCAAGCTTGGAGTCGTCGAATTGCTTCACTTCTTCAGCTCTATCATAACCCTGTTCGCCAATATTTGCCACCATTTCCTTTCTGTTAAATTGTGACTATTTTTCAGTTTTCTGGTATCTTGTTCGTTTTTAGGTACCTTGAGCTAGCCAAGAGGAGTTGAGTGATTTATAAGGAAAGTTTTTCTAATGACGTGTTTGGCCTAAACCTTAAATGATTCAAACAACACTGTAGCTAGAGGCTGATATAATTGCTGATTAAAACATGTTAGTTGCCCAAAATCTAGCTAGCATGGACCATGCCAGGAAATTCTGAGCCATTTAGTTAGGAGCCAGAAGTAGGTTGTAGGATGGAGTTTGGCATGGTAAGGTCATAGAGGTCGATAGGGGCCTGTAGTAGGGACCAGAGCAAGGAAAGAATAAAAAACAAATAAATTCAAAACATACTTTTTCATTCATACCTTGAAAATGGGGAAAGGCTAAAATTTAAATATGCTGAAAGATTCCTATAATGCTTATCCTATCAGCTAGCTGGCAAAAGCTAGCAAAAGTTGCCGTTACAAAAAGATGAGGATGAATTCTACTTTTAACTTTAGGTGACAAAAGGTGGGTGACCGTATCAATCCTACCCCCTCAAGAGTAGGCCTGTCCTTAGGTCCTGAAGTGTGGAAAGCGGTTCATCAGAGAGTGGGCTTCCTCCCACGTCGCGTCCTTAGCTGGCAGTCCTGTCCATTGCACAAGCCACTTAGTGATTAATTTGTTCCTCTTCTTCTCAATGGTCATGTCAAGGACTTTCAAAGGGGTCCAATTGATTGAGCCATCATCTCCAAAGGGAGGCAGAGTGGTGGAGACCTGGGTATGATCACCGATCTTCTTTTTGAGGAGCGAGACATGGAAGGTGGGGTGGAGTTTGCACTGAGGTGGCAGTAGGAGTCTATAGGCAACCTCGCTGACTTTGGCCGTAATCTGAAAGGGACCATAGTATCGTGGAGCTAGTTTCTGTGAAGGCCTGTGAATGAGCGTTTTCTGGCAATAGAGGTGGAGTTTGAGATAGACCCAGTCTCCCACTACAAAGGTTCGTTCAGTCCTATTCTTATCAGCCAGTTGGTTCATCCTATTCTGGGCAGTCAACATGTGTTGTCGGAGCTTAGAAAGAAGCTCATCACGGGTCTGCAAGGCTATGTCTACAGCGTGTACTGCTGTGGAGCCCGGTAGGTAACTGTTGACCATTGGCGGTGGTGTTCCATAGACTGCTTGAAATGGAGTGGTTTGAATTGTGGAGTGGAAATTAAGAGGTGTTATACCACCATTCTGCCTAGTGGAGTAGATTGGACCAGGATTTGGGTTTGTCAACCACAAAGCATCTGAGGTAATGTTCAATGGAACGGTTTACAACCTCAGTTTGGCCATCTGATTGAGGGTGGTAGGCCGAGCTCCTGCACAATTTCATCCCTTGAAGTTTGAATAAGGTTTCCCAGAAATGGCTTGTGAAGATAGGGTCTCTATCGCTGACTATGGAACGAGGTAAACCATGAAGACGGTAGATCTCTTTGGTGAAGGCTTCCGCGATAATCAGAGTAGTGTATGGGTGTGTCACAGCAACAAAGTGCCCATATTTGGATAGCCGATCGACCACCACCATGATTGCATTCTTACCATCTGAAAGAGGGAGGCCATCGATGAAATCCATTGATATGTCAACCCATGTATGTTCCAACACCGGCAAGGGTTTGAGTAAGCCTGGGGGTTTGAGAGTCTCATAGTTCTATCGTTGACAAATATCACAAGCTGCTACAAACCTCTTTACATCACGGTGCATGCCCGACCAAGCAAAGTTGAGGCCCAAACGCAAGAATGTACGCAGGTAACCACTATGGCTAACCTCTAATGATGAATGAAATTCGGTGATGACTTTGTAGCACCACTCTGATGAAGCCGGTATGAAGATTCGATCTTTGTAATGAAGGCGGCCATTAGACATTGAGAAGCCCTTCTTGTGCGGTTGACCAGCTTGGATGGCTTGGATAATAGACTGGGTTGCTGGATCTTTGTTATAGGCAATATCTATAGCTTTGATGTTGTCAAAGATTAGGCTCGAGACGGCCTGGATGGCGTGGAATTCCTCTCAGCGAGACAAGGCGTCGGGTACAGTATTAAGGTTGCCTCTCTGTATTGTATCCCATTTATGCTGAGAGGGGGTTGTAATCCTTTGGTCCAGGAGATGTTTGAGAATCTGATGATCGGTTATGATCGTGAAAGGGCGGCCCAAGATGTAATGGCACCATTTCCCCATAGCAGATAATATAGCAAACATCTCCTTGTCGTAAACTGACATGGATTGGTGTTGAGGTGACAAGGCCTTGCTGAGAAATGCCACTGGGTGGCGTTGCTGAGATAGTACTGCTCCTATTCCAACCCCACTGGCATCAGTTTCAATTGTGAACTCTTCCTCAAAGTTTAGGAGCGCCAACACAGGAGCGGATGTAACAGCCAATTTGAGTTGGATAAAAGCTGCATCTGCCTGGGGTGTCCAAATGAAGTTGTCTTTTTTCAAGAGGTCTGTCAAAGGCTTTGCAATGAGCCCATAATGCTTGATGAATCGACGGTAGTAACCAGTGAGACCGAGAACGCCTCTTAAGGTTTTCAAGGAAGTGGGCTTAGGCCACTGTGATACACCTTGTAACTTCTCTGGATCCATTGTAATACCATTAGCGTAAATTATATGTCCCAAAAAATGAACAGTAGGCATGGCAAAAGAACATTTTTCCAACTTTACCTTTAACTCATTGCTGCGCAAAACTTCCAATACTTCTCTTAGATGAACTATATGGGTATCCATATCCTTACTATACACAAGAATATCATCAAAGAACACAAGGACAAACTTACGCAAAAAAGGGCAAAAAATGTCATTCATAAGAGATTGAAATGTAGAAGGTGCATTAGAGAGGCCGAATGGTATTACCATAAATTCATAATGTCCCTCGTGAGTCTGGAATGAAGTTTTTGGGATGTCATCGACATGCATTTGGATTTGGTGGTATCCAGAATGAAGATCAAGCTTGGAAAAGCATGTAGCACCATGTAATTCGTCGATGAGCTCATCCACTGTAGGGATAGGAAAGTGATCCTTGACCGTTACGGCATTCAAAGAGCGGTAATCAACACAAAACCGCCAAGTTCCCTCTCACTTTTTGACCAACAAAACAGGGGAAGAGAATGGGCTAGTGCTGGGCCGTATCAATCCCCAGGCCAACATGTCACGAATCTGGGCCTCAATTTCATTCTTTTGTGAGTGGGCGTAACGGTATGGGCGGACGTTGACTGGGCTAGTGTGAGGGAGTAAAGGGATATGGTGGTCTATGGCTCGCGCTGGGGGAAGACCCTTGGGCTCATTGAACAAATCACCGAAATGGAGGAGAAGTGAGTCCAGGTTGTGGTTGCGCACAGAGGGTGGAGTAGTTGGTCTAGGGTCCAGATGTTCAGCTGGAATAAGACCCAGTAAAGACTCGTCGTCCACAAAACGATGCTTAGAGCTGATTCCTCTGAGAACATGCTTCTTGCCATTTAAGCAAACACCATGGTTTTATATAAAAAGTGCCAGCCAATATAACCCAGTGTGTCGAGCCATTGGGCTCCTAGAACCAAGTCATAGCCCTCTACAGCCAGGAGAAGGAACGAAGAGGTGAAGGAGTAGTCCTGGATTTGCACGGTGATGTTGTGTGCAATCCCAGTAGGTGAAACCACATGGCCGGAGGCAGAGGTGAAAAGCGGCCCAATGTGGGGTTCCACAGGTATACTGAGGCGTTTCACAATTGCAGGGTTTAAGAAATTTGTAGCAGCTCCGCTATCCACAAACACTTGGATGGGTATGTTTTCGATGACACCGTGTAACCGCATCATCTCACCAATTTGATTGCTCGTAATGGCATTGAGAGGGTAAGGGGGATCCGGCTCCGAGTTGTCCTCCAAGGAGGAGGGACAGTCATAAAACTCCGTTGGGTCCTCGGTCTGGGTTGGACGTTCAAGGATCACCAAAAATGGGTTTTTACAAACATGGTTTCTAGAGTACTGACTGTCACAGTTGAAACAAAGACCTTTGGCTCGGCGTTTGCGTTGCTCAGCTGTGGAAAGAATCCGGGTCATGGTGCCTTGTAGTGGTTGTGGGGTGGGAGGTGTATATATGGCTGGAGCTAGGGAGGGACTGTTGTTGGACAGGTTGGGTTGGTGGTCTTGGTGGGAATGGTCTGGTGGGTGGTGCGAAGCGTTGCAAGCGGCTCTGCCGGAGTTCTGTAAGTTTGGTTTCGAAACTCCTTGCTAACCGCTGAGCCTCTGCAAGGGTGGACGGAGAGTGAGCCATCACATCATGCTTGATTTCCATCCGGAGACTGCCACAGAAAATGGGTAAGAGTTGTGCATCGGTCCAATCAGTTGCTCTGCAAGAAAGTTTGGTGATAAAATCGTCAACAGAGGCTATTTGTTGCAAGTGGGAGAGGGAGGCCTTGAAGTCAGTGTTGTTGCCTGAGCCAAAGTGCTCAAGGAGAGCCTAAACAAAGGAATCCCAAGTGGGATATGGGTGGCGTTGCTCATAAGCATTCATCCAAATGGATAGGTCTAGACCGAAATGGGTGGCCACGGTTTGAATTCGCTCGTGTAAGGGAACATGATTGGCACGCAAGTACCTCTCGGCCATGGCGAGCCAGCCCACCACATCGTCGCCATGGAATCGGGGAAGCTCAAGCTTAAGGGGTTTGTATATGGGTAACTCGGAGTGACCAAAGTTGGGGGGGAGGAGAGGAACGAGGGAGGAAGTAGGGGAAAGGGGAGCTGTGATGTGGGGGTGGAGAGAAATTCTCAGAAAAGATGGACGATGTAGTAACTGTGGAATGAAGGGGTGAGGAGAGCATCGGTAGGGTGGAGGAGGGCTGGGAAGTGAGTGGTGGTGGTGGATTAGACATACCCAAGCCAGACCAAGCTGATGTAGGGCCTGGAATGGTGCCAAAGGTGAGCTGAAGGGGGTGAGTGGTGGTAGCAGAAGAGGCTGGTGGGGTGTGAGTGGTGGTAGCAGAGGAGAGTGGGGGTGGTTGCATAAGAAGGAAGCTATCGAAAAAGGCCTGTTGGAAGGAAGCCATCTGAGCAGCAAGATGGTTTTGAAAGGAGGCCTGATTGGCTTGTAAGGAGGCGACTGTGGTGAGAATGGAATCAGTTTGAAGTTGGAGCTGGGTTACAGAGGTTTGGAGGTCGATGGGAGGGTTGCTAGAGCCGGCTGCGGAAGTGATGGGTGGCACCGACAATATAGCCACCGTCGTCGAGGACATTGGTTGAGACGGTGTGCTATTTTGCAGGCCACGAAGAGTCATGGTCCTGATACCAAATAGTAGGACCAGAGCAAGGAAAGAATAAAAAACAAAGAAATTCAAAACATACTTTTTCATTCATACCTTGAAAATGGGGAAAGGCTACAATTTAAATATGCTGAAAGATTCCTACAATGCTTATCCTATCAGCTAGCTGGCAAAAGTTGCCATTACAAAAAGATGAGGATGAATTCTACTTTTGACTTTAGGTGACAAAAGGTGGGTGACCGTATCAGCCTGCAATTGCTGTAATGTTTGGCCTAGACCCTGAATGCATGATTCAAACAACACTTTAGAAGTGGATAGAATTGCCGAATGAGACTTGAAACATGTCAGTTGCCCAAACTCTAGCTAGCATGGACTATGCCAGGAAATTCTGAGCCATTTAGTTAGCTAAACGTTATTCTGGGCCACTCTCGTCCTGCTTATTGTTATTTCATTGATGATGAGATACTTTTGATGCTACTCTGAATCGATCGTTAATTATAATCACTTGGGGCATTTATGTGTTCTCTAAAGTCTAAACTTTAGGCCAACTGCTCCAAATTTTGACTCTTCGCACATTTCTTGTGAGGCAGTTGCTTATTCTTAGGGGGAAATTATTAGGTGGTCCCGGATTATAGTACACGTGGTGGGTCTAGATTGATGTTGTTGGCCCATACGATTTGTGTTTGTTTCTTATTGATCTTTTAATTTAACTTAATTTTTATTTTTTCACCCCTCTGCATGGTCCCATAAAATTTGAGTGATGTTATTGGCTTGGATCACCACATGGTAGTGCCACGTGTAGTCCAGGACCACCTAATAATTCCCCATTATTAGGAGCTTTTGCCGACTGATAGGTTGTACTATGGAGTTTGGTGAGGGCGATGCTCATAATGGAACATTGTGAGACTCACGTAGCTCTCGATAGATGCTTGTTGATGGTCATTCTTGTTCATTACCAATCAAGTCCTTTTATGTACCTAGAGATAGTTGTGTACTCGATAAGGGTGATCCTGTAGGAAAATATAGGAAAGGATCGTTGTGATTGGCGTCGTCAGACTGTTGATCACAATGGTATGGTGTCTTTAATCTAGACACAACAAGGGAAATCAAATTACTGAATTGTAGTGACAATGCAAAGGGCTGAGGTTCTATTTATAGACCTCAGCCATTGTACCTCTTGAGTGAACAGGGGTAACTAATTAATAGTTATACCCCTTCATTATAATTATCAGTATTCATGTACCCTTTCAGGATACGTGAATTTCCTTGTTCAAGTGTGTCTTGATGTACCAGTGTTATGGTATATCTCCTCACACATAGCATACTCATTGTGAAGCCACTTAATCACATGATCATATTCTAACATCTCCCACTTGATCATGATGATTCAAGTTTCTAAAGGCTTCTAGGTTCTGGATGTTTTTACTAAGTGTTGCTTGTTTCATCGCAAACACCTTAAACTATCCATCCTAATTTACTTTGGATATCCATTCTGAGTATCATATATTTGATTACCCGGGACTTTCCAAACGTCAGATAATGATTTCATTTACCACGTGTGCACACTTCTGAATCATTTTCCATCTGACCACAACTTATCTCATTTAATAAGTTGGCACCATTCTCATATATTAGGAATTTTAACCATCCACACCTAATATCAATAGTGACTTTAAAAATCCGCGCTAACCCGAATATTATACAAATTCATTCATGTTGCCTCAAAGTGGATTTTACAGACAAGAAGATTTGTTATAATTTCGTTTCTTGATTAGTGCCCTCTATCTTATTTTCGACCAATTTTAATCAGATAGAGTCGTATCAATTGTCACTTTAGGCGTCCCTAAAATACTACAATGATGCTTACCAGCATGCTTGATCACATCTAGATGACTTTAAACCCATTTTACACACATGCTCTCTGAATTTTTCCAGTTAACCCTTTGGTCATAGGATCAGCCACCATCTGTTCAGAGGGTATGTAGTCGACCTTTACTTCACCTCTTTCAACTATATCTTGTATATAATGATATTTTACGTCAATATGTTTTCCTTTGGAACTATTTGCTCCACTTTTAATCAGGTAGATGGCGGACTTATTATCACAAAACACATCAACAGCCTTTTTAGGTATATCTATATTCATATAATCTATGAAACGTTTGGCCCATACTGCAGTACTTACCAATGTGCTACAAGAAATATATTATGCCTCCATAGTTGATTTTGCAACACATTTCTGTTTCTTACTTAGCCAAGAAACAGCCGCTCCACCAAATAAAATGATGTTACCGCTCGTAGACTTTCTGTCATTCAAGTCTCCAGCAAAATCTGCATCACTATAACAAATCAAATTTAAATCACTTATTCCAAAACAAAGTTTCATATCTTGAGTGCCTTTCAGATATCTCATAATTCTTTTAACGGCTTGCCAATGTTCTTTGCCAGGATTAGATTGATATCTGCTAACTAATCCAACAGCATGACAAATGTCTGGTCTAGTACTCGTCATTGCATACATCAAGCTACCCACAGCTTGAGCATATGGAACATTTTTCATATAATTTATTTCTTCTTCTTGTGTAGGACACATCTCCTTTGTAAGAATCGTTCCCTTACTAATGGGTGTATTAACTGGGTTGCATTCTATCATATTGAATCTTTTAAAGATCTTATCCAAATAGTTCTCTTGGTCCAAGTAGAGTAGTTTGGAATTTCTATCTCTAGTGATTTTTATTCCCAAGACATAGGAAGCTTCTCCCATATCTTTCATCTCAAACTTGGAACCTAAATATGATTTTGTTTTAGTGATCATATCCATGCAATTTCCAGCAAGCAAGATATCATCTACATACAGAGACAAGAGACAAAACTTGTCTTGGCACTTCCAAGTATATACACAGTGATCTAGTCTGTTCATTTGATAACCTATCTCAAGGATAGCTTGGTGGAACTTTAAATACCATTGTCTAGATGACTGTTTAAGTCCATACAATGATTTCTTTAATTTATAGACTTTGTTTTCATCTCCATTTACATGAAATCCTTCCGGTTGAACCATATAGATGTCTTCCTTTAAATCTCCATTAAGAAAAGCTGTTTTGACATCTAGTTGGTGGATTTCTAAATCCATTCTTGCAATAATTGCCATGAGTATTCTAATTGATTGAAACTTTGCAACCGGAGAATATGTATCGACAAAATCTATGCCAGGTTTTTGCGTATAACCTTTGGCCACTAAACGGGCTTTGTATCTATCTAGAGTACCATCAGCTTTAAACTTTTTCCGAAGTATCCATTTGCAACCAATGGGCTTCCTTCCAATAGGTAGATCAACTAGTTCCCAAACTTCATTTTTCTTGATGGAATCTATTTCTTCATTCATGGCTTCTTGCCATTGTTGTGAATCAGATCCATCCATTGCTTCTTTAAATGTTCTTGGGTCTCCCACTAATTTATCTAACTCTTCAAGATTGAAAACATAATGATCCTTCAATCTTTTAGATGGTTCCCTTTTTCTTTTTCGTCTCCCACTGTTTTGTGCATTGCTATCAGGATCAAATGACATAACATCAATATTATTTTGATCATCTATATCCATGTCATTGTTATGATCACCAATATCTATATCTATATCTCCCACTTGATCATGAACAATGGCATGATCACCAAGTTGGTCATGATCAAAGTCATCCTGATTCATTTCTAGATCAGATTCTTGAATTTGTGTAATCACATCAGTAGTTTCTATAAAAACAGCATCTCAGCTTTCTATCAACCCTTTATCCTGGTGATAAAAACGATAACCTATACTATTTTCCGGATATCCAATGAATTTACATTCCAAAATCTTAGAATTTAACTTATCTCGAAGTGGTTTTGGAATCAAAACATGTGCCTTGCAACCCCAAACTTTTAAGTTTGACAAGTCTGGTTTTCTTCCATGCCATAATTCATATGGTGTTAATGGTTTAGCCTTTGTATTTACTCTATTTAGTATGTATGAAGCAGTGGATAGCGCTTCCCCCCAAAAATGAAGAGGCAAGTCTGCATTGGACATCATTGATCTTGTCATCTCCATTAGGGTTCTATTTCTTCTTTCTGCAATGCCATTTTGTTGTGGTGTATATGGCATGGTATAATTGTGTCTTATGCCATGTTCTTTGCAGAATTCATCAAAGGCTTCATATTCACCACCTCTATCACTATTAAGAGATTTTATGGGTCTTCCTAATTGAGTTTCTACTTCTTTCTTAAATTCCTTGAATTTTTCCAAGGCATCCGATTTTTGTTTCAAGAAGTAGACATACCCATAACGAGAATAATCATCGATGAAAGTAATAAAGTATTCCATTCCTCTATGAGTCTTAGTTCTCATAGGTCCACATAAATCCGAATGTACAACATCAAGTAGATCAGAAGATTGCCAATGTTTAGAAAATGATTTTCTAGACATTTTTCCTTTGATACATGATTCACATATTTCAAAATCATTCAAATTTACTTGAGGTAACATTCCAATTTTGCTCATTCTGAGCAATTTATTTTTGTTTATGTGTCCTAATCTCAAATGCCATAATAAAGTTGTATTTGAAGTAGAGACAAAAATATACTCGGAAGAAATATTTTTATTACTAATAATAATAATTGTGTACATATCATCGATTCTAGTACCCTTGAGTACTATTCGACCTTCCTTACCAATAGTGACTACACCATTTTTGAATCTCACTTCAAAACCCTTCTTTTCAAGCATAGCAACAGAAATAAGATTTCTTCTAATGGTGGGTGCATACAAGACATTTTTGAGAATCACATTTGTGCCATTACACGGAAGTTTGCAATCTCCTTCTCCGAGAACATCTATGTAAGTATTGTTTCCCATGTATAGACGATGATCTCCTTGTGCCTTTTCGTTGATGTTGATGAAAAAGGATTTGTCCTTGCAAACATGTCTTGTAGCTCCGGAGTCGACACACCATTGTTCTTCACATTCTGCTATGAGTGCTTTAGAGACTGTCAAAATTAATTCCTTAGGCTTGTCATTTGTCCTTTGACGTCTGGGACATTTTGATCTAATGTGACCAATTTCCCCACAGAAGTAACACCCATATTTTTTGCTTTTGAACTTGAAATTCTTCTTGTTGCTGGTCTTGTGGAGACTATGATTTTTCCTTTTATTATTATTGTTATATTGCGGTTTATGCTTTTGTGAGTCCACGGCTATTAGGAGGTTGCCTCTATTATTTTCCTTTTGTCCTCTTATTCATTCTCACTTCTTTAACTGCTAACATGGCAGGCAAATTATTCATGGACAACTCTTTTTGACCATAGGTCAAAGAAGTCACCACATGATCCCATGATTTGGGAAGACTGTTGAGAAATGTAGAAACTTGCATTTGATCAGGAATAGGATGACCAGCATTAGACAAGTCCTTTGCTAATACCTCCATTTTGGTAATATGATCCACCATATCATCATTTTCGTTCATACGAGTGTTGTTGTATTTCTCAAGCAACAATTGAATGTATGTTTGAGATTTAGGCCCGTATTTTTCATCCAACACATTCATGATTTCTTTGGCAGTCTCATATCCTTCATAGAGAGGAATCAAATCATCTTCCATATGATTGAGAATCGTAGCAATAGCTAATGCATTATCTTCTTCCCATTTAATATAATTCTGAGAAGCGACGGGAGGCCTCTCAGTTTTTAACGTATATAACGTTTTCTCATGGGTAAGTAGATAGGTGATTCTTCTTTTCCATATGCGATGATTGATATTATTGAGCCTCTCTATCTTTGTATTTTCTGCTTTGCATTTACTGGCCATGACTCACAATTCTAATAATGAAAACCACAATAATACCACAATAATACAATTGTAGTACAACTGTACTTGTAATGCTGTACGTTTGAATATGTCTAATATATATGTAAATATATATATATATATATATATAATATGTGTACTTAATTGTAAATTACTTACTGAGCACAAGATGAATTAAACCTTGTGCAATCAAACTTCTGCCCGTCGCTTGCTCCACTTATTCCCAACTTATTGCCCCAAATCGAATACCCAACAAAGTTTTGATCCTCAACCAAATTCTCACCCAAATTCCGTGAAAGGTCAGGTTGATAATAGAAGAAAGAAGTGAAATTGTCTTGAGTTTTCACTTCTGGTATCTTTCTTGGTGCCGATGAATCTGGTTCTGATGGGCGAATGGGAGACCAATTCGACTCGTCGTTCTTGTAGATTGGAGTTCTATAGAATTGACGAGGCGAGATGTATTGATTCAATGATAGATCCGTTGGCCTTTGGGTCTGGTGAATACGAAGATTCTTGTCAAAAACCGGCGTCGAGTCCAGACGAAACGATTTGAAGTAAGTTGAATCCGAACCCAAATGCTTCGAATGGTTGTCTTTCGGACCCAGATTAAATGCTTCTTCTTTTCTTTTGAACGACGCCTCTTTCTGTTGAAAAGATGCCTGTTTGTGATGGTTCTTGTTGAAACAGGGTTCCTGGTACGGGCGATTACACCACGCCGGGCCTGGAAGATTGAAACGTTTGGGTCCGTTGTTGTCGTTGTAGCGTGATCCCAAACTATTTTTGTACTCAGTATTCAGACGACAAGAATGAATCTTGCAAGGTCTGAAACTTACTCTTCCTCTCAGGTTTGATTCTCTTTTGAACCAACCGTAATTGTTTGAATGCTGTCTTTGTGGACTGTATTTGTATGAATTTCGATTTGATTTCCCTTGCATCACTAGAACTGCTCTGATGCCACTGTAGGAAAATATAGGAAAGGATCGTTGTGATTGGCGTCGTCAGACTGTTGATCACAATGGTATGGTGTCTTTAATCTAGACACAACAAGGGAAATCAAATTACTGAATTGTAGTGACAATGCAAAGGGCTGAGGTTCTATTTATAGACCTCAGCCATTGTACCTCTTGAGTGAACAGGGGTAACTAATTAATAGTTATACCCCTTCATTATAATTATCAGTATTCATGTACCCTTTCAGGATACGTGAATTTCCTTGTTCAAGTGTGTCTTGATGTACCAGTGTTATGGTATATCTCCTCACACATAGCATACTCATTGTGAAGCCACTTAATCACATGATCATATTCTAACAGATCCTGCTTAATGTGCCTTCGGACCAGGCATATCACTCTAGGGTTCTCATGAATGAGCAGGGGTCTCGGCTGAGGTATCCCTATTCGTTGGTATCCTGCAGAAAGGCTTTCTTTTTTTTTTCCCTTTCATGCGGAAGAAATAATCGAACTCATATAATTTTCTGCAGTAATTCCCTTAACTTCTACCCTTCATTTTATATGGATCAATAATTTTTACTATAGACCAATAACCGTTTTAACTGAAATTTGTATCTCACTATATCAGTACTACTAGATATGCAGATCTTGCCTCACCTAATTGTTGTTGGTTGTAATAAATCTCTTTTCTTTTTCTTTTTTTTTATGAAGAGTTGTTATAAATCTCATTGTGTTAAGGCTAGCTCTTTAATACCAATATATGGGTCTGATGCAATTTCAGGAAAGGTTTGATCGAAATGAAAGATTGACGAGCAATTCTACAAGGCTACAAGATATAGTTTCAACAATTCCCATACTTCACATTTAATTCATTCTACCTCTTGGAACACGAAAACCATCCCTAAAGATAACAACTTTTTACTGAGTTTTTCACGAAACCCTAGAACACTCTCTTCATCAATTTTAGAACAAGTAAAGGAGGAGTTTCTTCTTTACTCAAATCTTCGTCGTTTGGGAATCCAGGTCTTGAAGCCAGTCTCCTTCTTGATTAGAGCAAATGATCGATCATCATCTCCGGTATGTCGAAGTCGAATGAAACAACATCATATGCATTTATTTCTCCTTCGTGTTATTTAAGATGGCTATTGTTTTGTATTGTTAGGATGCCAGTCAGATCGCGACATTAAAAATCAAACTCATATTGTGATTATGCAGTACTCTCTCATCTCTACTACTATTAATGGAAGCCGTTCTTTTGATGTCAAAGGCTTCACACACACACACACACAGATTCCGCCATTCACATCAAGTAGGGCACTCAGAAGTTTTAGCAAAAAAAAAAAAAATTAAAATATATACCAACACTTTAATAAAAAATAAAAAATTAGAATAAAATTTGCAGTAAGATTAATATTTTTCTTAACATTACATATTTTATTAGTAAAATTTATAGCCTCAGATATTAGATAATTTTCTTTATGGAGACATAATTTATTTTTAACTTTTAAAACTATAAAGGAAAAGTGTGTAATGTCCCTAAAAAGAACCAAAAATATTTAGAAACCCATCCTCTCATTTTGCATGAGTTGAACCTGGACCAGTTGAAAAATATTTGCATGCCTTGCCACCATGCTAAGTTGGCTGTCAATGAAATATACGATGTCTAACCAAGTTATTCTTGTTTCATGTACAAAAAGTAAAAAAAAATATAAATGTGAGTGGGGCATGGGACCCACTGGGTCCCCATGTGGCTCTGCCCCTGCAGTCCTGCACACGCACGCGCGCGCGCACACACACACACACATATATATATATATATCTATACTATTATTAAAAGAATAAGTTTTGTTAGCCAAAATTAAAATTTTTGACAAAAATAACCCTAAAACATTAAAATACTTTGAGAATTAATTAAATCACAAGATCATTATGACAATTGCAAATTATTTTTTTATTAAAAAAATAAACAAAATAAATCCCACAAATTCCACTTTTCTCTCCCACTAGCCTCTCTATGCAATAACTGTTTTCATCCATTATTTTTCTTTCTGAAAAGAAAAATACATATACATGCAGAGCATGTGTAAAGAAATGCTAGTATATATATATAAAATAAACCTTAATTCATATAAAACACATCTAAAATGTCAATATTGGGTGCGGCTATTGCTGCCCTACCATTTTCTTTGTTCACCTTACTTGCTCATTACACCCTACATTTTAATTTCAATTATTAAATTTACTTATTTAACTCATTTCTCTTTCCAAGAATATTCTTATATAACATATCCAATTAGAAAATAAATATTAAAATTTCAATGTTCTCTATTAAATATTAAAATCTCTCATTTAATTTATACTCATAAAAAAATTAAAATTTATTAAAATTTCCTAATAAAATCATAATCTAATTTTATTCCCATTTTTTTAATTTTTTATTTCAATTTCAATTTTTCTTTTTATCAGGAATTTCAATGTTCTCTATTTCAATCTATGTAAAAAAATTAGTAATTTTACAACTATGTTCAATGAAGAAGAGATTGATTTTTTTTTCTTTGTGTTTTAAATTTTTACTTTCCGTGTTCACAAAGAATTTTGCAAAAATTTTGATGAAGTTAAAGGTAATGGTTTTGTGAATTGAATAACGAATTAACAATGAGGAGACAACAAAAAGACAAAAAAATGGTAATAAATTCAAATTTGGGTTGAGAAGATAAAGATTAATGTTATCCAATGAGAAATTAAGTAGTCTTTGTATTTAATTAATTACTTATATATTTATTTTTTTCTTCCATGTTTGGATTTTAGAAAATTAGTATACTTATTAGTCATTTTGCACTTGGGTAATATAGTCTTTCAATAATTCAAATGTTTGTAGGGTGAACAAAGAAAATTGTAGGGTGGCAATAGCCGCACCCAATGTCATTATGGTAAAATATCAAAATCAAATAAAAGAAAATCAGAAAAGAAAAGAAAAGAGTGGGTTAAAAACACAATTTAAATCCAAAAATTGTTGCAGGTAGTTTGTTAATTTTTGTTCTCTTTAATGACTGAAATTTGAGACCAAAACACATCAAGTTTTTTGTTATTACCTTGGCATCGCACATCGACACATGTATGACGCTAGTTATATATATAAAAGACCTAAACCTAAAATGTCTCCAAGTTCTCATTCTCACTTTCTTAGCCGCTCTCAACAAGTCGACCTATACCTCCATCGCTCCTCATACTCCTCTCAACCTCTCACATCGCTCCTTTCAAACCCTCCAATCCTCCATCGGTATTTTCTTTTCTTCCTCTTCCTCATCTCACGACTCGCATCGCTCCCCTCAGCCGCCTCGCAAACCCGTATATGAGAGCAAAGGCTTGAAACTTAGCAAGGATTTAGCTCTGTGGATAAGCGCTCTTTGTTCGTTGGCTATCTTCTAGGTGTTAGTTTGATTTGAATTGACTGGGTTTACTGATATTTCTCTCTTTGTTTTGGAATTTGGAGAAATGGACGCGACGATGCCTTTTTGCTTGTAAACCAATTCCGGTGAGTGACTATGTTCTTCTCAAATATTTGTTGAAAAGGAACGATCTTGGTTTTGTTTGTATAAAAAACTGTGTGGAAATTTGGTTGCAGAGAAAGTGATGCGACAGCTGTGAAAAGAGATTGTTTTTACGCCCACCAGGTGTTCGACGTAAGTTCAATGTGAGTGAACTCCAGTTCCTTTACCATTTAGACTAGGGGTATGCATAACATGGTACAAACCGGCCAAAACCGACCGATAAATATGGTTTGGTTAAGGTTTTTTAACTTTAAAAATTGAAAATTGGTTCAATACCGAACCAAACCATTTATGAACTGGGTTGGTTTGGTTTCTCTTGTGCTTAAACCGCGGAACCCGAACTAATCGGTATATGTTTGAAATATAAGAGAAAAAGTTTTTTTTATATATATACACATAATAAATATATATTCATTTGTCGAGTTAGTTCTAAGTAAGTTTAAAATCTCCAGTTACAACTTTATTGTCATTCCCCGAATTTCAACATAAATAATAATACAATTACATCAAAAATAGAGCACCGAACGTGAAGGTTCGGACACCAATACTAATTAGCAGAGAAATTTTTCCTTTAAACAAGGCACCCAACGATGTCCCGAACCCACAATGTAAATACAGATTCGTTCTTTAGAATCACATATTACATTAAGCAAAGTTACAAATTAAACTGAAACATCAATTCAATAAGTAACTACACACACAACTCTCATTACACAGCGGAAAACTAATAAATGCGTAGCACAATTAGGTAATAAACCTACCACTGCAACAGCAAGGAAAATCTACAGCTTCAACCATGCTCACCCTAACCTGCAGGATAACACTACTACAGAAATTGAATCAGACGACACCTTTCAGACGACAGTATGTAATTTTCTGTAGTGTGATTGAATTTTTTTTTTTGACGTCATTTTTGTAAGAGCTGTTGTGTGATAAGGACTTAGAAATTAGTTCAGAAGACGTTTAAGATAAAAACCGTTGTGTGACGCTCAAAAAATTGAGCGGCAAGTTTCCCATCGTGTTAGTGGTGCCATACCTGATATGAAACCCAAAATTTTCTCAAACATGTATTGATCAGACGATGAGAAATAATATAACTGTGGTCTGATCAAATAGTTTGACAAAAAGGAGGGAGATTTCCCACCACCATTTTTCTCCAACTCCCCAAATGGAGAAGTCAAGTTAACACGAGACAAATCCCAAACTTATGCATTGAGACCACATTGTTTTTAATTTCTGTTATGTGAGTCCTTGTAAGGGTTATCCAAATTGATATGGCCGGACTTGAAACCCTACACTTAAAGCAAAAAAAAAAAAAAAAAAAACAAAACAGATCGACCCAAAACCAAAATCCTCACTCCTCACTCTCAACAACGCCTCACTCCTCACTACTCACTCTCTCAAACAAAAACTTACAGCCAAAATCAATCTTCGCTCGCACCTCACTTTAAAACGAAAACCAGTCTCTCTTCCTCAAACCTCCAGAAGCCAACAACCCCAATTTTCTCGATACTCTTTTGGTGAAACTGAAGCACTCACTTTCCCTCGCACTCTTTCACTTCAGCCCGCTCACGAGTCAAGAAAGAAAAAGATCCTCATCTCTACTTGGTCTATGTGGATTGCAGCAATATCCCCAGAGTTTGACAGCTTAACGGCTTGATGCCCTAAATCCAAAACGAGTCGTTCTCCGATGTCCCTTCCAGATCCCCATCACATTCTGCTGAATTCAAAATCCCCAGTTTTCTAAGGTTTCAATTTTCAATCTCAAGAAATGTTGAAGCGGAGGGCGTCACGGAAGAAGATGTTCTCCCCCATCATCTCTGGTACGAGCCCCTGAAGGCCATCACCAATCATAATCCAAGCGGTTGTCATCAGGTCTGGGAGCCCAATCTCTAGTCCAAGGTTATGATTTATATATACTGCAGATCCTTTCTGTCGATTCGGTCTGGGTCCTTCAATTGATATTCACTCTGTTTGTTTTAGGTTGACCCAAATTTCAAAACAGGCAGAGGAGACCACAGTAGTGATCCATTTGGGGCTACGTCATCGAGTAGGTTTTGTTTCTATTTGATTTGATTCATTGATTAATTGGTTTTAATTGATTTAATTAAGTGAATTCTATTTTCGATGTTTAGGTTTCGTCACAAACCTACAGTCTTAATGCGAATCTCTGCCATCTTCGTCTCTATCAGGTGTGTAGACACCAAAAAATTTAATGAAAATAAATTCATTAAATAATTCGGTCAACACTCGAAATTATGGCTGAACAAATTTAGTCGGCACGTGGGTCACACAAAATGTGCACGTGGCTTATGAATAAGCAAAATCAAGCGGACTCAGGGAATGACACATGGCGGCGTACGAAAAGCCCGACGGCAATAAATAAATTTGTTCTGACTTAATCAGCTGATATTAAGACGGATCAATCAAATTAAATCAATTGATTCCGAGTCGAATCAAATATTAAATTTCGTCTGCTGATTAAAGGTCAATTTATTTAAATTGATAAAAAATAATAATAATCTCTGACGTAAGTCCAAAAAAAGTTACCTCATTTCGTTGCAACATCGGTTGTGAAGAAGTTGAAATGTCATCAAGAAAGTCAGTATTCAGAGTGAACTCAGCATTGGGATCACAATAAATAGGGCCAAGATTGGTGTCAGTTTTCCAGTGCTTAAAGTGCACTTCACTATTATTGCTACCGCTGCTTCCACTATGCCTTCTTTCTTTGATGGCAGGTCTTTTCAACTTAGGTGGATGAGCCAAAGCAATGTGAGAATCTAAAGAGTCCCCATCATCATCTAGAGTGTTGGGTAGATGAGTCTGGCAATCACTACTAGGAAGCAAAGTCCTATTAGGAGGCACAGGGACGTTGGTGCTACATTCAACTTCACAAGGAATCACATTTTTGTGATGAGGAGGTGTTGCACGGGTGACGTTCTTATCTTCTTTTGCTTTCAGAGTCTTGTGTAGTGGTCTACTAGTAGGCGCTTCTTTCGTTGCTTTCACTGGTGTAGAATGATACACTTTAGACCACCAGTCGACATAGTCTCGAGTAACCATGTACTCCATGATAGCACTCTGGATCGGCAATGTTACCGCGCACTTGGTGTTCATTTTGGTTCAAGAATCCCAATGCTTATAAATCAAAGCCAATACGCTGGTGCGAATGTCGTTCTTAAGACTGCCAGGAACGTCTTGGACATAACCAAACTGTCGACTAAACCGATGTGGACTGTATGGCTGAATGACTCGTCGGTTATCCTGTCTGAGAGAAAGATACCCAGATCGAAGGCTGATGAGATATATGAGGTCTAAATGGGAGATGTTCTCGCTGTTAATAATCACTCTGCTCTCCGAAAATACCCTGGCAAATGCATCCATCCTCACATTATCACATGCATTGAACAAAGAAAGCGCCTGTGAGTCCCCACAATATTTAGCTGAAAATTCTCCGAAGAAGCGAACCATACGGGGCCGTAGGTCGTTGGGAAGCGGAGACTGAAAGTGGGTGCCAAAGTACTTTGCTAGCCATGCATAAATATAATGAAAAGGAAGGGCAGCCGAGCAGTTACCTGGATCGCTGGAAACAAAAATCTCGCCTAAACCCTGATAGATATTGGCCAACACTGGTACTGTTAAGCAAAACTGTACACCCTGTGACATTTTGCTGGCAACTTTGAATACTCCCGGACGATCAAACCAGTGTCGTCTCTGGGTAAAACAAACATACACAACCAACAAGCAAGAAAGGCAGCCAAATAGGTGGGCTCTACATCTTCACTCTCAATGCCTAAGTCATCAAATACTGCGAGGTCTGCAGAAGTATGTGGTCGGATCTCATGGATCCTGCCAGATGGATTAAACACATTCTGGGGCGGATCTCTTTTGTTCCTGGTGCTTTTGTTTGGAGGTCTCTTATAGCGCAAAGCTCCTCTATACCAATATCGTATCCATGAAGTTATCTTCACTTTCTGCCCTTGGCCTTCTTTACAAAGCTTATGGTAGGCGAGAAACAAATAGCGGCAGCTCTGTTGACTCCCTTTGCTTGCTACAGTAAGCTCTTCAGCGGCTGGAACCACCTCATCATAAAACCGTCCAGCAATGGGCAAACCTCCGAGTTGGTCCAAATCCCAGAGGGAGATGGACATTTCTCCGCTAGATGTGTGGAGAGTATTCATCGCGGGGCACCAGTACTCGCAGAAAGCCCGTATGACAGATGCAACACGGTCATAGCTGAATAGTGAGGCGAATATCGCTCGATAGAGACTGGCCTCCCGAGTAAGCTTGCCATTCCTGCTTAAGATATCTTCAACCCATTCCCAGTAGAATTCTGTGTAAGAGAAACCCCCGTTTGCACGAAATGCATTGCTCCACTTCACTGAACCGTTGCGTACACGATCGCTGAGAAGCTTGAATGGGGTCTGAGGAGTGTTCTGATCATGATGCGAAGACTTCAACAACAGTACATGCGAGTTTTGTTGGTCTCTTCCAGATCTCGGTTGTCGAAACATAGCTAGTTGGCGAGGTACCACATGAGTCCACTGGAGGATGTGAGCTGAAGGGTCATAAGGAGGGATATCAATTGCTTGAGGCCCAGTCAACGATGGGTGCACTTGCAAAGTAGTTCCATCACTTTGAGCGTCCTCCGGATCCTCGAGGATGGTGACTGTCCCTTTCTTGAAGCACTTGAAGAAGGCCATGGCCACAAAAGGACGGGAAGTGCGATCGCAAGTGCCTGACGATGTACGCGAAGCCTAACCGCTTTCAGTGGACCCTACCACGCACAAATGTGGAGGAATCCAAGCGTTTAGGACGTCCGCTTTCTTCTCTCCGTTAGTCACCAAATACGCAAAGCCTAACCGCTTTCAGTGGACCCTACCATGCACAAATATGGAGGAATCCAAGCGTTTAGGACGTCTGCGTTCTTCTCTCGATGAGCCACCAAATACGTAAAGCCTAACCGCTTTTAGTGGACCCTACCACGAGCTAGGGTGGAGGAATCCAAACGTTTAGGACGTTCACGTTCTTCTCCTTGACGTCAATAAACACGCAAAGCCTAACTGCTTTTGGCGGACCCTGCCACGCACAAAAGTGGAGGAATCCAAGCACTTAGGTCGTCTGCGTTCTTCAATTGTCGCCAAAACCCTTAATAAAAGAAGCGATATATACATATTGAAATACATATGAAGTTGTGTGAAGTTAAAAAAAAAAGATGCGACATCTAAGAAAAAAAAAAGCGACATCATGATTGGAAAAAGCTAGTCATGGCATGTGTAAAAAAAAAACAATAATAACAGTAAAAGGAAGGGGACAATAAATCAATGAGAGATATTAAAAAAACTTGCCTCTGCCACTATCCACAGCTCATGTCAACCCAAGGTCCCAAGAGTGCAGCACACCCGGATTCCTGTCAATTCCTCAATTATCGCCAGAGCTCTGAAAGAAGGGAAAAGACAAAATATATATTTTCAGAAAATGTTCTGCCTTGCCATCACGTCAGGATCACCCAAAAAAAAAAATCAATCATGTGCATATGCATTGCTGGAAGAAGCTGGATAATTGGGGAATAATTGAACAAAATAAAGGACAGAAAGCCATACCTCAGCTTGATGACTTGCGGAGCCCAAAGTAAGAAATTAGCAGCAACAAGCAGTAAATAAAGAAGCAAACTGGCGTTCTTCAATTGTCACCACAATTCTGAACAAAGAAAAAATATATATTTAAAGCAATTGTCAGAGCACATATACTGTGCGATATCAGAAGAAAAAAAAAAAAAAGGCAATGACGTTGGCAAAACAAATAGGAAAAGGGAACTCAGACCAAAAAAAAAAGTGGAATCATGCTCTGCTCAAACAAAAAAAAAGGGAGTCATGCATTGAATTCGAAAAAAAAAAAAGATGCATGGCTGCACGTGTACGTATATATATGTTTATATTGTTAGAGCAACTCCAACAGCTTCCCTATAATTTTTGTATTATAGAGAAGTAAAAGTCAAACCTTTAGCCTATTTTTCTTCTCCAACTCCAACAGATTCCCTAGTTTACAGTAATCTATAAAATCTCCATATTCTTCTTTAAAATTTTGGAGTTTGCTGTAAATATGGGGAATTTGGTTTTTTCTCTCCTCACTTTCCCTAAAATAAAGATAGTTATAGGGAATCTGTTGGAGCAAAAGAGGCTCATTTTTCCCTAAAGTAGAAAAAAATTAAAATATAGGGAATCTGTTAGAGTTGCTCTTAGGGACTTAGGGCGTGGGGCATGTGGAAAAAGTGATTAAGGCAAAAGATGAATCAATGCTCTGACTTTGGCTTTGCACATGCATGCTTTTATATATATATATATATATATATATATATATATATAAATATATAAGATGAACTATTGATGTACAATTGAACGAAGAGACAGGTTATGAACACAGACACACATAACTCAAAAAACAAGAAGGG
Organism: Rosa chinensis; assembly: GCF_002994745.2. Taxonomy (NCBI): domain Eukaryota; kingdom Viridiplantae; phylum Streptophyta; class Magnoliopsida; order Rosales; family Rosaceae; genus Rosa; species Rosa chinensis. The sequence goes on along the minus strand of NC_037088.1, from coordinate 16,671,384 downwards.
GAGACAGAGAGACATACTTTGGTCTCTGCTATGCGCTAACGATTCGCAGACTCCAAGACAAGGAAGTAGTACTAGTTCAAGCACCTGTCAGAGGATAGAGAAAGAGAGGGTAAGCACAAGCTATCATTGATTTCTTGACTGATAAATAAATAAATGAATGAAGGCAGATCACCTTTAATTGCTACACAAGGACAAAAGACAAGGGAGCAAGGAAACTGAAAGCCAACTTCGTGAGTCACTTTTATTGAGGAAGTCACTGAAGAAGTCAAGGTTGAGGGATGAATACGAAGGAGACAGTCCTTTTATATTAAAAGACTAAGACTAGAGTAAATTTCCTAGTTGGGACTAGAAAAATATGGCAGAAATTCTAAATTTTCTGCTGTAAATGGCGTCAAGTTAGATTAATTGCTGAAATCAAGACATATTATATTGATTTGCGCCAATATATGGTAAAAAAAGAGGATACATTCCATAAAATTACCTGCTGATTTGAAGTCTCTGATATATTTGTGAAATAAAATCATGATTGTAAGAAAATCTCTACTAAATTAAATCAAGATTTCGGGAGAATCTCTATAAAATTAAATCAAGATTCCAAAGGAATCTCTACAGCTTCGAAGTTCTAGAAGTTGGCCGCGGTGAAGCAAAGTGCCGCATCAAATTATGAAAAGAAAAAAAAAACAAAAAAACAAAAAAAACCAAATTCAAACTTCAAGTCACACCTCCAATACGTGACAGCATGTTTACGGTGCACCTTGAAGTAGGGGCATTTGTAGACACCAAAAAATTTAATGAAAATAAATTCATTAAATAATTCGGTCAACACTCGAAATTATGACTGAACAAATTTAGTCGGCACGTGGGTCACACAAAATGTGCATGTGGCTTATGAGTAAGCAAAATCAAGCGGACTCAGGGAATGACACGTGGCGGCGTACGAAAAGCCCGACGGCAATAAATAAATTTGTTCTGACTTAATCAGCTGATATTAAGACGGATCAATCAAATTAAATCAATTGATTCCGAGTCGAATCAAATATTAAATTTCGTCTGCTGATTAAAGGTCAATTTATTTAAATTGATAATCAAGATGAAAATCAGTCATCAAATTGATTGGCTAATTCCTTAATAATCGTGATTAAATCAGTTAATTAACGCTAATTGATTCGATTATGTTATTAAGGAAAATGTAATTAATTACGTGTCATCAAGGCATTCCAAATCAAGAGAGACGCCGACACTATAAATACCCCCTCTCAACTCGAGAGAAGGACTTCAGCCAAAAAATAGAGAAGAAGACACTCTCAAAATTTCTGAAGACTCCCAAGCTCGTGTGAAGAACCATCAAGCTGCCAAATAGCCGGTTCCTCACCAACCTCAAGTTAAAGAGTTCGTCACGTGTCAACTCTCGTGACCACCGTCCAACTCAAGATCAAACGTCAAGCCCTTGAGTGAAATTCATCGTCGGAGATCGAATCAGAGGATTACCAAAGATTGTAATCCACACTTAAATTAATAAAATTATTATTTTTTGTACACGTGTCTGCATCTTGTTTGTTTTCAGATTTTCGTGTCTACAAGGTGATTTAGGGTTTAGGAATAGAGTTTCTGGTTTTGACTAGTTTCTGTTTGGATTCTGTGCTTTGTTGTGATGGTTTGTTCTTGTAATTTTTGGGTGTCATTTGAGCCAGAGCATATTGGCACTCAAATTGTTGCTTGTATTCTGGTCAAGGTTTGCATTTCAATCTTGAAAAGCTTTCAACTTTTGATTTAGATTGTTATTAATTAAGTGGTGGAATAAGAAATTTGTTTGAAGTTTTCTATATGTTAATGTGTAGGCACTGATGGCAATGCCTGCTCTCGATTTCAACCTTTGTCTCTTCCTAATTCCAGAAATAGTGGTATTGTTCTATTCTATACCTATTTAATTGTTTCCATTGAGTAGTGCACTGGTTGTTTGTAAATCATTAGTGGTGGGATTTCTTCTGCAATTGTGGTGGGATTTCTCTTCTACAATTGATTATGGTGTTTTATTTTCTTTTCTTGGTGAATGATAACTCATTAGTGGCATGTTGATTTGATTAAAATAAGGTCTGTTTCTTCGAGTAGTATGTGTGAAGGTTACAACAATTGGACTTTCATGCTTTTATTCTGACAACAAAGGTCATCCTCACTCCATTGTTTACTGCATGAATCTTCTTTATTGAGTAAAACTATGGTGGTTCTTGAAGGGGCAGCAAGTCTTCTTTACAAAACATAGCAGTTCCGTAACCTGTCTTGCCATTATGGATTACTCACTGTTCCTATTAAAATAGATAAAACACCAAGGGGAAATTACTGGTCACTCCCTGTACTTTGGGTGCGTCAACAGTTTAGTCCTTGCTATTCCAATTTTAATAGATTACTCCTCACACTTCCAAATTTCGCCCAATTTGGTCCAAAGTGACTATTTTACCCCTCAATTCCTCTTCATTTTTTTTTTCACTCCTCTCTCTCTCTCTCTCTCTCTCTCTCTCTCTCTCTAATCTCCTCATCCTCTTCTTTTTCAAGCCTGATATGGCAACAATATTTCCCACAAGTTTCGTAAATACAGGATGCCAGGATGACTCTCTAATCCAAAGCCTTCTTGCTTTTCGAATTGCTATCACCAGCAACACAACAAAATCCCAATTCTGGAGATGGTGGTGGGATTAAGGTGAGTTCCCGGTCACCACCTATTGTGATGCCCCGGAAATTTGTATTTATTTTCCGAGGATTTTCCGAAATCTAAATTTTGATTATTGGACGGTTTCGTGGCTCGTGGATGGAGCGGAAGTATTTCGGGCGAATAATTATTCGAAGAATATGGTTTTAGGGGGGTTGCCAAAGGTTGACTTTTTATTCGTTGGGATTCTTCAAAAACTTCCTTCACGAAAGTTGTATAGCGCGTCGATACGAGTTCGTGGACATGTGGAACGCAAGAATCTGAGTTCGTATGAGAAAGTTATGGCCATTGGAAGGAATTTCCATTTTGGTATAAATAGAAGTTTCCCAAGTTGGAAACTTACTATTTTCATTACTTCCATTTCCGGAAGCTCACTTTCTCTCTCTCTTCTCTCTCGGCTGCACCTTCAGTATCGAAGTAATCCGACTGACCCGACCCGGACCCGGTCGACCCGACCCGACTTTTCGGGCGAACTACAGCAGTCTCCGGCGAAGAAACTTTCCAGATAGGATCGTCTCCTCCGTCTGGTCGTCCCTCTGGTGTCCTCTAGCGCCGATTCTCCTCCACGGCGGCGCTGCAAGGCGGTGCAGTTTGAGGATTTCGGACCCGGTCGAAAATCCTTGTTCCGACGTCGGCAAGGCTTCAAGTCTTCTTGGATGAGCTTAGAGCAGCCTCCTTGATCGATCCTTGGTGGTTGTTTGGATCGATTCACGTGAAACCTTGTTCAACTCAGTTTGGATTACTGTTCACGGCTTGTGAGGTAGTTTTCGACCCCTTATGCTTGTTTTCTGACTTCGAGCTAGTTTTGAGAATTCACAAGCATGCTTAAATGAACCTTTTTGATGTTGGGAGTTTTGTGAAATATTGAGTTTTGGCCCTCGGCGGTGCACCACCGTCTGTGGCGGCATTCCGGCGGTGTTCCGGCCACTTAAGGAACTGTTTTTGATATTATATATGTTCTACTCGTTGATACGAGCGTTTCGATATATAATATGCAAATTTTGGAGTTCGCATGGAATTGTTATGATTTTTGCAGTTTCATACCGATCGATTTATTCGATCCTTGAGGATTTGAGCATCCGATCGACTTGTCATTTTGACATATCGATCGTATAAGTGTTCCGGAGACATTGGATGGTCTCGGATGTGGTTTCGCCTCTTTTGGCGTCACTTTGGGAATTTTGGTTCGATTTAGGGTTTCGAATGTTATTCCTTGTGTTTCATTGACTGAATCAGAGCTGTAATTCCTTAGGTACGTGACGTAGTACTCCTTGGACGGCTATTTTGTGGATTGGCTGCCTTGTTCTGTATTGAAGACGCAGCGGGAGTTTTGAGGTGAGTAATCTCACAAGGTTCATTAATGAATGAATTACCTTAATCGTTTGGTGAGTAAATCTCACGATATTCGTTATGAGCAGGATCGATATTTGTTATGAGTAGGATCGATATTTGTTATGAGCAGGATCGATATGTGTTATGAGTAAGATCGATATTTTTTATGAGCAGGATCGATATGTGTTATGAGTAGGATCGATATTTGTTATGAGCATGATCGATATTTGTTATGAGGAGGATCGATATGTGTTATGAGCAGGATCGATATTTGTTATGAGCAGGATCGATATTTGTTATGAATATGATCGATATTTGTTATGAGCATGACTACCCTATTGTCTTTGAGTTATTAGGTTAACTACGACTATAGTTGGTGTTAGTGGCATTCTGAGTGGATGACTATGTGTGTCTATATATATATATATATATATATATTATGGGATATATATATACATATGTATTCATGTATTAGTGGTTTCGTGGTGAATCTTTGTGATGATTGTCATGTAAAGCTTGTGTAGGAATATTTGTGTAATGAATCGATGACATCAGTATGGTGAATCTTAGTGATGATCGTCATGTAAAGCTTGTGTAGGAATATTAATAGGATGGTTGATATCTGTGTGATGACTAGCCATGAATCTAGGTGATGATTGCTATCTGTGTGATGACTGGCGATATCTGCGTGAATCTATGTGATGATCGCTATCTATGTGATGACCAGCGATATCTATGTGATGATTAGTAGGATGATTTCTATCTACATGATGACCGGTAAAATCTATGTGATGATCAGCTGGGCAATTGCAATCTATGTGATGATGAATATCTGGGTGATGACCAGTGGAATCTGTGCGATGATCAGTGTGATGACTGCTCGGTAGCGGAGCTGAATTGTTATTAAGTTAACAATAATCGAGAGGACTGCTGTGATGGTTGGGGCTACCTACAGACGTCAGAGTGTGGGACTTCGATGACTACTTTGACTTGAATTGCTTGACTTAATGTGACCTCCGGAACTAAAGTATATGCAGGGGTTACTATGATTTGTTTTGCTTGTTTTGATATGTGATTGCCTTGTTTCTTCTTGATTGTATTGATTGATGGTTTGATTTATCTTAAGAGCTATATTGGTGACGAATTGTACTCTGTGTTGAGGATAGGAAGGTGATTCATTGATTTTCACGTTTGATGTCATGTTGATGACAAAGGCTCCTAAGGGGGGAAAGGGAATGAGTGTGATCCTCGTGACTCACCGTTGTACGTCAATGGATTTCAAACATTATCTAAGGAGGTTTTGTTTGACGGGTAATTTGTGTAATTGGATGCTAGGATTAAGGATCTAAGCATGAGGCTTTAGTCACCAGTTCACTTATGTAGGCACGATATGGAAGGATATGGAATTGATGGCCGTAGGTTGAGATATGTGCATATCGTGTTTAGGTTGAGGTGACTTGAAAATGCGTTTTGCTTTGTGGTTTTGAGTTACTCATACGAGCTTCATAAGCTTACCGGGTTTGTTGTGTGGCAACCCGGTGCACTATTCAATGAAATGGTGTAGGGGTTAATCCTGCAGGTCAGGGAAATAGTGGCTGAAGCTGAGGTGGCACCTTTGCAGCTGTACGGTAGGAAGCTATCTTTGTGACTTTACCGTTGATAAGGACTTCCGTTGTATAGTTACTCTGAGCTGCATTTACGTTTTATTTTGTTGTTGACAATTTAATTCATAAGCATTGTAATATATGACTCTGTGGAACGAGTCAATATTGACATAGTGGGTTCAGGGCATCAATATGTACTTGGGTTAAAAGGGAAAAAGTTCTAGGTATTTTGTATTGATGGCTGAACGTTCACGCATATGTAATTATGGGATTATATATATCGATTTTCTTGTGTGTAAAATCAGGGGCATGACACCTATATTGTCACCATTGCCGCAAACACCACCTGCACATCCCTCAGATCCTTAGCTTCACCACCACCAAAATCCTCACAAAACCCACAAATTCAAACACCCAAAACAGCGATTCCACATTTCACAAAACTCACAAAACCCCAATTCTTTCTCTGAAACCCAAAATTACCCAAAAACAATCAATCTGAAGCACTAAGATTAATAAACCAATCCCAATCCTCAGCATTGGCTCGCCAGCCTCCATCACCAACTCCCCCTCGCCGCCGTCGCCAACCACCTGCCAGTCCACAAAGTCCTTCGTCGTCGCCTCCAGCAACTTCTCGATCACGACCTATCATCCCCCTTAACGCTGTGCGCCGATATCCTCGTGGCAACGGGGATTAAGGCCATCTGCTTGGACTTCCCGGATCACTGAACCATCGGCGAGGAGACTCTGGTTTTTGGGTTTCCTAAGATTTTCGTAATCTAATCGCCGAAGGAATTTAGGGAAGAGAAGGAATGGGTGGTATTTATGGTGGCCTGAAAAAGAGAAGAAAAGGCTTTTGATGAGCTAGGTGTTTGGGTAAAGGAATAAGAGGAAGAAAAGATTGCAGCAGAGAGACAGAGAGAGAGCTTGGTGGTGGTGGACTGGTGGTTATGGTCAGTTTTGGTCTTGCGACTGAACTAGTCCCAAATTGGCTACTCTCTTTGTTTATAGGAGAGGGGGGGGGAGGGGGAGAGAGAGAGAGAGAGAGAGAGAGAGAGAGAGAGAGAGAGAGAGAGAGAGAGAGAGAGAGAGAGAGAGAGAGAGAGAGAGAGAGAGAGAGAGAGAGAGAGAGAGAGAGAGAGAGAATTATAAAAAAAAAGGTGAGGGGTAAAATAGTCACTTTAGACCAAATTGGGCGAAATTTGAAAGTGCAAGGAGTAATCTGTTAAAATTGGAATGACATAGATTGAACTGTCGACGCACCCAAAGTACAGGGTGTAACCAGTAATTTTCCCAAACACCAATCTACCACTCAATTATTTTGATAGGTTATGATATATGTGTTTTACATGTGTAGGTTCATCGAGATGATTTTATGCTGAATGTGAAACTTCGGCTATTTGTTCTTATTGCAAAGCAACCAGCCTTCCACCAGCTTAGATCAGTTGAGCAACTTGGTTACATAACTGCTCTTTTACAGAGGTTTGACACATTCAAATTACTGATCCAAGTTCATGCCATCTGCTTTTTTTTCTTTTTCTTCTTCTTCTTTTATTTAGCTTTGTTTTCTCTTGATGTAAGAATGATTGTGGTATCCGACGACTGCAGTTTATTATACAATCCGCAGTGAAGGTATATGGCATGCTTTTACATTATGAATTCATTATTTCCTTAATTGCTTATTTATACGAAGTATGTCATATTGGTCTTAACAAGGTCCGGGACATATTGATTTGAGAGTGGAGGAATTTCTCAAGACTTTTGAGAGTAAGCTTTATGAGATGACAAATGACAAATTCAAGGTGAGGTCAACAAGAATCTGGTCTTCATTTCTTTATCATATTTGACTAGATGATGTAATTCTTCAAATAATTGCGACTTACGGTTGAGAAAGTCAAACTAGCATTCTGACTTATTAAGAAAGAGCAAGTTGTGTGAAACCCCTGTTCCACATTGTCTTCCACACTAAGAAGAGGACAATGTATGTACAGTTCAGTGGCCTAATCTAGACCTTACTTTGTGTTTCGTTCTTTAAGCTGATATATTATGTTTGCGAGTCTTAAATTTTTCCACGGTAATTAGCTGCTATACTGTTTGTTATGTAGAGCAAATATTAAGTTTTTACACTATGTCATTGACCCTAACTGAGAGACAAAGGCCATCATAAATACTACTGCTTATGATACTTTTCTAATTGGACTGGTGTGTATATTAGTTTCTAGGTTGTAGTTTTGACCCCGAGGGAAAATGTGTGGACTTTTTGGGTATAGCTGTCTGAAGAATTCTCCTTATTGCTAACTTGAATTCACTAGTTCTTGATACGGTATTAGAAATCATGGGTAATTCTCTAACTTAAAAAGCAAGATTCTTCTTCCAAGTCTTGTTACAAATAGGCATTTTTGATTATATATATGAATGGTTTTTCTTGTTGCTAACTTTTGTTGCTAAAATAGAATAGTATAGTCAAACTTCAGTTTAATGTAGATAAAGTTAGCTTGCCCTTTTTTATTGATACTATGTTCAGTATACAATAAGCTCATATTTGCAGCTTTGGAGATAAGTGGGGAGAAAATTTGGAGACTGTCAATGGAGGAGTTATTGGGAATCAATGAAATCAGGAGTAGCTGATATGGTCAAAACTGGTGGTCGTCAAGGTGGTGCTATCAGTGCAGCTCTCTTCTTGAAACATGTATATGATTTTATTGTTCTATTCTCTTGGTTTCTTTTGTGCTTATTACTTTATCGACTTAAACAGCAAGAAGTATTTCTACTTCTCTGTTTGTTTCTACTCTTATATAATTATGCCTACATCTGGACTATGGCATTGACATATACATGGGGTGTATTACCAACAAGTCGCACAATTCATCATGCTTGTGTTATGGTTTCTGGCTTCCGAATAAAAAAGTCTTGCATATAATAGAAATCTTCAATAGAATTTAACTTAAACTATGGTTTTGCAGTTTGTTGATGAAAAGGTTCAGTGGATGCATATTTGACATGGCTAGGCCTGTTTGGAGTGATAAGAACGTGCTGCTACAGGGTTTGCTGTTCCTGGTGAAGTGGGTTTTGAAGAACTCTTCCTAGGTGCTGAAGAAGTATTGGTAGGAAGAACACCATTTACATGAGTTTACATACCATCGGAAGAAGACAAATGTACAAATTTATGAATATTTTGGGAGATGCTCCATGTTTGATATCAATTTACTGAATTCATTTTACATATGATGGGATTTGAATTAATTTGATTAGTATATATTTTGTAACGAAGACAACAAGAGTAAGTGAAAAGCATTGTGCAACATGTTATGGTACAATGATAAAATCTCAATGTGTCGTCTCAAAGCAGAAAACAATATTCATAACAACCGCCAAATAAAAACTGTCGTCTGAATTCAAAATAGATCATGGATGTTTAAAAAAAACAGTTGTGTGAATAAAGGTCACACAACAGTTATAAGAAAAAAACTACTTCTTAATCACAGTCATACAACGGATGCTCAAGTTACCCGTTGTCTGAGTAAACTTCACACAACAGTTAATGCTGTCGAGTGCCTATCGACATGTTGTCGACATAGATGTCGAGTTCTTCACACGACAGTTCTCTAAATGTGCCTTCATCAAACGTCATCGAGATAGATGACAGTCAGCCTCCTTATCAGATGACAATTTTTAGCTGTCGTCTGATTCAATTTCTGTAGTAGTGTAAACCCCTATACCGTGGAATAGTACACCGGGTTGCAAACACAAACCTGGTAAGCTTTTGCAAGCTTGTATGAGTAGACTCAAAACAATAACAACATGCTTAAGTCCTATCAACCTAATAGTCAATAGCATGTATCAACAAGGCTACTCATAAAGGAATCTATATGCTCATGTCTCAATTCAGCATTCAAATCCATGATCATAGTCCAAAACAAAACCCTTCAAGTAATGTTTGAAATCATATTTGATGCTCAAAGGCTTCCAAATCCATGGTAATGCAACTCAAGGAAGCAACTCACCCAAATGATAAGGAAAACAACCCACACTTTGATTTCTTAACACACGAAATAAAAGAGAACAATTCACACTTTGATTTCCTTTCAAATCGTAATAAAAGAAAGCAACTCACACCTTGATTTCTTTCAAATCACGAAACAAAGAAAACAACTCACACCTTGATTTCTTTCAAATCACGAAACAAAGAAAGCAACTCACACCTTTATTTCTATCAACATGAAGTAAAGAAGGCAACTCACACCTTGATTTCTTATAAATCATATATAAGGAAAGCAACTCACTCCTTGATTCCTTAAAACACAAACTCATGAGTTAGATATAACCTTGCTCTGTTGCCCCATGAATTACACTAGCAGACAGACTAGAGCTCTAACTGAAATCATAACCACTCGTCTGGCCAAAGACGTGATTACTTGATATACTGCCAAAAGTCAACTTGTGACATTAAATCCTCAGGCCTCTCGGTCCCTCGGAGTAAAACATTAAAGAAGTGGCACAAGACTCAAATGTTACACAAATCTCAATGCTTTTCAAAACAATAGAAATCAACATTTCTACAATCATTTGTTTTCCAAAAAGCCACAACCCAAAACAATAAAAAGCACCGTTCATGCATATTGTTTTCATCAATCAACAAAATCCAAAAATACATATATATTTCACGTAAATATATATATATATATATATACGTAGTCATTCACTCAGGAATGTCTACTAATACCAACTATAGTTTGCAGTTAAATAAATAACTCTTAAAACGATAAAGGTAATTTCGTTCGTAAATGAACATTGTGAGATTACTCACATTTGAATCCCGCTACGTCTTCACACACAAACCGAGATAAGCACTAATCGCCACAATCCACTTAACACACTTTCCATGTACCTAATCACATCAAGGTTGTCTTAATACCACTTGTGGTACGCAAACATCTAATTTCAAAGCAAGTGATTAAAGTTTGAATCCCCAAATCGAACTACAACCCGAAAGTAATGCCAATCGAGATGAAACCTCATCCGAGACCACCCAGAGTCTCCGGAATACATCTACGATTGATATGCCAAAACCACAAGTCGATCGGACGATCGAATCCACATGGATCGAAAATCGAACGGTTCGAAACCGTAAAAATCATAACATATTCATTCGATCACCAAAAATTGTGTATTATATATCGAAACGCTCGTACCAACGAGTAGATGATATATAAAATCTGAAACTGTTCCTTACATGGCCGGAACGCCGCCACCGGCGCCGCCACATGCGCTGGTGCACGACCACCAACCAAACTCAAAATCACCAAAATCAAGCCATCCAGAAATGTTCATCATGAAGAGTAGAGCAACTTTCATACCTGGAGCTAAGCCTAGATCGGTCTAGATCCTCCTAGATCAAGCTTGCAAGATCGACTAATTGCTGCCGTCTGATCAAGCTCCAGATTCGTTGTGCACCGCTGATCTTTCAACCCTTGATCTTTCACTCCTCACGCAAAATCGTTCTTCAAGGCGGGTATGAGGATGATCAAGAGGAGGAGGAGATTCCAAAACCGAGAAGGATCGACCGAGATGGCTTTGAAAAAGTGGATTTCCGACCAGGTCAGTCCGCCGCCACTGTTCACGTCTGCGATCTCCACTTTCCGGTGAACCACCGTGCAAACCATCACCACAGGGCGACGCACAAAGCTGGTCTGAGTCGGTCTTGACTTGTCCCTTTGCCGAAGGTGAGAGAACTAGTCGGATCGGGTCGTCGGTTTCGCATGCGGGTTTGGGTTGCGCGGAGGAGAGAGAACGGAGAGATTGAGGTTTTCAAAAATGGAAATTTGGAAATTATGACCCAATTTCCGGAAAAACCCAATATATACTAAAATAGAAACTTTTTCTGATGACTATAACTTCTTCATATGCACTCCGATTTCCGCGTTCCACATGTTCACGAACTCGTATTGACGCACTCTATGACTTTCATGAAGGAAGTTTTTGGAGAAACCTAACGTATAAAAAGTCAACATTTGCACCCCCCCTAAAACCATACTTTTCGAATAAAAATTCGTCCGAAACACTTCTACTCCATCCACGAACCACATACTCGTACCAACAACCACTAAATTAATTTCAAAAAATCCTTGGAAAATAATAACAAATTTCTGGGGTATTACATTTATTCTCAAATGATATACTACCATATTGAATTCAAGGCCCAAAGGCCTAAAACCTAAATATATAATTGCTATAAGTTTTTTGATCCTCTCACATCACATCTCTGATATCTTAATCTCACATTTTTTAACCATTAATACTATCATATTAAGCTAGTACTGTGACTAAGTCGTTAAATAAGTGAATCATTTTGAATCTAATTTAGATTTTAGTCTGTGACTATATGTTTTGGATTTTAATTATTGAATTTTAAATTTAGATAATTTAACATAATTTCAATTATTGAGATTGAATTTTTACTATGAATTTTTTCATAAATAGCATGTTATTATTATATAGGTGAAAACCACCTAACCGATCGAACCAAACCATCTTTAATTGGATTGGATTAAGTTTTTTTTTTTTTTAATCACCGGTTCTCCAAAATGCCTAAACCGCTTACTTTGACATAGAGACGGTTTGGAGTCAAAACCAATCCAACTCAATCCTTGTGTAGCCTTAATTTAGACTTTTAGTTATACGTACCCATCATGCTTGTATCATAAATAGTGAAATTATGAAAGAGATTTTTTTTATGAATTAGAATTCACGAATGAATATAGGACAGATATATGCAGTGGCGGAACTATGTAGGAGGCTCTATGGGCTATAGCCCAACCGAGATTTGGGCTGAAAAACCTTCAAGTATAGGTACATCTTACCCTTAAGCCCAGAGTAGCCCACATTAAAAAAAAGAAAAAAGGTTATGCCCTTATCTGTGCGACTTTGTTCTTCACTCCTCAGCCAAGACGAAGGGATCTCACAACTCTCAATCTCTCTCATCTGAAATTTCATGAACCCATTGTTGGAAAATTTGGTCGATGGATGCTATTTTGGTCACCGGATTTCATCTCCTACAAAATCACATAAATACAATATATTAATAACAAATAACAATTATCATTTCATTGTGATAATAGACTAAAATACCAATAATCATAACAATTATCTATTGGATTTGTAGGCTTCAGGAGGACAGATCATTCAAAAAGAGTTTGTGGTTGAGGCGTGTAAACACTGCACTTAAGAGTAGATTTCGCCCCTCGGAGACAATGTCTCGGTGTAGCAGGTTTGTGGCGCCCTACCCTCCAAGGTACAACAACCGATCCTTGTAAGCGTACACTCGCAAACTTGGATCCTAGAAATGCTTGATTTTTTCCTTTGGCATTATGGAAGAGCAAGAACAAGGAACACTCTAGAATATGTATGAACTCACTAGAGAAATGGCTATGGAGAAAAATATAGAAGATAATGAATTTTATTGTGTGTGTAAGAGCAAGAAGTGACAGGTATATATAGTAGATGAAAATACTTAGAGATATGATGCAAATTTAATAAGATAATTATTGGAATATTGTAACTCCCGTAACCTTAATATGCTCTAATATTATGAACATAATGAAGTAGTAACATTTAAGCATAAATGTATGGTAAATAGTTTTTCAAAGCATTGAGAGTTACACAAAGTATTTTGAAATACACAATCAAAATTTCCAACACCCATTAAGTCAAGTACCGAATTATTTCAATTTTCAACCCAATCTCAGTTACTCTGTGGTTTTGATGAAATAGCCTTAAAATCTTACTATTGGGGTTGGGGAGAGCAGAAGCTGGAACTCAGGAAGACGAGTAGTCGGAGCCACTGGCGGATCCAGATACATCCTTGGAGGGACTCAAGCCCACCCCAAAAATCTGGGGTTAAAAAAAAAATACTACATCTAAACTCAGGAAGACGAGCAGTCGGAGCCACTGGCGGATCCAGATACATCCTTGGAGGGACTCAAGCCCACCCCAAAAATCTGGGGTTAAAAAAAAAATACTACATCTATACTTATTTTTTATTTTTTATTGGGTATACAATTAACTCAAGCGCACCGGACCCCAGCCCAACCTTTCTTATTTGAGTTCTTGCGGTAGCCCAACCTCTTCTCCAGGGCCCAGCTTTGAAAGCATTTGAATATTGATATGAGGTTCAAGCCCACCCGACCCAACCTTTCTTCTTTAGAGTTGTTTCGGTAGCCTCCTCAAGTCCTCCCCCCAGCGAAACCATGGTTTTGCGTTGCTTCATGATGCTTGCCTCTCTCATTCCTCTGAATCTCTGATTAACTCGAAGTGCCATAATTGACTCAATTGAATGTAAGTATAATTTCAATTTTGTTTAATTCAATCAATCCAATTTGGCGCAATTTTTAGGGTTAAAGATTGATCTCAAACTACATCTTTAATTTAGGGTTTAAATGTTTCTTTGCTTCTCTGCTTCTTTCTTTCTGTGATTGAGTAATTCTGTTTACTTCTCTGCTTCTTTCTTTCTGTGATTGAGTAATTCTGTTTACTTCTCTGCTTCTTTCTTTATTTTTGTTTAAATGTTTAATTGTGAATGAGTAATGGGCACTATGAGGTATGACTGTATGAAGTATGAACTGGAAGTCTGGAACAGAATGTTTGTTTTTGCATTTCTATATTTGTTTATGTGATTATAGTTAAATTATCTCAAATGCTATAGGCATGGTTCAAATGCTCAACCTGGATCCCAATATTTAATGATGTTGATGAGAACAAATGTTCGAGTCCATTGTTAGAGTAGCTGAAATCTACTGCTTATGAGTCTATGAGCCTATGAGTCTTCATTTGAAAAATTGAAATTGCTTTGTGGCTTGTTTGATTATATGTGGCTTGTTCAGTTGTTTGATTATATGCTTGGCTGGTTAGTGGTTACTTCTTCATATGAAAGACGGAGAGGGATTGAAATTGCTTTGTGGGCCTTGTGGCTTGTTTGATTATATGCGGTTTGTTTGATTATATGAGTCTGTGAGTCTTCATATGAAAGACAGAAATGGTGAAAGGGAATTGGTCAATTGGATGATTATGTTTGGTCAATGGTCAATTGGATAATTATGTTTGGTCAATTGAAACTGCTTTTCTTCATCTGTTGACGTTGTGCACTTGTGCTGTGATAATTATGTTTGGTTATAAACTTATAATCTGGTGACTTACTAATGTATATATGAAATGTGTATAATGGAATGCGTGTATATATAATGTATCTATCTATCTATCTATCTATCTATTATACATACATCTAAGGACGGTCAGCTGTTCACAGCACTGTTCCTTAGAGCCCGAATTGAATGACGCTTTTGCCCTTCATTTTTGTCTCAATTACAGTTTGGTTTCGTTGGTTACTGTTGTTGTGTGATGGGTTTTTGTGGTATTTGGTTTGTTCAATGTATCAAAAGGGAGAGAGCAGAAGGATATAGGGTTTAGGGAGAGTTTTAGACTGAGAGAAATAGTGAGAGAGAGAGAGAGCGGGAGAGTGAGACAAATAGCTTCATAACGATCTAGGGATAGAAAGAAAAAGGGGGTTTCAGAGAGTTGCAGGCAGAAAGAGAGAGGTATTGAACCCTGCAAATTTTTTTTTTTCTTTTGGTTCTTCTTCTACTTCTTCTTCTTTCGTTCTGTCATTGGGTATTCTTTTGGTCTTACGATCTGCCCTTTTTCAATGATTGGTTGTTGATTATTGATTATCTATTTCGTTGTTTTAAATCGGGTTGCAGAAAGTGGAAGGAGGTTTCGTAAGTTTGGCTTATGTGAAGCTATTGGGTTTGTGGTGTTACAGCTAATTTGGATTGTGTTGAATAATTTGGATTGACCTTATATTTTGAGTAAATCTAATGTTCTTAGCATTGGCATAAGAGAGCCTACTTCGTTACCTTTGCATTGCGTTGAAGAGAAGCTGTTGGACTTAGATGTGATACTTGAATTAGATGAAATAGTTTTCGTCCTTGATATAGAACTGTGGTGTTGGATAGTTTTTTTTCTTCTTCTTAGAACTGTGGTGTTGGTTTTCGATAGTTTTGTTTCTTCATATGTTCTTTAGTATTTCCTCTGTCTTAGAGGATATGCTCTTAATTTTGCATTATCATACAGGGATTTCTCCTGTAAAAACATATGGGTTTTTTTATTATTTTTATTTTCTCGATTTCTTACCAACCTGAAAGTGGGTACCTATTTGTTTCCTGTAAAGTTCAGAAATTCAGAAGTGATCATACTCATACGGGTTGTTAGTTGGCTTGAATTAGAATATGATTGAGTAGGTGAAACCCAAGTCATCATTTTGAATCCCATTAGCCTCTTTTCTCATAAAGCTTGCTCCGGCTACTCAGGAAAGTAGAAAACTTGAGGTGACTTTCAAGTTTGCTGTGGTTCAAGACTTCAAGGTATTTAGAGATTTAAAATACAAGAAAACATGTGGTTAAGTCAGTATAGAATTGGAATTGCATGTTGCAGTAGTTTATAGTTGCTTTGTTGTGCTGACTTCGTGCAAATAAGAGCAGCATTTAGAACATTAGATCTTGGGGTGATTTTAGCTCTCTGTGTTGTTGTTTTTAAGTTTTGCTTTACTGGGTATATTTCTATTTTGCTAATGGTGGCTTTTGTCTCTTTTATATAATCTAGCTTTATAGTCGAACCTATTGACTGCCTTATGCATAAAAGCAAAAAAGAATAGCTGTTTGTAATTTTCATTATGTAAAACATTGAGGAGTTTTTGGGTTACACTTGCTTCAGAGTGAGGGTGATATTATACGTAACGATTGCAGAAAGAGAGAGGTATTAAGCCCTGCGTAATTTCTTTTTTTTCCTCTTCTTTCATTTTTTCTTTCTTTCTTTCTTTTGTGGTTTTCTTTGTAGTATGATTGGGTACTCTTTTGGTCTTACGATTTGCCCTTTTTCAATGATTGGTTGTTGATTATTGATTGTCTGTTTTGTTGTTTTAAATAGGGTTGCAGAAAGTGGAGGAGGTTTTTTAAGTTTGAGTTATGTGAGGCTATTGGGTTATGTGCCATATTTGATGTGAAATTTGAGATTTGTGTTCTGGATTTGATGTAAGATTTGTGGTGTTATAACTAATTTGGATTGTGTTGAATAATTTGGATTGACCTTATATTTTGAATAAATCTAATGTTCTTAGCATTGGCGCATTGGCATAAGAGAGCCTACTTGCTTACCTTTGCATTGTGTTGAAGAGAAGCTGTTGGACTTAGATATGATACTTGAATTAGATCAAATAGTTTTTGTCATTGATGTAGAACTGTGGTATATGTTCTTTAGTATTTCATCTGTCTTAGAGGATATAATCTACGAAACTCACTTCTCTGTCAATCCATTGCTGATAAAGTGAGTGAATTTTTAGTTATCTCATAATTTTTTAAATATGTGTGTTCCAATATTTAGTTTCAAATGCTGCGTTCTATAGTGCTATAGGTTCAGGAAGAAGCACTAGGTCTTTTCTCTAAGTTGCATCAGAGTGGATTAGGTCATGACAAGAGGCAAAGTTGATTATGATGAAGGCAGGAAGCACATGGAACAAGATCAAGCATGTGAAACGAGCTGGTGAAAATTGGGCTGGTATAGACTGCCTTAGAAATATGATTAGGTCAAAAGTTGGGTATGAAAGTGTGGCATTATTTATTATTCTATCTGCAATTGTAGGCACAAATAATTTGGAGGTGGGGAAACAGATTCATGGTGCTGCTTTGGGGGTTAAAGGTTTCAGCTGATAATAACGGTGATTATGATTAGGATTAGATGAGTGAACAATGAAAACATTATGCCATCACATATTTTGCTTTCACTTTTAAGGTCATTTTATATGCACCTTCAATAAGCTTCAGTTGAATTATTGTTTACACTTTTAATGTCATTTTCTATGCACCTTGAATTAAGCCTCAGTATATGGAAAGCGTAACAATAACTCTACTAAATGAAAGCGTGACAGAATAATACTATCCGTGATTTTTGAAATAAAATTTGCTTATGCAGTTTGCTATGAATGAAGATTGATATTACCTTTATTATTGTGATATCGAACCATCAAGTACAGTTAATTTGTTATTAATACTTTTGTTTTTGATTTTCTGTTTCCGTGTGTTGAGTACTGTATGTCAATGACCTGGCAATATACTAGCAGAGGCAAGGATTTTTGGGGGGCAGGGTTGGGCTTATATCTAGCCCAGTTCATTTTTCATTCTTTGGTTTTTCCCTATTTCAGAAACACATGAAATGTGACATTTACTTAAAATGTCAGTGATCATACAAGTCTTCCCTCCAGACAAAATTGTTGTGACATTTATAGATTAGATTTCAGAATATGAACTTTTGCTGTGTCAGTTTTGAAGAGAACATGTTCATTTTCATTGTATTACTATCATTTATGGTAGCAAAAAGAAAACCAGAATAGGGGTTACTGTAGTTTATGAATAGTAACTCCCTAAGTAACAGTGTGCTTCTAATCTCCAAACCAGTAAGAATAGCTTATGAACAGTACTCCTCCTCAGAATAGTGGTGCTTCTAATTCTAGACTTCTACTCTGACCTCTGTTTTTCTTCTTACAGTAGAAAGAAAGTTACTTTCGAGTCTAATCTCCAAATCTGAGTGAGCATGTTACAATCAATGAATCCACGGATCTTTTATTCGATAGTAAAGAGATCCAAACCTGTTTGTTGTAATATCACATCGCGCGGGAGAATTTTCTAGTATTTATTATATACCAAAGATGAGTTACTGTTCACTCAGGCCCAATATGGAGTGACGGTTTTGCCCTTGCTACTTGCCTCAACTACAATTTTGCCATGGTTTACGGATAAGGGCGATGGAAACTTCGAGAGAGAGAGACAGTGATCGGGAGAGAGAGATGTGACAGAAACTCTGAGAGCGACAGTGATCGAGAGAGAGAGAGAGAGAGCAACTCTGAGAGCGAAAAAATAATAGAGATTTGGGTTTGTTTTGGAAGAGGTCTGATTTAGAGACAGAAACACTGAGAGAGAAGTAGAGATCCATAGCAAGATTTGGATCGAATTTGGATCCATATTAATCCAAGATTGTGGTGTTTTGATAGAAAGAGAAGTAAGAGTGTTTGGTTTCAATTATCTTCAATCTGCTGTGTTGGTGGGTTTCGGGAGAGTGAGGATTGCAGGTATGGAACTTTTCTTTTGCTATGGTTTTTGTTAGTTGTCGTTTCCGTTGATTGGGTGTTTTCGGTGTTGTTGGTTTTGGATTAATATGAGTTTTTATGTCTTGCGGGTTTTCTTCGTCTTTGGATTTGGAATCTGGGTAATTGATTGAGAGGGTTTCAGGTTGTAGTTTTATTGTTACATGGTGGTTCACTTGATTTCATGGATTTGTTTTGTGAGTTTTGGTTGTATTGGTTGGTATTAACTTTTGATCAAATTCTGCAGCAATTTGGAGTTTATGTAAAGGGATGAGTTTAGGTGGTCTACTTAGGCGGCTAATTAATTACATATTAATGTATATAGAGCTCGATCAATTAAGGGAAATGAGAGATCTAGGTAGGGAAGACTATAGAGATTGTAGCAGGTTCTGCTGGGTGCAACGTATGTATCTGAAATTTTCTGTTTCTTGGTTTCTGCATTTTGGGTGAGTTTCTTTACCTCTTCTTCCTTTTCCTGCGTTTTCCTTTTGCTGCAATTGTGGCCATGTATATTGTTTTACAGTAAAAGGGTATCCCATTGGGTTAACTGGGTTAATGGGATTGAGTGGGTACGTTATGGTCAGCTCTTTTGGTAAAATAGCAATGTGAAAATCAGGAAAGCAACGAAAAAGAAAATGAACTGTATTTATTTGAGTTCTTTCGATACAATTTGTTTTTTGAGTTTGATCTTTTTGTTTGTTTTTTTCAGTTCAGTCTTTATGATCACTTTTTAATTGCTGCATGTATCTGCTTTGTTTTCTGCATGAAATTAACTTCAGACATTTTATGTTAATCTTTCATCATTCGATGTCTGCTTGCTCGAATCAAGGGATTTAAATTGGACTTCTCTAAGGCCAGTCTGCATGTATGGACTATTGAACTACAATCCTGTTTAAGAGTGGTTCTTTCACTGGTTGAAAGCTGCCTTCCCAATTCCAGTTCCAAACTTGGGAATACAATTAAATCAACTCGGACATGTTATGGTAAAATGATGTCAAAATCTTTGAATGTCCTTTTCAGTAATGGCTGCAACATTATTGGAGCTTTATTTAATCATTTGTTTTGCAAGCAACCACATTTAATATGGTTCTTCATAATGGAAAGGCCAGCTTGGCCAGAAGTGTTCAAATGTGTGTTGATTGTTTAATTTACTATATACTAAACGTGAGTGCACTGTTCCTGACTGTTCATAAGGGACAGAAAGGACAGTTTCGTCCTCACTTTATCTTTTTTCCGCCTCTGCCATTGGTGTCTGAAGCCATGTCGGTTTTGGCGCTGTGTCTTTACTCTTTAGGCAATAGAAGACGTTTAGAAAAAAGGGAGAAGAGCGATTGGTGTTGGTTTGGAACTTTTTCTTGCTGAGTTCTTTCTTTGGTTTGATTAAGGTATGTGGAGATTTTCCTTTGGTTTCTGGTTAGATTAACCTTTGTGGTTTGGCCATTTTCTTCTGCTTTTCCTTTTTGTTAGCTGGGTTGTTGGTCTTGAATTGTTATGGGTTTTTACGTTTTAGGGCTTTTGTTTATCTTTGGATTTGGGATTTCGGTGATTGATTGGAAAGGTTTCAAGGTTTGTTTCTGATGTTTGGTAATTTGACAATTTTCATTAGATGGTGGCTTGCTTGATTTCATAGATATATATTGTGTCATGTTCTGTTCAATCAGATTGGTTGGTATTGATTGGTTTGTTTCTGATAGATTTTCGATTCAACTGAGAGCACCTGTTACTCCAAAATCTTATTTGTTTTAGAATTGAACTATCTGTTTGTATGAAATCAATCTGTATTTGATGTTTGATTTTGGGTTCAAATGGATTATAAAATAAGGTTCAATTATTTGGGATCCTTCTTTTCTTCTGGTTTCAATTGATATGATCATCGCTTTTCTTAAAAAGATTGTGGGAACTGATCATCAGCAAATCACATGGCAGAGCTAATAGGTTTTTTTTGCTTCTATGGTTATCGTTTCAGAACCATATTTAGCGGAGGATTCTGAGTAAGTGGGGATTAGTAACAAAAGGGTGTGCCCTTGACCCTATATATTCTAGGTAAAAATGGGTAGCAGAGTTTGGCTTTCAGTCTTTCACTATTCTGTTTTTAATGGGGGTTTTGGCGTTATGCTTTACTACATCAGCCACAAATATAGAATAAAATTATATAGGGTTTAGAATCTTGGGTTTATGAAGTTACTACAACCAAGATTATACACAATATCAACATTTTTCCCAGTTAACTACTGTTCTTTCTCTTCTTTTTTATTTTTTATTTTTGGATATAAATTTCAGTCATGAGGACATAAATGATATTCAAATTTGGTTCGACATAGATATGACTTGGACTTTGATTCAGTTGGCTTCCCGTATTTTGTTTTCCAATTTGGACTTTTTCAAAGCAATACTCAATTATCTGAAATGGTTGGGACAACAGGGTAGTTAATTAGTTAAAGATAGGTTCATGAAATGGGGTTAAAGGGTGTATGTTGAAAGAACGATAAAGATATAGCTGTACTAAATTATACTGTACTAAGAAAAGATTGATTAAAGACCATGGACATTACTTTCAATTTTCTTTTGTACTTCTGCTTGCTTATATTTGCTACTAGCATAGTTGCTGCTATAACTGATGCATGTATAGAAACCACAATACATCATAAAATATATAGCTCCTCCAAAGTTGATATTTCTTATGCTGGTGTTGCTGAGGTTCAACCAATTAACTGCCTTTTGTTCTAAGCTAATTCTCATCGCTTTTCTGCTCATAGAGAGCGATCCAGAGAGATATCAAAGAACGATCCATAGAGGGATCGGGTGTGTGTTTTTTGCTTTGTAGGAAGTCTTAGTGTACTGTTACAAAGCATCATTAGTGTTTTTTTTGTCTATACTGTTATTTTCGTACAATTAGTAATAAAATTCTTCAATAAGTGTTTCGTTTTATAAAGTGGAAATCCTTCCTTTAATTTGTAAAACTTTCCTCCTACCTTTACTTGGTTTCTGATTCATGTATTGCTTTTGCAGCAAAAGTCTGAGGATCTGAAAAGCAAGGGTTGTCAATTTCTAGGTATGGATTGGTTGCCAAGACCATTTGCTATTTTCTGTATTGTTAATGGCTCCCAAAAACCAATGTTTCCTCAACATTCCTGGTTTGATTTTCATGATTCTTTCCGGCTTTTTCATCAGAGTATAAATATTTTGTGTCTTTTGCTTCTCAGTTACATTTTTTTTTTCAAGAAAATTCTGTGGGTAATAGCAGGGAAACATTGTAATGGTTATGTACTCTTTGAATGAATCTTCATGTTCTCCTAAGCTGTTCATCTAAAACAAAAGATGAATTAGATCATGTCCTATCTTTGAGATCTTATCAAAGTTTCCAATATCAATAGCAGCTGCCAACAAATAGGCTATCTTAGTTTATATTCTCTGTCCTTCTAAGATTAATTCTATACTAACAATTAGAGGGGATCAACAAGAGGGACTAGGAAAAGGCACTATGTAGTAAATGGAAGCCTTCAATTCAGAGACAGACCTGCCTAAACTTTAAGTACGTTTTGTAGTTGCAATGCACATCCCGCAGTAAAGCACGGGCACCGCTGCTAGTATATATATATATATATATTTGTGTTTTTAGTGAAATGAGCATTTATAGAAGTTCGCAAAATTTTTAAGTACTTAAAATTAGCCCACCCCATTTTCCGATCCTGGTTCTGCCACTGGATATATGGATGAGGCATCGTCGTGTATAATATATAGTACAGATATAACCTGAAACAGATATATACGTACCCATCTTTCTTTGGTTGTATCTGTTTCTATCAAATACGTAGTGTTTCAAATTTTGAATTCTAACTGTATTCTTTGGTTACTAGTTCATCATTACTCGCGAGTATAGTTTTCAGTGAAACTCCAAAATCAAATGGCGGCTCAGTATACCCAAACCATAAACCCTCCCAAAACCCTCATCCCCAAGCTCCCAAATCCCAACCCCTCTTTCTCCTCCTTCAAAACCCCAAAACCCAAATCCAAAAGCTTCTCAACACTCTCTGTCTCGGCCATGGTGGCCCAAACTCAACCGCCTCTGGATACTCTGCTCAACGGTGCTCGCAAACAAGAGGTGCTTGGCGCCATTGGGACTTCATTGTCTAACTGTCTTTCCGAAACCAACCTCCACCTCACAGTTCCTGGCCTGAAATCCAAAACCAGAGGCAAGGTATATATCTAAAGCTTTGTTTTCTGCTTCAGTTTTGTTCTTTGTTGTTATGTTTTTTGATGCATATAGTTAATTGGGCTCAATAAACAACTTAGGTTTTGTCTAGTTTGAGCTAAAGTTTTCAGTGATTATTTGTTTTTTCTTTCTCCCTTTTTGGGGTTTTGGGGGTGTTGTAGTGTTCTTTGAGCAATCCATTTGTGGGTTTGTAAGTCTCTTTATTTAGGGAAAGACTCTTACTTCTGTGTTTTCCAGGATAGATGTTGCTTTCCTTGATCACATTGCTGTCTTTGGTGGTTATTAATTTGTAATGCATTAGTTAATTAGAGAAAGACTCTTAATTCTCTGTTTTCCAGGTTAGGGATGTTTACGACAGTGGGGATTATCTAGTTATGGTCACTACGGATCGGCAGAGTGCATTTGATAGAATTCTTGCTTCCATTCCCTTTAAAGGCCAGGTCAGTTTCCATCTACCATCCCAAAGAAATGAATAGATGTCAGTTCTCTTTATTGGATATAGTGTAATTTAGTATGAAAAAAGAACAAAGAATGGTCAGAAAGCCTGCTTTAATTAATAACGATACATCTGTGATAGATTATTAGTAACGATATTTGAAATTATTTGGTTCTGTCTTTTTAGGTCCTTAATGAAACAAGTTTATGGTGGTTTGACAAAACTCAACATATAACGTCAAATGCTGTTGTATCGGTCCCAGATGAAAATGTAACAATTGCGAAGAAATGTTCTGTTTTTCCGGTGGAGTTTGTGGGTATGATATTATTATCATAATATGTTGCAAGTAAAATTGTGAGTACAGGAAGATGCTAATGACTTTTAGTAAAAGCAATAGTATGTATTAAAGATGTTTCATAATCAATGCAGTTGAATTGTTGTATTTTTTCTTATTGTCCTGGAATACTTGTGCTTGCCATTCTGAGTATAAGAATAAGATTATGGTTTTAAATTTCTGTGAAAAGGAAATTATTTTCCCACGTATGTCTTAGTTTTGAAGTTTTGTGTTCGAAGCTTCAATCTTACCTATAGAATATTTGTTTTGTAGTATTCAATTGTTACGTGCAATATTCAATTTGTTTATAAGAAAATTAGCTAAATTATGTGTACATACCTTGTGCATTGCAAAGATAACAAAACCAGATAAGAATACAAGTGCAAGTTTTGGCAGGAAACAACTGTAAAGAGACTATTAGGGTGGTAGTTTAGGGTTGTTGCAAACAAATCGTGAAGAGATCTTATATTAAACCACATATTTCAGATAGCCATGAAAATCCCATTATAAGCTTATTGCATAATGTCGGTGGATATTGATTGTTATTGAATCCACATTGTGCATAGTATGATATCCATGTCAGAGGTTTTGGCTTATTCGAAGATGAGGGTACTTGCAGTCTTTATACATTATTACTCTCTATGTCTTTGTACTGATTGCTTCTAATTTGTAGTCAGAGGTTTTGTGACTGGAAGTACTGATACATCATTATGGACGGTCTACAGAAGTGGCGTTCGAAATTACTGTGGCAATGTACTTCCAGACGGTGCGCTTTGTAATCAATGTCTTGTTATCTTTCTACGCCTAAAGTTTTTATCTGATGGTCTATTGATGTTATAGGCTTGGTAAAAAGCCAAAAGCTTCCTGCAAATATACTCACACCAACAACTAAGGCTGCAGATCATGATGTTCCTGTTACTCCAGATGAGGTTGGTCTCTATGATATTTTTTGGTCACCAAAGAAGAAAGGGAAAGGAGAAGAGAGATGCTTTAGGTTAGGGCCATTAGGCTGACAAACTTGTTAGTGAAGTATCTTAAGCCAAGTCAAAATGGGAGAGAAGTTCATTCTGGAGATGAAACCAAGTTAGCAAGGAGTCTTAGATTTTCTATCCAATTGGGAAGTATGACATGTGTTATGTTTCTCCCTCCTCCATATAGTCAGATTACTTAATATGTGTGGTGCAATTTTCTTGCAGATAATTGAACGTGGACTGATGAGTCGAGCCGATTATGATGAAGTAAGTCGGAAAGCATTAAGCTTGTTTGAGTATGGACAGGTAATTTGCTTTTCTTGGTATCTTCTTAAGTTATGGACCTCTGCAGATGTAGTTATCTGAAAACACAGTGGGATCGTATAGACTTGCTATGTAGTGCAAAACATGGAATAGAATGAAGAGCAATGAGGACAAGTTGGAAGATGAAGCATGAACATCACATCTTTTAATTAGTTTCTACAGCTTTTGTTTCATTTTTTTGTTTGTTTATTTTCCTTAGAAGTATGTCATGATTTGATATCGGACCTTAATTTATGCACTGCTTAGTTTATACCTAGACACGCGGACTAAGCTTTTTTGGCTTTGTGGTGTAATTTTGTTATAGGATCATATACGATCAAAGTTGAATAATAATATTGGCTGAGTTAATCACACACATGTAGGCCACTATCATAGTTGAATTTATATTGATCTATCAGCTTCTTATCTGAATTATAAACTCAGCCAAGGTAACCAATTCTATCATTTCTCTAATGGTGCAGCGTGTGGCTTTGGAGCATGGGTTGATATTGGTAGACACAAAGTACGAATTTGGAAAGGGACAGGATGGTTCCATACATTTGATTGATGAGGTACATTGTCATGTGTAAAGTAATTATCATTCCTCCATACTCACGATTCACATTTCAGTTTAATAATGATATTGGAGGTGACTTTGGTTTTTTCTTGCTATTCTAGGTGCATACACCTGATTCAAGCAGATATTGGATTGCACATACTTATGAGGAACGTTTTCAGAATGGTCTTGAACCTGAGAATGTTGATAAGGTATGTATTGTATTTCATACTATCACGTATGATGTGTTGTTTTGCACTTGTAGTCTTTTGAAAGGTTTTCTTTATCAGCTTATTGCTGACATTTAAACTTTCATTCTAAGGAGTTCTTGAGGTTGTGGTTTAAAGATCATTGCAATCCATATGAAGATGAGGTAAGTGACATAAAATCCAATCATATATTCTATTTCTGTTTGAGAATGTATAAAAATCAAATCTGACTCTGATTATACAAAAATTTAGGTCCTCCCTGATGCCCCTGAAGAACTTGTTCGTGAACTATCTTGGCGGTATGTCACTTGACTATTGTGCCTTGCCATTATTTGGACTGTATAATAATTTCTTCTACATACTTTATTGTGGTTGAGTTTCGATGATCCATTGCTTTTCCTTAAGTTAACTCTGATCTGATTATGATTGCAATTGCGATTGCTATGTTGACGTTTACTTGTCATGTAGCCATGTTGGTCAGCAGCAAGCATAGAAAATGATTTGCCCATCAAAGTATATATACTAAATTTAATAGCTTTTTGGTCCTACAGGTTCATTTAAGCATACCGCAGATTTTCATCATATTGTATAAAATCAATAAATTTTCTTTCCTTTTTGTTAATAATAACCAAAGGTTTTTGTTAATGCTTCTTTCAACAAGATCATGCCAAACAACTAAACATTATTGTTGATATCTTTTCCACAGTTGCAACGATATGCTGGTTATGTGCTGGGTAGTATAGTGAATCTGTTATTAGGTACAAAGTGACAACGCGTGTCATAGGTGATTAGATTCAAAACCCTTCCTTAGCTGATAGAAAACTCCTGATCTGTACTTGATAATCCAATTTTTTAATGGAAAACCAACTGAATTGTAAGATATAATGCCTACCAGCACGGTTTTCTGCATCTTGTATGAGGAGTTTGTTAGGTCATCCTTTCCAAATAAATCATATCAAGGGATATACTGAAGTACTCATGCTTGATATGTTGTTCTTTCTGTTCATCTGCCAACACTGGCCTTAATAAAGTTTCACAAGCATCTCAGTCTTCTCTTTCACTGGTTCTGCATGTCTTCCATTACAATGCTAGTCAGATTTTTTGGTCAAGGTCGATTATCATGATTCTGGTTGTCTATAGGAAGTCTATTTAAACTTCAGGGAATGCTCATTAAGAGTAGTTTTTAATTTGCTGAATTCTTCTTTAGCCCAATAAACTACTGGAACTATTCTTGTTATCCTCTCTCCCTGCTTCCCCTCTAATGTGTAACTAAGCTACTGTTCTGATCAACACCATACAAGTGTGTGCGAGTTTTTATATTTTATATCAACCGGTATATGTTTTAGTTACTCAATGCATTGTTGTTTCTTACAATTGCAGATATATTTTCTTGTATGAGACAATTACAAAATCAAAATTCAAGATGCCTTCAACAGAGGTAAAGACCTTGTTTTGATTGATATTCTATTTTTGTGATACAAAATAATAGTGACATAATCTGGCCTTCCATTCAGGAGCCAATACATGATCGAATATCTCGCAATGTGGCACAAGCACTGTCATCTCTGTAACTTCATAGTATGGAGCACAAGAGAGCACAAGGATTTAGAGGAACT
The DNA here is from genome assembly GCF_002994745.2 of Rosa chinensis. Taxonomy (NCBI): domain Eukaryota; kingdom Viridiplantae; phylum Streptophyta; class Magnoliopsida; order Rosales; family Rosaceae; genus Rosa; species Rosa chinensis. The sequence goes on along the minus strand of NC_037088.1, from coordinate 16,643,920 downwards.
ACCTCATACCCCCCAGACCCCAAAAAGAAATAAAAAAAAAGTACTAGAAATGTGGGGCTTTTATTCTTGGGATGCATTTGTGCTTTCGTGTGTAGTTCATGGAAATTACCTTGTATTATTATCTTGATCATATTCTCTGAGGACATTAGTTGTTAAATTAGATTGGAAGTTTGAAAAGTGTATGGAAGAAGCTAGAAGAGAAAAGTCTACAAGGCCTATGAAGGTTTCCTAGTTCAAAAGGAAAAGCAAAAAAAGGTAATAGGCTGGAAGAAAGCCACCGTCGATTGATTGGCTTCAGTTAACATCAAGATTGACTGCGAAAGTTCCTCCCGTTAAACATTTTGACTGCCTGGTCATTTTTCGTCTGAGATAAAGATGTGAAGCAGCCATGAAATAATACAAAAACCAATCCCTCTGGAATCTAGAGTCTTCGATTTTGACATCAGCAACATTACCCCCTAAACTAAGATGTGTATTAGATAGCCTTGTGTTCAGGATTATGATCAACAAAGACTAATCTTGTCTGGAGATACGGTGAAGTTGCTGGGTTGCTGGGCAAGTCCTTCTGCCCTAGGTGTCACAGGGACTTTGAAGCTGAAGGAGATCGAGTACGAGTATGTTGAAGAGGACCTCCCAAACAAAAGTCCCCAGCTCTTGAAGTACAATCCTGTTCACAAAAAGATACCAGTTCTTGTGCATGGTGGTAAGCCTTTAGCAGAGTAGCTGGTTATACTTGAATACCTTGACGAGACTTGGAAGCAAAATCCATTCCTGCCAGAAGATTCCTATGAAAGAGCTCAGGCGCGCGTCTGGGCCAAATTTGTAGATGACAGTGTAATAGAACAAGCTAAATTGTAATACCATTACAAGTTTACAACTCTACTCTTAAGGACAATAATAATAATTACCAATCTTCATTTCAGTGTGCGCCAGCAATCATGAGTGCATTCACAAAGAAAGGGGAACAGAAAGGGAAGGCTGCAAAAGAAGCTAGAGAGAATCTCAAGATTCTGGAAAGTGGACTTGGGGAAAAGCAATTCTTTGGAGGTGAAAGCATAGGCTTTGTGGACATAGCTGCTGGGTGGATTGGAATATGGGCTAGAATGAACGAGGAGATTGCAGAACGAAATCTAATTGATACCGAGACGATGCCTCTGCTTGACGCTTGGTTCAGAAGATTTCTTGAGGTTCCAATTATTAAAGAATGCCCGCCACCTCAAGATAAACTGCTGGAGCACATGAATGGCTTTCACAAGATGTTGACTGGAGGTAGGATTATAATTATTATACGCAGACATTGAGAGCGGGGACAAGAGCAGAAGTCTCATCATCCATCTTAATTCTGTCCTTCTCCATCATCTTGACGATGTGAGAAGCTGGCCTCTGAGCAGAATGGTGCATTCTTAGCAATGATTTGTATAATGGCAAACTTGCAAAACCCAAGTTATGGATTACTCATATATACCAATTTGCATCCTCAAATTTTCCTTGCCTTTCAAATAATCAGCAAAGGCCATAACAGTATCATCTGATGGCCTCCAATGACAGTCTTGCAACATTGCAAATCCTTGTTTCATTGCTTCAACTGCTTCATCCATGTTTTGGTTTTTCAGCCTTCCTTCCATAAGAATCTCCCATGTCTTATAATTTGGGCAACCGCCTCTATCCAATGTGTGCTGATGTAATGACTCGGCTTTTTCCACCATCCCATTCCGCATGTATGCACCTAGAAGGACACTGGAGACTCGAACATCATACCTAAAAGCAAACTGACTCCCATTCCCTAAAAATCCCCTCGGCTTCTATAATATCACCTAGCTTAACCAAGCACAATAATATATGCATGTAGTTGGTACTTGGAGTTCTCCCAGCTACTCTCTTACTAGCTCTCCAAAGTCGTAGAACATCCTAGTTACTCTTTAACGACGTACACAGTGCAATGAGGAAGAAATAACCAAGGCGACTTCTATTAGACAGCTTCTCTTCAGCATTTCTTACGGCCAACTTGGCTTTGTCAATAAGGCCTGCTTTCATATCAATACCAGCCAAAGTAGACAACGTGTGCTCCATCCAACCTGAACATTCTCATCACTCACCATTTCTCTATAAACCATCTCAACCGAAGCAACCCCAGATAGCTCTGCACACGCATTCATACAAAGATTATACGAAAGACCAGTCAGAGGTATCTTGTTACTCCGCATTTGCTTTATAACAAGCGGTACCTTCCCAAACTGCGCCGTGGCCGTATACAACTTCATCATCTCATTATACAAATGAGGGCTCACTACCAGCCCCATCCCACCAAGCTTCTGCACCGGAACGAGACCACTACGAAACTCTTGGGAGCGCAAGCAAAGATGAGATTAAAAAGGCTTTTTGCACGGTCAGTATATAAATATTTGATTGCCTGTAGTTTTTGGAAGATTTGAGGTCTTGTGTCACGAGCCGCACTTAAGAGTAGTGCTATCGTGACACTTTGTGAAGGAAATGCCGAGAGGGGTGAACCTTGGGACAAGGAGAAGCCAAGAGAGGTGAGCCCTGGAAGCCCGAGGGCGAGCTTGAAGCTAAAGTGAGGACTAGTGGCATTGTCGTAATTAAGTGAAAGTTCGGGTTCGAGGTACTTCGGCTTGGAATTTGGGAAAACTCAAAACACAAGAAATGTCCGGGACGTCGAAATGAGTTCAACGCACTTGACGGCATGTCATTTGGATTTTCTGTGAATTAGTTATGGACAATTAGTCTCCTTGGCTATTTTGATGTTTCCTCCTGCCAGGTTCATGTAAGCAAGATATGCTCCATAGGGGGAGGCATGGTGTCAAGCTCTCCACCAACCCCGGTGCTGGCCTTCATGGGGCACTAAGTGAGCTTCTCCCGGGCACCCGTGGGGGCCTAGGGGACCGGGCATGTGTCGTCAGAAAGGGGCGGCATATGTTTCCACGAGTCTAGAAGTCTCGTTGACGGTATTGGCCGAAAGGCTGATATTGCGGGTCGACGTCGGGGACGAGGTTCGTATGAGGGCGATCCTTATGCCATCGGCGTTAGACAAACATGTGGGCTTACGGAAAATATGTCGGGACCCCGTGGTGCTCATTGGCCACGGAGCAAGTGACGTGGGCATATGTTAGGGTTCGACCTTGCCCAAAGCAAAGTGATGCCAGCAAGCACGGGAGGGGCGACCCCGTGCTAGACTGAAGGAACCTTAAGAGGGGCATCAATGATGAGTTGCTCACTCGAGCGGCGTGCCAACAAGCAATACAGTATGCCATCTTGAGGATTGGCCTACGGGCTAGAATATGCCTCGGAACCATGATAGTCATCAAGAAGAGAACATGGTAGCCTTGTTAGATGGGAAAGGCCACAAGGCCTCGATGGCTTGTCTGGTTGGTACTCAAGGCTTGAGTAGACGGGCAAGTGTTACCCATGAGCCGAGTGGGCTGTCTAGGTGATGCCCATGAGGCGAAGTATGAGGGCCGGTGTTGCCCAAGAGCCAAGTGGGTTGTACAAGAGATGCTCACGAGGCGAGATACGAAGGCAGGTGTTGCCCACGAGCTGAGTGGGTTGTGCAAGTGATGCTCATGAGGCGCAGGATGAGAACAAGTGTTCCATACAAGTCCATTGGGTTGTGCCAGTGATGCTACAAGATGAAGTAAGCGGGCACGTGCTGTCCATAAGTCAAGTAAGCTGTGTAAGTGATGCGTACAAGGTTGAGGTACGTGGGCATGGGTTGCCCTTGAGCTGAAGACTGAGTGGGTTGCATAAGTGATGCCTATGAGGTGAAACATGCAAGACATGTGTTGTCTTGGAGCTGAGTGGGTGGTGCGAGAGATGCCCACGAAGTGGGGAAGGTGTGCAAGCTACTAAGGAATGTTTAATTGTGTAGACCCATTTACATCCAACTGGCCTTTTCCCTTTAGGTAACACCGTCAATTCCCAAGTATTATTCCTTTGTAGGGCTTCCATCTCTTCTTCCATCGCTTTTGACCACTTTGGATCTCTTAGAGCATCCTGCACTTTGTTAGGAATAGATACAGAGGAAATCTGATGCAGAAACGACTCATATGACTCGGACTAGGGGTCATCATTTGGCCCTTCGGCCCTAAGCCAGCCCAAAGCCAACCCAGCCCATAGGGCCGAAGCCCTACCCGGCCCTTGCATTAGGGCGGGCCGGCCCGGCCCTCTAGGCCCGCCCGTTTAAGCCCTAATATTTTCTATTTTTTCTATTTTAAAAATAAATTTCTCTTTTTTCTATAGCATACAACTTATCTCTTTTTTGGTAATTGATTTCCTAAGCTTTATTTTCTTTAATTCTTGTTTCCTTTGTTAAATAAAAATTAATTTAGAGATTTAAAGAGATAGTTAATTAAATATAACCTCATTAACTAATATTTATACATGTTATAACTTATAAGTTAATCTCAATATATATATATATATATATTAAATATGATCAACAAAAAACAATGAGTCTTATATTGCCTATATGACCATGGAACCACATCAAGGGTGGGACTGGGGTGGGGTTTTTTAAAAAAAAAAAAAAAAAAACCATGGAGCCACATTTTAAGGAAAAAAAGAATAATGCATTTCTTTTTGTTAAACAAATTAAAGCCCTTTTAGGCCCATTTTGGCCCTATTTGGCCCTATTTGGAAGGCCGGCCCGACCCGGCCCTTTTGGCCCTAGTGACTCGGGCTTTTCGGGCGGGCAAGGGTTAGCATATTTAAGCCTCGGCCCTACCCTACCCGGCCCTAAATTTTGTTGACTTTGACTAGGCCCGGCCCTGCCCTACCCTAAGCCCTAAAATTTAGGGTAGGGTCGGCCCTAGCCCGGCCCATGATGACCCCTAACTCGGACAACCTATGTGTAGATACATAATTGGAAACCGGGTACCTAGACTTAACTTTGAGACTAGGTTCATATTTCTTTGGTGGCTTACCACGAGTAGAACGAAAAGGTAAAATAGATAAATTGGGTTCGGGTATTACCTCACAGTGACCTTCAGGACTTTGGAGAGATTGGCTCGAGGGAAGAGATGAGGAAGAGGGAGAAGTGTCCAGCAATCTTGCGCCTCCCTCCGTTTCTATTTCTTTTCTTTCTTTTTCGTCTGTTTCTTTTCCTTCTTTTTCTGGCCGTACTTTTTCTTCTCTTTCTTTTCCTGTCACGTGCCTTTCTCTTTCTTCTTTTCCTTCTATTTCTTCTCTTTCTTTACCCTCAGTCACGTTCCTTTCTCTTTCATCTCTTTCTTCTTTGTCCTTTTCTACTTTTCCTTCTCTTTCTTTTTCTTCAATTACGTTCCTTTCTCTTTCTTCTTTGTCCTTTTCTACTTTTCCTTCTCTTTTTTTTTTCTTCAATTACGTTTCTTTCTACTTCTTCTCTTTCTTTTTCTTCTTTGTATTCTCTTTCTCACTCTTCTTTTTCGTCCGTTGTGTCACCTTCTTGGTTTTTTCTTTCTTTTGCTTCTTTTTCTTCAGCCTCTTTTCCATCGATCTCTTTGTCCCTTGTACTGCTGCCACTGCCACTTACCGTCTCTTCAAAATAACCATATTCCTCCACCTGAAGAGAAGGGTGTGTAACAGAAAAATAGCAGGCATCCTCGAAAAATGTGACATCCATTGTCACATAAATTTTTTTGGTAGGAGGATGAAAACACTTATACCCCTTCTGATGGGTCCCAAACCCAACAAAAACACACTTCAAGGCACGAGGTTCTAACTTCAAGCGTTGATTTTTAGGAATATGAACAAAAGCAATGCACCCAAAGACTCGAGCAGGAGGATTATGAAAAGAAGGAAGAGATACATGGGATGAGAGGACCTTAAGTGGAATATGATTTTGGAGAACACTAGATGACATCCTATTGATAAGATGAGAGGCAGTGAGAACTGTTTCTCCCCATAAGTACTAGGGCATATTTGCACTAAAGAGAATCGAACGAGCAACTTCAAGAAGGTGACGATTCTTACGCTCAGAAACACCATTCTATTCTAGGGTTTGAGGACATGTGGTCTGATGTATGATACCATGTGTACAAAGATACTCCTGGAACTCATTGCTCATATAGTCCCCCCCATTGTCAGACCGAAAGAGTTTGATCTGACCATTGTACTGTGTATGAATCATATTTTGAAAATTTTTAAAAGCTGGAAACACAGCATCCTTGGACTTCAACAAAGCAATCCAAGAAACACGAGTACAATCATCAATAAAAGACACAAAATAGCGCATACTAGAAGGAGTAGGATCCCGTGAGGGTCCCCAAAAATCAGAATGAATCAATTCAAAAGGTACAAGACTTTTATTTGAAATACTCAAAGGGTAGCTAACTGGATGACTTTTGGCCAGAACACAAGTTTCACACTTAAAAGATGACTCTGAAATTCCTAGAAACAAAGAGGGCATAGACTTTCTCATATTGCTAAAGGAAAGATGACCAAGACGACGATGCCACAACCACACTTCATTCAATCGCTGCTCAGAACTCGAAATCAAAGCCATTGGGGCCTTCTTCCCTGGTGTTATCCCCGCAGACATGCGATCCAGATGAAATAACGTCCCCCTCAAATCTCCTCAGCCAATTATCTTCCTTGTCTGAAGATCCTGAAAAACCACATACATGGGAAAAAAAAGTCACAGAGCACTGAGATTCAGTATTTAATTGAGGAACAGAGATTAAGTGATGTGACAAATCAGGAACTAGAGGTGGCAAACGGACCACTAAGCACGGGCCCGGCACGCTTTAAAGCAGCCCGGCACGGCCAAAGCCCGTTAGTGGCCCGGCACGACCCGAGCACGTTAGAATAACGGGTCAGGCTGGGCCTAAGAATATTGGCCCATTGGCCCAGCCTGGCCCGAACCCGTAATGGGCCCAGCACAGCCGGAGCACGACATATTGTGGGCCGGCCCATTACAAACACAAAATTTCATTTTGTTTTTAAAAATATTAAAAAAATACAATGATGAGATTTGAATATGAGACATTTTTATTTAAAATCTCATGGCAATTCCACCAATGTTTTCTTTTATATTGTCAAAATAATGAAACAAAACATTATATCCTTGTTTTGACATAAGTATTTTTTCTAAATATTAAATATATGTTTATTAATAAAAACTAATCTCATAATAATACAACTATAGAATGAAGGAAAGAATAATAGATACTAAATCTCCATTATATTAATAAAGATTAATCTCACAATAATATACTAAAAACAATATATTTTGAGTTTTTTTTTTCTTCTTTCTTTCTTATAGTGGAATATAAAAAATTATTAGAAATCTAATCTTAAAAAGCTAAGATTAAGAAAAACGTTGTATAACTAAATTTATTTTAATTTTCTAAATAGTTAAATAAAATTAATTTTTATTTGTTCAAATTAAGATTTTAAAATAGTGCTTTATAGTTGGTAGGCACGAGCACGGCCCGACATGATATGGGCTCGGGCCATGGGCCGGGCCGGGCTTAATGTTTAAGTAAATGGGCCGGCACGAGCTCGACACGATAATAAATGGGCCGGCCCAAGCACGGCACGAAGCACGACTAGGCCTGTTTAAAATGGGCCGGGCTGGCCCGTTTGCCACCTCTATCAGGAACATATAACACATTCCTAAGCTCTAAGTTTGGTGTGACTCTAACAGTTCCTATTCCTAATACGGGAAAGGCTTCACCATTAGCATTAGTTACTTTGGACAATGGTGGGATTGAGAGAGGGGTAAAGAATGATTTATTGTAAGTCATATGATCAGATGCACCAGAATCAATAATCCAAGTATCTTCCCCAACAAAGTCAGAGACAAATAAAGCCTTACCAAACTTACCTCTTTCAACAAAAGAGATTGAAGCATTACCAGGGTTCTGATCCGTTTCCTCCATACCCTGGTAGTTCGGGTTTTGAATTAAATTTGCAGCAGTGGTACGACCCTGTTGGTTAGGTCCAGATTTATTCCAAGTATTTTGTTGATTCGGATACCCATTCAATCGATGACACTTAGTCTTTCAATGCCCATAATTCTTGCAAAAAGTATAGTACTACCGTGTTCCTCCTTGAGAACTTGGTTGGGGTCGAAGTTGTTGAGGTGGTGGTACATATTTTGACGGTGAAGGCTTGGTTTGGACAGTGATACTTGATAACTCTGAATGGATTGCTTTGGTGCTATCAAGTTGAGTCTCATCTTTGCGTATATATGCAAAGGCATCCTCAAGGGTAGGTGAAGTTCCATGTCTGAGCAACTCACCCTTTGCACTAGCATGCTTGTCGTCGAGACCATGAAGGAAGATATGCAGCCTCATTAGATCCTTCTCTTCATTGTGTAGCTTGATGTCATCAGCATTCTTCATCTTGTTGGGACGCCTTTGATCAATTTCCAGCCATAGACCTTTAAGGGCAGCATAGTATACTGCCACAGGCTGCCCATCCTGCCTCATCATGAACGCCTTGGTATGAAGCTCATGTATTTGAGCAAAATCCGAGTCATTCAGATACAATTGCTTCAAAGTACTCCAAATTTCTGCTGCAGTTTCACACCCAATAATTAATTGTACTACCTCATCCATCATGGCTTTGTAGAGCACAGACATCACGACACCATTATGAGTTTCCCACTTTGCATAACCCACATCTTTTTCATCCGGTGTCTGAATCAATCCATTCACATATCCCATCTTGTCCAGACCGCAAAGATGAGCAGTCATCATCTTCCTCCAAGTATTATAATTCGTACCATTTAACTTGGCACCCCCAAATCCCCCTCCTGAGGATTCTTGATTCACAGATACCTCTACCTTCTACACATCAGAAGTCATAATCTGCTTGGAACTCTCTTCTCCACCCATGATACTTGAACTGCAACAATCTTCTCACTTTACACTGCGGAAGCAACGAACAATAAACCAAGACCAAAAATCCAAGATCAGATTCTTGGCTTTGATACCAAGTTAAAACTAAGAAACTCTAGAGAACAAGAAGCTTTAGAGGATGAAATCTCTCACACTTTTATTTTAATATGCAGAGGAATATTTATACAACCATATACAACCCTAATTCTAGACTAACAAGGAAAGTAATCAAATCACAATTACAATCATGATTCTATACAATTAGTATAATTCTATTCCTAATAGTAATCCTAAAATATCTATGACTCACAACAGGGGAAACCGTGTTAGAACTGCATTTGCTTGTTTGTAAGAGCAAGTTCACCCGTTGGGTCACCTACTATTCACTGCTTTTTAGTGTATATTTTCATTCTCTGGGTCATGAAATACACTGTGCCCGTGACCCAGAGCACGAAATACATTGTGTAGGTCACCATGGTGACCCAGAACACTGTACAGGGTGACCCATGGCAAGAAATACACTGTGTTCGTGACCCAGAGAGTGAAATTAACACTAAAAAATAGTGAATAGTGAGTGATCTGGTAATCCAACGGGTGAACTTGCTCTAAAAGAAGTGCTCTACGTGTGGATTGGAGAAGCTTTTCGACTGGAATGTATCCCAACATAATTGAAATGTAAACTGTGCCATGTACTCGCACCGAATAAAAAAGGGAACTGTTGCTGATGTTTCTTTCTTGGGGGAAGGGGAGGTAGGTAGGAAATGGTCAAAACCTGGTCTTTGTAGATTGAATAATTTGTCGGAATATCCTATATTATAAACGTCATCTTGGTTTTAACAGTAGTCTATATGTAACTGTATCTTTTCTCATCCATAATAGTTTTCTATACCTGACCAATCCCATCTGGTTAAAGGGTTCCTTTGGGATTGCTGCTGAGTTGAGTATCGATTTTGGGCTATCAATTATATGGTTGTACTTTTACCATTATGTATTGCTAAAGCCATGTCAGATTTTTAGTTTGAGTAAATACAACTGTCTATTGCCATTACTTTAGCAGTTATTATTCCATTCAAGCTGTTGACACTGAATATGTATACAGCTGGCCAAGAAATACCATCCTGATGCAAATAGGGACAATCCTTCTTATAAGAGAAAATTTCATGAGATAAGAGAAGCTTATGAGGTTTGATTTGTGACTGGAGCAAAAATTTACTAACCTCCTATACGAGTTTTTCAGAGCTGTCTCTTTTATGTGTTCATATCTCATTATTACCAAAATCTGGAATAGTTTGAATTCCAGACATTGTTGATTCCAGACATTGCAAGATCCTGAAAAGAGGGCAGAATATGACATGGTAATAACCCTCTCTCAAAAACACACATCGCAGTTTTGTTGTTATTAGATGTTGTATAACACTAGCTAATTTGTGCACATCAGAGATTCATTTGTAATTGTCCTCCTTTTTTTTTTTTGGCACATTTGTTATGTTTGTATTTGGAAGAAAGAGAATCAAATTGGTGTTCATACTGAGCTTCATCAAGCTTTGTTTAGGATTGCTCTTCTTGGTGTCCTTTTGTTACAAGAGCTTCCAGTGGAATTGGTATTGTTAGAAGGAAGTTTTCTACTATTTTATATACGAGCACTTGCAAATGCTTCTTTTAAGAAGTGCATTGCTTCTTCAAAAACCAGTAAACGTGCTTCTATAACTCAAAACACACTTCCAGCATTTTTTGCAAAACACTGTCAAAAATGCCTTTGATAAGTGGTCCTTAACATTTCACTCCTTGTTTGGTAAATTCACAAAAGGTACATTTGCCTGATGAGTGCATTGACATGGGCACACAGAATGGATGGAATGTTTTATTAGTGCACTGCATGAAGCTTGATTTCATCTGATGGTGAACATTTGTTAGCGTCGAGTATCCACACCCCTGTCGATCTGAGCTTTGCTGCTACGAATAGCTCTGTTTCTTTTCTTATGGATGCCACTCCATTTTCACTCAACCCTGTCGGATGAAGAGCTGGTTCTATAGTAATTTGCTTCTACTATAATCTAGCCCCCGTTGTAAACTTTTAGATCCCAATGCCTATCACATTTTTGTAACAAGTTGACTACGTACTATCTCAATAGGCCCCGATGTGATGCCCTCAATCTGGTTTCATACTTAGTTGCCGGCTACATGCATGAGAACTAATAGCAGAAGAAGATGAGTTTATATTGAAAACCCCATACCTTGGTTTTTGGTTACAAGAAAACCCCATAACATATATTTAAGAGAATGAAATTCACATTTCTCATTTTACGATCTACACTCTCTCTTTCCATTTTTGGTTGAAATTTTTATAAAAAAAAAAAAAAATTAAAGTTACTATAAACAAAATTTATGATACATTTATTTACTTAGAATAAAAAAAAAATCATAAATCGAAGACAACTAGAATAGAATAAGTTATGAATCGAAAACAATTGAAAAGGAGAAAAAAAAATCGGCATGTGAATCATTCAAAAACCCATACCCTTACTTGGTTATCAAATTAAGTGTAATTGAGGAATCAATTTCTAATAATAAGGTGGCAGCCACATTCATTTCATATATTGGAATCATTCTTATGGCTATATAGTTAGTAAACACATGAAATCTCATACACCAAAATCATTTCTTTAATTTCCATTCTCATTACAGATAAATAAACATGTCATTAATTTATAAGAAAATAAAACATAAAATGTGGATTTACAGTCCCTATAATTTACTCTATATACTAAAGGAGAGATACAGTGGCCTGAAATGGAGTGACGGTTTTGCCCCTGAATTTTTTCTCACAATTTTGGGTTGCCACAGAAACCCGTCCACTTGCACTGTTTTTAGCCTCCACTGACCCTTCCAGAAGTTCCATGACTTCCAGACGTTTACTGAGTCAAATCTATAGGTAAGAGAAATATATAACCTATGGCAAGATATTTCAGATCGAAAGCCCCAAATTACAAGCTGCCATTCTTTACAGGAATCTCGTAGAACCAGTTAAGGTGGCTTCATCATCAGTATATCTCTACGACTCTACTCATTGTTCTCCCATACTTCACGAACAGAGACTCACTGTCGTAGTCAAGCCAAAGCAGAGCAGCTCACATCTCTCTCTCTCTCTCTCTCTCTCTCTCACACACACACACACACACACACACACACCGCACGATCATTCATTCACCCCCAGAAGCTAGATATGCAAATGGAAGTGTCATTAGGCAGCATAGCAGTATCCGTTGTTTTGTTGATTATAGCTTCATCATGGGCATGGAGGGTGCTGAATTGGGTGTGGTTGAAGCCAAAGAAGCTAGAAAACTGTCTGAGGCAGCAAGGTTTTGCCGGAAACTCGTACCGCCTTTTGATTGGCGATCTTAAGGAGAACATCAAGGTGGTGAAGGATGCCACTTCAAAACCCATGAACCTCTCCGATGATGTAGCCCCGCGTGTCCTGCCATATCTCCATCAAACCATTAACAAACATGGTACGTGCCATTTCTTCACTTGTTACTTCCTTGCATATACTACAATACTAAGCAATGAAACTGGGTTAGTATCTCACTGTCTGCTAGTCTACTTCTAACTGAGATGCCTTGGTACAATCGCTATGGGTTAATTTGATGCCAGTCTTTGACTATTTTTGTTTTTCTTTTTATTGATGGCATACTCTTTTTTTTTTTTTTTTTGTGTAAGATTGGCCATTGAACCTGCCTGAATAAATTCAGATTAACCACTAATTAGAATTGAAAAGAATGGCCGTAAAGAAACAAGAGGTACTTAGCAAAATACTTGCATAAAATGTCTCATAACTGTCGTTTGAGAGGCTGAATGTGAGTGACATTTAACACAACAGTTGATTACATGGTTTTTTCTCCCAAGGAGCCACTACAAGAGAACTCAATAAGGTTCATCTCTGCTTTCACGTTCTGGTGTTATGTCATGCATTTATTTTTCCCTTTGCTATAGATAGAATGTAGATCATGACATTCAAAGGAATTAGCATTACCAGGAAGTTCTGGTGTCATCTTAAAGTTAGAACACTCAACCTAAAAACGGTTGCAAATGGGTGGACTGGCCTACAAATTTATACATTGTTATGGTAGGCTTAGGCTTAAATAGCTAGTATCAGATTTTACATGCTTGATAGTATGTCTTTACATGCTTGATAGGCTAGATATTCATATTTCCTATGCAGCACAGCATCAAGACCTGACTTAATTGTGTTTGTTTAGTGCCGTTCATTTTATCTTGTTAGGATCATGCCATGCTCATGTTGGCTGGTTTTACAACTAGGGAATGGGGAGGAGTGACTGTTGTTTTTCCCTCCTCCTTTTCTTTTTTCAAACAAAAAATTATTTGGCAAACCCACTACTGTAAGTTTTAATTTGAAAAATGGCACTGGATGCCTTATGTACCTCAAATTCTAATAAAGCTAAAAAAAAATCCAGGTAAGAATTCTTTCATGTGGTTTGCTACTACACCAAGGGTGACCATCATGAATCCAGACTATTTGAAAGATATATTCACAAAATACGATGATTTTCAGAAGCCACATACTAGTCCTATTGTCAAGTTGCTGTCATACGGTCTTGCACACCTCGAGGGAGAAAAATGGGTTCAACGGAGAAAGCTTATTAACCCAGCATTCCATATCGAGAAGCTAAAGGTATTATCAACCCTTGTCAACTAAAGTTAATATTCAGATTAGTTATCAGGCTAAAGCAAGAAGATGTCTTATAACTATGACGTTTTTAATTTAACCATGTATATCAGAGGTTTAGTGTCACTGCAAGTTCAAGATACTTTTATACATATGAATGCGTTTTATTTTATATTTAATTTTTCAAAATAGAGGTTTGGAGCCCAGTTAATAGGTCTCCATGGCCATGTTTATTACTGTTGAAATTAACAAAAAAAAAAATTTTGGGGGGGGCCCGGGGTGGGGAGGTGTGAAGGGTTGGGGTTTGACATAATGCCTATAACCCCGTGGAGAAGTATTACATGTGCTTTACTTTAATGTGAAAAATATGAATTAAGCAGAAGTCATTCTAATGAGCTCATTTTTTTTTTGTCTTAGAATATGTTGCCAGCATTTTATCAAAGCTGCACTGATATGATTAGCAATTGGGAGACCAAGGTGTCGAAGGAGGGATCATGTGAATTGGATATTTGGCCTTTTCTTCAAAATATGTCAGGAGATGTGATTTCTAGGACAGCATTTGGTAGTAGTTATGAAGAAGGGAGAACAATATTTGAACTCCAGAAAGAACAAGTACAACTCTTAAGTAAAGCCTTATTCATTGCTGTCATTCCAGGATTGAGGTAATCAAAATTATATCAAACTCTTGCTAACTAAATCAGATTCTTTTTTTTCCCCCTATGGTCCAACTAGATCCATTTGGCATGTGGAAGATTACATCATTCTTATGAAACAATAATTTGAATTTCTCTAGTCTGATCCAAGTATAAACAAAGTAACAAGTCACTGTGATAGTTTGCTTCCATCAGATTCTTTTGCTTTTGTTTCAGATAGTTTGATCTGTCTCAGCTTTGGGTACCTAAATAGAACATTGAGTCAGCTAATATGATAATGTAATTTTTGTTTGTAGGTTTCTACCAACAGAGTTGAATAGGAGGATGAAGGCAATTAGCAAAGAAATAGAAGCAACATTGAAGCATATTATTAGTAAAAAAGAGGAGGCAATGAAAACTGGTGATGAAGCCTCTAAGAATGACTTATTAGGGATACTTCTGGAATCCAATTGGAAAGAAATTCGACAGTATGGGGGGAACAAGAATGTTGGAATGAGCATAGAAGAGGTGATTGGAGAATGTAAGCTGTTTTACTTTGCCGGGGCAGAGACTACCTCAATCTTGCTTACTTGGACTATGATTCTACTCTGTAGATATCCAAATTGGCAGGCTCGTGCCAGAGAAGAGGTTTTTCAAGTATTTGGCAACAAGAAACCAGATTTTGATGGGCTCGTTCACCTAAAAGTTGTAAGTGTTTTCACAGAATATGCATTCTTAACATTCCAGTATTAGGACTCAAACACCTGTTCCAAGTCCAGACCTATGTAATAAGGCTTTTTGGTGCTAATAATATGTCCAGAACTGCGTCATTTTGTTGTTCTATTTAATCATTTTTTAACATAAAGTCCTAAACGCAAAATGCTTATCTCAATCTCAAAGCGCTGTTGTTTTGACCGCAAAGACATTGTCAGCATAGTAAGCATATGTAGAAGATCATGTCTTGATAAGTTGTCACCATATCTTTCACATCTGATGGATAGACATGAATGAAACCATCTACATAAGTCATAAGTGAAATGCTAACTCTGTGACATGTAATTTTGGATTTTTATGAGTCTAATGGATGACTGATAACCATGACACAGGTCACCATGATTTTATATGAGGTTCTGAGGTTATACCCGCCAGTACCTGTGATGACTCGAACTGTTCAGAAGGAAACACAGCTCGGAAATTTGTTACTCCCACCTGGAGTGCAGTTGTCATTACCAATATTCCTGGTTCAGCAAGACCAACAGCTGTGGGGTGAGGACGCAAAGGAATTCAACCCAGAGAGATTTTCAGAAGGAATTTCCAAGGCAACAAAGGGTCAGGTTTCATTTATCCCATTCGGATGGGGTCCTCGGATATGCATTGGACAAAACTTTGGTTTGATGGAAGCAAAAATGGTGTTGTCCTTGATATTACGTAGCTTCACATTTGAGCTTTCCCCATCCTATACTCATGGTCCAATCACGGCTATAACGATTCAACCACAATATGGTGCACACATTATCTTGCAAAAACTGTAACTGCAGTGCGGTGTAAAATGAACTTCATTTTGTTGCAACCACTAAGGAAGTTGCATGTGTAAACCGCTACATACTGATGGTTTCATATGTCATTAGTGGAATATTAGTAGAAATTGTTATATGTTAGTTGTTGCTACCTCGCTTGTTTCTGTTGGGTAATGTTAGCTACTTTGGTCTATGTTTTGCCTTGTGTTTAGGCTTTGCTGGGTTTGCCACTGCAGTTTGCTCTTGTTTGCAGCTTTTCTGTTTGTGTTGTTTTGAGATTTCCTTTTCTTTTACTGACCCCCTTGCACGCATGTACGGTCGTGTGGAAGGACTGCATTAGCACTTGTGAAAAGTGTTTTTTTTTTTTCAATTATATGTATATAGTCTAATATTCAATGACCAAAATATCAACTTGTGTGCACGAGCTTTATCGAATTATATTCATTGCCGATGTACTAGTGAAGTGTATGTATTATTCTTCCTTTTATCAACGACTAGTGTTGACAGGACTTTGCCCCGAAATCATACCTTGAAATCCGAGTTGGCCCTGTGGGGCATTCTTTTCAAGAAAATTTGACGGAATTTGTCCTGAAAATGGACAACTCAAAACCTGTTAAAACAATAAACACTTCTAAACAATCACCCTTAAACCCCTGGAGCCACCCTACTCCCAAAACCGAACAACTCCACAATTTAGAGTATCAAAATTATCCAACTTTCTCAAGTTAACAACAACTCATAGTTTACAGTATTAAAACAAAAGTCTCATGGTTATCAGAGCAGTCTAACGACAAAAGAAAAACGATATACAAAGTGGATTAGTAAGTAACATACGAAGGTTAGATGGCAGTGGTGGTGCTAAGTCTCAACTCCTAAAGCCGAATAGCTACATTGCAAACTGGGCATTTGAAACCAAAGAGCTCAAGGAAAAGCATAAAAAAATGTTAGCGTGAGTGGACAAAAATAAGCAGTTGTAAAGAAAAGAGATTTGTGCTTTCCCACAATTTTTCCTTTAAAAACTCAATGCATGCAACATTTAGATAAACATAAACCGATTGAAGCTCAATGCAAGAAAACCGACTAGCCTTGCTAGTCTCAAATCGAGTACTGAGGAGCCTGTGTTTTTGGAACTAAAGTAATCAAAGTATGATTAAGGCTAGCAGGAATTTTACCAGTGAGAAAAGCAGTCCTAACAATATTGATAACCTCAGAGGAGCAGAGAGACCAATGCTTTTGGTAGAACAAGGTAGGGAAGCCATCAACTCCAAGAGCTTTAAGCCTTCCAATCTTAAACAAAGCATCATGCACATCTTGATCAAATATGTGCCTATTCATCTGTTGAAGATTATGAGTATCAATATTAGGGAACGGCCAAGGAATGTGAAATCTAAGGTTATGATCAACTTCAGCAGTAATTTACTTCTTGAAAAAGTCAACAGGAACTTGCTTCATAGTAGCAGGGTTATCAGTCTAGACTCCAGCAGCATCAAATAGGCCATCAATCTAATTCCTTCTCCTCCTTATCATTGTAGTTAGATGAAAGAATATAGTATTTCTATCCCCCTCACAAAGCCACTTATCTCTAGATTTTTGCCTCGAAAAGAAGGCTTCAGCATCTCTAATTTGCTCATATTGAGAGATCAGCTCCTTCTCCAGGTTCAAAAGAAAAGGAATATTTTGTCTCCCCAAGCTCCTTTGAATACCACAAATTCTAGCCAAAAATTCTCTTCTGTTTGAATATATTACCAAACACTTCTTTATTCCAGATGCTGAGAGAGTTGGCAAGAGTAGTAGTTTTAACCTGCAATTCCCCAGGGCAGTTATTCCAAGTTTCATTGACCATATCCACATAACTCTCACGCTGCATCCACATAGCATGAAACCTAAAGGGAGAATTTCTTCTAGTAGCCCTGCTATTGTGGTTAAGCTTGACAAGGATAGGACAGTGATCGGATTTCATTCTAGCCAAATGCATAATACAAGCATCAAGAAAGAGGAGCCTCCAATCACAGGAACAAAAGCCTCTACCAAGCCTCTCTTTAACAAAATTATTTTTTCAGGTATAATCAGCACCCTAGCAAACCCATATCAATTAGACCATTTCTATTCACCCAATCTTGCATACCAACAAATCTATAGTGCTGAGATCTACCAATCTTGTCAGAGTAGGACGACAACTCATTAAAATCTCCCACAAGCATACCAGGAAGCTTAACACGATTAGCCAAGTAATCTAAGTAACTCTATAAATTACATCTAGAAGTATTGCAAGGGCTAGCATATATACCAGTTAACATCCAACTCTGGAAACCATTCCAACCAACTCCCACAGAAATGGATTGAAAAGTAGTATCAATGATGTCAATAGTATATGTTAATGCTTAGAATCGGTGACTCTAATTAACGATAAATAAAGAGAGAGAGAGAGAGAGAGAGAGAGAGAGAGAGAGAGGACACAAGAAGTATAGTGGTTCGTCTCCCGCCCCAGCGGGAGACTACGTCCACTTGAATGTTTAACTATGTGTGTTGGGCCACAAGGCCCAAGAGGATTACATGAGTTGTAATGGGATGATGTTTATGTGGGAGGAGAGTTCCTTTTATAGGTGAACGAAGCCATCTCCTTTACATTTTCTTAGATGTGGGATGTAGAAATCACTATTCTAGTCTAGAAAGTATGTTTGTGAAGGTAACTTTGCAAGGCCGGGAAGGTGGCTTCCCGACTACGTATTTGCCGCTTCCGGATACCGTAGCATAGCTTGAACATAGGGCTACAAGATGCAAGTAGTGGTTGGATCCCATGAGGGTGTTGTTTATGCTTGGTGAGGTAGCAAACTAGCCTTGCTAGTAGAGGTATCTACAGTATACTTGTTTCTATTCCAAAGTAGCCAAAGGCCACCAGAGAAACCATTGGCTTCCATCACTTTATAGTCAGTAAAACCAAGGGAGAGTAAATATTTCCTTACCCCATCAAATTGTATACGAGGCTCACACACAAACAAAAGATCAACATTATGCATTTTCACTAGGTTCTGAATTGAGGACCTGAATTTCTCACTCCCAGCTCCACGAGCATTCCAAAAAAGGATGTGATCCATTAAAATAGTAGAGAGGAGGAGGGAAAATCCCAGTTTACGCATCAACCATACCTTCCCCAACTTGGGAAGGCAAGTTGTCATCACTAGTCAGTTTGCTATTATCAGCAAAAGTCTTCTCAACAAAACAATCAGAGGCCTGAAACGAGGATGGATCAGACCTAGCATCCAACATCCTTTCCTCAGGAGGACAATGGCCAAAGACTGCAGAAATACCATCATCAAACACATTTCCAACATTCTCAAAGGATAGTTTCTTGAAAACAATAGGTTGGTGTTTAGCATTAGAAGGGATGGTACCTTTGGACTTCCATTGGTATTGCATAGTTGACTTAGAGCCACTGTTGCTCTCCATATTAGAAACATTTTTAAGTGGGGCTCGAGGACTAGCCTTCATAGTTCCAGATGTAGAAGTACCAATACCAGCATTTTTAGGAGTAGGAGATAAGTCAGATTTGGCAAGGTTGGCCTTGTTTAGGTTCTTCTTCTTCTCTTGGAAGCTAGTCCAAAGTTTCACAATTGGCACAATTGAAGTCTTGGTAGAATTGTCAGGAATCATCTCAGGCACAACTTCAGTAACAGCAGCCTCATCTTGCAAAACTGTGAACCTAGAATCCTTATTAGCATTTTTCTTAGGACCATTAGCCTCAATGTTTTTCTTCTTATTCCGATAGTTCATCAACATCCATGGATCCATATTTTCCTTGAGCATAGTTGCCTGGTCCACAGGGCTACCAAAGTCATGCTTCACAGTACCATCCTTTCAGCATAGTCCATAATTTGATCATCAGTGTTGTTGACTGTGTGTGAAGGTTGAGAATGAGCATTAGAATTAGTCACAATAGAGCGGCACCTGTCCTTAATTTGCATGTCCATAACAGCCACATTCAAAGCAAATCAAAGATATCCCCTCATATATAACATTGTACACCACAGTTTCCATTTCCACAAAAGGCTTAAGAGGCTTATTAAGATCAATTTCAACACATACTCTGACAAATTTTCCTCTAGCTTGGCCTATAGTGACCTAATCAATCTTGACAACATCACCAAGAACTCTACCAATTTTGTCAATAGTGTAATCCTTAAAGTATTTCACAGGCAGCCCACAGATTCGAACCCATAAAGCCATTTTCCCAATTACCTTAGTCATTGGGTCAAAATCAAGTCTCCATTTTCTAACAATTAAGGTCTGCCCAGCCAGGATCCAAGGTCCCCCACAAAGAACATAATTCATATCTTCCTCCAAATTGAACTTGACAATGAAGAAATCATTAGGCAAATCAATCAATTGCCAGCCCCTTTGACTTGCCACTTCCTTCATAATCCCTTAAGCATGAAATCGAAGGTGTTAACAGAGTTTGGTTTACCCATGAGTTTAACCACCACAGCACCATGCCAATCATAGTCAAGTTTGTTGTGGACCTTCTCTAAGAAAGAGACATTCTGGCCATGCTTGCCTTGAGTGTAGGTACAATCCTCATCGGTGAACTCAAAATCCTCCATCATTGTCCTACTGTAGTGGTCAATTGGATTTTTGAGCTTGCTAGCATAGCTCGCATTGAAGTGGGGAGGTGGAGTAGCCGTAACAGTAGAATCAAGGTCCTCCATGTGAAGAGCTTCAAGATCTGAAGAGATATCTCCACCTTTCTTAGTATGTTTTCGTTGTAGCATTTGAGAGTCACTTGCTCCGCCGCTTCCAGGTGGAAGGGCGGAGAACACAAAGGCCGGCGACACCACCAGTAAGAGTAGGTAGACAATCAAAGCCGGAAAGGATGAAGGTCAACAGTGGCCAATCGGTGTGAGAGTTAGGTAATGGCTAGGTCTTGGGAAAGGCGCGTGAGACGCGTTCAGCAAAACCAGATTATATGAGTGGTAGTAAGTGTTTTTGTTAATTGAATTAGGTGTTTTTTTTTTTTTTTCATTTTAAATTTGGTAATTGTTTTCCGATGAAGCTGAATATTTTTGTAGGGGTACATTGGAGAACATTGGAGACTCGAACATCATACCTAAAGCAAACGGACTCCCATTCCCTAAAAATCCCCTCGGCTTCTATAATATCACCTAGCTTAACCAAGCACAACAATGTATACATGTAGTTGGTACTTGGAATTCTCCCAGCTACTCTCTTACTAGCTCTCCAAAGTCGTAGAACATCCTATTTACTCTCTAACGACGTACACAGTGTAATGAGGAAGAAATAACCAAGGCGATTTCTATTAGACAGCTTCTCTTCGATCAGCATTTCTTAAGGCCAACTTGGCTTTGTCAATAAGGCCTGCTTTCATATAAATACCAGCCAAAGTAGACAACGTGCTCCATCCAACCTGAACATTCTCATCACTCACCATTTCTCTGTAAATTTGTTCCGTGGCGAAAGAATCATTCTTAATTTTTGTCTGGATGTTTGAAATTAGGTTACAGCAGCTCTTGTGGTTCCGTAGCTGGTTTCGCTACTTCATTTCTCAGGTTGTTTTTCATCTCTCTCTTTCTGATAGTGATAAATTGCATTTTTTTTGTTTTATTGGCTTAGAGTTGGTGATCATTGCAGGGTTTTGCTGCGCACCGGAACGAGACCACTACGAAACTCTTGGGAGCGCAAGCAAAGATGAGATTAAAAAGGCTTTTCGACAGTCAGTGTATAAATATTGGATTGCCTGTAGTTTTTGGAAGATTTGGGGGTGATTTGATGTCTTGCATGTATGAAAGTACTAATAAGGTTTTGGGGGAAATGTACATGTGCTTTGAGTTCTTTATCACATTGGGGAAACCGTGTTAGAACTGCATTTGCTTGTTTGTACAGCAAGTGCTCTACGTGTGGATTGGAGAAGCTTTTTGACTGGAATGAATCCTAACATAATTGAAATGTACGTAAACTATGCAATGTACTCGCACTGAATAAAAATTGTGCCATACTGTTGCTGTTGTTTCTTTCCTGGGGGAAGGGGAGGTAGGTTGGAAATGGTCAAAACCTGGTCTTTGTAGATTGAATAATTTGTCGGAATATCCTATATTATAAACGTCATCTTGGTTTTAACAGTAGTCTATACGTAACTGTAGCTTTTCTCACTCGTTCATCCATGATAGTTTTCTACACCTTACCAATCCCATCTGGTTAAAGGGTTCCTCTGGGATTACTGCTGAGTTGAGTATCGATTTTGGGCTATCAATTGTATGGTTTTATTTTTACCATTATGCATTGCTAAAGCCATGTCAGATTTTTAGTTTGAGTAAATCCAACTGTCTATTGCCATTACTTTAGCAATTATTATTCCATTCAAGCTGTTGACACTGAATATGTATGCAGCTAGCCAAGAAATACCATCCTGATGCAAATAGGGACATTCCTTCTTATAAGAGAAAATTTCAAGAGATAAGAGAAGCTTATGAGGTTTGATTTGTGACTGGAGCAAAAATTTACTAACCTCCTATACGAGTTTTTCAGAGCTGTCTCTTTTATGTGTTCCTATCTCATTATTACCAAAATCTGGAATAGTTTGCAAATTTTCCCAAATTGAGCTTGTAAAAATTCCGTTCTTCATTTTCTTTTTCATTGTTGATTCCAGACATTGCAAGATCCTGAAAAGAGGGCAGAATATGACATGGTAATAACCCTCTCTCAGAAACACACATCACAGTTTTGTTGTTATTAGATGTTGTATGACACTAACTAATTTGTGCGCATCAGAGATTCATTTGAAATTGTCCTCCTTTTTTTTTGGCACATTTGTTATGTTTGTATTTGGAAGAAAGAGAATCAAATTGGTGTTCATACTGAACTTCATCAATCTTTGTTTAGGATTGCTCTTCTTGGTGTCCTTTTGTTACAAGAGCTTCCAGTGGAATTGGTATTGTTAGAAGGAAGTTTTCAACTGTTTTATTTACGAGCACTTGCAAGTGCTTCTTTTAAGAAGTGCATTGCTTCTTCAAAAACCAGTAAACGTGCTTCTATAACTCAAAACACACTTCTTGTTGAAGGATATCGACATAATGTGTGCCTCTTCAAACTAGGGTTTAGAGTTGTAATAGGAAAGTACCCTAGGTATACTAATTGTATTCCGATTCTGTTACCTTTTGTGTACTCTGTAAACTCCCTATATAAAGGGCTCCTATTATCAATAATAAACACAATTCTATTCTCCTACAACACGTTATCAGCACGAGTTCTAACCCTAGCCCAAAAGAAAAAAAAACCTAAAAACTCTCTCTCCCAAAAATCTGCCGTAAACTCACCTTGCCCACAAGACCCTAGCTGCAGCCTCCAGCCTCCACAAGACCCTACTGAACCAGCACAGCCCCCTGCTACTTGCCTGCATCTCTTGCCGACCTCGCCGCAGCCTCCAGCCCCTGCACCTGCGTCCATCCCTGCATCGCAGGCTCACTGCAGCACAACCCCCTGCAAGCTGATGCGTACAAGCCCGCCCGCCTGCAAGCCCCGCACACCAGCCCACCTGCAAGCCCCGCGCACCAGCCCACAGAGCGATACCAGCCCAGGCCACCGACCAGCAGCAGCAGCAGCCCGGCCTCCGATCTGCAGCAGCCCCGGCCTCCGATCTGCAGCAGCCCCGGCCTCCGATCTGCAGCAGCCCCGGCCTCCGATCTGCAGCAGCCCAAGCCTTCGATCAGCCTTCCTCCGCATAGCCCGCGCACCAGCCCCCCTCTGCACACCGGCGAACTGCAAGAGAAGAACCAGAGGAAGACCGAAAGAAAAAGAGAAGGGACCAGGCCGAAAAAAAAGAGAAAGAAAAGAAAAAAAAGGGAAAGAGAGGGACCTGGCCGGCCAGAAAAAAAAAAAGAAAAAAAAAGGAGGAAAGCCTAGAAAAAAAAAAGAAAAAAAACACGCCTGCTCCAACACGCGCGTGTCCTCAAGCAAAATCACGTAAGTTTTTATAATTAAGGTTGTTGCTTTCTTGTATTTAAATTCCTTTTATTTTATGCAAATATTGGAATATATGTTGCCAAATGGTTTTTGAGTATTTAACAAAGCAGAATTGTGGGGATTCACGCTTAACGAACTAAGAGTGTTCGTATGAACTAAGAGTGTTCATAATTAAACGAACTAAGAGTGTTCGTGTGAACTAAGAGCGTTCACAATGCTTGGACTAAGAGCGTCCGTAAGCATCAAATTGTGACCATGTTAAAACATCATTGTTGGTCTAATCCAAAAGAGATTCTTGGAAATTGATTTCTTGGTAGCATAGCTCGGAAATCTTATTATTTTAGTTTTCATGGAAGTTTAGCTCCGAAACTAATATATCTTCTCTTCTTATTTTTAGGATGTCGAATGAACCTAGACTCGACTTTCCCATGCTTGACTCAACAGGCTCGGATTACCACAGTTGGGTAACCGATGTTGAGAATCATCTCACTTCCAAGGGAATATTACCCATAATCCAGGCACCTAACCCTGATCTTTTGTTCAACCGAACATCTACAAAGCATGCTCAAACAGTTATCTTGATGCGACGCCATATGGACAAGGCACTCAGATTGGAGTATATGTCGATCAAGGATGCAAGAGAGCTATGGGTAGCGCTAGAAGAGCGCTTTGGCAATGTCCAAGATTCCCTCCTCCCTGACTTGAAGGTTCAATGGAACAATCTGCGCTTTGCTGACTTCAAGTCTGTTGCTGAATATAATTCAGAGGCTCTTCGCTTACAATCCATGTTGAGATTCTGTGGACAACCTGTCACAGAGCAAGAGCTAATTGAGAAGACTCTCTCCACCTTCCCCGTTTCAGCCATTGTGGTATCAAAGCAATACCGTACTGAAGTCAATGCTGGACGGATCACGAGGTTTCATCAGCTTATCAATATCATATCTGTAGCTGAGAAACATGATAACATCCTCGTGAGGAATTATAATTCAAGGCCCATTGGAACTAAGAGCGTTCATGAGGCGAATTATAATGCACCCAAAGGAGGGCGCAAGGAGCGGTACCCTAAGAATGAGGGACAAGAGGGACGTATGGGCCCATATAACCGCCCTAACCAGGAAGGAAACCGCAAGTTTGGTGTGGATACACGTGGTGGTAATGCCACACGTGGGAGAGGGGGTCGTGGTATCCCTAGCCGTAATGGTGGCTCAATGGGTCGTGGTGGTGGCACCAACCCTCCTAGGGAACGCCCGCAACGTGCACAACGTGCACCTCAATTAAAGGGAGGCAACCACAATGATATGTGTCATCGATGTGGATCTAGTGAGCATTGGTTCAAGCAATGTAAAGGCAAGTGAGGAACTAGCTGAAAGATACAAGGCATATAGGGACCTGAGAGAGCAAGAAGTGTACCTTGCAGAAGAAGAAGAAGATGGTGGAGATGTCAATCTCACCATAGAGGACTTCAAAGTTGAAGATGAAGTGCACATGGATGCAACAGACTTTGATTAGATTAGTCCTTTTTATTTTTCCAAGAACTTTTGTAATGGCAATTTGCCTTAGTCAATAAATGACAATTGTCTTAAACTCTTTCTTATGTAGCGGACCCAATAAAATGTGATGTCTAGGAAAGTCATTGAGATTATTGGTACTTAAGAGAGCCTCGCTCCACCAACATCTCTCTCTACTTTCCTGGTCATATTTGATTGGAGTTACCAAATGGATAGAGTGACTACAATGTGTCTTACTTTGATTTTATTTTGGATTGGACTTTGGAAACTTTGATGTAATCATTGGCTATTAATAAAGTGTCAATTCGTTTACTTAATGTCTTGGACATACCTTAATTCGAACTTTATTATATAAGAGCCAATGGTTTTCATGTGGAAACACATTATGAGAATGGACAGAGTTCCTTTGCATCACCTCTAATGACTACGGACATAAACGAGTATTAGAGAAACTTATGTGTCGCTCTAGTGGGTTGTATGCAACCACTATTTGAGTTATTAAGTTATTGAATCCAACCATGTCATGAGAGATGACTTATGGGATTTTGACACATATAGGCTTTGACATGATGATTCGTGTATTAAAGACTTTACACGAACATTCATTTTCAGAACGAAGAAAAGTAAGAACCAAGAATTGGTTCGAGGAGCTGCACATGGGCCTCATGGCGCCATGATTGTGCAAAGACCAGCCATACATGACCGATGCCGCCTACCCCCTACGGCAAATACATGGCATTGACGCCATAAACTCCTCTCTCTACTTCTCAAGTCTATTATGACATTATTGCTTAACCAAAAGCTTCATTGGTTGATTATAAAGCCCATGTTTCGTTCTGTAAAGCCTGTTATTTAGGATTGAGACCATCCTATGCAAAGGAGATTGAGGAAATAATTCCATTCTCACAAAGAATCTAAGGGAATTCTATGGATTTGATCAACCAACTTGCGGACCATATAGATGTTTTATGGTGTTGGTTGATACGCAAACACGCTGGTCACGTGTTGTGCCATTATCCACTCGTAATGCTGCTTATACTACACTCCTAGCACATAACATATGGCTACGGGCTCACTACCCAGATCATCCCATTCAGTCAATTTGACTTGATAATGCTAAAGAGTTTACATCGACAGCTTTCGATGACTATTGCATATCATTGGGTATTGATATCAAGTATCATATTCCCATGTACACACCCAATTGGTCTCGCGGAAAAGCCACCATTAAATGACTACAATGGTAGCCCGGACATTGGTAATGCGCACCAATATTTCCGCTTGGGTTATGCAATAACGCATGCAGCTATGCTAATTCGTCTACGACTCATAGCAGCCACTCAACTTTTATTTGCGTTACAGCTAGTGACTGGGTTCGAGTTTAATATCTCGTATTTATGCATATTTGAGTGTGCGGTTCATGTGCCAATTGCGTCGCCACAGCGCATCAACATGAGTCATTGCAACGAATGCATATATACACTACTAGAAAATTAGTCTTTTACGACGCGAAAATTACGGCGTGCATATCATGTGCGCCGTAAAAGAGTCTCATTTACGGCGTGTTTTTTTATGTGCCGTAAAAGAATTCTCTTTTTGGTCATTTACGGCGTGCTTTCCGTGTGTGCCGTAAATGACAAATTATATTTACGGCGTACTTTTTTGTGAGCCGTAAAAGACTTTCATTTATGATCTTTTACGGCGTATTTATCATGTATGCCGTAAATGATAGAAAAGTCTTTTACGGCGTGCTTTATAAGTGTGTTGTAAAAGACATGTGTTTCTAATCTTTTACGGCGTGTTTTTGAAGAGCGCCCTAAATGTCACAAAATTTCGAGAGCCCGCTAATAATTTTCGGCTAACAATTAAACTTCCCTCTTCTTGTATCCTAGATCTCTCTCTCTCTCTCTTCTTATCCTTTCGGCTAACAATTAAACTTCCCTCTTCTTGTATCCTAGATCTCTCTCTCTCTCTTCTTATCCTTGCGACCTTGCCTACTCCAATGAGAGTTACCGGACGGGATGTTCCTCTCCGGGAAGTCTGCGTTATCTGTAGCAGCGCTCCGACATCATTTTCAGATATGTGGCAGGGCTCTCTCTATTAGAGTTGGATCTCGAGATACTTCATATTGTGTTCAGATCTATGGTAACCTCTCTGTTATTTCTGATTTTCCATGTTTTTTGCTATCGCCAGTTGTCTCTCCTCTTTCATGCATATCGATTGTGTTGATCTTTGATTGTAATTTGGTACTGTGCGAATTTCATTCGATTTGGGTGGATTTCATTTGGGTCTATTTAGAGCTCAAGATCTAATTTTGATTCGGTTTTCTTTATGGGTTTTCAGGGTTTGTGATTATACAGTTTCTATGCCGTCGAAACCCATCCCATCTTGAGCTATTCCCGATTGAGCAGTCCGGTGCTTTCTCCAACTCTCTCCTACTCTTTTAGGTTTGACTTTTCAAAACTTTGTGCTTGCGGTTCTTTTTATTTCGGATTCTGAAGCTTTATTTATCTTGTTTGTGGTGATTTTGTAATGGTTTTGTTGAATTTTGCTCAAGACGAAGCAAAAGAAGGAGCCTTTCACCGCTAAAATTCCAAAGAAGCCCAAGAAGAAGGTAGAGAGGAACTGGAATTAAATATCAAGGATGAATCTGATGAGTTCAGATTACCAACTGACCAGGTTTGCTTCTTTCACATGACTTATTGGAATATTAATTGATACGTATCTAGTTTTCGTTCCTGCTTAAATTTTCAACGTCTTTTTCCTAATGATATAGGAACTTGAACAAGAGGCGCATCAACCTCCTGATCTTTCACACCTTCAGGGGAGGTTAAAAGAGAGTAAGTTGTACCTCCACTAGTTTATGTATTATATGTTTGGGTTCATATTATGGCTACAATGACTTTTTGATTGGAGCTTTAGTAGAGGTGACTGATTGATTCTTTAATGTTGTGATGGAGCTGTTGGAAAAACTTGCATGCTGATCTCTTATACCAACATTACCTTCCCCACTGTAAGAAGCATGGTGTTAATTTCATCATGATTCATATATAACTAATCAGTCAAGTTTGTTTCATTGATTTAGGACATATTTTTTAATTGCTAATGTGGTGGTGGATGGAAGCACAGTTATCCTTTGGATTATGGGACACTGCAGGTAAGTAATTGCTCTATGTGGGTGCTTGGTTTCTACTAGTCTGCTATTTTACCATGGTGAAGATTATCAAGGTTATATTACTGATTGAAGTAACTGCCCTACATAACACAAAATGACTAATAATATAGCCTGGATAACAAAAACTGTGTTATTCCTAAGAAAATGTTCTTTTAAAAGACTTTATGCCATCATATTTTCACTTTCTGTCTGGATTATTAATTTGGTGGATTTTGCATAAAAGATGGTTTGGATTGATAATATGTTAGAATAAATACCATGAACCTTCACATATGCAATATGCATATGCTTAATCTGTAATTATATGATTGGGAGAAAATTGAGCGCTTGTTACTAAGTTTGGGATGTTCTAACTTGCTTCGTTACTATGTTTCAGGCTGGTCTTATAAGCGCTTATATCATAAAAACACTCTACTTTGGAAGGTATGAGGGAACACTTCTGGAATGTTGACCCATTATTTGGTGCTGCATTCATTTCTGTATGTATAAACAATATATATTCCAGGACTAGTAGTCACTTATGGTCCAGTGAATGAGATAGATTTTTTATTGTAATAGAAATACATATACAAAGAATAGGAAGAAAATGAATTTATAGAAGATAATTAAGCTCAGCGTATGCACTTACATTTACCATTATAGTTTCTGGTTTTGACTTGACATCAGCAAGATTAAAATCTGCTAAAATTATAATGGCATGTGTTCCTGCGCTTATTATAAAGTTAAGCAAAAGCTAAGTTTATTAAATTATGACCATCTGCGTAGTTAGCAAATTTGAATAGCAATTAGATGGAAAGACTTGTACTGTGGAACTATACTTAACCAATTTCCCTGACATTATGAATTTATGGTTCTCTTGGCAACAGGCATTCTACAGATCGTGAAGTTGCTCTCATGATGCTTATGGCTTATTTGTCATACATGTTGGCTGAGGTACCCTAAAACAGAATATGGATAACTACAACTACTTGGACCTTAATTATGAAGGTTTTAAGTGAATGCAGAAGATTATTACAAAGGAACTGATAATGTTTTAGATTTTAGCATGGTGATGATATGTTGGTTTAGTTACGTTGTTTTTGTACAATACTCAATTGTTGTTGGCATATAAATGTATAATTTACATTTTCTAATGTGATACTTGCAGTTTGTTATCTCTCTTTTTATCTCAATAAATTGTATAGATTTATTTCAATTTTGAAATGGTATCACAACATTTACAGGGAAAAAAAAAAATCAGTGCAAATGTTACGCGTCTTAAATATATCTTACGACCACATTTATGGCGTGTTTGTTAATCAATCACAACAAGCTCGTTAATTAATTACGGCGTGCTTCAGATATCACTTACGGCGTGCTTTCCAATTTGAAAATTGAAATAAAAAATTTTTAAAACTCTTTTACAGCGCTCATTTTTTCTCTCTTACAGCGTGCTTATGTGATCAATTACGGCACACTTATTGGTCATTTACGGCGCGCTTTAATGTTTCAAAATCGAAATTAAGAATTTCTGAAACCCTTTTACGGCGCTCTTTTATATCTTTCACAGCGCGCTCGTGGGGTCTTTTACGGCAATCTGGAAACACGCCGTAAAAGAGGTTTGTCTTTTACGGCACGTCCATTTACGGCGCGTTTTTGTGTGCTGTAATTTGTCATTTACGGCGCTCATTGTGGGCCGTAAATGACCATTTTTCTGGTAGTGATATATATATATATATATATATATATATATTTGTTGGACATGAGTCTCCAACTATAAGTCCGCTATGTAGAACCCTTGACAGGCGATCTCTATTTCGCTGGATTTGCGAATTGTCACTTTGATGAGACAGTCTTCCCGTCGTTAGGGGGAGATTAGAACGTCAATGTTCAACAGGAACGACAGGAATTGTCGTGGTCTGTCCCCACTATGTCTCATCTTGATCCCCTAAAAGTGACGAGATCACATATACCTGCTGCAAACATGCCTGCAAGGATTGATGTCCCCACAAGAGGACATGGTGCCACCCAGAGAAGATGGGTACTGCACCACTACCATGGATGGTAGTATGGTGACGCCACAAAGGTGGCATAATGGCGTCATAGGCCATGGGTTCCGCTAGAGAGAGTAGGAGGCCCATAGGTTCGATGGATTCTCGCCTTAAGAAGAGAGCGAGTTTGGCACAACTTGATCCATTGATCATTGATACTCAAAATCCGTCTCATGAGAATATTTTGGATTGTGGTTATGTCCAAGAGACATCGTTGGGGGACGCCTCAATGTTAGAACCAATTCCTAAGAATATAGAGATCTCTACGAACTACACTAGTGTACATGAGGACGTGGAATTATTGAGACCAATGACATCGAACCTTACTCCGTTGAAGAATGCCAACGTAGAGAAAATTGGCCTAAATGGAAAGATACGATCCAGGTTGAATTGGATTCACTAACGAAGAGGAAGGATTTCGTGCCTGAGATGCCAACATCTCCTAACATAAAACCTATTGACATTAATAAGTCTTCGTTAGATAGCGTGATGAGAAAAAGAGATGACAATCTCACTTTATGGCGCAAGGTTTCTCACAACGCCCTGGAATCGACTACGAGAAGACATATTCTCCTAGTAATGGATGTCATTGCACTCTACTACCTTGTCAGTTTGGTAGCTTCCAAATAACTGAACATGCAGCTTACGAATGTGGTCACTACGTATCTTTATGGGGATCTAGATACGGAATATAATGAAGGTTCTTGTGGACTTCATTTACCCAAGTCAAGTGGCTCTAGACCACGGAGCGCATTTGCAACGAGGTTGAAATGCTCACTAAAATGACTACTTGATTGGGAAGGGATATGATGAACTATGCCCACGCGTTTCCATGACAAGTTCCGGATTTGCAATTGTCGCGGTTTATGTTGATAAACATAATTAGAACCCTTGAGAGTTAAGGGAAACCGCTGAACACCTGAAATCCGAGTTTGAGATGAAGGACCTTGGGAGAACACGGTTTTGTCTAGATTCAGAACTTGTATACCGTGTCAATAGACATTTTTGATAAAGTCAAAGATGCACCATGGTCGTCCGTAGTCTTGGCCCTAAAAGGGATCCGTTTCGTCCCAGGGATGATGACGAAGACGTGTTAATAGCAGAAGTGCTTATTTATGTACAATAGGCGCATTATTGTACTTAGCACAATACAAGACCGGACACCTCAATTATTATGAACTTGTTGGCTAGATATAGCCCCGCGCCAACGCAACACCATTAGATTGGTATAAAGACAATCTTTCGATATTTGAGAGGTACAATTGATATGGGCTTGTTCTATCTCTACAGAGAAAAGAGATGACGGAAGTGTGGGATCGGACCCCACAAGGCAAAATGCCACCTTCCGTGCTCCTCCTCCCCTCCATCGAAATGACAACAAGCGTTTCTAAATACTGAAGTGAACCAAATCCGATAAGAGGATAATGTAGCGGACTTATTTACTAAGTCGTTACCAAAATCCACTTTCGAGAAACATGTGAAGAGCATCGGATTGAAAAAGTTATCCGAACTCCCATGATTGTAGCAATCAGGGGGAGATATTGACATCAGGGGGAGGCATGATGTCTACATGTTCGATCTCGAAGAGTGAAGGACGTGTTGTGCTCTTTTTGTCCTTCGACCAGGGTTATTTTTGTCCCACAGGGTTTTTGTTACCTGGCAAGGTTTTTAACGAGGCAACAATTAAAGCGTCATCACCAAGTTTGAGCGGCACAAAGGGGAGTGTTGAAGGATATCGACATAATGTGTGCCTCTTCAAACTAGGGTTTAGAGTTGTAATAGGAAAGTACCCTAGGTATACTAATTGTATTCCGATTCTGTTACCTTTTGTGTACTCTGTAAACTCCCTATATAAAGGGCTTCTATTATCAATAATAAACACAATTCTATTCTCCTACAACACTTCTAGCATTTTTTGCTAAACACTGTCAAAAATGCCTTTGATAAGTGGTCCTTAACATTTCACTTCTTGTTTGGTAAATTCACGAAAGCAGTACATTTGCCTGATGAGTGCATTGACATGGGCACACAGAATGGATGGAGTGTTTTATTAGTGCACTGCATGAAGCTTGATTTCATCTGATGGTGAACATTTGTTAGCATCGAGTATCCACACCCCTGTCGATCTGAGCTCTGCTGTTACGAATAGCTCTGTTTCTTTTCTTATGGATGCCACTCCATTTTCACTCAACTCTGTAGGATGAAGAGCTCGTTATATAGTAATTTGCTTCTATTATAATATGGCCCCCGTTGTAAAGTTTTAGATCCCAATGCCTATCACATTTTTGTGACAAGTTGACTGCTATCTCAATAGGGCCCGATGTGATGCCCTCAATCTGGTTTCAGTACTCACTTGCCGGCTACATGCATGGGAACTAAGAGCAGAAGAAGATGAGTTTATATTGAAACCCCATAAGTTGGTTTTTGGTTACAAGAAAACCCCGTAACATATATTTAAGAGAATGAAATTCACACTTCTCATTTTACGATCTACACTCTCTTTCCATTTTTTGTTGAAATTTTTATAAAAAGACAATTAAAGTTACTGTAAACAAAATTTATGGTACATTTACTTACTTGAAATATAAAAAAAAAGTCATAAATCGGAGACAACTGGAATAGAATAAGTCATGAATTGAAAACAACTAAAACGGAGAAAGAAAAAAATCGGCATGGGAATCATTCATAAACCCATACCCTCGCTTGGTTATCAAATTAAGGGTAATTCAGGAATTGATTCCTAATAATAAGGCAGTAGCCACATCAATTCTAATACCTATATACTAGCCTTCCTGCACGCACGTGCGGAAGAGTCGCGCTTGTGCGTGCGTAATGTTTGTATCCGATTTAACATTATCTATATTGGTTAATGGTTTACATTGCAACAAAAATTGAATTTCCGGATTCACTTGTTGTTTGGCGATTTTTTTTTTTTCCTGTAAATCCTTTTATGCAGTTGAATATCTGTATTTATTTTCTTGAGTGATCACGTACTGAAATAGATATAACTTTTTTAGAATAGTTCGATTTGAAAAAAAAAAAAAAAAGAACTGTAACAATGCATGTGAGATACATAAACATCGATATGAAGCAATTGAGCGAGTTCACCGTATGATACTATTGGGCAGGTGTTTTTCAATAATATCAATACTACCAAAAGCATTATACAACGTACACAATTACGCAGAAACATGAAACAAAAACAAAATGAAAGGTAGACTCGCAACATAATTTCAGTACATTTCACCAGCTTTGGCTTCTTTTCTTTAGTGGTCTCCTCAATATATATTTCCTTTGGCTCATTATTTCTACCCCACAACCCTATAACCAAGCCTTCATTCACACAACCTGCTCCAAAACACTGATCATGACATTAAACCCAAAATAATAACATAAGGATAATTTAAACTCTAGTTCCGGACCACTTGAAATATCGCTTTATCAGCCGGTCACTATCGATTCTCTATTTTCTAAAATAAATGTAGGGTTTTCAAGTCAGCAGGTATATGAAAAATTAGACCATTGGGTGGTATGAAATGAAATTATCAGAAAGGAAAAGGAGCTGGGAAGGAGAGAAAACCAATTAGAGAGAAGATAAGGTTGAAGATGCATGAGACATGGTTGAAGGACATGGAAAAGTAAATCAAAGAGGAAAAAAAAAAAAGTCAAATTTACGTGAGCATAAATAAATTGGAAATAGTACAACAAAACTGTATCTAAGTCTTTGGTTTTATATCTTCTTCTCTATCCTATGCGTTTGGATTCTCTAACATCCAACTCAATGAAACATCATAACATGAAAACTGATAGAATCTTGTATTGTATATAGATGACAATGAATCAATCGTTAGACTCGGTGTTGGAGGTGAAAAATTCCGTAGAGGAGTTTGACTCGACAATTAATGCGGACTAGAGCGGAAGCTGAACTGGGGATAATCGAGAGGTTTCTATTAGTCGTTGACTTTATGCTGACGAAGCGAAGACTCATTTTGGCTTCGTAACTTGTCTCCTCTCCACGATTCATCTCCACTCCGTAACCTCTCACCGTAGCCTCCTTATGCGAGCTCCCTCCGTAACCTCCCTATGCGAGCTCCCTCAGTAACCTACCTTCGTAGCTTCTCTCCGTAATCTCTCTCCGCTCTGTCACTTCTCTATGTAATCTCCCTACGTAATCTTCCTATGTAACCTCCCTCCGTAGCTCCTCTCCATAATCTCTCTCTGCTTCTTGGTTTTAACGAATAAGCGGAGTCTCCTCTTTGTCGTCGGTGTGAGAGAGGAGGAGGGGGTACCTGCAAAAGACCCTCTGATGCCTAAGTCAGTTATTTTTCTGAATCAAGTATAGAAGTCTCAATTAGAGTTCCCCCCTATACCTGGAGGTTCTGCTTTCCTTTTATAGGCGACTTACAACTTGGGCTGCAAGTAAACTTGCATGACAAGATACCGATAACTTGGATGGCAAGTTGCCATTAAGTCCGCACTTACTCCAGTAATAACCGTCACTTGTTGGCGGCCATGATGGTCACACTAAATGGCGCATTAACCGTCGCATTTACGGCTACCTTAACTGTCGCACTTACTGCTGCCATTACTTTTCTTTAATTGCCCTGATTGCATGGTCAAATTAATTGACCACCCCCACAATGCCCCCAAATTTTCTCTTTGGGAATCTATCCCAAGAGAAAATTTCCAGAGTTCTCTCCTTCATGGCTTTTCTTTGAATTCTCCCTATGGACACCCTAGATTTTCCCCTGGACACCCACATTTAGGAGAAGTTTTAAGAAAATGTCTTCAAAGCTCAATTGAGATCCAAACCACCGAGGCCCATCTCAAATCCGGACAAATCCTGCCCTGGGCCCAAACTAGATTTTTTTTTTAAAGCGGGTCGGGTTCGACCTGGATACCGCTCAGTCCCACCCGGACTCGAGCTTTCCTCGACCAGGACACGGGTTCGACCCGGTTTCATGCCCGACATTGCCGCGACCCGTCCTGGGCTCAAACTGGCTCAATTCCGACCCGATTCTGGCCTAATTTTCCGGGCTTTCACAGCAGGTGAGATTCTCTGCATTCATCCTTGATTATTCCGCAATTTTTGACGTGTTTCCCCCATAAAATGCCTTCGAGCCCGACAACTCTTCACCACCACCGCCCGACCATACCGGCTATAGCACGACGCCGATTCGGCCACCTGCAATCCGATTCAGTTTTCGTCCTCGTTCAGCCCCACTGCGTTCAACTCTCGGCCCCCGCTCAACCCCAAACGACGTCAAGCCCTCCACCTTGCTGCCGACTTGCAGACAAGTCCTGGTGGCGTTCGCCGGCCACTCGAGCCTTGGTTGGACCGGTCTGGTCCTTCTGCCTCTCATTCGAACGCTCTAACCCCAAGCGCTGGCCTTGTCTACATGCGGCGCATCGCAACCTTGGCCTTGTCTGAACTCCGGTTAAAACCATACTCCAAAACTACCTGTTTGTAAGTTTCTTCCTCTTTTTCTTTTTTCCATCATGTATTTCCTATACCAGCCTCTGTTGTAGGATAGCTGTTGAATCGTAATTAACCTAAGGCTACCTCTTTTGTCGCACGTGAGCCTTGGTTTTTATTTCCACTTCAGTCCCACTTTTATATGATTACTATTGCTTTTACCTGAATTCCGTTTTTGTTTTCTTTAGCTCCACCTTTTGTTCCCATGGCTCGCATCAAATTTACCGATGCGAACTTACCTCAGAAAGGGAGCTCGGAGTAGAGTGGTGAGCCTATGCCTTAGCAACCGACACATTCAATTTTGGAGAAATGCAGTGAAGCGTATTCTATCCAGAAGTCAGTCAAACTTTCAGCCGTTCCTGCAGACGCGAATATCTACACGGGTAGGAATATTCCTGATGATGTCTTGATCTTGTCTCCTGAGCACTTGCATTATGTCAGGTTCCCTATTCACCCCGTCTTTCAGGTCATGTGGGCCGTGCTTGGTCTGCATCCGTTTCAACTTAATCCGAACTCCTACCTCATGTTATCTGCCTTTTTGATCATGGGTCTAAAGTGGGAAGTTTCCCTGCGATTGTCTGATTTCCTATATCTGTACAATTACGCCAAGCTAAGCAAGTATTTTTGGTATTTCAATTTCACACCTTTTCCAAAGATGAAGGTGTTCGCAGGGATTTCCTCTCGTGACAGTGATTGGAAATCTAAGCATTGATGATCTCTGGTGATTGGCGATCTCCTGAGCTGGACTTACTTCCTCCAAAGGCCTTCGCGGATGACCTCGGTATGTATCATGCATCTTGATGACACTATATTATGATCGAATGTTCCTCCCAACTGTTAATTGAATTTGACTTGTCATTTTGCAGCTTATAAGATTTCTCAAGCAAAGTTCGACCTTCCCCCTAGTCACGTGCACTGGCTGGAGACTCGTCTTGTTGGGCGGGGATGGTATCCCTCTCAGTTCGCGACCCTCGAGAATTTACTTGACATGGTGTCTAATTGTCCTTCGGCTTTGCTTGGCCGC
This sequence comes from Rosa chinensis, assembly GCF_002994745.2. Classification (NCBI taxonomy): domain Eukaryota; kingdom Viridiplantae; phylum Streptophyta; class Magnoliopsida; order Rosales; family Rosaceae; genus Rosa; species Rosa chinensis. Next base: position 16,607,066 of record NC_037088.1, on the reverse strand, counting down.
TACCGAACGCACGTGAATCAGTCTCTTTTAGGGAAAATGTTAGCGCTCTAGGTGGCCCGCATGGAGAGCCATTTTTATGTATCGGACCGTTGCGAACCTCTGTTCGCAGAATATCTCGCTATTAAGGACACATTTGTGTGTAGGGAGTTTTTTTTTTTTTTCTTTTCTTTTTTTCTTTTTTTCTTGAAGGTGTGTGGGGAAGTTGTTAAAAGTAGTGGGGAGTTTTCTTATAGAAACCCACCACGTTTCCACTACTTTTATTTTAATATTGTTTTTATTTTTATTTTGTAAATTGACCTTATTATCTCTTTTGATTATTTCTGATTCAAAGTTTTTTAATATATAAAGAGTAAATTAGTAAAAAATTTCAGTTATGGATAGTAAGCTCTCTTATCTTAATAATAGTATAGATATAAAAGACTCTATGGCAAGATTTTTCAGATCGAAAGCCCCAAATTATTTTTTGTGGCCAGAAGAAATTACAAGCTGCCATTCTTGACAGGAATCCCGTGGAACCAGTTAAGGTGGCTTCATCATCAGTATATCTATACGACTCTACTCATTGTTCTCCCATACTTCACGAACAGAGACTCACTGTCGTGGTCAAGCCAAACCAGAGCAGCTCACATCTCTCTCTCTCTCACACACACACACACAGACACCGCTCGATCATTCATTCACCCCCAGAAGCTAGATATGCAAATGGAAGTGTCATTAGGCAGCATAGCAGTATCCGTTGTTTTGTTGATTATAGCTTCATCATGGGCATGGAGGGTGCTGAATTGGGTGTGGTTGAAGCCAAAGAAGCTAGAAAACTGTCTGAGGCAGCAAGGTTTTGCCGGAAACTCGTACCGCCTTTTGATTGGCGATCTTAAGGAGAACATCAAGGTGATGAAGGAAGCAACTTCAAAACCCATGAACCTCTCCGATGATGTAGCCCCGCGTGTCCTGCCATTTCTCCATCAAACCATTAACAAACATGGTACTTGCCATTTCTTCACTTGTTACTTCCTTGCATATACTACAATACTAAGCAATGAAACTGGGTTAGTATCTCACTGTCTGCTAGTCTACTTCTAACTGAGATGCCTTGGTACAATCGCTATGGGTTAATTTGATGCCAGTCTTTGACTATTTTTGTTTTTCTTTTTATTGATGGCATACTCTTTTTTTTTTTTTTTTTTAAGATTGGCCATTGAACCTGCCTGAATAAATTCAGATTAACCACTAATTAGAATTGAAACCTATGAGAGAAAAGAATGGCCGTAAAGAAACAAGAGGTACTTGGCAAAATACTTGCATAAAATGTCTCATAACTGTCGTTTGAGAGGCTGAATGTGAGTGACATTTAACACAACACTTGATTACATGATTTTTTCTCCCAAGGAGCCACTACAACAGAACTCAATAAGGTTCATCCCTGCTTTCACCTTCTGGTGTTATGTCATGCTTTTATTTTTCCCTGTGCTATAGATAGAATGTAGATCATGACATGCAAAGGAATTAGCATTACCAGGAAGTTCTGGTGTCATCTTCAAGTTAGAACACTCAACCTAAAAACGGTTGCAAATGGGTGGACTGGCCTACAAATTTATACATTGTTATGGTAGGCTTAGGCTTAAATAGCTAGTATCAGATTTGACATGCTTGATAGGCTAGATATTCATATTTCCTATGCAGCACAGCATCAAGACCTGACTTAATTGTGTTTGTTTAGTGCCGTTCATTTTATCTTGTTAGGATCATGCCATGCTCATGTTGGCTGGTTTTACACCTATGGAATGGGGAGGAGTGACTGTTGTTTTTCCCTCCTCTCCTTTTCTTTTTTCAAACAAAAAATTATTTGGCAAACCCACTACTGTAAGTTTTAATTTGAAAAATGGCACTGGATGCCTTATGTACCTCAAATTCTAATAAAGCCAAAAAAAAAAAAAATGCAGGTAAGAATTCTTTCATGTGGTTTGGTACTACACCAAGGGTGACCATCATGAATCCAGACTATTTGAAAGATATATTCACCAAATATGATGATTTTCAGAAGCCACATCCTAGTCCTCTTGTCAAGTTGCTATCATATGGTATTGTAAACCTCGAGGGAGAAAAATGGGTTAAACGGAGAAAGCTTATTAACCCAGCATTCCATATCGAGAAGCTAAAGGTATTATCAACTCTTGTCAACTAAAGTTAATATTCAGATTAGTTGTCAGGCTAAAGCAAGAAGATGTCTTATAACTATGAGGTTTAGAATTTAACCATGTATATCAGAGGTTTAGTGTCACTGCAAGTTCAAGATACTTTTATACATATAAATGTGTTTTATTTTTTAAAATAGAGGTTTGGAGCCCAGTTAATGGGTCTCCGTGCCCATGTTATTACTGTTGAAATTAACAGACTTTTTTTTTTTGGGGGGGGGGGGGGGTGTGAAGGGTTGGGGTTTGACATAATGCCTATAACCCCGTGGAGAAGTATTACATGTGCTTTACTTTAATGTGAAGAATATGAATTAAGCAGAAGTCATTCTAATGAGCTCATTTTTTTTGTGTTAGAATATGTTGCCAGCATTTTATCAAAGCTGCACTGATATGATTAGCAATTGGGAGATCATGGTGTCGAAGGAGGGATCATGTGAATTGGATATTTGGCCTTTCCTTCAAAATATGACAGGAGATGTGATTTCTAGGACAGCATTTGGTAGTAGTTATGAAGAAGGGAGAACAATATTTGAACTCCAGAAAGAACAAGTACAACTCTTAAGTAAAGCCTTATTCATTGTTTTCATTCCAGGATTGAGGTAATCAAAATTATATCAAACTCTTGCTAACTAAATCAGATTCTTTTTTTCCCCCTATAGTCCAACTAGATCCATTTGGCATGTGGAAGATTACATCATTCTTATGAAACAATAATTTGAATTTCTCTAGTCTGATCCAAGTATAAACAAAGTAACAAGTCACTGTGATAGTTTGCTTCCATCAGATTCTTTTGCTTTTGTTTCAGATAGTTTGATCTGTCTCAGCTTTGGGTACCTAAATAGAATATTGAGTCAGCTAATATGATAATGTAATTTTTGCTTGTAGGTTTCTACCAACAGAGTTGAATAGGAGGATGAAGGCAATTAGCAAAGAAATAGAAGCAACATTGAAGCATATTATTAGTAAAAAAGAGGAGGCAATGAAAACTGGTGATGAAGCCTCTAAGAATGACTTATTAGGGATACTTCTGGAATCCAATTGGAAAGAAATTCGACAGTATGGGGGGAACAAGAATGTTGGAATGAGCATTGAAGAGGTGGTTGGAGAATGTAAGCTGTTTTACTTTGCCGGGGCAGAGACTACCTCAATCTTGCTTACTTGGACTATGATTCTACTCTGTAGATATCCAAATTGGCAGGCTCGTGCCAGAGAAGAGGTTTTTCAAGTATTTGGCAACAAGAAACCAGATTTTGATGGGCTCGTTCACCTAAAAGTTGTAAGTGTTTTCACAGAATATGCACTCTTAACATTCCAGTATTAAGACTCATGGATGAATGATAACCATGACACAGGTCACCATGATTTTATATGAGGTTCTGAGGTTATACCCACCAGTACCTGTGATGACTCGAACTGTTCAGAAGGAAACACAGCTCGGAAATTTGTTACTCCCAGCTGGAGTGCAGTTGTCATTACCAATATTCCTGGTTCAGCAAGACGAACAACTGTGGGGTGAGGATGCAAAGGAATTCAACCCAGAGAGATTTTCAGAAGGAATTTCAAAGGCAACAAAGGGTCAGGTTTCATTTATCCCATTCGGATGGGGTCCTCGGATATGCATTGGACAAAACTTTGGTTTGATGGAAGCAAAAATGGCGTTGTCCTTGATATTACATAGCTTCACATTTGAGCTTTCCCCATCCTATACTCATGGTCCAATCACGGCTATAACGATTCGACCACAATATGGTGCACACATTATCTTGCAAAAACTGTAACTGCAGTGCGGTGTAAAATGAACTTCATTTTGTTGCAACCACTAAGGAAGTTGCATGTATAAACCGCTACATACTGATGGTTTCATATGTCATTAGTGGAATATTAGTAGAAATTGTTATATGTTAGTTGTTGCTACCTCGCTTGTTTCTGTTGGGTAATGTTAGCTACTTTGGTCTATGTTTTGCCTTGTGTTTAGGCTTTGCTGGGTTTGCCTCTGCAGTTTGCTCGTGTGAAAAGTGTTTTGTTTTTTTAATTATATGTATATAGTTTAATATTCAATGACCAAAATATTAACTTGTGTTGTAGCCTCTTGTGCGTATAAGCACGGGCTTTATCGAATTAGATTCCTTGCCGATGTACCAGTGTAGGCATATTTGCTTATTTTGGTGTATGTATTATTCTTCCTTTTATCAACGACTAGATGTAAAGGCCTTTTTGATTATTCTTTCCACTATCCCTACAATCCTCCTGAAGTTGTGTTTAGCTATGCTGAGGAATGGACTATGGCTACTGCTAAGCCTAACAAAGTATAAAGTTGTTGAAATGCTGTCTTGGACTAAGCCTGCTATTGGTTTTCACAAACTCAGTGTCGATGGTTCAACAACAAGTAATGGTGCTATTGGAGCTGGGGGCCTTAATAACACTCTTTATGCTAAAGGAATATGCATCCTTCATGATCCTCCAACTTTCATCTCTGAAGCCCTATTAGATCATTAGATGATACTGTTGAACCCATAAAAGGAATATATCCAAAATTGGGAATATCCAATTTCTTTTTTTCTTTTTGTTATTTTCTGGGAAATATCCAAAATTGGGAATGTCCAATATTTCAGTGTAAGTGGGTAAACCAAAGCGACAGAGGCGATCATATCCGATAATGATAGTCCCGAGGTGCAGAGACACGGGTTTGATTCCCGAGGACTGAAATAGACAAATCCATTTTCGTCAGCAACTCGTGGGTTCCGCCGCTAAATCCGACCAGACATTTCCATCTCCGTCTGACTTTTTCCACTGCCCTGAATCCGACGGCCTACTTTCCTCTCGTAACAGTAAATTCTATTCGATTCTCAGTTCCCAATAAGCAAAACCACCCTGCCACCCTTCCCCTTTAGCTTCTTCCAATTCTCTCTCTCTCTCTCTCTCTCTCTCTCTCTCTCTCTCATTCAATCCCGGTCGTCTTCGATCCTCCTCATCTCAAACCGCACAAACGATCACGGGTTCGACTTCTTCAGAATCATTTGCATGCAGAAATGAATCTCTGTTTTTCTCCTCTCTGTTTCTCGAAATATTGCTATTCTCTATAGCTGCTTTTTGTTTGGCTACCGTGAATTGGCGGGAAGCAGAATCTGTGTCAATGTTTGCGATTGATTTCAATTTCTTGGTTTTATGTCATCATGATTGAACTATATATTCTCGTTTAATCACTCTAATGTTTTTTTTTTTTTTCCTTTGGACCAGACAACCCTTTCTACATTAAGATCTTGAGTTGTTGCTTTGCATAGTTCTCATCAAATTTTGGTGTGGAAGATCACGTTGGTCATTTGACATGGGTGCCGTGGTGAATTCCATAGATAAAGACGACCGTATTCCAAAAGAAGCCAAGGAGATTCTACAATCATTGGCTACCGAGTGGGAAAATGTAGCTGATTCCACTGCCTTGCAGGTCATCCCTCTCAAGGGTGCAATGACTAACGAGGTGTTCGAAATAAAGTGGCCAACAAGCACCGGGGAAGTCTCGCGAAAGGTTCTGGTTAGGATTTACGGTGAGGGTGTTGAGGTGTTCTTTGACAGGGATAATGAGATCCGAACATTTGAATACATGTCAAAGAACGGTCAGGGACCTCGTCTGCTTGGCCGTTTTCCTAATGGCCGAGTTGAAGAGTTCATCCATGCACGGGTACTTCATTCCAGTGTTTACTTATCTTTCTATCATTCCGAAAATAGTGGCAATGATTTACAGAATTGCAGACAATTAATGCTTTTTATTTCCCCTAATATTATCTGTATATATATGTGTGTTTGTAAAGCAGTGTTGTTGGAATTTGTTTGAAACCTAAGTTGCTTATATATATGGACTTCTATTCTACTCTTGCGATTTTAAGACCACCTACAATTTTTCTTCATTCTCGACCTGAGCTTAGGAGTATATAGTATGGCCATGTACTCTTTTCCACAAAGCTTAGTATGTTACTGGTCGAGATCAACTTTATTATAGATAGTTATTTTCTGCGAATTTTTCAGTGCCATTCCTGTGTTACAATTATGTTTAGTGGTAGTTAATGTATGAGAATTATAACCACACGCATTTTAGTTCTAGGTTAAATGGCTAAATTGCGTAGAAATTAAAAATTGAAGATTTTATACATCCTTGAATGCGTGGAGTACTTTTATTCCCTTCCTGAAAAATGTATTACATCTTTCTTTTCACTTGTGAATTTCAGACACTTTCAGCATCTGATCTACGTGATCCAGATATATCTGCTCTTATAGCTACTAAAATGAAGGAATTCCATGATCTTCAGATGCCCGGTCCAAAGGATGTCGTCCTCTGGGGCAGATTGAGGTACATTTCTTTGTTCTTTCCTACATTCTCTGTAAAATTGTTACTAATATTTGTATCTTATTTTGAACAAGGTTACAAATTGTCACCTACATTAATCTTCTATTGATTTACGATATCTGTAACCAACACTTTGTCAATGTTCCAGAAATTGGCTGAGTACAGCCAAGAGATTGTGTAGTCCAGAAGAAGCTAATGAATTTCAGTTAGATTCCATTGAAAAGGAAATCTCTATACTGGAGAAGGAGCTCTCAGTACTGAATCAGCAGTTAGGTTTCTGCCACAATGATTTACAGTATGGAAACATAATGATTGAGGAAGAGAGTAAAACGATAACGATAATTGTAAGTTTCTCTTTTTGCATGTATTTCAATTTTGATGCTCTTACTGAAACTTTGGCTACACAATCTTTATGTTTGTTTGATTTAGATAGTTCAGATTATATTCAGTATCTATATGTAATTGATAAGATAGTATTTTGCTCTGGCAGTCAGGTCATTTAGTATGGTAGAAATTGGTAGAAAGGGTAAAACATTTTTCATACAGCTTGTCCTGACTTTGTCATTTCAATTCCAACTAAGTGCCAGTGATATATAGCCAAAGAAGTTATATATTTACTACAGCTTGCATGGCACAGAGGATGAAAAGATGGACAGTTTACTCTGCCACCTACTCCACCCCTTTGATTACTTCTTGGGAAAAGAAAAAAAAATCCAGTTGATAGTGAATTTAACATTCTCTAGATCCTCCATTTGCTTATTCAGATTAGGCTGGCAGATCCTATGGAAATTGCATTCTTCTATTTTCCAGGACTATGAATCTTCATTCTGTAGCTGGCTAGCTACCTATTTGTTCTGACAAGGGGCTGGGAATTTGTTTCTATATTGTTTATTCAATTTATTTATTTATTTTCATTATTAACAGATACTACCTTTTATTGACCGTTTTGTCGCACTATGCTACTTAATTTGATTTGTGATGTTATTTGGTATTCTTCAATGTATCAGACTTCATATCTGTGATGGTCCCTTGTACAAAATTTTGGAATATGCAAAACTAATTATTCCAACTCAAAAAAAAATTTGAATCATGTACTTGTCTGCAAAAAACAGTTTGGGTTTTGCTTATTATTAAGGTTTAGGACTCTGTTCTGTTTTCCTTAATATGCAAATGATGAAAGCATGAACCATATAATGTGTCCAACTTTCTAACAATTATATTTGCACTTCTTACCAGGACTATGAGTATGCAAGTTATAATCCTGTTGCATTTGACATAGCAAACCATTTCTGTGAGATGGCGGCTGACTATCACACAGATACCCCTCATATTTTAGACTACAGTAAATATCCTGGTATGTCATATGCTTTGATACATTCTTCTGTCTTATTTTCTTTTATTTCAATCTGTTGACATAGATATATTGACCTGCCACCAATAGGCTTAGAGGAGCGCAAGAGGTTTGTTCGTATGTATCTGAATTCTTCAGGTAATGTCTTTTATGAATCATTGTGTATTTATGTTGAAAACATTCTCTCTCTCTATATATATATATATGATGTAAAATGGCTAAAATTCTAATTAATTGAAACTCCAATTTGTTTGTTCATATACAATTTTCCTTGGGATATGTCTATTTTCAAAATAACATAAAGTTCTTTTGAGTGGTTCTCTCTCTCTCTCTCTATATATATATATATATATATATATATATATATATATATATATATATATGATGTCAAATGGCTAAAATTCTAATTAATTGAAACTCCAATTTGTTTGTTCATATACAATTTTCCTTGGGATATGTCTATTTTCAAAATAACATAAAGTTCTTTTGAGTGGTTGTGTTTGGATCATGTCCCATTGCATTTTTGAAAAATCAAAACTGTAGTCTTACTGCATGAATTGTGGTAATTTGTAGCAATAGATTCATATGGAAAAGTAGAAGAATTTATTGTTTTTCATCAGTTATGGGATTCTTATGCAGGCAATCAACCTATTGACAAAGAAGTGGAGCAGCTAGTTGAAGATGTTGAGAAGTATACCCTTGCAGACCATCTGTTCTGGGGCTTATGGGGAATAATATCGGTACTGATCTTTTCAATATAATTTTTTTCTTTTGTTATTAACATTACAAGTAGGAGCTGGGACTAGGAACTGGCTCTCTTTTTTTGTGGCTTCTGAGTTCATGTGACTTTTGAGTGTAACTGCTCCTTTCTCTGATTTCAAATTTTATTGGTGTGCTTTCTTTTTCTTTTCTTTTTCTTTTCTTTTTTTTTTTTTTTTTTTTCCTTTTTTTTTCCCTTTGTTTTTTGGTTATTCAAGTATGCTGACTTCCATTGGAACATACCAAGTTTTATACATTAGTCAAGCTCACTGTTACTAATTGTGGTCAAGTCTTGAATCTTGACCTGCAACCTTCGGTATAGATTTTTCTTGGACTTCGCTCATTTTGTCTCCACCATCTTTTTTCCAATCTATCAGGAACATGTGAATGATATTGATTTTGACTACATGCAATATGCAAAGCAGAGATTTCAACAGTACTGGAGAACCAAGGCTTTGCTATTGGGTTCTGTTGGATCTTCCCCAGACACAGGGACTGATGGTAACCGTACTACTTAGTTCTTCTCGAGTTGTGTTCACTTGTAGTGAGTTATGTATACAGTTGGTTATTTAGAGCACCTTTGGATTTGATTAGATTGAAGACTAGCAGTTATTGTTTGTTGTTATGTGATACTGGTTTTGTAGGAAATATCCCAAGTGTTTTTGTTTCTCATTTCCTTAGTGTCACCATTTGGTTTAATCTCACTGTTTCAAGACTTTCAAGGATGTGGTGAATGGTGATGTTTATATTTTCTGATACATTATGTGCACAGTTGCAGTAGCTTGACATCATGATCTATACAGGTCAGTAGATTTAGTTGAAGTTAGCAGGTAGAGTGGGTTAGGTTAGGTTGAGATGATCAAGAAAAAGTAATCTGAAGTGGATGAAGTTCTATCAAATGCAATGTATTGTCATGACCTAATGTTGAAGTGATCAGGAAAATTGGATATTTTAGTGATCGATATGAAGAGCACTTCATCTTCAGTGTCTTTGTCATACTATTGGCATCTGCTGTATTTTCATTCTTTCGTTGTCTCTTAATCAACGTCCCTTTTTTTTTTGAAAGGCTTAATCAACATCCTTTATTTTGTCACAAGTTTCTCTATATTATCTTAACCTCTTTATGTATGAGATTTTCCACTTTTATATGTATTGCTTATGTACAAGAATAGTTGCAGTTTAATATTAATCGAGCAGCTGTATAACTGTTGCTTATGTGACTGTGAAGGACTGGAGATGTATGGTTTTTGTTTTTGTAAGTTTGACTATGGGTCGGCACGATCTGGTTTGCCTGGTTACCCTTTTTCTTTCTTCTTGGTTGCTCATTTCTCCATTATTTGGTATGACCAATCTGGGACCGAACTAGGCTGGTTATTTGCCCACCCTTGGGCCTTGGCTATAATAGCAAAGGGGATCTCTACTTTTTCAGACAAAGTAAATCAAAATCTTCACTGGATGAATTTACTTTCTTGCATTATTCAAACAAATTTCATTCTTTTCATGTTTCAACTCCCCCAGAATCTCGCTGGGTTCGCATAACATGGGATAGAACGCTATAAACTAACAGTGGTATGACGATCCTAGAGATGGGGGGTGTATGCTTCAAATACCTTGGTCAACCATTTCCTTATATTATTGTTACTAGCTAATTTCTCCCGCTCGATGTCACGGGTTGTTTGCTAAGCTTTATACTGTCATTATAAATTTACATAAAATACATATTAAAACCCACATATGCAGGGTGTTAATAGCTATTAGAAAGAGAGACTCCCTTTCATGCTCATAATACTTTCCAGAAGATGTACACACCCAAATTCAAAAGTAATTGAAAGATTGCTTAGAGTATTACATAAAGCTCACAGAGTGTTATAAATGAATACAAATTATATAAAATATATATTAGAAAAGTTAGGCGAAGGAAAATTGCATCAGCCTTTAAAAATCTGGTAGAAATCTTACTTGAACTTTGTTGTCCATCTGCTTGTATTATCAGGGTATATCGTTGATGTGTCTATTAAGTTCACTTGATATACCAGCTGTGTTGTGAATGCTGCACAAAGAGGTTAGAAAGTAAGATCGAATTAAATTCTGGTCAAATCGCTTATGATCAATTTTGGGCGTGGCTAGTAACTATTTACTATCTTCACGTTATCAATCCCAGCAATCCCAGGGTATTGGATTTGTCAGCAACTCAGCATATAACTTATGATCATTAGCTCTCTAATTGCATATGAATTGCTTTGATCTCTCTAGCTCTGTAATAATTTTGTAGTTCACAACTATGCATTCAGTTGCCTTTTCACTCATTTTCATAGTTTAAACTTATATACATGATCCTTCTCCAAAAAAAACAAAAAAAAACAAAAAAAAAACACTTGTACATGATCAAAGACATCAAGTAGGAATGACAGAAAAAAATGTCGCACACAGCCTGCAAATTAATTACTTTCCAATCGAGTTTTTTAGAGACCACTAAACCCAACCAATTACATTTGACTACCAGCAGTATAAAATGGCAATGCTCCTGTCAAATATCTCAATAACCATCCATGAAAACAGTCCATATGGTAGAAGTGATTTTCATGTAACAGGACACAATTGAATTTCTTCTCGGGAACACGTAACCCACTATTGAAGCTTTGAAGGCTCCTTGGTTTTTTCTTTTCCAATTGTCAGCCTTCAAATTCAGCTATATCACCAATAAAAAAATTACAACACATCCTGGATATCCACTTTTCCACGGTACACATCCAACAACTGAGGTACTTGTCTGAGATATCTGTTCACAAACCTATCCAAGAAGGACTCCTCCGACCTCGAAATCACATTAGCCAAACTCACGATCTCCTCTTCTATCAATCCTTTCAAAAACAAAACTCGAACAACTGAAAACCTCGTGATGATTCTCTTCTGCAAGCTGTAAGTCAAAACATGGGGATATTTCGCAATTGTTTGCGACTGCCACCCCATCTTGTTCACTAAGAACTCCATTATTCCGATTAGTTTCTTCTCCGACATAACCACACACTGTGGAGACAGCCTGAAAGCAGAACCTATATGATTCTCCGACCAACCCCACCTCTTATAAACCTCTTGGCATCGTTTCCATGTCGTCTCTTTCCCAGATAATGCGGGAATGGCCTTCACAAAGCTCACATTTTGAGGGTCAAATCCCATTTCTTTGACCCATCCACAAGTTGACTGAAGAATTCAGGCTTTCTCATCCCATTTCTTTGAGGAAGGTATAACAGGGTATAATGCAGTTTTTCAAGCTTCGCGTCAAAATAATTGGGTTGTAGGTCAGTGTTTTTGCAAGGTCGAGCCTTGACATTCCTATGGAGCACAAAAACTCGAGCTTTGGCAAAAGGGTTTCCTGGGCATTTGCCACCAGAACATGTGGGTGTATCCGCACAGCCTTTGAGATATGGGCATCTGATAATTCATAGTGTTTCAAAAGCGCTAAAACGGAGTCTGATTCCACCAAAGATCGAAGCTTTACCTTGTGGGATGCTACAACGGCGGCTTCTGGGGAAAGCCCACATGGATTAACCAGGTAGGAGACCGTAGAATCGTCTTGGCCGGCTGGGATTTCGGTGTTGCTGATGAGTCTTCTACCCAAATGTGAAACAAATCCCTCCATTGGGTGTCGATTTCTACAAAGCAGTAGAGAAAATCTGAGGCTCTTGCTGAAAATGGAGTGGGGTGCCATGCTCATACTCTCTAGCCTCTACTGGTTTCAGAGGAAGGAGATGGCTGATACCCAATTTCCAAAACCTTCTATTTAATTGAAATTTTGGGCCAAAATTTCGGCTTTGCCATCGGAAGTGGCCCATGACAAACTTCTTCCTACACGTTGTCATGTTTCTTTCATTCTTTCTATACACTAGCAAATGCGGCCGCGTGTTGTTTTTTCTAAATTTTAAACATAATAGATAGGGAGCTTCTATTCATACCTCTAAAATTGGTAGTTGGTCTCTTTTTTCAAGTTATAGTTGACTTTGTCAACTCATGTCAAATTACCAATAAGAATACAAAAGAGGAAAAGAAAAATCTCTTTTTTTTAAAAAAAAAATTTTTTAACCCTACCCCACCTTCCATGATATTAGTGAGATTTGAACCTGTGACTTCCACGATATCGGTTATCCTAGATAACCAACAGACCACAGCTCACTGACCCAAAAAAAAAAAAAAAAAAATCTCTTCTTACCTCTACAAACAGTATGTTTCGATGAGGCAATTCGCAAAATTCTAAGCTGTACATTGCCTATTATATTACTGCTTGCGCTTTTTACCCAACTCGAAGCAATTAGTAAATATGTGTCTCTCTCCAAGCTAAGGAGTATTATGTTGGACTGGCTTTAGAACACCATGACCACTTTCAGTATGGGTACCTGTACATAAACCATAATTAAGTGATGAAAACTTTGTATCCAAAAACTCAGTTTAATTAAAAAATTTGAGAATTGGGAGTAATATCCAGACATCTCAGATAGCAGTATACCAACGTGTTTCCATATTCAATTGATTTAATGAAAAGAAACTGTATTGACTACCAACTGGAGTTTTTTTTTTTTTTTTTTGTGCAGCGTAATTGTATCAATGGTAAAATAGGATTGTGAAATCTTCAAAAATTGAATGAGGTTCAACTATCGATTTTGGAGGTATGAATAGAACGTAAAAAAAGAAGTTTTTATTGATTTTATTGGACGATGGGCGTTGTGGGAAAATTAGGGAGGTTTACATAGCAAATTGGTTATTTATAAAAGTAAGTTGGAGGTCTATTAAGTTGGGAGGTCCAAATGCCAACTTTGGAGGTATGAATAGAAGCTCCCTAATAGATAATCTTCATATATATTAGAACATATTCATGAATTATATCTATATGCATAGAGTCAGACAGAGACCATTGAACAAATAGTTGTTAGAGTAACTATTATACGATCAACAGTTTCTCTTAAAAACAAAGAAAAAACTACAAATCAAGCAAGAGTTTGTTGGCAATCTGAACTTCAACTTTAACAAATCTGCCATCACTTTTTTTTTTTTAGGGGAATGAAAGACTAATTCATTGATTAAGCATCATTACAATCAGAGATTAATCTATCCTCCACAGACGAAGGAATACAAGAAAATAAATCTATATGAAGATCAGTAAACTTTGCTTCCTGAGCCAAAATATGTGCCACCCCGTTGGCCTGTCTGCCAACTTTATCAACACAAGCATCCAGTGCAATATGCAGCAGATCCCGTAGGTCTACTAGCAGAAAACCAAGGTCCGACATATCCAAAGAAGAAGAGGATATAGCTGACACCAAATCAAACAATCCGTCTCCACAATCAAAGGTGTAAGATGATTATCTATGGCCAACTGTACCCCCAGCACCAAAGCTAAAAGCTCCGCATGTCGAGCTGATTGAGCGGTTGTAAGGAGGTAAAACAGCAGAGAGCATGTCAAGGCAAAATGGTCCAATTACATATTAAATTTTGTAGAATTGTGAAAAAAGCCTTATTCATGATAATTCAAACCATCGTATTTTATTCATCCATATGCAATTTCCACTTTCATAAGGTCGAAGTTTTGAGCAGGAACGAGTTTTGACCAAGTTTGTCTATTTACTTTTTTTACAGTTTTCAAAAAATTGCAATCAGGGAAAAAAGCGTCAAAGAGCAAAGAAAATTGGGGGACAAAGTGAGAAACACTCTAGTCATTCAATAGTAACATTCCTCATTTTGCTTTAGTATATCTACTATCTAATTTCTCCCGCGTGATACCGCAGGTTTGTTTGCTTGTTAAGCTTTATACTGTCATTGTAAATTTACATATTTCATAAGCTGGTTTTCCTATAATGATGGTGGTGCTTTCACAGACTCATCTCCATAACCACGGTTACTCTAAAACTGCATCAATAAGGAGTAGAAGAAGGTGGAAATTAGTGACGGTGAATGGACATAAGATGTTGTCTATATCTTGACTATCTTCACATAATTTTCATAAGTTAGTAACAATAAGGACATATGACATTAGGAGGGCTATATTGTAGTATTCAGTGAAAGATTACAAGTTTCTTTCAAAACAAACATATATAGATTGTCACACATGATTTTTAACTTTCATATTCTAAACCAATTTCAAAGAATTCATTAGGCCTGGGATCGGTTCGGATCTTGTTAAAAAACCAAGGAACTGAGACTGAAAATTTTGCTATGAAATCGGTTTGGATCTGAGGGTAAAATTTCTGGAACCGAAGTAGAACCGAACCGAGTCCAATCGATTCGGTGTTTGCCATTTTACGGTTCCTACATCCAGTCCCACAGAACATTCTCGAACAAGAATTCTTGGTTGCCTGCTTCACTTCTGTCAACTCGTACACACTGCTGCTACTGTATATATGCTCATCCATTAACAAAGCAAACCCAAAATCCTCAACAAAGCAAACCAATCAATTTACAAACCAAATAAGTACTAGTGATACAAAGAAGAATCAAATCATATAGCCTACAAATTTAGAAGAATTAGAGAGGGATTTCACGTATAGCTTGAATTGAAAGTTTGAAACCAGCAGGAAAAAAAAAAGCCGGATTGAGTAGGGGTTTTAATTTGGGGTTAAAGAGGGATACATAGAGAGAGAGTTCGAGAATTTGATCAAAGGGATGAATTGCGGATATTTGAATTGATCAATGGATTGAAAAATGAGAGATGAATCTAGATTTGAGTCTTTGACTATTGAGAGATGATTTGAGAGGAGTTTTAGGGTTCTGAACTTTTGATCGAAGGGAAAGGGCTGAGAAGCAGAGAAGAACAAATCATGTTCGCATTTTTGTTTATAAACTAGGCTTGGGATCTCCTATAGCCAAGTGTTTTTTTTTAAGGAAATAAGCTTAGCCAAACCTCCAACCATAGAAGGACATATGTTATTCGGTTCCGAGCAAAAAAAAAAAAGTGAACCGCAACTGAAGCAGTCTTGCATCTTCTAGAACCGAACCAGAAAAAACTTAGGCAAATATATTGGAGTGCCGAACCAAACAGGGTTTTTGGGTCCAGTTCGGTGCTATTTGGCTGGTTTTACGGTTCTAAGTCCCAGGTAGAATTCATCTTGTTCATGCTCTTTAGTATGAAAATGTTACAATCAAAACAAAAAAATCAATGCATGAGAAACCAGAAGAAACTTATAAAAATAAAAAATAAAAATAAAAGAAAGACAAAAATTAAATACCTAGATTCATGATCTTCTTCCTTAGATGGAAAGCTCTTCAGTTCTCCATCCCTCTCTCTCTGGCCAGGTCGTGCAAAGAAAAAGAACAATCATCCTTATCTGTCTCTCTCTATCACTCAACATAAGTAAAGGAAAAGTGGAAAACAAACAAAGAGTAGCGGAGCAAAACAAGAATAAACAGATGGAATCACTCAGCTCCCTCTGTTGTTCAGTGGAGCAAAGAAGAGAAAACACCCTAAAACAACTTAGTAACATAAAAGACGGACACCTGTTAGGAGTAATTAGGTAAAATTTCAAAGAATGCAGGGGCAAAATGGTCCCGCCACTATTGAATGAATAGTACCAAACACCATTATACTTTAGTAAAATTCCAAAGAATGCAAGGGCAAAATGGTCCCATCACTATTGAATGGATAGTACCAAACCCATTTTACTTTAGTACATAATATAACTAATTAGAGCCTCTATAGAAACTATTGTAAAGGGTTGATGCAATTGAATATGTAATATATGCATAATTGAGTCTATTTCATTTGTTTTCTTTTCTAGTCACTGTATACCTCTTCTCCCATAGTTCCGGTTAAATTGCTTTTCCGTGCACCTAATATTCTGAAATCAAATCCTCATCCTTTTATTTTTTGGTCAACAATTGTGTTAGAATATCCAAAAGATCAAGCAAAATACAAGAGGTACATAAGACTCCAGCAAATGAGGCCTTTAGAAAACATAAAATAAAGCTTACAATAGGCATAACCCAGATAATAGACAAAAGCCCAAAGAAAACTAGCAAACCCTAGAATCCTATCTAACAGCCACCGCAATTTGTTCCGCTGCCGCCAAGTAGTACCGCTACCAAATTAATGCCACTTCTTGAACGGAAGCCACCACCATAGAACCATATTGTGCCTCCGCCTATTGGAACACACACAAGGCTTAAGATAACCCAAGAGAAACAGAGTAATCATAGAGGGTGTGATTGTCGAGGCAATATGGACAACCTCTTTAAAGTGGACAAAAATCCGTCATTGGGCGAAAGCTTGTCTAGATGTCGTGGAGAAGTAAGCAGATCTAGTTAAACTCATCTAAACAAATTTGAAGGTACAATTCAGCTAGAGAGAGAAAAATCCTGTGAGTTTTGAAGAAATTTGGTTTGTGGAGAAGGAGGAATTGTGGTATGGAGAGGAGGCGAAAGTGGTGATGAACAAAGATCTTTCTGTCACTAAAAATTTCATGAGAGGAAAAAGAGGAGGTGGTAGATGGTGAAGTAGCCAGATCTGGTTGAGAAAAGAAGTTGGGTGAAGGTGGAGATGGAGGTGAAGGTGATGGGTGGAGTTGGAGTGCTTGTGGACTCTCAAATATTGGCAAATCTAGAGAAGATGTCTGGAGAGAAGGAGGACCTCTCTTTCTCTATAAATTTCACTCACTGGCGTTACTTAAATCCTTGTCTCAATTTGAACAAAAAATAATTGGTGATTATACATAGGGAGTCACTATCAACCAGGGATGACCAAATGGGGCACTGGAATGAGACCCCATGGGGATGCTCTATATGGAGAATAACATTATTTCTTGTGTGCACCATAAATGATGTAGTGTATAGTTTTAGAAAATCTATTTCATCAGCCAGGTTGTTTTTATCCCAATGCATATGTCTTAAGTAACATATTTTTGGATGCTTCTCCTGATGAAAATCTTCCCTTAAATTGCAAGCTTTAAATCATGTATGTGATGACACACACACACACACCATGTGTAGTGGTTTGGTGTGTCTATCACTTAAAGTAAGATCACGTGTGCTTTGCATATAAGGGGCTCGTAATAAATTTTTGTATCTACAAAGGTTAGAGTAATACAAACTTTCATCAAGCCTTATCTCACTTACTATGGTAAAACATTAATTTGATATGCTCAACTTTATAAATAAAGACATTACTTAAAAAAAATAAAAATACAAAGAAATAACAACGGCACATTTACATTCCTAGCATATTTCGTGCATTGAAATTTAAGTATGGCATAGCCACAAATATTAATTTTTATACAATTAATAATTGACGCATTGATCCATTGCTTAAATTTTACCCAAAAAATTCTCACTCACCCCACCAACAAATTAGAATTCTCATTCACCCCATTTAAAGGGAAAAAGACACTTCTGGGCTCTAAAAATTCAATAATAACAAACTGCCACTCAACTCTCTCTCTCTCTCTCTCTCTCTCTCTCTCTCTCTCTTCCCCCCTCCCCATCTACCTGCCATCCAGTCCAACTCCAGCAGCTCATTGAAGAAGTGCTTGCCGATGCCTTCCTCGATCTTAAGAAGGACAGTTCCGGCGCTGACACATGTTTTATTGGCGGCAGCTTCGCTGGCGAGAAATGAACAAGAAGCTCACATTGACTCTGGGGGAACCAGCTCCATCGTCATACAAGGTCGTGAGGTTTTTAGTAAGGTAGGCTTATGGTTTATTACCAACATTTAAAAGTCTAAATTCGAGCCACTCACTTTTTAGTGGAGATTGCATAGAGTGATTTGCATCAATATGATGTGAGTTTAGATCCTCCAGTCGGATCTAGCACCGATCCTTGCACAACACGACCCAGAGCCAAATGAGAAGATGACCTCGGGCCCCGTAACTAATGAAAGAATACCTCACCATAGCCTCCATTCAGATCTCGCACCTGTAACTGTTAATGTTAGAAACCGAAGGCTCTAATTAACGTAAAGAATGAGAGAGAGAGAAAATGAGACACGAGAAGTATAGTGGTTCGTCTCCCGCCTTAGCGGGAGACTACGTCCACTTGAAAGCTTAACTATGTGTGTTGGGCCTTGCGGCCCAAGAAAATTACATGAGATGTAATGGGATGGATGTTTAAGTGGGAGGAGGGGTCCCTTTTATAGGTAAGGGAACCCCTCTCATTTATATTTTCTTCAATGTGGGACAAAGAGTCCTATTTGTAGTAGTCAAAGCATGTTGTGGAGGCATGTTGGCAAGGCCCGGAAGGTGGTTTCCGGGGGAGATATTGGCCGCTTCCGACTACCGTGGCATAGCTTGGACATCGGGCTACGGGATGCATGTCGCGGTTGGGTCCCACCATGACTTGTGAGCCCCCCTAAGAGGGTGTTACTTATGCTTGGTGAGATAGCAAACTAGCTTGCTAGTAGAGGTATCTACAGTAACTAATGAAAGAATACTTCCCTTGACCATATCCCAACGTTTCTGATAAAACAGAGCACTTAGACCATCAGGCCCCGGGGCCTGTAAACCACCAATGGAGTTAATGGCTTTATCAAGTTCTAGAGAAGATACAGGTTACGTCAACATTTCATTGTCTACAGAAATTATGGGTTCAATGATGTTGATAAAATCCTAATCAACATTAGAAATTTGGTAACCATAAGCATTGTGTTTCCTTTTAAAACTCTGCACAAAAAACATAACCAATATTAGTCATCCAAATATTATAATCATTTATAATTTTGGAAATTTTGTTTTTCTGTTTCCTAATTGTAGCTTGAGTAAGGAAAAATTTGGTATTCTTATCACCTAGGCTAAGCTAGTTGGCTTTGGCTCTTTGGGCCCAGTAAAGTTCGTCATTATGTTGAAAATGCATAATCTCTTTAGATACAATCTCAACTTTGTCTTTCAAGAAGTTAGAAAAAGGGAAACTCATGAATTGATTTTGATAAAAGGCAAGATCATTTTGGAGTTTTGAACATTTATTCAAGAAATTCTCAAAAACTTCTCAGCCCTTATGAGAAATATGGTGAGAGAAAGCATTCGAAACTGCAACGGAATTCTATAAAGGGTTAGGATCCAGACACTAGTTCCAAAAGTTCTCAACTATTTTAAGGAAGTCAGCATGTGTTAGCCAGGCTGCTTCTAACTTAAAAGTTCTATTTTTTTTTTTTAGTTAAATATAATGGTTTCATTCATAGTAACACAGGCCAGAATGACACAGTACATAGTTCCCACTAGGGAGGATAAGTGTCATTACACTTGAAACAATTCCGCTTCTTTTCAGAAGCCTAGCAGAATAACATAATTCTAAACTAAAAATAATAGTAGACAAAGTTCCCAGTGCCAATGCACTCAATTGCGGTACACCAAAGAACTTTGCACCAAGATGTGTAGAACCAACGATCATTCTGTACGGTACCAAAGCTATGGTCCCTAAAAACTTAGGGAATTATTGAAAGTAAACTAAGCTACTAACATAGGATCCCAAAAAAACAAGAAATAATATGGGCCTAGGGCAAAAAACCCCAGCCCCAATCCTTAAGTCTCAGAAGCAACCCAAAGAAACAGTGGGCTCAAAACCCAGCAGACTGGCCCAACAGGCCCCGCCCCAATCCTTCGTACAGCAGCCACACGTGCACAACCCAGCGCTGCCGTCGAAACTAGCACCCCCAGAACCACGTCGCACCGCCTGAACCAGGTCATTGCCGATCTCGGATGTCGTCAACGGAGCATCTCCGACCATCAAGAGCTCCAAACTGGAAACCAAGCAAAAACTGACAAGGATTCACCCAAAAACCATATCGAAGCCACCAATAAAAGTCGGCAACACCACTTGGAAGGAAAGCAGATTTGGTTCCAATCGCCTCCCATCGAAAATCCATCACCCACATCACCGAAATCGAACACCGGCCACCATGTTGTGATAACTGCTTTAAAGCTAGTACGGTTCAGGTTGGACAGATTCAGTTTGTACATTGATTTAAGTGAGTTAGATACCTTAACGATCATCAATTTGGCTGAAAATTTGTAGAGATGATTTATACATTAGTATCTAAAAATTGAACGGTTGAGATGTGGATATGCGATCGAAAAGTGACCCTAAACTCTAAATGCGCACTTTAATTTCAAAGCGAAGCTTCGCTCTGGATAAGATCTCTCTCTCTCTATATATATAGGGCCTTTCACTAAGGGATCCTCTGTTTTTGGTCTTTTCTAGGGATAGGGCATTAGACCAACTTTTCGATCACATTTTGGTATCTCAACTGTTCAAGTTTTTAGGTCCTAATGTGTAGATCACTTTAGCAAATTTTCAGCAAATTGATTATCGTTAAGGCATTCAAAACGGCGACTTAAGATTATAAGTATGAACAGTTCAAGTTTGACAGATTTGGTTCGTTCATTGATTTAATCTAGTTTGATAACTTAACGATCACCGATTTGGCTGAAAATTTGCAGAAGTGGGGATCCCTCACTAGAAGGGCCCTCTACATATATATTAAAGGGGTAATTCCCGCATACCCAAAAATCCTTGGTATTTTTCCCAACTGCCCAACACTTTGGTATTTCACTATTGATGAAAGACAAAGACTAACAGGGATAGTCTTAACAAACAAATGCCATCTGTATCCTATGTTGACCTTAGATTCTTCTACCGTTCTATTCAGTAAAAAGGAAACAATAAAAAAACATTAAAACAAAAACAAGACTAGCCTTCAACATGCCACATTTCGCCTAACGACTTCCTGTCTAAACGGCTACTCACAGGGCGGAATCACTGCTGCTTGTCCTAATTTTTCTGTTTTAAAACTGATTCTTTTGGCTGAATAGTAAGGCTTTAGAACTTTAGCTTTCCATGGGATGCATGCATTCGAATGTTCAAACTTTGACATAGTAGACTATGCATGATAAAGATGATTACAATATGTAAAGATAATGACATAAACATTTTATAAATTAAAGAAGTGGGTGAACATCCATCTGAATTTATTTATTCAAATATACATATAAAACTTTAAACAATCAGAGCCTCATTCTCAGGTAAACAGCAAAAGCTGTTTAGCTATCCATAAGAATGAGAACAGTTACTTACTTGTATTGGAAGCACACTACTTCACACCTAAACAGGAAAGGAAGCACACTGCTATTCTATTTTTATTTTGAGAGGTTTTTCTGATCTAATTTTCGAATCTAGAGCTGATATGGAAATTTTCGAATGCCTACTAAGAGAAGCTGAAGCTCCTTATATAGGGAGCGGAACTCAAACTAGAATTCAAAATACAAAAATGTACAGGACAACTCCGTGACTTCTGCTTTTCGTAGTGCTCCTGCTGGTGGAGGTCGGTCTGGGAAAAGCAAAAGGAACAAGTGAAATGTTTTTCACTTAACCTTTTCTTTTTGAAAAGGAAAAAGCAAAAGTAGCTTTAGAAAAGTCTAAAGTTCTACAGTTGCTATTTTGGTGCTGATTCTTCACCTGTAGCTTCACATGTTTTCGTCCGTTTCAGAATGGTGGCCAAAGACAAAGGAGTTGTTGTCTGTCTGGGCCATGCGAGTTGTTGTTGCATTATCCTCGACGTCTGTATCAACATACATCTTGTAGTGGTTGTCATTTTCAAGTTTCTCCACCCAACGCATGCATGCCATTGTCGAGTCTATCTCTTTTCTGGTTAGAGATAGGAATATATCGCTGCTGACTACGTCAGGATGATCGTAAGCAGTGATAATTGTCTTTTCTCCTGCTGCCAGGAATGTGTTGTTGCTGTCTTCAGAGATGATCTTTTTGATGTAGTCAAGAGCCATGGCCTTCATCCAGGGAATGCTAGAATTCGGTTGGCCGTTGTATGCTACACAGGCTGGTTGAAGATATCTTCTTTGAATAATTCTCACATAATGATATGGAGGAATATATTCAACTTCACCATCTGTCTTCTGGATCCATTCAGGAGGTGTGGATCTGAACTTCAGACGAAGCATACAGTTGTCTTTTCTGATGTTCTTGACCGTGTTGACAATAATAGGCGGCAAGCCTCTCAGATCATCATTAGTTTTAGTCCATAAATTATGGACAAAACCATTTTCAACAAGCCATAGCTTGTGTTCTTGAGGATGTTCACTCTGAACATTGACCAGGTATCTTCCAACATACGGTCCTGAGACGATAAAGAGGGTTGGAGGAACTAGGTTTTCAGGATTGTGCCTTCCTATCAGATTATGGAATTCATACCAGTCTGATTCATTGAGTGCTATGATAGGGACCCTAGCACTTTCTGGACTTTCAAGGAAGGATAATTTTTCTTTCCTTACAGCACTCTGCTGTGTATGAAGCTCTTCACCTTGTGGTCTACCATTCTCGTAGAGTTCTTCAGCTAATGCAAACAGAGCTGGGAACATTAATCCACTGCTTCTTTCTTGAAAGGCAAATAAGAGATTGTCCAGGATTGCCTTCTGGTGATACGCTAGTCTCCTGCCAGTTCTGAACACAGGAGTATCAAAAGTTCTTAATTCGTAATTAAAAACATTTATAACTCCACTAGGAGTTGGTCTGCTTTTTGGCAAAGCAGCAGCCGTCAACGGTCTTGATGTGCCTTTACCGTCTGCCGTTTGAGACGGGCTAGCCAATCCTTTACCCTGGGATTGATCAGTTGAGGCCAAGCCTTTTGAGCTTAGCAGAAACCTTTTAAGGATTTTCTCCTTGGTTTCTTTTGGATCTTCTTCAGATTCCTGTTCTTTCCCAGTCCTTCTGCTTCTGGGATTACGACCTTCGTCGTCTTCTTCTCTTTGGCTGAACATTGCCAGTTCTCTGGTCAATGCGTCTGGAAGATAGTTCTTGTTTCCTGCAATTAATTCAACAGTATAATCATATTGGTTAAGAAACAATTGCCAGTTGGCTAATCTTCCTCTATCAGCAGCTTTGTCAAGTTTAAAATTTTTAAAATTCTTTACTCTAGCACAATCGGTGCGGACAGTAAAGGTTTTTCCCAGATAAGCTGGAGAATTTAAAATCGTTTTCTTGACAGCTAAAATTTCTTTTTCCCCTGTGGGATAATTCAGTTCTGCAGGGCTGAACTTGCCACTACAAAATTTGCAGATTTTTTCAATGTTAGTTCCAGGCGCTCTCGCCAGAACAACACCGGACCAGTAATTATCACTCGCATCTGTCTGGAGGATAATTTCATCATTCTCTTCTGGTTGTTGAAGAGGAGGGAGGTTCTTGCAGAGGTTTTTTATCTGCTTCACGATCTTTTCATCATCTTCTGTGAAGTTCCATTTCCTTTTGGAACTTGTCTTGGGAGATAACATTGCTGTTAACCCTGAGATTCTAGGGATGAAATCTCTCCCATAATTTATGACACCAAGGAATCTCTCTAGACTCTTAGCATCAGGAATTTTGTCTGGGAACTTCCAGATTTTTTCAAGGATGTGAGGTTGGAGCTTTATGACTCCATTCTTGATGTTTATTCCTAGGAAATCAACTTCATCGAGGATAAAGAAGATTTTCTTCTCACCTAGGATAATTCCATGCTGGACTATCAGCTTTGCTACCTCGTGGAGGTGCTTCATGTGTTCCTCTCTGTTTTTGGAGAAGACCAGGATGTCATCTATGTAGACGACGCAGAACTCCGCTACATGCTTGAAGATGTTGTCCATCTTTCTTTGAAAGATTGAGGGAGCTTGCTTGAGACCAAAAGGCATTACTAGCCACTCGTAATGACCTTGTGGTGTTCCAAATGCAGTGAGAGGTACACTCTCAGGATGCATCTTGACCTGCCAGAAACCCGACTTTGCATCGAATTTCGAAAAGACTTTAGCTCCTCTGAGCTGGTTGATCAGGACTCTGACTTGAGCGATCTGATATCCGTCTTTGACAGTCTTCTTATTGACATCTCTATAGTCAATAACCATTCTAGCTTTTCCTCTTAGATTCTCTGCATGATTTCTCACGTAGAATGCTGGAGCATGATGAGGGCTAGTGGAAGGTTGAATTAATCTCTTCTTCAGGAGATCTTCAATATCACTTCTGAATTCTTTTTGATCTTCCTCTTTGTACTGAGGAATGGCTTTGACATGGCAGATAGCATTCATGTCATGCAATCTCAATTCACAGACCACTGGGTCTTTTTCCCAAAACTTCTGAGGATTTGTGTCCACATTCTGCTCGAGTAGTTTCTTGATTTTGTCAAGAGTGGGAGTTTGTTGAGACTCAAGCTTGTTCTGAAAGTGCTTGAGGTTGTGCTCGTGGATGAAACTAGCTTCTTCATCTTTACTAGCTTCTTCTTCTTCTTCTGAAGATTCTTCAACAAGCAGTTCTTCTTGTTGTTTGATTTGGAGTATGGGTTGAAATTTGGGTTTGTAGGGGGTAAGATCACCACTATTCTGTTGCGATCTCTGATACTGAGTAGTAAAACCGGGACCGGCCACACTGAATGCATGTGGGAGGCGGTCAGCCCAGAACACCCGTTCTCCTTTTCTGAAGCCTATCGCTTCTTCATCCTGAATGAATCGTTGTTGGAGAATAAAATCATTGCCCAACAAGAAATCAGATCCTTGGCTTTCAGATTGCCAAACATTCTGGATGATAAATGTTCCTCCACCAATGGTGATATGAACATTTTTTGCTACTTTTTTCATGGTGAGATGGCTTCCATCGAATGTAACACCAGTAGCTGACTTTTTCTTGTCTTCGTTCCAGAGTTCTTCTGGAATTGCAAATCTCTTTGCAACAGTAAAACCTGATCCATTATCTACAAAAGCATGTAGATGATATTTCCTGTGATCAGGGAACTTGAGTCCGATCTCTATGTAGTTGCTGTATCTACTTGTAGAGACGACTTTCGATTGGTGAGGCTCATTTTCTTGAGCTTGTTCCGTTGGAATGAGTGGTTTACATTCTTCTGGAACATTTTCCTGAGTGGGTGATTTGTCATCATCATCCCAATCTGTAGGAGTTATTTCCTTGCTGTCTGGATTACTGAACCAGGGGGAGGATCATATCTGACTTTGTAATCAAACTTGCCGGAAGGTTGGCCAAGTAGATCCCATGTACCAGTATCCGCAGCTACCTCTTGTCTTTCTAAGAGATGAACATTTTCTGGTATTTCAACCAGTTCAATATCTTCATCGATTGTTTCTTCACCGATGATTTCTTCCTTTATTTCTGAGGAAGATGGTTGTTCCATAGTCGTTTCTTGGACTACAGTTGTTGCAACTTGTTCCATGGTTTCCTGGAACAGAGTTTCAACTTCTTTCGCCTTTTTCTCAGCGAAATACTCTTCATATTCTTGCTCAATCCATTGGCTGACAAGACCATTCTTGGTTTTTCTTCTTGCTTCAGCTATGAAGCATTCTTTGTGATACGTCTTTTTAGATTCTTCACAGAACATAGGGAGACCATTCTTCTCGTGACATAAGCAGTAGTCACAGACGAACGAACCAGGGTTCACCTGATAAGAAGACATGAAGGATTCTGTCTTGCTTTCTTCCCAGTTTTTGACTTTCAAAACGTTCATTTGTCTGGATTTGAAGTACTCTACTTCAGAATCTATCTCAGACTCTTCTGATGAACTTTCTTCTTCTTCAGACCAGGCAGAATAGACTGACCTGTCGTCATCTTCATCATCAGAATAGGCTATTTCGTAGCCTTTCATGTTTGCTACCTCTACTATTTGCTCATATTCTTCAAAGAGAGCTTTAGTAGATCTGTTACCCTTTTCCGGGCATTCATTGGCATAGTGCCCTTCAGCTTTACACAACCAACATCTGCAAGCTTTCTTGCTAGGTTGTTTATGCTGCTGAGTATTCTTCTTTTTCTTGAAGAATTTCTTTTTGGATCTTCATCCTGTTGCTTCTTGTAATTGGAGCTTTTCTTGAATCTCCAATTCTTTTTCTGATTACTCTTTTTGAATTTTTTCGAGTAATATTTTTCTTTTTTCTTCTTTCTGTGGAATTTGGATTCATGACATCCCCAGTTTGTGGGTATATCCAGTATTCCGTAACAGAAATTTTCAACTCCTTTGAGTTGCTTCTTAGCCATCTTAGCTCTAAGATTGGCTTTGCATTGCTCCTTCAGTAGTTGCCGGATTCTGTCGGCAATTCCTCCAACTGAAAATCTTTCAATTGGTTTTTCAGCTATGCTTTCTCTCACAGCTGTTCTCCATGGTTCAGGGAGCTTTCTGTGCAACAGATTAACTAGATCAGTATTCTCTAGTTCACCAATTGTACAGTAATATTCCTGAAATTCATTCAGGTATTCTTCGAAATATCTCATGTCGCAGATCTTGAGAGCATAGATATTCGACTTTGCCGTTTCTTTGGCTTTCTCACTCAGATTTGAGAGATCTCCACAGAATTGATCGTACAGGGGTACTGCAAAATCATACGGAGACTTTGAATTTTTTATCTCTTCAAGCCAGTCTCTTCCTCTGGTAGTTTCCTTGAAAGATAGGTAGTACTTTTTTGCTACTCCAGTGAGAGTAGTTTCATAGTACACCTGCAAATCTGGTGCTTCAAATTTTCCAAGGGTCAGTGCAGAAGCCATCATCAGGCTATCTACCCATTGGTCAATGGTTTTTCTTTTGTCTAGACTCTTGTCTAGATTCAACCAGATGCCGTAGTTCGTGATTGGAACTCTTGGCAGATTGTCCTCGGGGACGAATCTTTGAGAATTTCTTTCTCCTTTTTTACCCGTGGGGGCTTTCTGAACTGGGAGTTTTATTTCCCTTGTTTCTTTTTTTATGAAAGTTCTGGAGCTTCCTCCTTCTTCCATTTCAACATCTTGGTAAGGAAAGACTTTTCTTGTCTTTCTGCATTTGAATTCTTTCATTTCCTCGATTAGTTTTTCTAATCGTTCAGGACTTTCACAATTCTCAGCTTCTTTGTAAAGATCAGAGAGCTTTTTAGCTCTGAGCATATGGACTGGTCTGCATAGATCAGCTTCCAGATCTTCTTCTGATATTGGTTCTTCAACAGTGGGTTTTGTACCACTGACA
This sequence comes from Rosa chinensis, assembly GCF_002994745.2. Classification (NCBI taxonomy): domain Eukaryota; kingdom Viridiplantae; phylum Streptophyta; class Magnoliopsida; order Rosales; family Rosaceae; genus Rosa; species Rosa chinensis. The sequence continues at coordinate 16,579,491 of NC_037088.1, read as the reverse complement.
CCGGCTTCTCTGGTGCTGTAGCTTCTTCTTAGAAGATTGTTGTTTATCCTGATGTTTTCAGGACAGACATCACTTTTCCTGTGATCTTCAAAGTTGAGGCTGATTTCTCCAGTGCGTCTACTCTCGTAGATCTTTGCTTTTGCTCTTTCCGGCAGCTTTTTTGGACCGGACAGTTTCCATTCAAGAGGAAAAGTTACTTCATTCCAAGCAACCTTATGAATCTGCTGTGAATGGTTTTTCTGGCTGGTGAGGAATCCAGTAGTGAGACCAGGGATGTTGGAGATCCTTGTCTTTGGTTCCACTGTGGTGCTCATCAGTTTATAGTACACTCTGTATACTATTGCCAATTCTTGCATTTCTTCTTTCATTGAGATCCCGTCTGTCTTGACTCTCAGTCTGAGGCAGTGGGCTGCATCCTTCAAGCTGGTTGAAAAGTTGGGGAAGCAGTTGAAATATGCTACTTGGTTGCATAGTGATGCTTCTAGAGTTCCCAACAGACTAGCTTGGAAGTCTGTCAATCTGTTGTCTTGCAGGACACATAGGACTGAACAGTTGATGCCTTCTCTTGCCAATAGTTTTATGCCGACTTGGACTGCTCCAATGTGCATAAATTGGTATTGCTTTGCTTGTGCTCTGGCAACTTCAGCAGGGGTGATCATCAAGAGATCTGTTTCTCCTGTTGTTGAGGGGGTTGTGAATTCAAGTATTTTGAAATGATGGCTGTCCATCAGGTCAAATGTTCCCCGTCGGTAGATCTGTTTGAAATCTAGCTTTGGAATTGAGGAGTTTTTTACCTCATGCTCGATTTCATTGTATTCAAATTCTTCAGAATTTAGGAGTTGAACTCCTTTCTTTTTCCCAAAGATGCTTAACATCTTCATTTCTCTTTTTTCCGAATTCTCCGGATTTTCATACCGGATACTAGTATGACTAGTAGATGGTTCCAGAAAAATCATGTTAGGAACACGATTTGAGTCTGGTTTCTCTAATGGTTTGAACCCATTAGTTTTCTTTTTTACTGTAGGCAATTTCTTGTCCTTCAGTATAGATTCCAGCGTTTTTTGCTGTTCTTTGATTTTTCTACTGACACTTGTCAGTCTTTCTTCTTCCGTTTTTGGAAGATCTTTGATATAATCCAGTTTGTTTTCCAATCTTTCTAATTGGTGGATTATAGCAGGTATTGTTTCTAGTGTCGACTGACATCTAGATATTTCTAGTAACATCTTCTGATATTTCTCATCAGAAGCTTTTAGTAGAGAATTTATTTTCTCTAATAACAATTCGGACATTGTCCCCATTAAGGAGGGGTTCTCCTTTGAGCCTTTTACAAGCTCTGATACCAGTGAGGTGCGGATCTAACCAATGCTCAAATAATTCAGAGGTTTTTGTTCCTCTTCCAGAACATATAGGAGATTTTCTATCTCTTCTTCTATCTTATAGATTCTAGTCTGAAGTCTATAAATAATATCCCAGTAATTGGGAGATTCTCTATCAAGGCTGTCCCGATAGGTTTTTAATTTTCTCAGTTTTTCTCTCTCTTTCTGCAGTTCTTTAGTAGTATGTTTGCATATAGCAACAAGCTCAAGTCTGTCTACAATTGAAATTATGAATAGTAAATTGTACTGTTTACCTTTCGAATTAGAGGATGACTGTCAGTTTCATACATATATTCAAATGAAACAAACTCTGATGGGCCCACCACGGTTCTAAAACAACATATAAATTTATGAAAGAGACATATGCAGATGCAGACTCTAACAGACCAAAACCACAAAGGGGTACTAATGGTAGGGATTTTGAAAAGACGGGTAGGTAGGAAAGAAAGTGAGAAAAAGTTGTGTAAAAGAGAACAAAAATAATACACTGGGGTGTATGAGAAGTATTTTCCCAAATTTGGGGTGTATGAGCATTAACCCTATATATATATATATATATATATATATATATATATATATATAGAGGGCCCTTCCACTAAGGGATCCATTTTTTGGTCTTTTATAGGGATAGGGCATTATACCAACTTTTCGATCACATTTCGATATCTCAACCGTTCAGTTTTTATGTCATAATGTGTAGATCATTTCTGCAAATTTTCAGCCAAATTGGTGATCGTTAAAGTATCAAATTAGATTAAATCAATGGACAAACCAAATATGTCAAACTTGAACCGTTCATACTTATAATCTTAAATCGCAATTTTAAATGTCTTAACGATAATCAATTTGATTGAAAATTTGCATAAGTGATATACACATTAAGACCTAAAAACTGAACGGTTGAAATGCCGAAATATGATCGAAAAGTTGGTCTAATACCCTATCTCTAAAAAAGACGAAAAAAAGGATCCCTCATTAGAAAAGCCATGTGTGTGTGTGTGTAAAGGATAAAATGTCCATACAGTAAAAAGAGATCCCTCACTATATTTATATGTATAGGATTTTGTAAATTATCAAACAATTAAGAGGCTATACAGTAATTTAGAAGGTTTAAATAGAGCCACCATTTTTCTAAATCAATCTGGCAGGAAGAAGAAGGGAAAAAACAAAAAAAAATAGAGAGAGAAAGGTAAAGGTTTGACACGTGGGCGAGCACAAGTGAGGATAGATGAGTTGACACGTTTCCATCTTAAAATCCACCAAACCACTTCCTCCAGCGCATAACGCAAGACACCCAATCCATACCGGAACAACATCATCCCTCACAGTTCTTTTTTGCTCTCCACCATAAACTCAACTCTGCAACATTCTCTATTTACTTGTAGGAGGATTCTCTGAATGGCAGGTGCAGCCCATGCTGTGATGGCAGCAAACACGTTTACACGCACATTCCCTACACAAAACACCTTCTTCTTCTCCAAAAGACATCACAAGATTAATCATCTCACCATCAGAGCTTCCACTGAAGACGCTGACTGTAATGTCGAAGAATGTGCTCCTGAAAAGGAGGTAACCCTCTTTCTCTCTCTTCCTCTCTTCCTCTCTATCTCTGGTAAATGTTTAGTTTAACCTGCCAATGTTATAGGTGTTTGCTAAGTGATAGGGTAGTTGGATTTCTTGGCGTAGCTGGTTTACTTTAGTGCGTATATACTTGACTTGGAAAAGATTCGGTTAAATCCAAAATCGAATTACTATTTTTAACTTGAATACTAGCTTAACCCAGAATGGAAATAGATATATATATATATATATATATATATATATATATATATGTATTGATGTTTTGGTTCTGGGTTTTGTGTCTTTTGCTGAATGTTAGTGTCCTAGTTGGAAATCAGTTACTTGAATGGAGTCGATGGACCCCTTGTCATCTGCATTGTATTTTCACGTTTTGTTAATATACGTTGGTTTCTCGTAAAAATTAAAAAAAAAAAAAAAATGTTTTGCTTGTGGCGTGTGTATAGGTCGGAAAGGTCAGCGTGGAGTGGTTGGCTGGTGAGAAGACAAAAGTAGCAGGGACATTTCCTCCTCGTAAGACTCGGGGTTGGACTGGATATGTTGAGAAGGACACGGCTGGGCAGACAAATATATACTCTGTGGAGGTTAGCAAGATTGTTGCATTCTATATTGCTTTTTCTTTGGTATATCTGTGTTATGTTTTGTTACAAGGTCAAAGTAACTTGGAATGTTTGATTTAAAGAAAGTAAACCGGAATGTAGATGTTCCGACAGAAATGAACATACAACTTTAGTTCACAGTTTGAGTTTGAGAGGTGAGCTTTTTCTTTGCACCAGACGGAAACTTATAATGAACGGTAACTCAAAGTGGACGTCCTTTAGCTATTTCTTCATAATGGCTGATATTCCGAAGGGAGAATACTAGAATAGTAAACGCCACTGTCTTTCCCATATTTTCAACTAGTAAGTAGTTCACCAAATCTTTCCTCAGGACATGTGATCATTGTTTTACTTAAGCTGAAAACATTTAGTAGAACTCTCATTGAGCACACTTCAGGTCAAAGCATAGAGGGAACCTCACTGTTTTTATCATTCGTTGTGCCTCTCAAACCTTCGATTTATGAGGCACATAACTCTCAATAAAGCTGTGGTTTCTAAATGTGTATTAGTTATGGTAGTGTTTGTCAACTGGGTAGTTGAATCTCATTTTAGATGTTCAGTACTCTTACAACTGAAAGGGGAGCATAAAAATCAGGAATGAAATCATGAGCCCTTTTGTTTGTGTAACTCTATCAATTAAAGATTTTGGAATATCATTAAGAGAATTGCCTTTGTATTCTTTGATTAATGTTATTTTTCATCGTAGCTGTATGAACTCGATAGATGATCAGTATTCAGAACAAAAAAAATTGTTCTAACAGCAGTGGCAGAGGAAATATGATAAAAGAAATCTTCCTTTCCAAGAATGTTGGCTAATTTTTTAAATGATAAAAGATATCACTTATTCCAGTGATAAGCTTCCAGTGTGACTTTGTACAACAAATCTATTTGACATGATGAAATGTCATAGTTTAAAAATCTGACTTGTTGAAACCTACCTATTAATTGCAACTTACAAGGAACAATTTAGGTTACAAGTTTTTTAACCACAGCCTTAACATTTGGGTTATATGGCCAGTAAGACCAAAACGAGTTATTATTGTAGCTGCCATGCTTTTCACAGGGTTACTTGAGTCTATCTCATTGTTGCGTGATATCTGTAGTAACTCCTCTACGTTTTCCAGCCTCCAGTTTATGTAGCAGAAAGCGGAATAAGTTCAGGAAATGCAGGTTCTTCTTCTGATGGAGCTGAGAACACAGCAGCAATAGCTGCTGGACTTGCCCTCATCTCTATCGCTGCAGCTTCCTCCATACTCCTCCAAGTAGGTAAGAACCCACCACAGATTCAGAAAGTAGAATACTCTGGGCCATCACTTAGTTACTACATCAACAAGTTCAAGCCACAAGAGATAATACAAGCCTCGGCGCCAAGTGTGATTGAATCGTCCTCAACAATTCAGCCAGAAAGCTTAGCGCCAGAACCTTCCCAGGTTAAGGTTGAATCAGAAGTTCAGCTGGAGCCTTCTGCTTACGGTGGCAGCACTATCTCTTAGGCAGTAGACCTGCTTTAAGTGGGTAAACTTCACTAAATGAATTAAATATATTAGCAGTTATGAGAATGTATATCATGTATTTTTTGCCCTGAGAATGTATATTTGCTACATCTTTAAAAAGGAAAAAATGTATATCACAATACACTGGATCAAGTGTGACACAGTTTTGTGATTATCACCACCTACTCTGGCGTTGGCATGCTTCAACTGAAAGATATTCGTTAATGTCAGAAAAGTGAGGTTTAGGAAAATATTTCAAGCGTGTATTGATGTATGAACCATCTAGTTGCCATTGAGTTAACCAGTACTCCAATAGGCGAATATATCAGAAGAAGCAATTAGATTTAAGCTGGCCGGGCATGTCTACGTACCCAGAATGGAGAAAGTCATGACCGCTGATTCGTATTGATATTGCTACGAATTCTCTAATAGGAATTAAATCGACCAAAAATTATATGTTATTATACAGAAGTAAAATATATATATATATATATATATATATATATAAGTGTATCTTCTCTCCCTAGAGGAATATATATATATATATATATATATATATATATATATATATATATATATAAGTGTATCTTCTCTCCCTAGAGGGTCTGCTAAGGTTTAGTTCACAAGCACCTATGGCCTGAGATTGTGGAACATGATCAGAATATTCTGCCAGTTTGTGATTTGCTGAATTGGGGTGTCAATCGGACAACAATCCAACATGCATGTCTCTGCTAAGAGATCCAACACATATATATTTTCGCTAACATCTCTCCCCCTGGCTACCTCAATCCCCAAGAAGTACTTCGAGCCTCCCAATTTCTACCAAGTCATCCCCTGTAATCACCATATCATCCCACATATATAATAAGCACAGTTACCTTCCCTTTTGGTGCTTTAAGAATAAGGTGTGGTCTAAATTACTCTGCTTGTATCCAAAGTTGTCTCATGGACTGAGTGAATTTGCCGAACCATGCCCGGGGTGATTGTTTAAGTCCATAAAGAGATTTCTTCAATCTGCAAACAACATCACCATGTGTATCTGATGCATAATCAGGAGGAAGAATCAGGTACACTTCTTCAGTTAACTCCCCATGAAGGAGCACATTTTTTACATCGAACTGACAGAGTGGCCAGTTCTGCTAGTGACAACAACACCCGAACAGTATTCATCTTGGCTATCGGAGCAAAAATCTCATCATAGTCAATCCCATATGTCTGAGTGAACCCCTTAGCCACCAACCTTGCCTTATACCTGCTTATTGTGCCATCTGCATTATGCATTATGTTTCATAGTAAAAATCCATCTACACCCAACAATCTTTTTACCATGAGGAAGTGGTACAAGTTCCCAGGTATGATTCTTTTCTAACGCCTCCATTTCTTCCTCCATTGCCTTGGCCCACTTTGGGTCTCCCAAAGCCTTCTGCACTTTGTTATTAACAGATAGAGAGGATATTTGATTCACAAATGATGCATAAGGTTTGGATAACTTATGGTGGACACAAAGTCAGCTACTGGATATTTGGCTTTAGCAGTTATGGAAGGTTCATACTTTTTTGCTGGTTGACCACCGATAGTTCTACTAGGTAACACATTTGTAGAAGAGATAGACTCTACTGGGTTACTAGGTGAAGATATTGGACATACCTGAGATGGAGCTTCTTGACCAGAAAGTTCGGCATCAGGAGGTGAAGTATCATATGAGGCGGAAGCTAGAACAGAGTCTTCTTCAGCTTCAAAAATCGACTAGTCGAAATTATTCTTTGACTGGTCGATTACACTTCTGCCCATTTTGCCAGTTTCCTCGTTCGACTGGTCGACTCCTCCTGTTGACCGGTCTATTTGGGCAATTCGACTAGTTGATTCCAGGATGTCAGTACTCTCTTCTTTTGCGTCTTTAATCTTCTTCAACTCTCCACCAACAAACATCTCTTCAAAAAACTCATTCTCCCTCTGAAAAGAGGTGCTGTTGGGGGAGAAATAACACATATATTCATAAAATAACACATCCATGGTGACGTCAACTTTCATATAGGTGGGTGATAACACTTATAGTCTTTCTGATGAGAACCATAACCTACAAAGACACATTTGAGAGCCAAGGCATCCAACTTTGACCTCTAATTTTTCAGTATGTGGACACATGCAAAACAACCAAAGACACAGATAGGAAGATTATGGAAGGAAGGAATAGAGACATGGGTTCATAGAACTTCAAATGGAATACTCCCCTGAAGAACACTGGAAGGAAGATGATTAATAAGATGTGAGGCAGTTTGGACTGCTTCACCCCACAGATACTTAGGCATATGAGCACCAAATAACAATGCTCGTGCTATGTCTAGAAAATGATGGTTTTTACGCTCAGACATACCATTTTGTTCAAGTGTTTGGGGACAAGTGGTTTGATGGATTATACCTTGTTCTTGGAAATATTCCTAAAAATCATGATTAACAAACTCCTCCCCCCCACCCCACCAGCAAAAAAAAAAAAACAAAAACAAAAACAAAAAAACAAAATTATCAGAATGAAAAACTTTGATATGACCATTGAACTGTGTTTGAATCATTTTTTGAAAGGTTTAAAAAGCAGAGAACACAACATCCTTGGACTTAAGCAATGCTACCCATGATAATCGAGTGCAATCATCAATAAACAAGACAAAATAACGCATTCTAGAAACAATGGGTTATTTGGAAGGTCCCCACACATCAGAGTGAATAATCTCAAAAGCCATATAACTTTTATTAGAAAGACTCAATGGATAGTTGACTCTATGGCTTTTCGCCAAAACATAAGTTTCACAATGCCAGGAAGACTCATCAATGCCAACAAATAAAGAGGGCATAGTTTTACGCATTACACTGAATGAGGGATGCCCTAAGCGTTTGTGCCATAACCATACTTCATTTAGCTCTCTAGAAATCAAAGTCAAAGCAACTAGGACATTCTTCCTTGGCTTATCCTCGGCATAAGCTTGATCTAGATGAAATAGTCTCCCCCTCTCCCCCTCAGATACCCCTTGCCAATGACTTCCTTGGTTAGAAGATCCTAAAACAAAACATACATGGAAAAACTAGGACATTCTTCCTTGGCTTCTCCCTGGCATAAGTTTGTCTAGATGAAATAGTCTCCCCCTCAGATACCCTTTTCCAATGACTTCCCTGGTCAGAAGATCCTGAAACACAACATACATGGGGAAAAAATGTCACTGAGCACAAGGATTGAGCATTTAGTTGGGGAACTGAGATTAGGTAGTGAGACAAGTCAGGTACATACAACATATCATGCAATACTAAGGTAGGTGTGACTCTTATGGACCCAATACCTAGGACAGGGAAGGATTCACCATTGGCATTAGGGGTGGATAAGGTAATGAAATACTTCCTAGCTATCATAGGCCATATGATCTGAAGCACCAGAATCAATAATCCAAGTATCTGAACCTACAAAGTTAGAAATATTTAAAGCCATACCAATCTTACCAGTACCTCTACGTACCAACCATTGAGTTTGAGGACTGGCCATCACTGCCTATGGTATGATCTTACCTAGCTACTTCAAAGTACTCTGAACTCTAAATAAGATGAATAGCTGTCTTTCCTCTTCCTCGAGGTCCAGTTGGCTTGGGTTTACTGAAGTATCAAGTAGGGTACCCAACCAACTTAAAACAAGTCTCTTGGATGTGTCCAGTCAAGTTGCGTTGCATGCTGACATACAGACCAGCCTGGAGAAGAACCCTGAGTCATGGGACGTAGTCCTAATTGTGGTGCAGTGAAGCCAGGAGGTAGACCTTGAGCCCGTGGGGGCCTAGCTTGGACTATCAGGCTGGAAATTTCAAAATGGAATGCCTTTGCGCTATCTTGCTGAAACTCATCCTTGCGGATGTAGGATAAAGTCTCAGTAAACGGAAGAAAAAAAAATTAATATATTTCCATAAAAAAAATAATATTTTATAACTCATTTAATATATTTCTATAAAGTATTAATTTTTTTTATGGAAATATATTAATTTTTTTTTTCTTTTGTTTTGATTGAAAAAAGAAAAACAAAAGCCATTGGTAATATTAAATTGTGCTTCGTTTTCTTTCAATCTTCCTTATTTCATCTCAGAGTCCATAGACTCCGACTCGCTGACTCAATGGTGGTTCACCGTTCACTCCCTCATCGCCTCTCTCTTTTTCCGGCGACCTCTGTTCTCTCCGAAAACTCTCTCCGTCCGCGAAAGATAGGCGTCCGATTCAAGCATTTCCTTCCTTGAGTATCGTCGGATCTTGTATCTCACTCGCAGCGAATCGTGCATAGCTCGACCTCCATGGCCGTCAGAAGCGTCGATTTCAAGTGGTCAGTACGTTTCTTCCTGCTCCGCCTAGTTTAACTGTGCTAGGTTTCTGATTTCGAATTGTGGTTTCTGGGTTTTTTTTTGCGTCGAAGTGAGTATCCTTTATTAGGGTTTTGATTTCAATCTCTGCAATTCGTTTTTCATTTCGGATTAGCTGTTTGTGTGGTTTTCCTTAATAGGATTTCTGATAGAGTAATTGTTGTGATTGACCGTACTTGTACATATCCGTTGCATATATGGATCGTGGTGAATGGTGTGTAACTGAATTGGAACTATAGACTAGAAAGTAAGGCCGCAGTGTTCTTCTACCAGTTGTTTTCTTGAAGATTTGATTACTAATCAGTTTAAATTTGGTGTTTCTGGCGAATTGATGGTATCATAATCACGAAGCTGAATATGTGAGAAACTTAGGATTTGAATACTGTTTTCAGAAATGATAATGCTATTTAATGATTCCTCTTATTTTGGGATGTGTATCTTCTAGGGTTGTATTGGCTAGGATAATCTATATACTATTGTGATATAACTTTAATTTGGTAACTAGAGTGTGAGGTGATGCACATCAATAATCTGTAAAAAGAAAAAGTAGAGGTCCCTTGTAGCTCGATTGTGACTAGCGCTTTTCTCTCTTTAGATGTTAATCATGACTGTGACTAGCCTCTACAATCAGAATAATACGTGTAGAATAATACATGTTGGCCTCTACAATCAGAATAATACAAGTTTGTGTGGTTTGACTTGAATCTGGGTGTTAGATGAGTAACTTGTTTTGCATATTAGTTCATGGTCGAGTTGTGTTTTGGTTGGAATTTTTTGTGAGATAATGGATGTCTATAATGCATGGGGATCCTGTATCGTCCATGGAGTTGAAATTCAGTGCAAATGTAATTATTGGACCATTTTTTCATGAATGGGTGTACTTCTGTAGTTAGATTTGGCTCTTAAGTGCATTCAAATCAGAAGTGGTGATACTCTCCTTTATTTAATATTTAGATAAGTAAGGGTGAATATTAGCTTATACTTTGATATTAGTTCAGAATTAGTAAGGCAAAGCAATTCTCTATTTTAAGCAACTCTGACAAATTTACAAAGTTATCATTACCTAGCAAATATGTAATCTTCAACCAGAAACCAATTCAGTTGAACAAAAACTTGAACATCAAGAAACAAACAAACTGGTTTATGATAGCCCTTTATATGATGAATACTAGGCTCACTCACTCTGGTGTACCTTACTCTAAAGGAAACAGTAACAGGAAACTTAGAATTCTGGTAACTTAGATTTTGTTTAGATAGGATATATTATTCATGACAAATTTAAAGTTAGTTATAGATTTAAAGAATCTGCAATGCCTGCACTGAATGTGTTTCCGTCACTAGTGATGGATAAAGCACAAGAATGGTGCGTGCTAGAATTGTTTACTGGATTAACTCCCTGTTAGATGCCAAGTGTTTCTGAATGATCAGTTAAGTCTGCCAAATATGAAGTTAGATTTGGATAGGATTGAGCGACATTGGTTTTAAACCCATTGCAGAATTGCACATTGTCGGTGCAAGGCGAACCAATGCAGACGATACCACTGATGATGATTTACCAAGTACCTCGGAGTGCCAATTTACAGATGCAGTAGCCTCTGATTCAGCACACTCCAATGATCCAAAGGTTGTACTTGCTCGAGGACACATTTTATTTGTTCACATATGCAGCACAAGTTTAACTTTATGTAGTATCTTTCTTGTTTATATCTTGCTACACTAGTACTAATGATTCACGTGCCCATGTTTTGTGCTAATCAATTTAAACGTGATACTCTGTGCAGCATTTTGGTCAATCTCCTCTCCCTGCTTATCAACCAGCTTTTGATTGGGAAAGTGAAAGATCATTGATATGCGGTCAAAGGGTTCCAGAAACTCCAATATCTCAGTATGGCAATTGTATAATCTTTTCTTCATGTAGGAGTTCTTATAAGCCTGATTGCTTTTCCCTTGTGCTTATTAATTGTTATTTTCTCTACTTCCCTCAGTGGCCTGAAGATCTCAGTGAAAGTTCTGTCCCTATCATTTCAAGCGGGACTGGTTGGTGAGTGTCTTTTAACTGGTGCCATATCATTATGCTTATTTCTTTATACTGTTGCTTCTGTTACTTAACAGCTCTTTCAAAGTTTCTGACTTTGTGTTCTCTTTCTCTACATGTCTCCTCTCCTCCCTCTCATGTAGAGCCATTTTATGCTACAATTTGCTTATATAATAGGTAGAGGAGAAAAGTTGTCGGAGGATTTCTATTTTCGTCACGCACCAACAGAAACACAGAATCTAAGAACTTTATATATTTTTGCCACCACTTTAATGGTCATCCTTTGTTCTTTAAGTAAATTTTTAGCACACATCATGACTGACAAATTTACTACTGCCTTTTTTTGGGTGAAGATTTCTTTTGAACCCCGTGGAATCTTCTAGTTAGATGCTCCATCATCATCAGTTTGTCTTCTGATCCAGTTAGAGAAGCACACCACAGAAGAAGGCGGGGTTACGCCGACGCCTACAGTTTATTCTCGTAAAGAACCGGTATGTCACATATATAGTTTACTTGTTTTGTATAGTTTCCAAGTAGTGATTGTTTGAAATTTGCTGTTCTAGATGGGGTGATTTTACTGGAAGATCATTTGACATCCTATCCAAAAAAAAGAAAAAGAAGAAAGAGGAAATGCTTTATAATTAGTGTCTAATGGTTTCTATGTGTCTGGGAATATTGGTTATATATAAATTTGTCTCAACAAGATGTTAAGTAATATTCTCAACTAGTTATTGACTTTTTTGCGAAGCTGTATGCTTAAATTTCTGCCTTGCACATGGACTTTCAAAATTAAAAATTTAGTAAGTTATGGGATCAGTAGTAACTTTGTTTAATAAGTTCAGAAAAATAATAACCCCAAATTCACCTTGAAATTGGGGTTATTTGTTTTGACTTTTATGGATGATTCATTTGGACTAATTGAAGGGCTAACTTCACTAATATCTGTCATTGCTTGTCTTTATACTTTTATAGGCTCTATGATGTACGACTTCTTTATGGGAAATGGTTGGCATGTGGCATCATATCAAGTTATAATCAGCCCCTTCAAGTACTCATGTAATCAATCTGAAAGCAATTCTAATCTAGCTAGTATGTTCTATATTTGAAAACCAGTTTAATTATATACTATGCTTCATATTTTGTAATATGAAGTTATTTAATTGATATAATTTACCCATGAATGCTTTTGTTTACTATGCTTGAATGAAAAGATTTAATTAAAAGTATTATCTATTAGAAGAGTGAATGAAGACATCTTTTACGATACACAAAATGGCATTTTAAGACACGCAAAATGGTCTTTTACGACACGCAACACGCAAAGTGGCATTTTACGACACACAATCAAAGTTGTAAAACATCTTTCATGGCGCTCAAAAGAGTATTTTGCAACACGCAAAAAATGTTTTTTAGGGCGCACATTATGTGTGCCACAAGAGAAATTTGTCTTTTACGACATGGTCTTTTATGATATGCTTCTTTATGCAGTAAAGTTGTCTTTTACAGTGCACATTGTGTGTCGTAAAAGACCAGCTTTGTTGTAGTGTCAGGAATTGGTGCACACACTCCAACTTCTTCTCCTTATGGTACCAAGAAATATCCTCAACATTCTTTAATTTGTTTGGTCGTCGCTGATCAATCTAGGCCCAAACGTTTTTCAGCTGGGTGTAAAACACTGAAACTACTTGCCCATCCTACTCCATCCTTGTTATGTTGCACAAATACCCATAGATTTGAGAAAAGTCAGATTCATTCAGATAGAGATCATTGAGCGTCTTCTTCTTCCCACTTGACATACTCTTCACTCTCCTCATTCGCCAGAGCCTTAATAGTACCGGTGACATGACCCATCCTGCGGATTCCACGAAGGTAAGCTGAAATCATCTTCTTCCATGTCCTACAATTCCCAGGTCCATTCAATTTAGCTCCTCTGAATGAACCTGAGGAAAACTCTAGGTTTTGAACTGAGACTTCAACTTTCTGAATACCTGAATTGCTGGTATTCCCTCCTTTTAGAAGTGAAGCATCATGGCCAGCCATTGAAATTCACAGAAACAATGTGTAGCGAAATTGAGACAGAAGGTGCGTAAACTAGTTTATCTTCTGAAAGATAGTAACAATCCTAGCCTCCAAATTTGAGGAAGGAATAGAGTGTGTTGTTATGGGACATGCGAGACTTGTCATTAAAGCACTTGGTTAAGGTTTGAAGGCAAACACAATAGTCTTTCATGAAAAGAAAAGAAAAAATCATAGTTGACCTTCTAAAATCTGCATGGTCTGTTAAACTTAACCATCATGTTTAGTTAGATATCCCTATTAAAAGCTTCCCTAACATTTTAAAATCCTTTTTTTTTTTTTTTGATAGAAACTTACAATTAGGAGCATATAGTGACCTCATCAAACCTGGCCAATAACACTTATGTGGAGTACCACACTATTACTCAACTCAAGAGTCTTTTGCCAGTGTTGGAGCAAGCCAATTAAGCGTCATTCTCCACCAATAGGTTGCAAAAGTTAACAAGATCGAGGCTCTAGGCCTCTAGCCACATAATGTGCGATCTTATTACAAATTTTAGAAAAACAAAATTCCAACTACAAGATTGAAAACAACTTATCAAAAATCTAACTTCATCAAGCAAGGCTTAGAACTTCGGCTTCGGGAAGCACAACCTCATTTACTTGACCGGCCAGGTTCACAAGGGCCTACGACGTCGTCTTACCCCACCTTCACCCCCAAAGCCCTCGCCAGTTGCCACCTACACCGCGCTGCAGCAGATTTTCATCCTCGATCAACTGAAAAACTGGGTCAGTCTATCGTCTCGGACCAAAAGACAGTGTTTGTTAGGCCGTACTTGATTTCCGAGGCCTAAAAAATTGATGGGCCGGGAGACCAAGTATATGAATGAATTGAGAGCAACCCCTTTAAATAACATCATTTCAACTCGTCAGCACATTTTTTTTTTTTTTTTGAAAGGTCCAGCCACATCTTTTATTCTCTGGTTTCTCTTTTTTTTTTGTCGGTCTCGGCCTTAGCATACAAAAGGCTTACCCCACACCTTTCCACCGGATTCTCAACCGCGCGCTGTTGCTTTCTATCAGAGCTGAGTCCACAGAAATGAAAAGAGGCTTCTGTGGCATTGGAATAAGGAGTGGACCTCACCTTCTCAAGGGAATCGTACCACAACACCAGGTGATCTGAGTTGTCGTCATCACAACGGATCAAATATCTCTGAAAATAGCTCCAAAAGGTTTGGCTTTCACCATTTTCGGTTTTGAAAATGGATTCACCCCGACATGTCTCATTATTTTCTGCTTTAGAGAAATCAACAACAACGCAGAAAGCTAAACCCAAAAAGTTTGCATCTTCAGACCAATGTAGAGGAAGCTTGATATCTATCGAAGACCCCTCCATTTGATTGCTCACCCATTTTGGAATTTCATTTCCCGAACATATTGCTTCGTACCTCATTAGGTACGGAACCTAGACAAAGACATGATTTTGATTATTTGTTTTAACTTGCCAAAATTAGAAGCAGAGGAATGCGTATATACATATGGAGAGAGAGAGAGAGAGAGAGAGAGAGAGAGAGAGAGAGACGTACCGGATGATGAGCTGTTGCCTTATTTCTTTTTCTTTTTTTTGAAATGACTGTTGCCTTATTTCTAAGATGTGCAAAATCCATTATGGTCCTCCTTGCATTCTCATCCAAACTTACGCAGTTATCAAATATATGCCTCGTGGAAAGAAATGTTCGATCCAAACCTTCTGTCAGTGCAGTCGTGAACCCAGACACTGTCTTCAATCTCTTGCAGCCACTTGCATATATCAATTCTAGAAGATATGGGAGCTTGGGTAAAGATTCAAGGCGCTTGCAATTCTGTAGATCTAATCTCCTCAGCCGGGATGCTTGATTGATGGTTGAAGGTATGCTCCTAATCATGGTTCCACTCAGATTTAATTCATATACCCTGTTTAGGCTAAAGATGGAATCAGGGATTTCTTCTAACATTGTGCAGTCACTGAGGTGTAGGTAACTCATCGAAGCCCATAAAATGACCGACGACGGAGGCAAGATGCTGTTTGGGACAGACTCAAAGCTTCTACACCCAGGTAACACTAATTCCTTCCGCCCAACTACGTTTTCAATCAAACAGGGTAGCTCTTTAAATTTGGTTCCTGCTAAACTAAGATTCCCCAGAAGTTCCATAGGCTCCAAGATCTCAGGGAAGTTTCCGAAGCTACGGCATCCAGAAAGATGAAGGTTCGTAAGAGATTTCAACTTATAAATGCTGGTTGGGAGACTGACAAACCTTTTGCAATTTTGCAGTAAAAGAATTTTTAACCCAGAGAGACACTCGATTGACGAGGGCAATCGTTCTATACTTGTCCCAGACAACACAAGAACTTCGAGGGAATACAGCTTCCAAATGCTGTTTGGAAGTTTCTTAATGCCCTCGCACCCTTGAAGATTCAATTCAACAAGTTTTTCATGGGACCAAATTGATGAAGGCAAGACTTCTATTGCAGTCCTGCCCAACTCCAGCGAAACCATATTGCATGGCATATCCGAGAGAACACTAAGATTCGAGCAATTGATCACATCCAATGAAGTAAGCTTGTGAAGATTTTCAAAATAGGAAGGAATTTCAACCAGCCTTTCACAGCCTTGAAGGTTTATCTTCTCAATGTTTACGCTCATAGAGAGATCTGGAACTTCAACCAGCTGCTTAGAATAACTGAGATCGATGCGTTTTAAGTTCCTAGGCTTCTGTAACAATTTTAAAGAGACACGGTAAGAATAACTTGGCTTGAATATATGACTTTTACATATACTGCATTCAATAATTAATACATGCAGGAACTAACTTGGTCGCATACCTGGCCTTCATCCCAAAGTCTTTGTAGTTGGCTACGAGGCATAGAAAGCTCAGTCAGATTCTCAGCAGAAAATGTTGATGGCAAATATTTCAAAGTGTATGCAGGCCAGCTGAGATATATAAGGGAATCAGGAAGATATTCCAGATTGTGAAGATTAAAGTGCACATTGCAGTCATTCCAAGGGTAGTAGTAGTGGCCCGAGCGATCTCCACCATATAACTTTAGAAATTTTAGATTACACATATTTTTGAAGGCTTGAGGAGTCAAGTTTAGCTTTGTAATCTGAGAGAGGTTTAGGGATATGCTTTGAACTTTTTTACTCCCCTGACAATTGACGCGAAGTATAAATCAGCATATATATAGTCTTACCAAAAAAATAGAATTACTCAAACTAACATCAAATCGTTATCGGGTAATGATTTGTCAATGAATTAGGCCATTACCTTATTATTTTCCAACACATAACAGATGTCCTCCGGGGTCCACAGCCTACTGCGCTTTCCAGGCTTCGCTTGTTCACGCTCAATTGCCCAACCCATTTCTTGTATCAAATCATGCATCCACAGATAACCAGTTTCTTCTGTCCGCCATTTGCCTTCGATTGATATCAGAGACATATCAATGAGAACGTTGATTCCACTATCCGCAAATAATCCACATGCATCCAATTGTTCTTTTGCTCTATTTACATTCTCTCCTTTGTGAAAACATGCGATATAAAGAAATATCTCCCTCTCATTTTCTCCTAATGCATCATAACTTATCCTATACACATCTTGAAGTTTCTTTTCAGGAAACCTTTTCAACTTTTTCAAGAAACTTTCCCGCTCTTGTGTGCTCTTGCATCGACGAAATAAGGAACCCCATATTTTAAGGGCTAAGGGAATTCCCGCAGCATAATGCACCACCGTTCTCACTAATTCGGTATATTCTGCTCCGCAACTGATTTCCTCAGAATCACTCAAGTGGAAGAGCTGAAGTGCTTCATTACGATCTAGTTCCTTTGCCTTGTATATTAAAACATCATGGTTAGCTCCTTTATGCAGCTGTTGCATCTCTCTAAGTTGATGCATATCTCTAGTTGTTATAATGATTCTACTTCCCGGTCCAAATTGAACCTGATCACCAACCAAAGTTTCTAGTTGCCTAACATCATTCACATCATCAAGCACAACGAGGACCTTTGTACGGGAGAGCCTCTGTTTGGTTAATGTTGATCCTATAGATGGAGTGCCGATCCTTAGACTTTCATCCTTCAATAAGTTGCGAAAAAGTTCATCTCGCAAACCGTGTAGTCCATCTTTGCCATATTTTTCCCTGACATCAGCAAGGAAATAGGAAGCTTCGAATTGAGATGAGAGTCGGTTGAATACAACACCGGCAAGGGTGGTCTTGCCAACACCACCCATACCCCAAATACCAACAGTGCGAACACGAACATCTTCTACATCAATGCATAACAATGACTCGAGTTGCTGGATGCGACTTTCAATTCCAACCAGACCCTTCAAATCGCTTGAGCATTCACGACTCAACTTCTTCACAATATATTTGACGACTAACTCCACTAATTCGGATTCAAGGCTGGCATAATAACCAAGAACAAATAACTAACAGTTGAAGACATATCTGGATTAATGAGATATTTGAATTACTGCTAGAAAGTTAAAAGGTTACCCGATACTGCGTGAATCAAACCCAGCTAGTTTGGATGCTTTTGTCAAAGCCTCCCTCCACTTGAGCACCTTGTCCTTGAAACGTTCTTCATGTTGAACAAATGCAGCTGCATAACTCTCCCTCTGGTGGCGTACATGTGATGGATCTGTTCTGTAAAAAATGGGTATAACAATCTGTCCGTGTCTTTCCTTGCATTCCAAAATATGCGCAAGTTCGTCCAAGCACCATGTTGAAGAAGCATAGTCTTGTGACAAAATGACCACCGAAAGCTTCGATTCCTCTATTGCTTTGAGAAGGGCCGGTGCAATTTCCTCTCCTCTCACAAGTTCGTAATCTATGTAGGTTTCGATTTTCTTCTGCACTAAAGCGGCATGAAGATGACTGGTAAAAGTATTGCGGGTGTCCTCCCCTCGGAAACTAAGAAAGACATCATACTTAAAGGCATGCGCAGGAGGAGAAGAAGAAGAAGCCATAGAACATGCAAAAACTAATCCACGAGTCAAAACTTCCTTCCTCTGCTATACAATGATGTCCACGATCTAGTCCTAGGAGCAAAAAGTACTCCACAATCGTGATGCTTAGCTCTGGAGTTAGGCAAAAAGAAAAAATTTAAGCAAATGCAAAATTAATTGTCGGAAGCCTTCGATATATAATATCAATGGACAATAAATACCTGATGATTGAACACTTACATGTGAAACTAATTAAAGCAGACGAAGCAGTGTGGGATAAGAAAGAATACAGAGATGTTGTGCTGAGCTGCTGATCTTATCAATTTTCAGGTTCAGCTCATATTGCAAAGATTTTTGAACACACAGTTTGATAAGAAAAGAATGGAACTAGAATTCTTGGTAAGAACATATATGTGGCCAAGAATTCTTGAAAGCAGAGTGAAAATGAAGAAATAAATCATGTAGAGTTCCAAGCTGCAAAGATTTTAAAGTAATTAAGAAAAAGGTAATGAAAGATCGAGGAAGATGCCCTGCACCATCATAGCCTTGTCGGTACAAACAAACAAAGATTTCTTGGTGCGTAGAATTATTGAACAGATCAAAGAAAAAGGTGATGAAAGATCGAGGAAGATGCCCTGCACCATCATAGCCTTGTTGGTACAAACAGACAAAGATTTCTTGATGCGTAGAATTATTGAACAGATCAAAGATGTGTAGGATTTGCAACGATTTTGCACTTTTTTAAAGCATCCTTGACCCTTCAAACAATATTTTAATTAAAGTAATTAAGAAAAAGGTGATGTAAGATCGAGGAAGATGCCCTGCACCATCATATCGACTTGTTTAATTAAGGAATTCTATTAATGAATTAATAAGAAAAAGAATTTTCGCCTTGTCAGTACAAACAGACAAAGATTTCTTCGTGTGTAGAATTGAAGATGTGGGATTTGCAAAGATTTTGAAATCGCTAGAATCGTTGGAACTAATCCAATGAGGTTGGTCTAGTGAAAGGCTGAAAGCATGCTAGGCTGCAAGTGGGGCGGATGTTATAGGGCTTCTCCTGGTAATAGGAGGTCCTTGATTTGAACCCAGCTTGTGAAAAACATCCCTTGGTAATGGGTCATACCCAAGTGGCTCCGGACCCCGAAGTGATAGCTCACTCGGCCACCATTTTTTTAACAAAAAAAAAATAACAAAAGAATTGTTGGGACTGGAATTCTTGGTAGCAGAGATAAAAGGAAGAAATCAATTTCTAAGCAATTTCGTCAAAATATCTTTCAGTACTTGAGATTCAGATTAGAGATAGAGTGAGTAAAGATAGAACCATAGAGGAACAGACAATGGCCGACAGGGATGAGCAAAAATGGACCCATGTCATGCATCGAAATCAATGAAAAATTTCTAAGCAGTTTCGTCAAAATATATTTCAATACTTGAGATTTAAGATTAAAGATAAAGCGAGTAAAGATAGAGGAACATGCAATGGCCTACAGTACGGGTCATCATTTGGCCCGCTGGCCCAAAAACCCATAGGCACCCGCTCAGCCTAGTGGGCAAAAGCCCGGCTCAGCCCACACCAATGCCCATCTCAGCTTTGCCCATTGACACGAGGCAGGGCTAGGAAGGAGAGTTCAAAGCTCAGGGCCGGCTTGCAGCCAGATCATTATATGCCCATTAAAGCCCGCCCGGCCCAGCCTTATAAGCCCAGCTCGAAAACCCATTCAATTCTAGTATTAATATTTTTTTATGTAGTTATATTGAACTAATTATTACATTAGGCCATATTTTCCTTTTATTTTGTATTTTATTTTGTTCAATCATTAACATATCATAATTTTTTCATAGATTTTTGTATTTCTTTTTTTAACAAAAGAACATGACATATAAATATAATGGGTTGGACCCTACCCACCCAAAAAGGTGCGGTCCGAAAAATAAAATATAAAATTATTGTGGCCCTGCCTGTGCCAACCCGAACCTATTAATTTTGCCTATTGACAACCCTAGCCTACAGGGATGAGAAATGGACCACCCAACTCATACATCACCTTCAACTTTTTGGCTTTATTACTCTCTAAAGTTTGTTCTTACAAACTTCCCAGAAGATATGGTGGTTATAATTAGAGTATAATTATACTCATTTGTATCCAAGAGATGTATTTATTCTATAGAGCGGAAGATTTTCGGTACATTGCTTTTCACTTCACGTACCGCGGAAATTGGACAGTTTTCAGTGATAAATAACTGACTGCACAGATAAACGGTTGAGACTGCATATTATTTGTACATTGTATGTAGACTTGCACCACCGTGTATAAAAAAAAATTTCGTCTGCAGAAGTAAAGAAGTGAGACAAGCTCACATGGAGTGAAATGCATAGCTCTCATGAAAAGAGAGAAACTCTCAAGAGGAGAGATAATTATTTCTTCACTTGAAGACGATTCCCCTTCAATTATTTATTAAATCACACACATTACTTTATTACAAATTTTCTTTTTGGTAAAGACCAAAGCAACGGACCACACACACACTTTCTCTCTCTCTCTCTCTCTCTCTCTCTCTCTCTCTCTCTCTCTCTCTCTCTCTCTCTCTCTCTCTCTCTCTCTCTCTCTCTCTCTCTCTCTCTCTCTCTCTCTCTCTCTCTCTCTCTCATTTCAATAATTAATACCAACACTAGAAGAAGAAGACCGGGGCGTGCCGATGCTTTCACATGAACATCGGTCAATGTCTTTACACGGACATCGGTCAATGTCTTTCTATTCACGCAGTTTTCTGTAATTACAATATTTTCACAATTGGCCATTATTGTAATCTCAATTTGTGTGTCGGTGAGCTGTGACTTGTTGATAAATTATAATTTCAACATTGTAAAGGTCATGGGTTCTATTCTCACTGACATATAAGGGTGGGGTGGGTTAAGGTTTTTTTTTTTTTAATCTCAATTTGTGAATTTTATTATATGCAGATTTTTGTACATCAAGGATTTCACTTCATAAAAATTTAGGAAAATATGCTCGAGAACTTTTATAATTACCGAGATCGTAAATAAATAATTTGTTGATTGATCTCGATTAAGCTCGATAATTTTCTGGGGATCACAAGTTCATTTACTGATCAACAAAAAAAAATTAAAAAAAGGAACTGTATTTCATCTCAGACAACTAGCATAAAATGAGCCTCTTGCTTTTTGTACACTATTCTACATTACTGGATCTAATAAATTATTCTTCTGTATCAAAGGCTGAAATCTTTGATATTTTTTTTTTTGGAGTGACCGATATATCATCGAGAAAATATCTTATCTTTCATTGTTTCTGCGAAATTTATCATCAGATATCGTCAAATGTCCTTAAAATTGAAGAATGTTCCATATCAAGAAAAAATGTGTTGTAGAAATGAAAATGCCTAGCGCTCTACCAGGGTTGGGAAAGCGCCACCCTTGGCTTCTCTGTACCTTCCTCCATCAACAATGGAGCACCTTTCTGGCACAATCCTCGACATCGATACCTTTGCGTATGACTTATCCAATGCCTCATCCCAAGTCTCGGCAAGCAGGCTTTCCAACGACCACCTTTTGTTCCTAATCTCTATCTGTTCATGTTTGGTGGGAAGAAGATGGGGCTGAGACGCCCAGATGGTTTGGGATGGCACCGAATGTTAACCATCTCTAACCGAGCCAGGCACGTCTGAAAATTGCGTTGGACAGATCTAGTCTGGTGGCAGTGCAGCTAGGTACGAGGCTTACGATAGGTAGTTGCTTAACCATGATTACAGATGGTGGGAGGATGGCAGACCGGTGATTGAAATCAGGGCTCGCCTTTGTTGTTCGTTGCCCCATAAATTTGATCAGAGGGTTGGGTCGGGCAGAGAAACAGCTCGCCTTCGATTCTACGTGGGAACCTCCCCATGAATAGTGAGGGCGGCACCTTGAATCGAGCGAGGGATGGTGGAGCAATGGCGGTCAGGTTAGGTTTGGGTGCCAAGAGAGTCTTTAGGTGCCCAACTGTGGACTTGGGCTTCTTTTTGTTTGAGCCACTCAAGATGGGCCTCTGCTTGGGCCTTGTCTTCTATCTGGATTCGCATCTGGGATCCAGGAGATTTTTTATGGGCACTTTTTTCTGCTACACTTTGGAATTGGTTTGTTGGTTACTTAGGTAGAAGATTGCTCTCTCTTTGATGTATTTTTGTGCGTGAAAAAGGTAAAGTCGGTCATACTACCAATGGTCACCTTGACAAAAGGTTACCTGCTATTCAACGTATTTCTTTGCGTGGATAGATGGTACACCATATCGTAGGTACTGTTTTACTTAGCCCATTTTTTGTCGGGTGCTTCATCAAATGATTAATTGCATCCCTTAGTATCCCTGGTAGATTACCTTTTATCGTTTTTAGTATTGGTTAATTTGGTTATTTCTCAATTTGATGTAGATTAATTCTGCATCTCTCAGTTGTAATCGTTTTAATTAATAAAGACTTGTTAGTTTGTTTTAAAAAAAATCATTAAATATCCTAGATATATAAAATATAGAGGTTTTTGAATATAAGTCCAATTTCATTCCACTAGGGCTGGGAATTCCAAACCGAGATCCCGAAACCGATCCCATCCGATCCGAGCCGAAACCAATCTGGTCGGTATGATGAGTCGTTTCGCCGGAATCCCGATCCGAACCGTACCGAAACCTCTGCAAACGGGTCGGCACCGGTGTGGGTGAAAAGCATACCGTATTGACAGAACCGAGCCGAAACCAGATCATGACGGCGGTTCCCATGGCGGTTCTATGTCGGATCGAGTTGCTGGGATTCGTAGTGAGCCATAGGTAAGGGTTGACAGAGACGGTGAGGTGGTGGTGTCATGCTCGTGGAAGCCCGGGTGTAATAAGTTGGCGTCGCTTCGCCGCTCGAAAGCCCCAGCCTGCTCTTCATCTCTATCTGCGAACTGTTGAAACCGATTGGTGCCAAAACTGTACCGAATCGATCAGTTTCGGGATCAATCGGTTACCCTGCCAAAATTCCGGTATCGGTCTCGGTATAGGCTCATTCCCGAGCCGAGCCAAACCGATCCCACCCCTACATTCCACCATAATAGATGCAGTCCATAGGTAATTTTATTATCAATCTAGGTCCATTGACTATTGTCATTACATTTTCATACCCATTTTGTCCCTCGAGTTAAATATAGAAACAAAATAATTGCTTTAAGCATTGATTTATTTATTTTTTCAATTTGAATTTTGAATCCATTATGAACCTGCAATAATTCAAAATATAACTAGTATTATAAAATTAGCAAATAGAGATGGGAAATCAACCTAATTGAAAGGTGAGAGAGAGAGAATGTATGTTTTAAAAACAAAATAAACCCTAGGGTTTGAGAGAATGCCGCCCTTATGGGTGGTCGTTTCTGCAACTTTCTCCATCTCCGATGGAGAACTATGTCGGCACATCCCTTGGTGCCGTATACTTCGAGTGCGGTGCAAACTGTCGCTTCTTTTCTTCCAACTTGCTTTTCAAAATCTTGGTCTAAGACTCCTCTTCCGGCGGTAGATTGCGATGTTTTTCCTCTCTCTCAGGTCATCACAACTTGGGATTCAAGGCTGAGTTCGAGCTGGGTAAGTGGGCGGCGACCTTCCGATGGGATATCGGAGGTTTTGGGTCGGATCCGGATCTGGGATCTAGGGACTATGCAGACTTCAAATTTTGGCCGGGACTTCTTGGAATCTCTGAGAGTAGGGATGTGGGAGAGGCTTGAGATGGGCAGGTTTTCGACCCATATCAGAGTGCAGTTGCCGAAACAGCCACGGGTGTCGGAATTGCTTTCTGGTTTTTGGTCCCCAGATCGGACCAGAGGGAGTTCGCGACCAGAGACTTCATGTCAGAGACCGACGGCAGTGCAGCAGTCCGTGGGTGGTGGAGCTTGGAGTCGTGTGGACGAAACCGGGAGGGGAGATTTCCAGCGCTGTGGATCTGGAAGGGTGGCCGGACTTCGGGTTGAAGCCAGGGTGCCCAGATCAGATTATGTTGAGCCTTGGCTCTTGTCAAGTTTGACCGGTCAGCCTTGATCTTGGAATCAGGCCGGATTTGGATCCGCATTTGGGACCCAAATCGTAATCAAATCTGGATCTTGGATTCGAGACAGCTGCTTATTTTGTTTTGGTATTTGTTCTGGTTCTTGGGAGTTCGATTGGTAATTTACAAGTTTCTAACACCCTCGGTTACTTTCGAACTCTCGGTGAGCGAATCACCTCTCCTAGGTGATCATATCACCGGTTACGATTACTATTACATTTACACCGCTCTCATGACATATGCAGTGCAGCGATGTCATTCGGCATCAAGTCACATGGTTACCTTTCATTCTAGATGCGTCTATGCATCTTGTTATCTTTTATTGTTTTCCTACGTTATAGATGCGTCTGTGCATCTTGTTATGTTTTTTATTTTTCTTTCGATGTTTTTTTGCATCGCTCCATGTACTTCTCAGTTTCACTTAATATAGTTTGTCGTCTTTCCCTTCAAAAAAAAACTAACTGAAAGGTACAAAAAAAAAATTCATAAAAACATTCTAGCTAAAAGATACGTATAACCTAAGTAAGGGATAAAAATTAAAGGATTTCCTCTATTGTAGGTATACCATAAGTAAGAGATTCGTACCTAAGTAAGAGATATACATTTACTGATTAATGTTCATTGATTAATAAGTTAGATGAAAGTATTGGCTAAAGTGTATAACAACAACAAATAAGTGTGATTGGACGTGATTACAGACAATATAAAACACGTACTATTAGAGGTCCTTTTTATATTCAGACTATAGATATTTGTCGTCTAAATAATTTCAAACGATAGTAAATTGTCGTCGTAATGAGACTGACATGCATAACAGAAAGAATATGATCTCTATTGTCTAAACCATTTCCTAACATCACATATGTATAATTTCAAAACCTTTCACATAACACTTAAATGTCATACAAACCTACCCTAGAACGACACTTAATTGTCCTCTGATGCTCTTTATGACCACATATAATTGTCGTTTAAAGTAAATTAGCACAACTTTTAATTGTTGTTGTATGAGAGAAGACACTACATACGAGTCTTCATATTTCTTATTTAAGGGCATTCAGACCACACAAATAAGTCTTGCAAATATGCTTCACACAATAGTATTTAAAAAATACTGTGGTTGTTTTGTTTATTAGATAATACAAAACTGTTGTTTGACTGCTTTTAAAGATACATATCACAATGTTCCCAAAATGCAAAACTCATCAGACAACACAAGACTTTGATTTTTTTATGTCGTCTGATGCTCCTAAGAGACGACACCATACTAGACGACATATTTTTGTTCATTCAGACAACAGAATAGTTCTGTCGTCTGAAGGCCTTTTTGACATAGTGCTCCTTCTTGTTTCTTCCAGCAACTGTAGGTAGTCCAAGATGACGTTCATGGAAAGCAACAATTTGTACCCCCAAAATCTGCTGCACTTCCAATTTCACACTATTTCTTACACCAGGGCCAAAAGCCATTGCTGATTTCTCAAAATTGATTTTTTGCCCAGCCGCCGATTCATAGAGGAGAAGTATCTGTTTCAAATTAACCACCTCCTGCACCTCTGTTTTAGCAAAAACAAGGCTTCATCTGCAAAAAGTAAGTGTGATATAGAGGGTGCACAGCTACTGGCCTATACTCCATGGATGAATCCCATCATATCCACATAGGAGAATAAGCTCGATAACCTTTCAGAGCACAAAAGAAAGAGGTATGGAGATAGGGGATCCCCTTGTCTCAAACCTCGTGTCGGTCGGATAAAACCAGTAGGTTGTCCTTCCCAAAGCACCGAGAAAGACGTAGAACGAACACACCTCATAATCAAATCCACCCACCTTCCTGCAAACCCAAGCTTAGACATCATACTATCAAGGAACACCCACTCCACCCTATCATAGGCTTTACTAATGTCCAGCTTCAAGACTAAATTAGAATCCCCACTCCCTGCATTTCTTCGAATAGAGTGAATAGTCTCAAAAGCTGCAATAACATTATTATGGATATGTCGACCCAGTACAAAAGCACTCTGTGTGGGAGAAATAACGTTGTCCAGGACACTCTTCATTTTGTTAACTATAGCTTTCGAGACCAACTTATAAAGGACAGTGATAGGAGCATAAAATGTGACGTTTATAATGTTTAAACCCTATATTTTGCTAAGTTATTTCCTTTATCTTGATCAATTTAACTTAGTTAGTGTTTTTACAGGTAAAATGGAGATCTACTCATACTAGGAGACCTGTGGAAGACATGTGGAAGCATCTAAGAAGTCTCATGAAGATCATTACCGAATTGAACACAAATTGTGCTTTAAAAATCAAATCCATTACAGATTCGGAAAACTGCCACTGCAGATCAGTCAACTTCAACGGAGTGTCAAAAATCGTTCAGAGCTCAGAAAATTATGATCTTTATATGGATGGAAATCTACGGATGTCTAGTTTCCAGAACTTTTTACAGCTCATCGATATCTATTTTCTAGAAGAAGTTATGACCGTTTTAGTGCACTGAGGTCAAGTCTGCCGGAAATCTGTTTTGTGTCAAAGGAGTTCTAACTCAATTTTGTTTCTTCATCATCTATCTTAGTTTGTTTTCAAACTTGAGTACCATTTGGACAGAACATTTAGACTGTTATAGTATAAATATATTATAGTATAAATATCTATATCTTGTAATAGGTACTTGAGTGTATAGATAAGTACTTGAGTGTGTAAATATAGGTATGAAGACTTGTGTGGCATAAAGTATATGGGGAAGCAACAAGCATGGCAGCTCTCATAATTTCAGCAACCATGTGGAGCTGCAGCTATGATCATTGAAGCCACTATAATGGACTTCTTACCATTACATTCACACTACAATGTATTCCTATAAATACCCTATTTTGTGAGAATAAACACACATCTCTTCCTTCACCCATTTCATCTTCTTTGTCTCTCCATCTTCTCTCCATTTTCCTTTTCATTCTCTAGTCTTCTAGTTCTGCATTTTCAAGCAAAGAGGAGAAGAAGAAGAAGCCGTGAGTAATCCTAGCAGCCATCGTTCCACCTTGTGCCGTGATAATGAAGCCTTGCTTTCAAGATTCAAGATCAATGTCTCAAGCTCTCCATCATCCACTCCATTCACGGTGTATTTCAATCTTTTTCCTTGTAACCTCATTTGGTTTTCTTTGCTTCGATTTGTAGAACTATGAATTCTAGTTAACAAATAATGTTAAGGGCAAAGTTTAAAGCCCGTTTATATGTTCTGAAATAAAGTTGTGATTTCTATATGTTGATTTATATGTTACTTATGTGAGATTGATCAATTGATTTTGTTTTATGGAAAACTTTTATATGTTTTTGTTCTTTGGTGCGCAACTTAGAATGATTGCATATAATTGGAGCTAGTAATTAGGTTCATGCTTTGTGACCCTAATTCGAATAAGTAGTAAAGGCTTTGGACAAAAGTCGAAATCAATTGGTTTGTGTTATTGAATAGACATGCTTTGTGTACTAGGATTAATACAATTATTGACTAAACTTTCACTTGCTCTTAATGATTTGAAACTTGAGTTTGCATGGTTGCTTTGATTGTGTGAAACCTGTTTTCAAAATATATTGGTTAGGTGCTTTGCTTGATCAATTGTATAAAGGGAAGTAAAAAAAGGGACATTGGTTGCTTTGATCTTTGTTTCTTGGTTGATATATTCTCGTCTCATAGATAACCAACTATTAGAATTGTGACCGGATTTCTTGCATATGGATGTAGTTTTGATCTTTGTTCCTTACGTTACACCCTTGTATATGTGTTTTTACATTTTCTTTATTTTATTTATTTTAATTTTCAATCTTACAATCATAAAACCCCTTTATTTGTGTTTACGTACTTGTATATATTTCTTTTCTTTGTTTTATTTTTGTAAATAATACTTCTTATTGTTTAATTTCTTTATTTGTTTACACAATTACAGGTGTACCCTCAATCCCCGGATAGAACGATCCCTATTTACCATATACTAACGATGACATTTTAAAGGGTTAAATTGCGTGCTGCTTTACAGCGCGTCAGACAGTACATAAACTAATGGGTCGAAAGTCAGAGGTTCTAATAGGCTCCGGAATTTTTGGAATAAGAGTGATCAAAGTGTGGTTTGCTTCTCCCAAATCGTTCCCATCATTCAAAACGCCTAAATAAAAATTGCTAACCTCATCACCCACAATATCCCAGTACTGCTTGTAGAAGAGAGCAGGGAGGCCATCAAACCCCGGTGACATTGAACCGGCCATATGTCGAAGAGCAAACTCAATATATCCTGCTTCTGAAAGAGAGCCAATAGTTTATCATTCATGGTATTACTCACCCTACGGAATAACATCCTGATGATTACAACCCCCAGCTGTGAACAGTTCAGTGAAAAAACCAACAAAAAGTCCTTTAATCACATGACTGTCCCTCACCCATTCATCCTCCAGGTTAAACAAACCAGCCACCCTGTTTCTACTCCCTCTATTTTTTGGGAAGTTGTGAAAGAATTTTGACAGGACCCGCCCCGGATTTCACCCATGAAATCCGAAGTGTCCCTGCGGGACTCACCTTGGAAGAAATTCTACCAAAAATTTGGCGGAACTTCCCCCAATGGGCTACCCAAAACCTGTAGAAAGCATATACACTTCTAAATCAATTCATCCTTATGCTCCTGGAGCCACCCTGCTCCCCAAATCAACATCATCCTCCAATTCACAAAATACAAATCTCAACTTGAATAACATAAATCTCATTGGTAATCAGAGCAATTCTAACAGAAAGGTATATAAGGAAAACCTAATTCAAGGGCAGACGCGGAAGCCATGCTATTGACTATGCCTCAACTCCGTGTACGCTCGACCTCAACCAATTTGCCTGCAACTGGGCATTTGAAACCGAAGGGCCCAGGGGAAAGTATTGAAAACACGTTAATGTGAGTGGACAAAAATAAACAATTTTTAAACAAAAGGGATTTTATACTTTCCCGCATTTAATTCATTAAAAATCTCCAGATGCATGCAATAATTAAGAAAACGAACCACGAGAAACTCCGCTCAAGAAAAACTGACTGAAAGGAAAGATCGAAATTCCGATACTCAACAGAATAAGACCAGCCCCGCAGGTTAAACGGAAATCGGACTAGGCCCCGCTAGTCAAGTAATGATAGGACATGGGGAAGAGATATCACCATACGGGCAATGGAGCCTCCCAGGCTCGACTGCCACTCACACATAGATTGTGCGAGGAGGAGAACTAATAACCTCAACTTCCACTCACACATAGATTATGTGAGGAGGAGAACATTACCTCGACTGCCACCCACGTGAGGAGGAGAATAAATCACCTCTACTGCCACTCACCAACACAAAGTAAGTGAGGAGGAAAATAAGCTACCTCAACTGCCACTCACCAACACAAAGTCGGTAAGGAGGAGACCTAATCACATGACCCGCGTATGGTGAGGAGAAACCATCGAAAACTAGTAAATCCGTAAATCCATAAGGCTTCTCCAAAATCTCTCAAGATAAAATCCATGTATTTAACGACGTGACCCCGCACGCCAAAATAGTCTCGAAATCATAAACAAATGGGCGAGAATTAATAAATCATTATAATTTCTTTAGGAAATCCCATTTCCGATAATATTCCAAAAAATCTCAAAATCATCATTAAGGCATTCCTAATGCCAAAACCGAAAGTCGATAAATATATATAAGAAGTAAAACAATAACTCAACGGCGTGTCCCACACGCCAAAAATATTCACGGGTCAATAATGATTTAGCAAGGAAGTTCAATAATGAACTAATATTCCATCGAAATCCTATTTCAAAAATCTTTTCAAAAATCTCATTAATAAAATAAATAGGAGAGAAATAAGCATTTCAATGACGTGACCCCGCACGCCATAAAATCTTCAAATAATCATATAACCAAATCCATTTCCGAAAATAACCATATGCTCGAAAAAGTAAATTGATAAATAAATAGAGCATATTCAAATAAATAAATGTATGCATCATTTGCTTAAAAACAAAAGTCCACTCACAGTACTATTCCGACGATCACACATTCGTGTTCCGGCATCGAGCAATAGCTCGGTACGTCGTCCTGTACATAATTATATTCCGTGAATAATTCTTCAATAATTTAATACGATTCCTAAAATCAATTCCTCATAATTTCATCTCCCATTCTCCTCGGATTTAGCCCAAATTATACCACTAATACCAATTCGTTAATTTAAAGGTTCCAAGGCAGAACCGAGAGATATCCGACGGTCGGATTCTCCTAATTCGATAATCGAAACCTTAAACTTCAAAATTCATAAATAATTCCAAGTTTCTCTAAAAATTACAAAACTTCACATACAAGCTCTACACAATTTATAGGATTTAATGGGCTAAAAACCGGAATTAAAACACTGCCCTATGCCCTCCAAGCACCATCTGCAGTGGCCGCGCGTGGGGTCCACGCGCCGCCGGAAACCACCTCCGATGACCACCAAAAATTGGCAGCACCACCTACTCAACAAACCCAACATTTTTCTCAACCACAACATAATCCAATTTTACCTTTAAGAGCTCCAATTCGGCCGATGAAAAATTTCCAGAAAAATCCCAAACCCTAGGATCGGGTTTTCCTTGATTCTCCTTCCACGCTGCAAATCGTGGCTCAAGGCTAGGGGGAAAATGATCCTTGACGAAAACCGCGCCTTCGACAGTGGTTTGGTGGCCGGAAATGGCTGGAATCGCCGGAAATTGCCGGAAAACGTCAACTGCTACAGTTTGCTTCTCGCCGTCGATTCTCGTTTCTCCGGCCAAATCGTGACAATCCACGACCACCAGCATGTAGAGGAGGAGGAGGCGAGTTGGCAGCCACCTAGGTCTCGCCGATTGATGGCCGAACGATGGCAAATCGAAGGGGAAAGGGAAAAGGGCTGACGCGGGGAGAGAGAGGGAAGAGAGAGAAAATCTCGGGGGGGGGGGGGGGGGGGGGGGTAGGTTTCCCAAAATAGAAATCTACTGCAGTAACTTTCCATATATATAGAAAGTTACCGTAAACAGTAACTTTAATCTTTTGCTCATAACTTTCGCATACGAACTCCGATTTTTACGTACCACATATGCTCGCGCTCGGTTTAACGCCCTCTACAACTTTCATGAAGAAAACTTTCTCAAATTTTGACCTGAACAAATAGTCAACAATTTAGGGCCACTAAAGTTAACGAAAAAGAGTAAAGGTAAGACAAATTGTCGTTTACTGTCCAAATGACTAGTAAATCGGTGAATTTAGGTTCGGGACGTTATAAATTTGGTATTGTTATCTCCTTCATTTAACCAATTAATCTAGGAACGCTGCCTCCATATCTCTTCCTCATGCCGCTCCAATTTGTGAAGCTCTTTCAAAATATTTTTTCTTTTTTGTTGTACCGCTGACTGCATGCTATCAAAAGGTAGGTCACCCAAGTTCTCCCTTAATTCTTTAATCCTTCTAGGCACGTTGCCCACTTGTGCCTTGCTCCAGCCATGCATTCCATCCATGCAACTAATCAACTTGGAGCACACCCCATAATTATTAGCTGCATGTCCATCCCAAACCTCCTTAACCACTTGTCGATAACCCTCCTCCTTAGCCCAAAAGTTTTCAAAAAGCTTCCTTCTGCGTCCACTTCTCTTACCCAACTCCTCGCCATTTGTAGTGATGAAAATTGGAAGATGATCTGAAGGGCCGTAATCAACATGGTTGTGATGACCTGGTTTTCTGTTATTTAATTTTGATAATTAATAATGGACCAGTCATACGAATATTTGTTATTGTACTTTATTCGTAGGTTGTATGTGAAGTGGAATAGTTTTTGTACGTATAATTATTCGAATTTCACAGTTTAGGGGGTCATGTGAAGTTTGACTTTTTATATGTTGGGATTCTCGGAAAACTTCCTTCACGAAAGTTGTAGAGTGCGTCTATACGAGTTTGTGGACATGCAGAACGCGTCAATCGGAGTTCCTATGAGAAAGTTATGGCTAGCGGAAGAAGTTTCCGTTTTAGTATAAATAGAGAAAAATATGAAATTCTTTCATAATTCCATATTTCCATTTCCGGAAATATTTCTTTTCTCTCTTCTCTCTCTCGTCTGCACCTTCAGAGTCGAAGTTTTTCGACTGACCCGACCCGAACCCGGCAATCCGACCCTGTCGGAACTCACAGCTCCGGCGACTTCTTCCTGTGAAACGAGCCCAGATCAGTTCGCCTCCTTGTTCCGGTCATCTCTGTGGTGGTCTCTAGTGGCGATTCTCCTTCACGGCGACGCTGCAAGGCAGCACAGGTTGAGGAAATTGGACCCGACTGGAAAACGTAGCTCCGGTGACGGCACGGCTTCAAGTTTCCTTCCTTGGCTTCGTGGGGGTCGTCTGAGTCGATCTATGGTGTTTTTTTGGATCGATTTACGTGGAAATCGGTTCAACTCGGATTGAGCAAAAATTCAAAGATTGTGAGGTAGTTTTCGACCCTTTATGCTTGTTTTCTGACTTCGAGCTAGTTATGAGAATTCACAAGCATGCTTAGATGAAGCTTTTTGATGTTGGGAGTTTTGTGAAATATTGAGTTTTAGCCGGCGGCGATACACCACCGTCTGTGGCGGCTTTCCGGTGGCTTTTCGGCCATGTGGTGAACTATTTTTGGTATTATATATGTTCTAGTCGTTGATACGAGCGTTTCGATATATAATATACAAATTTTGGAGTTCATATGAAATTGTTATGATTTTACAGTTTCATACCGATCGATTTATTCGATCTGTGAGGATTCGAGCGTCCGATCGACTTGTGGTTTGGTCACATTGATCGTGGACCTATTCCGGAGACTTTGGGAGGTCTCGGATGTGGTTTTGCCTCGATTGGCGCCACTTTGGGGGGTTTTAGTTCAAAACAGGGGTTTCGAACTTAAATCAAATGTGAATCGTCACTAAGTTGGAACCGTATGTAATTAGGTACATGACGAAGTACAGTGGACGATTATTTGTGAATTGGCGGCTTTGTGCTTTATTGAAGACGTAGCAGGAGTTCGAGGTGAGTAATCTCACAAGGTTCTTTATAAACAGAATTACCATTATTGTTTTGGCGTTAATCATTTAACTACAAACTATAGTTGGTATTAGTAGGCATTCCTGAGCGAATGGCTACGTATATATATATATATATATATATATATTTACGTGAAATATATATATATCCTTGTGGATGATTGTGATTAATAATAATATGCATGATGGTGTTCATATTATTGTTGAATGTGACTTTTCAGGAAACAATATTGTGGAAAAAGATGTTTTCTATTATTTGAAAAGTATTGAGCTTGATGTTACATTTTTGAGTCAAGCGTGACTCATTTTAAATGTATTGGTCCTTGTACCAAGAGTCATAGATGGTGAGCAGGGATTAGGAAAGCCGAAGCTAGACGTATGTAACGTTTTTAGGTCGGGTGCGACTTACTTAACGTTTGACTTTAAGACCAGATAGGGTCTAAGAAGATTACATATCACAGATGGTGACAGGTTGCAGACGGTGACCTTGATGTTTGATTTCATGACCAGACGGGGTCTGAAGATCATGTGTCGCAGATGGTGACAGATCACAGATGGTGACCTTAATGTTGATTTTGAGACCAGATGGGGTCTGAAACCACATGTCACAGATGGTGACAGGTCGCAGATGGTGACCAAGGCAGGAAATAGGTAATCACGTCCGTAGTCGGACGGGTGGTTACGATTTCAATAGAGCTATAGTCTGTCTGCCATTATAGATTATGGGGGTAACGGTCGAGGTTGCTGGAGACTCATAAGTATGTAGTTAAAGGAGAATTCCTTGAGTATTCTTCTTTTATTGTCTAGATGAGACTTGAATTGCTTCTTGATGGTTAAGTTAGCAAATAGAACATTGTCACAGCGGTGATTTATGTTGTCCTTTAGATGGAAAGGTTATGGAGTGTTAGAAGGAATCATGGTTGCATGGTTTCCTTTAGCTGATGTGTGTGAGTTGTTGATTGATGTTCATGAGTTACTCATACGAGCTTTCATAAACTTACCGGGTTTTGTTGTGTGGAAACCCGGTGCACCATTCTTTTGGTGTAGGGGTTAATCCTGCAGGTCATGGCAATCATGGCTGAAGCTGAGGTAGCATTGTTGGCAGCTGAACGGGTAGGAAGCAAATTTTGTTGGCTTTGCCAGTGTATGACTTCCACTATGTAGTAAGCTCTGAGGAGCATTTACGTTTTATTTTGTGATGACAATTTAATTCGTAAATTTGTGTAATATATAACTCTGTGGAGTGAGTGTATATTAACTCGGATTGGTTCAGGGCATCAGTGTACTTGTTTTAAGGGAAAGATGTTCCAGGTAATTGTATTGATAACTGAACGTTCATGCATGTATAATTATGAGATTATATATATATATATCGATTTTTATATATGTGTAAAAATCAGGGGCGTGACAATGGTACACATGCAACCTATTAAAGAAACCAAAGGCAGACCCATTAGCAAAAGCTCTATCAATACGTTCTAACACCGAGCCATTACTCCAAGTGAACATCGGGCCCTCGAAATCCACCTCCTCTAGGTTACACTAAGAAAGAGCATCTCTAAACGGGGATATTTGTGCCCCTGACCTTTCCCCTCCACCATATTTCTCACTTACTTTTAGTATTTCATTAAAGTCCCCGAACACCACCAGAGGACCGCCCACTGCATTAGCAATTCTCCGGAGTAACTCCCACGAGAAATGACATAATTGGGTAGTGGGATTACCATAAAAACCAACCAGCCTTATCTTTACATTATTCTGTTCCAACACCGCATCTATATGGCCCTGAGAATGCCCTACGACATCTAAATGTAGATGATCCTTCCATGCTAAGGCAAGTCCCCCACTATGTTTCCTCTGTCTCTCCACCACGAAACACTTTGAAAAACCCAAAGAATTACAATCCCGAACCATCTCCATCTCCTTTTTTTTTGTTTCCAAGATAAACATAATATCGGGGTTGCGGGCTCATAAATTGATTTTGATTCTTTTAAAAAACTATTTTTTTTTTCCAGAATATTTCCGATATTTTCAATAACTCATTTTTTTTAAAATTTCGATAAATATGTAAAAGCCTATATTTTAACCACCTGGTGTGGTAAAGTTGGTCGAGCTGCCTAGTATGGAACCCTCATGTCTAGAGTTCGAGTCCCAACTCTCACCAGTTTGTGGCCAGTAGGTTTGAGGAGCCTTCGGGTTCGTTCGATTGCGGCGAGGGATTAGTCTGGCTTTGTTGGGATACCCTCGTAGAATACTGATTGGGTGGGTGTGTTACTAACTCACTAACATAACCGAGGTGGCTTGCTACCTCACTCCCAATAAAATAAATAAATAAACCGATATTTTAATCCTTGGGTAGAACCTCTAAGTCTCTAAGCAAATATCTTCTTCTTAGTGAAAATTAAATAATATGTTGAACTAAACTAAAGGATCTTATTAGATAAGAAAAGATGGAAGATAAAAGCTAAGCATACCAAATAAAAGCTTGAACTAAACCCTGATCACCAGACCCAAAAAAAAAAAAAAAATTACTAAACTAAACCTTGATCAGCCTCTTCATTTAAATATGATCATTTCAAGGAGTGCCTCACAAGCAACCGCCCCAAAAATGGACAGTACTTCTCTTATTTGATTTATGCCTCTACGACTCTACCAATAACTTCAACATGTTTTTCTTTCTAGGCTTGCCTTAAGTTTGTAAGAGATCATTGTATAATGAGTGACCTATCTCTATGTACCGTCGTGGTATCACCACAACTTCTTATCTATCTATAAATGGCAGTGGAATAGTATGTAATGGTCATTCTGACTTCGTATTAATGATATGTTCGAGACGCATTTTCAAAAAAAAAAAAAATTCCTTCAACATGTTGATCAATGACTTCAGATTTAATTAAGAGCATCTTGGTCGTGGTCTTCAGCATACAACAAGCACAACCCACACCTTTTCAAATGGATTGTGAAATTAACATATCAATGCAACTTGATACGGTTCACAATCTCAGATGGTTTAACACTTTGTGGATTAGAGGCTTAGAGCTGATGAACATAATGATGTCATTAAGAGACCATGTACCCTTGGCTAAGACCAACAAGCACAATCGCTCTCGATCGACCTCTCACTAGATTGCCCAAAAAACAAAAGGAACTTGAATATAACGTTCGGAAGTAATAGTTTCCATATGAAATCAAGGCTGTCAGTAAATTGCAGCAGAATTGCAACTCTCAAATACAATTTCATGAAGCAAAACTTGATTGTCCTTTTTTTCTAAAACCCAATTTTTCTGTGGACTTGGTATACAATTCAAACTTATTAAGTACGTACTGCACCAGGCAAATAAGCAAGAAACAGAGCAGCAAATGCCCCAGTAGATTTCATCTCTACTTGCTTAGTAGATTCACTTTCTCCCGCTGCCATGGATCCTTGCTAGATGTTTGTGCTCATCGGCTCCCTATTTCTCTCTGATCAAAGAGAGCTTCTCCATTATGTCACGGTACAATTTCAGTTCTTCTGGAGTGAAGCTCAAACCGAGAATGCAAAACGTCTTCGCCTCCTCCAGCGTCTCCGCTCGCATTGGAACCTCTGCAATCTAATCATCGCAGCCTTCACCGGAATTTGTGTGTGGACTCATCTTCATGGTTTGGTACGATGACAGAGAAAATTGATAATTTCTTTCCCATTGACACCTCTCTCTTTTCTGCTCTTGATCGAGCTATTGTCTATCATGGAATCTCTGTCCTTGGTTGTTATATCCAGTTTTCATCCGTCAATTTGAAAGTATAGTTGTATTTTTTATGAAGAAGAATTTGTGCTATTTTCAAGAAGAATTGATGGAATTTTGCAAAAATAGAAGAATTAGATAAATATATTTGAAGAAGAAGAAGAATAATTGATTGAATGTTGAAAGAAGACGTGAATTATTTTGAAGATGAATTATTGGATTTTGAACAAGTAGAAGAATTATTTGTAAATGTTTGAAGAAGAATTGAATTTTTGCATGATAAGTTGGTTGAATTTTTTTGAAGTAGTTGATTTAGTTGTATATAATTTGAAAAAGAAGAATTGAACGATTTGAAGAAGAAGAATGGTTGAATTTTGAAGAAGTAGATGAATTAGTTGTATATAGTTTGAAGAAGAAGAATTGAATGATTTGAAGAAGAAGAATTATATAATTGTTAGAGAAGAAGATTTAGTTTAATATTGCAGCATTTCGTTTCTTGTTTTTGGACGGGATGGTTCTGGATATGATTTTGGTATTGGTTATGGTTATGGTTCGAGGATTTATGAAGGTGAGCAGGTGACAAGAGTTTATGCACTGGTAATTGCGGCAACTATGTTCCTGGTGTTGGTGTTGGTGTTGGTAGTACTGTGGGCATTTCATCCAAGATGGGACTGTTGTAGTTGCTTTGCGAGAATGTTGAATGTTCAGACTAAAAGAAGGGTTGCTAGACAGACATCAATTATTTGGCATTGAGTTGCTCAGAACATGGAGCTTTAGGAGAACTCAATTCTTGTGTCTTCTGCTTCATAAGTTTTTAGTAGAACTGGTACTGTGAATTTTGGATACCAACAAAATCCCTATATCAGCAACTAGTATCATGTCTATCTTTATTCTGGAACTAATGGTCAGTAGTATTGATTTAATCTAGCTGGATTTGGGCTTGGCTTAGTGTTAAAGATTGCAGACTTGCTGAAATCATGATTTCATAAGCTTGGCAAAGCTTTTAGGTTTGATCAACGGATATTTTCTATGGTTGGTAATTGGCTATGGAATGGGGCTTTGTTTTTTGTTCTTGGGCTTGTACGTACCTCATGAATGGCAATGGTCAGCCTGCACTTCTCTATCTTGTTCTATGCACACCAGGTGTTATGACAGATATACGGCGAGTTGTGTTATATCTACCTGTTCTGTAAGACCATGTCTACACCTTGGAGATCTATGGTGATATATATGGATATGAAACTAAAGCACAAAATTCCTCTTGCTAATGGTATTTTCAACAATGCTTATGAAGAGTTGAAGGTTTTGGCTTGTGTGAATGATGGATGTGGTGATCATGCTTCTTGGAATGAAACTAATCGATTACTTATCCTGTGAAAGCAGAGAAGGTTGATGTCATACATAGTTATACATAAGCTGCAGGTTACATTG
Organism: Rosa chinensis; assembly: GCF_002994745.2. NCBI lineage: Eukaryota > Viridiplantae > Streptophyta > Magnoliopsida > Rosales > Rosaceae > Rosa > Rosa chinensis. Next base: position 16,540,722 of record NC_037088.1, on the reverse strand, counting down.
ATGCAGCACCAGTTTTATCATTTGGTTATGGGGGTTTGCTTTTCACATTATCATTTGGTTATGAGGGGGTGTTCTGACTATGTTTTGCTAAAGATCTATATTCTGTTTCTTTATGGAGAGATGTGGAACTCCCATTGAAGTTTTGCTTTGTTATCTATATTAAGTTAATCTGGTTATGGGTTTTGCACTTAATGTGTTTCTCATCAGCGAGCATGTGACGACAACTTTTGTCACTACAAGGTTATTTCTTGAGTTCTGATAAAATGCAATCTAGGCGACATTGGTTCAGATCCAAAAAGCTTATTATAATCAATAGATTTTGAAATCAACATCAAAGAACTTTGAAAGATTATTTGTTACTGGTCTTTTATTGTGAGGGGCAGGAATTGATATAGTACGTTGTAAAGTTATGTCCCTTGATTTGGAAAGTTGACATTTGATCAACACCAAGACATTACATCCAATATAATCTCATGCTTTGGAGCGCTTATGTTCCTAGTTCTTTCCTTTAACAGAATGAAAATGGCTACTTAATGGTAGGTCAAGTATGGATTGAGCATCACATGTATCAATCCACAAAGTAGTGCCCAACAACCGTCAGCAAGCTCATGTATGATGCATAAAGGGAATTAGTACTGTACACATATGTACATGTGTGTATACTAGTAGAATTTTAGTAAGGAACATCCATATGACATGATACATATAAAAGAGAATTGTTTTATGAAATGTTTCTACATGGTTTTTATTTCTCTCTAGATTTGTGTGAGGCAACCTACTTAGGTGTGATGTAACCTAACCTTCGGTCTGAAGCCTAAGACCTCTGGGTGAGATGCGTAGAAACCCTACTGGTGTGATGCTAGTAGCCTTATCCTAGAAACTTACTGGTATAATGCTAGTAGTTTTGTTATTTTCTTCTTAGTTTTTTATTTTATTTTAATCCCCTTCGCTTCTAAATAAACAAGATCACAACAAGCAAATCCAAGAGTAATCAAACAATCCCTAGTTCTACAATTCTTTTGCTACTTATTGTGCATCATATATGCATGTGTGTGTGTAAAAATGTAAAAAAAATATATATATATATTTTAGGCCTGAGTTAGCTGCCTCTTGGGTCTCGCCTCAGGTCTGGGCCTGTTTGGGTGCGAATTTGTGGTCTATAGGTGAAATTTTTCTAAGACTATACAGTTGCAAACATTGGGAATGTTGTTAAGATTGATTAGTTGACTATTAGGCAAGCTAGGGATAAATTTGCTCGTGCGTGCATTGAAGTGGATTTAAGCACGCCATTGAAGCCATATATTGAAACAGGTTGTTGCTTATGGAGTTGTATATGAGGGCATTTACATGATTTGCTTTGAATGTGTTATTGAATTGTGAGTCATGGCTTGTAAAAGAAGTTTACTTGAATGAGAAGTAAACTTGGAGAACAAGATTACTTGGAAAACAAGATGATTTATATTGTACAACATGTAGTAGTGTAGGGCTTGTATATATAGCCTCATATACACCATTGAATGAACATTAAAAAAATAATAATAATAATAAATTCACTCACAAATTTTTCTTCTTTTCCATTTCATAATTTGACTTGGCATCAGAGCAAAGATCCAAGAGGACTTTGTCTCTTTATTTTTTCTTTATTGTCCCTTCCTTATAGTCAGGCCTAGACTTGAGGAAAGACCCAAGAGGCAGATAACTCAGGCCCAAAATGTTTTTTCTTTTTTTTTACATCTTGTTAAGATGTTTTGTGTGTGTGTGTGTCTATATATATATATATATATATATATATATATATATATTTATATATATATATATATAAATATAAATTAAATGAAAGTTCAATCTTCATCGCTATTTAGTTTTTTGCTAAAAGTCTAGAAATTTAGGAGGCCCAAAACTTATTATTACATCTTAGTAGGCTGCAATAAAAAAATATATAAAAAAATGTATATACACTGAATGATGATGATTGGACTATATATATATATATATATATATATATATATATATATATAAGGGGCTGTGACCACTTACCCAATTTTAGACTAAAAATTGTCCACTTACCCCACTAAGAGTTTTTTAACCCCATTTACCCAAACTTACATCTATTGACCGTATTTCCCTCATATTCTCTCTCTCCCTCTTTCTCTCTCGACCGAGACTCCCCTCAACCTCTCTCTCTCTCTCCTCTCTCTCTCTCTCTCTCAGAAGCCTCGATGGACCAAGTGAATCACACCCAAGCCCTCGCCGGAATCCGAATCAGACTCCTATGGCTTCTTCTTCAATCCACTACGATATTCGCTGCGCCCTTCTTCTTCACTTGGCCACGTCATCTTCATCGACATCATCGTCACCTTCGTCGTCATCGTCGTCGTCCACGATTAGGACTCTCAGTCCCCACCGCATAACCTCGCGCGCCTCCTCTGCACGTCGGGTGCTGTCGTCGTTCTCCTCCTTACCGTGGACGACGTCGATCCGCGTTAGAGCTTTCTCCAATGACCAGTCGAAAGAGGCCATCAAGCTTCTGGAGAAGCAGTCGACGTGCACCGCCGATGAGCTCCACCATCAACCTCGTCCCAAATCCAATCGATTCTGGAGCTTCAAGGTCCGGCCATTTGCACCTGCAATTTCACAGTTCCGGCCGGCCGATCAGACAACAAATCTTGCGCCGGTGCCTCAGTCCCTGGTCCTTCAGATCCGGTGCCCAGAGCAATTTCTGGGTGCTAGAAGCACTTTTTTTTTTTTTTTTTGTACACTGTGAACCCCGAGAATGAGGAAGGAATTGCAATGTAACTGTGGGGTTTGTTTGATGGTCTACTGGGGGCAGTAGACACATTATTGGCCCCAGTAGACTTCGATATGAGGGACAGGGATCACTATAGTGTGGTGTTTTGATAAGTTACCTGTTGTTGTTTGTGTATTAAAGTCAAATTATCTGTGAATCTTATAAAATGGTGCATTTTTGGTGGTCTATTGGGGGCAGTAGAGACGTTGGACTTTGTATTGGGGGACAATAATATGATTACTGGGGGGCAATAATATGATTATCGGGGCAGTAATATGAGTATTGGGGGGCAATAATATGATTACTGGGGGGCAATAATATGGTTACTGGTGACCGGATTCCGGTCATCGGTTGTCGGATTCCGGTGACCGATGACTGGTCGCCGGAGTCCGGTCACAGGTCGTCGGAGTCGGCGACCGGCCATTGGTCACCTGAGCACAGCAAGGTGGAGGATGATTTCTCTCTCTAAGTGAGAAAGAAGGAGAGGGCAAAAAAGTCCCAAAAATAAATAAAAAAGAATTAATTGGGTAAATGGAAAATAATCCCTTAGAGTGTTTTGGGTAAATGGGGTTAAAAAACAGTTGGTGGACCAAGTGGGCAATTTTTAGCCTAAAATCGGGTAAATGATCATTTCCCCTATATATAATATATAGGGCCCTTCCACTAAGGGATCCATTTTTTTGGCCATTTTAAGGGATACCTTATTAAACCCACTTTTCGATCACATATTCACATCTCCGTCCTTTAGTTTTTTTATCCTAATGTATAGATCAAATATGCAAACTTTCATCCAAATTGATGATCGTTAAGGTATCGAACTAGTTTAAATCAACGGACGCACCGAATTTGTCTAACTAGAACCGTTTATGCTTATAATTTTAAATCGTAGTTATGAATGCATTAATAATTATCAATTTGGCTGAATATTGGCAGAAGTGATCTACTCATATAGACCTAAAAACTGAACAATTGAGATGTGAAAATGTGATTTTTACGGTTTAAGGTTTAGTTTAGCTGGAGCAATTGTTCTAGGCACACTTCAAACATTGAGGACTTAGGCACGTGGGGAGTTGGTAGCCACTGTTCTATTAAATTATAAATTATTTAATAGAGTCTTGATAGCCACTATTCCAGACGCAGGTAGCAATATTTTGAGGAGAAAATATTACAATCAAGATAATGAAGAAGAAAGAAGAGAAAAAGCAAAGACAACCTCAATTTGGCTTCATGACCAAGAGTGGTTGATCATCTTGTCTAAAAATGAGGCAACGGTGCTTTGAAGTTTAAAATTTGAAGGTATTCCAGTTTTGTAAGTTGAGCACTGACATTTCCACCAAAAGATCTTTCTTATCCACTATAAATAAGATAAACTGGCTAACTTGCTGAACACCCCTTTTCTTCATAGCTAATTCTTTGAACTTCCTAACTTTTCTTTTCAAAAAAAAAAAAATTGAACAATGTCTTTTCTCGTTATTGACATGAATGACTTTCCCCAATTGTATGAAAATCTGAGGACAGCCTCACAGGAGTGGGGTTGCTTCAGGGTAATTAACCACAACATCCTAACTGAACTAATGGCCGAGATGAAGAGTGTAGTTGCATCTCTTCTTGATCTCCCCATGGAGATTGAGAAGAAGAACGTCGGACCAGTCACTGGGACTGGTTTTATACCCCTTACTAAGATCAACCTTCTATATCAAAAATTGAGGTTAGAGCAACTCCAACAGCTTCCCTATAATTTCTGTATTATAGGGAAGCAAAAGTCAAAACTTTTTAAGCAATTTTTTCTTCTCCAATTCCAATAGATTCCTTATTTTACAGCAATCTCTAAAATCTTCATAATTCTTCCTTAAAATTTTAGAAATTGCTGTAAATTCAGGGAATTTTGTTTTCGTTTTCTATTCCCTCACTATTCCTAAAATGGGGATAGTTATAGGAAATTTGTTGGAGCAAAAAAGACTCATTTTTCCCTAAACTAGAGAAAAATCAAAATATGGGAAGCTGTTGGAGTTGCTCTTATACGACTTCGGCTCTTTTAAAGCTGTCGACACCTTTTGCTCTCAACACAATGCATATTAATTTTTATACACATACCTAAACCCTAAAATCATATTTCCACATCTCAACCATTCAGATTTTAGGTCTATATGAGTAGATCACATTTGCCAATTTTCAGCCAAATTGATAATCATTAAGGCATTCATAACTGCAATTTAAAATTATAAGCATGAATGATTCATGTTGGACAGATTCGGTTCGTCCATTGATTTAAACTAGTTTGATACCTTATTGATCATCAATTTGGTTGACAATCGGCAGATTTGATCTATACATTAGAACAAAAAAATGAATGGTCAAAATTCTAAAATGCAATCAAAAAGTGGGTCCCACAAGAAATCTCTTAAAATGACCAAGAAAATGGATCATTTAGTGGAAGAGCCCTTATGTATATATGTGCCCTTATGTATATATGTGTGTGTGTGTGTGCGCGCCTAATCACCATTAGGAGTAAAATATATATATATATATATATATATATATAGGATAAAGAAAAATACATTATATGCTTGCAACAATACAATTATCTCAAAGTTAAAGAACAATAAATATCTCATTTTTGGTGACCATTCCAACTATATTAATTTAATTTAGTGTAGAACATCTTTTCAGTATCTTCAACAACGTAAGCTATATTTGAAGTTTTATTTTTTATGTTTTTTAATTTATAAGCTATATTTTAAGTTAAAATAACTAAGAAACTAAAATATAGCTATAGGTTTAATAATTTTTCTCCAACAATTAATAATAGTTATATCAAATGTTTTCTCAAATCATAAATTGCTATATGGAAAAAGGGCAAAGAAAATAGGAGATAGAAATATAACTATGCAAACTTCATAGGCTACCTATTTACCAAAGTTTATATTTAACTCTTACTTAGGTATTCTGTTAGAGATGCTCTTATTTTATTTCTATAGATCTAATATGGAACATTTTTAGCTTAATCTTTTAAATTTTGATTTATTGTTTGGATCTTGAGTTTATTTATTTATGTCTGGATAATTCTTCCAAAAAAGAAAAATTGAATGCGTACTATGATTAGATGACTCACTTTCAAAGTTCGTCTCCAGTCTGAAAAATCTCAGGTTCGATCTTGTCAATAAAGTAACAAAGAACATGTTACGTCCCAGACCTCAATTTACCAGTTTTCTAGTCATTTGGACAGTAAATGACAATTACTTTCACTTTTTACCTCGTTTCGAACTTTTAGTGGACTAAAAAGTTTCGTTCCTAATTTGAGAAAATTTTCTTCATGAAAGTTGTAGAAGATGTTAAACCTAGTCTGTGGACACATGGCACGCTTAAATCGGAGTTCGTACGTGAAGGTTATGATCAGAAAACTAAAGTTACTGTTCATGGTAAGTTTGCTATAAAAGGAGTTACTGTGGTAAGTTTTCATTTCCGAAAACTTACCCATTAGTTTCTCTCTTTTCTCCCCCCCCCCCCCCCCACACTCCCCAACCTCGTCAACTTTTGTCGACTATTTCTCCTCCATTTAGCGACAAATTTGAATGCCACTGGTACCTTTGGAAAGCTCTCACCGTCCTCTTCAATTCTAGGGTGGTTTGGTGGCTCGATTTGAGCCGTGGAAGGTGCAGTAAGGAGAAGAAAAATGCAGCGGTGCCATTTTTCCTGTTTTAGTCAGAACTCGAGTTTCTTGCCACCTCTGGCAACAATACTTAGTGGGTCTTGGAGCTCTCGCAACACACATGAATTCTTCCAAGCCTCTTGATCCAATTTGAAGTGTGGAGCATAAATCAATGCCTTGAAATTCTAGGGTTTCAAATTTCCTCCTTTTGCTTTCGAGGTAAATTCCGAACGTTTGGCTTTAAATTGGACTTTGTTGTAGTTGTGAATCTTGTTGGGCTTAATGAGAGGAAGATTTTAGCATATTTAGGTGTTGATACCACTGTTGGTGTCATGTGGGGGGCGCATGGGGGCTGATTCTGGCCTCCTAAATTGGCTGGTTGAATTCCTTGTAACTTATGGGGCATGTTGGTGTGTGTTTTGTAAAGATTTTAGGAGGTTTAGTATTGATTCTGATTTTCCAAAGTTTGATGTTTCGATTGTCGATTTGTGAGAATCCAATTGCCGGATTTCTCTTGGTTCTACTCTAGAATGCTTAAATCAACGAATCGATCATAGTGATGATCAGTTTGGGTTGAATACGAGAAGAAATGGAGATGTTGGTTTACAAGGGGTTTCGTTTTAGAATCGTACTTAACTTTCAAATCATTGTTTACGAATTGTAATTTTGTACAGGACGAGGTACTGACCCATCGCTCTACGAGGATCCTTACGCTTGGGTGCCACGTTAGCTGTATATTGTGAGTGGACAAATGATGCATGCACATATTTTCTAAATTATTGATTTATTTAATTATCATTTTATTTATCGAGCACATTATTTGGTTTTGGATTATAATTTTGGCGTTGATTGATTTTCCTTTATGAATTTCATATATGAGTTTGTTATGCTCGGATTTGAATTTATGATTCATGTTGATTCTCGATGAATTATTTTCTGATGTGATTTCCGGAATTAAACAGTATATTTTTATTCGTCGATTTTGAGATTTTTGAAAGATTTTCGAGAATGAGATTTTCGAGGAAATTATATTTCATTTGTTAAATCTCGCTTATTTGTTGATGGCGTTGAGAATATTCTTTTGGCTCGTGGGACACGTCGTTCATGTATTTGATTATCATGAGATTTACTGAATACGGTTGGCAACTGTACTCGTGCTCTTATTTGAGAGATTTTGAGGAAGTCTTATTGGTTTTCTGTTTTCATATACCTGGGTCGTTTTATTTTGGACTAAATACTATTTAGTCATTGAGTTTTTGACCATAAAACACTTCAGTCCCTGACCTTTTAATTTCACACGTTTAGTCCCTGTACTTCAAAATTTCAGACCAATAGGTCATTGCCGTCTAAATGTCGCGGCGAAATGTCTATTATGCCCTCAGTTCTTTTTTTTAAATAAATTTATTCCTTTCTCTTTTTTTATTTATTCTTTTTTCTTTGTTTTTTTTTTCAAACAGAAAGAAAGAAAGGGGAAAAAAAGAAAAAAATAAACAAAAAGAAAGAAAGGGAAAAAAAATTCCTTTTCCAAAATAAAATTAATTAATTAATTAATTAAAAAAAAAAAAGAACTAAGGGCATAATAGACATTTTGTAGTGACTTTTAGACGGCAAGGACCTATTGGTCTGAAATTTTGAAGTACAGGGACTAAACGTGTGAAATTAAAAAGTCAGGGACTAAAGTGTTTTATGGTCAAAAGCTCAAGGACTAAACAGTGTTTAGTCCTTTTATTTTATTGCTAGCTAGCCTATTAGTACTTCTCCCCTCTTAGTATGTGTTTGTGGGTGAGTTGAGCAAAGAGTCTGAGAGGCTTCCTTACTCATATGGTGATAACTTCTTCCCCATATTCTAATGTTACTTGACTAGTGGGGCTAGTCCGATGTCACTTGACCAAAGGGGCTGGTATGTTGTCATGAGTTTTTGAGCTTGAAGAAATATGTTTTATAAATATTGCCTGCATTGGATTTTTATAAAGGAATAAACGTGGGAAAGTATAAAATCCTTTTTCTTTACAATTATTTATTTTTGTCCACTCACGCTAATGTTTTTATGTGCTTTCCCCCTCGGCCCTTCAGTTTCAAATGCCTAGTTTACAGAGTAGCTAGTTCGACATAATAGGATTCAGGGCATAGCATCTGCTGCTGTTGTATTTCCTATTGTAGGTTACTTATTGAACCTACTTGTATTTTGATTGATTTCTTTTTTCTCTTTTAGATTGCTTTGATAATATGTGGGACAAATGTTATAAAGTTTGGGAGTTATATTTGTGTATTTGAAACTTGTTGTATTTCGGATTTCAGTTGTTTATTGTGGAGTTGTTGGAATTTGGGGAGCAGGTTGGCTCCGGGAGAATAAAGTTGGTTTGTTAGAAATGCAATGTGTTTTCTATAGGTTTTGGGTAGTCCATTTTTAGGGGTGACTTTGCCGAATTTTTAGTATAGTTATTCCTAAACTGAGCCCCACAGGGCCACCTCGAATTTCAGGGTGAAATTCGGGGCAAGTCTTGTCAGAACCAAATATGCAGGACATTTGTACGTAAAGAGCCACATGTATGGTTTCAGCGTGTTGTTATTGGACATGTTGAATAGACAACGAGCCCTCGACAACAAACTGGCTGGTGAGCATAATTTGGTGAAGTGGGCGAGGCCTTCTCTTCTTAAGAAAAAAGAGCTGAAGAAGATGATGGACCCAAATCCTGGAGATCAATACTCTATAAAAGGTGCATACCAAGCAGCTAAGCTTATTTGCAAGTGCTTAGAATCCTATCTAAAGATAGGTCATCCACGAAAGAAGTTTTGGTAGCTTTAGGAGAAACCAAAAGGTACAAAACTTAATGACAGAAGACAAGAAGAAAGTTTAACACGCCAACACCATTATAACCATCACAAGTCTCCAATTCACCAAAAGAATATGAGGGACTCTTCAGATGTATTCAGAGGTGCCTTTTCTAGGCATCTTGCTGTCATTGGTTATGCGTTACAGAGTGAGGCAGAAGCTTGTAGGCCAGGCATGCTTGTGGATATTCACTAAAGTTGGAGACATGTCGAGGTGCAAAGTGATTGTGCTCAATTGGTTGCGGCTCTGAATCAACAAGGGGGAGAACTTCTCTGGGGTTAGTCGAATACTGGATGATTAATTGTAAAAATTATACGCTAGGTTTTAATTTTATTCAGGTTCGTTATATCCACCATGAAACAAATGGTGCTGCTCATAGGTTAGAGCACTTTGCCAATCATAATTATATTATTGATCTCTGTTTAGAGGAGAACCCTGATTTAATTCGAAATGTACTCGACAAGGACCAATGTCAAGTATCTAGTAGTGCTCGGGGTTTAGGTTTTATTTCATCTTTAATGCATAATTTATTAATAAACAATACCATGGGCGTGAGGATAAGTCTCCCATCTTGGCTGGGTTCCAAACCCCATTTCAAAATATAGTAGCATTTGGTAGACAAATTGTAGAAAAATCTCTAACCAATAATGTGGCTCACGCTTAGTTTATTTGACACGCTTTTCATGCTCTATCTGGTAGGACATACTTAGTGTGTTGTTATGGGGCATGCGAGACTTGTCATTAAGGCATTTGGTTAAGGCATGAAGGCAAACACATTAGCCTTTCATGAAAAAAGAACAAAAGAATTATAGTTGACCTTCTAGAATCTGCATGGACCATTAAACTTAACCATCATGTTTTTTTTTTTTTTTTTAGAATGAAAGAAAATTTTATTCCAGAATAACACGATTACATAAAACGGGAATGACCGGTGGTGGACATAAGTTCCCCACTCTCCTCCCTAAGAACAACCTCAATTAAGGGTCCGTCATCCACGATGACATCCATGAGCCAAACGGGCCCAACCCCTAACCAAACTAATCCCCCCTCAACTAGGGCTACAACATAAGACAACTTCCGAGAGTCACGATAAATCCTTGTAGCCAACATTACAAACAGCCACTTCCCCTTCATCAACACCATGTCCCAATCCAACCAGACCACTTGTAAGAGCAAATCACTACCACATTGACAATAAGAAGACACCGAGAGTAAAACATGTAGTCCCCGGAAATAATGCCATATCAACGACACTTCATCCATACTAACCCAGGAGACAAAGTACATCCTCACAGCCAACCTCAAGAGGAAAGATACTCCCTTCAACACCATGACCCAAAACCGCCAGACCATGTGCAGGAGCTTCTCCCCATTACTTTGACCATAAAAAGGTAAATTGAATTCCTGGGAATAACACGACAAACTTACCAAACCAAGACTCCAAAACCCTAGCTTGAAAGAGTAGGGACTTATTAGACTAAGCCAAAAACCTAAACCAAAAGCTGAAATAACACTAAAAAACAAAGAAATACCATTGGAATTCATAGACCTGGTGAGATGAACCACTGCCGAACTATCAAGAACACCTACTACTGGATTGGCGTCGGTATCAATGGACTCTGTAATAAAACCGAGAAGCAACATAGCTGCAACCACCCAACCCTCCACCATCGAACCACCTCCCAAAAACCACCTGCACAGCCACACCCCGCCTAACCCAACCAACATCCATCTGCACAGCCACATCCCACCTAACACATCTATAACCGCCCAGATTTGATACTAGAGATCGTCGACCCCTCCTCCATATCTCTCGTGAAGCATCCTGAGGAGCCCAGCCGCCGCCACCCAAAACAGGGGTAAGAAAACCCAACCGCATCGCGTCCTCCACCACCAACCCATTACATACATGTCCGGTAGCAACCTCCAATCATCGGCAAAGCCGTTGGCCCTCACCGGCGTTGGGGCGCCACCGGACAAGTGCCGCCAAGAAAAGACTCGCCTCCCCAAACTTCTGTTGAAAACCCTAAGAGCTCCGATATTATTGGAGCGACTTATCTAATGTGCTTCCTGCTGACGAGATTAACAGACGATCGAATCCTAACCAGCGTTAGGGTTCGCATTTGGGATCTGGGAGATTTCTTTTGGGCCCTACATTTATCTGCATGTTGGAATTACTTATTCGGTTACTTAAGTAGAAGATTGCTCTCTATTCAGCGCATTATTTTGTGTGGAGTAGGCAAGGTCGGTCACACTACCGGCGGTTCTCTTGATAGAAGGTTACCCTCTATTCGACGCATATCTTTGCGTGGAAGTATGGTTGACCATACTATTGGTCCTGTTTTACATAGCCCGGACTCTGTCCGGTGCTTCATCAAATGCTTAATTGCATCCCTCCGTACCCTTGTTAGGTTTTATTTCTGATGTTTTGTTGCATCTAGTATTTCTTTTGTTATTTTATATTTTGATGTAGTTTCTACATCTATCAGTTGTAATTTTTATTCTGTTTCTTATGAATAAAATTGAGTTGACAGTTTCTCAAAAAAATAAAAAAAAAGTTAGGTACCTCTCTGAAAAGCTCCCTAACATTTTAAGGTCCTTTTTGTTTTTATTTTTTCTTATATTTAATAAAAAATTACAATCTAGGAGCACATAGTGTCCTCATCAAAACCGGCCAATAACACTTAGGTGAAGAGTACCACACTCCATTACTCAACTTCACAACCTAAGGTTTTTTCAAGTGTTGGAATGAGCTAATCAAGCCCCATTCTCCATCAATACATTGCAAGAGGACGGCCCTAACTACATAATGTGTGACCTTGTTACAAATTCTAGGAACACAAAATTCCAACTACAAGATTGAAAAGATCTTATCAAAAATCTAATGCTTCTTCACGGCTGAGGTCCCATTTTTTTTTTTTTTTTCAACAAAAAGAACACAGGGTTTTAGAGTAGGAACAGGTTTCTGAGGAGGTTTAAAAGCAAAAAAATTTCATAACCCCCCGAACGTCTCTCTCTCTCTCTCTCTCTCGCGCACCCTTACCGCAACTCCAGACGAAGCCTTGACCGCCATGGGCGTACCGCAAGACTCCTTGGCGGACCCTCCTAAGAGCAGCAAGAACCAACGGTATGCTTTTTACTTGCTCTCTAAATTTCATTTCCTCAGTAACTAGTTCACTTCAGGGTTTGGGGTTTCAAGGTTTTGATCCCAAATTTCTATCTTTTTTTTTTCCATCACAATTAGGTTTCGTAATGGCAAGCAAGTTCATCACATGGACATTGATAAGGAACTCCTCGCCGCCCCAATCAAATCCGCCAAGGACAAATTCGCACTCATTCCCGAGTTTCTAAAGGTTCGAATCCAATACCATTTATATGTTCTTGTGCTAGTTATTGCTCTTCTTGTTGTTGTTGTTGTTTGTTGTATATAGGAAATGAAATTTTATTTGTATAGGTGAGAGGGTTGGTAAAGCAGCATTTGGACTCGTTTAATTACTTTGTCAACACTGGAATCAAGAAAATTGTGCGTGCCAATGATCGCATAGTGTCCGGCGTCGATCCAAGCATTTGGCTCAGGTTCACTACTGTTGTTACTTGTTTTACTTTATTTCTCTTTTCTCTGGTTCGCATTTGCAAGATATTGGTTCCGTTGCGATTCAGCTTGGTAACAATTACATTTGCCATTAATTTCAGTATCATTTCAGCTAGAGAATACTCAGATGAAATGCATAAATTTCAGTTTCAATTTTCATAACTTTTAACCCAGCATGGCAAGAGAAGAGTCCCTATCTGTCTAGAGTTTTCTATCCTGCATAGATGGGACTGGAACTACATTTTCTACAAGGGAACCATCCCCCGCTTTCTGATCCTTCCGAGATGTTCTATTCGGTATACTGATTTGTCGGTGCACATTCTAACTTAAGAGAAGAAAGCTCCTGATCTCCAAATAGTTTTAATTCCTATGAATAAAAAACGAATATGTGATGGAAACAAGGAATCTCTAGACATATGTCAGTGTTATGAGGCTTGATGTGAGCCATAGATATGGCATAGGAAAGTCCGACATCGGAAAAGAGACCCAACAATCTACAATATATTAGCGGGTGACTGACTATTGATAGTACCGAGGCCTTCTGGATACAAACCCAAACCAGAGGTTCGCTGGGGCTTGGGCGGTTGGTGGAAGATGGGGACAGTATGGGTGCTATACGTTGCAGCTGGTCATGAGCCATGTAGATCCTTTGCACACGAGGTATTGGCAATTGGAACATAATGATAGTTGGAAAGTCTATGAAGTCATGGGAAACATGTGCACACAGGAAAGATCCACCCCCAGAACCATATCTGTATTCCCTTCCCCAACACTAAATGAAGAGAGAGGATTAAAACCCTGAGTAGAGTCTTTCCACTTGAATTCTTGTTTATCTACAGTATCATAAGAGGAAAAAAGATTCACTGTTGTGATATAATGCACTGAATGTCAGCCAAGTTAAAATAATTGCGCTCTCTATTTACATCTACATATGTTCTTTAAATTGTTTGGATGGTTCAGGCAGTTTCATATACACTAGTCTTTTTGTGCAGGTTTAATAATATCTATATTGATAAGCCCTCACTGACAACTGATGGTGTCACTACCGAAATCGCTCCCCATACATGTCGTTTATCTGATATGACGTAAGATCAATTAACATTATGATCTCATTTTATTTTTATTGTGTTTTACTTTCTAACTATTGTGGTACAATTTGTGAGGTTGTTCTTTTGGTTTGCCTGACATTAAAAATTTAGGATTACAGGACTTGATTGCTCTTAATTTACATTCATTTTCTTTATTTTTTTTTCTCCCTTGTGTTTTGCTTGTATTGCATATACGGATATACCTATGGTGGATCAATGATCTGGAATTTTACTTGTGATAAAAAAGTATAAAAAACTTTGATGAGTAGATGTTGACGTTAGAGATTAGAATTAGTGCATTTTTGGCAGTCATGTTTGGTTTAGGCCAAGTTGTGAAATCCTTGCTGCATGTTGTGTATTTTGATCAATGATGTTGGATTTCTAAAATTTCAGATTGCAATTGTTTATATTATTTTCTCATCTAATTTAAAGGATAGGAGTTACTCTTTTTATTGAGAGAAATTGTGCTTTATTCTGAATTGTAGGTATTCTGCTCCAATAAGAGTCGATGTAGAGTACGTTGAAGGAAGTCACGATCAAAAGAGGATAGTGACCAGGGTAATTATAAGTTATTATGGGACAGATATGCTTGGCAGAGTGTATTTGGATATATTATAGAGATTTTATTTATTTATCTTTTAAATATGTAGAAAGCTGTCGAAATTGCAAGAATGCCTATTATGTTACGGAGTTGCTGCTGTACCTTATATGGAAAAACGGAATCCGAACTTGCAATTCTTGGTTTGTCCAGAAGATATTATCAAGTTTTCCCTCCTCATTTTTCACGTTCATGGTATGTTGATCTCTTCTAACATGAATGTGAATGTCTGTAGGTGAGTGCCCACTTGATCCTGGAGGGTATTTTATCATCAAAGGGAATGAGAAGGTAATATCCTGGCACTATTGCTATCAATACATATAGTTGAGAGTTCTGTAAATAACTGAGATTCATGAACTTTTTTTGTTTTCCATCTTTGATATATTTTGCCAGCATACAATGTTGAGCCATCTTACATTTTGCGTTTGCATAAGCATGTTTGCATTTGCTCTTACTTTCTAACTTTTTGCTATTTGCATATGTCTTGGCCATTAAAAACACAGAATTGTACTGCCGCTAAGATTCTTCGGCACTCATTTTTGGCTATTGATTTCTTGCGTTTGCGAGTTTCTTAGTTCCTAACATACAAAAATAATTTTTGTAATTTAATATGAAGATATACAAGCATGTTTTAGTTTTGTAGGTTCACATCAGAAAGAACATTAGGAAGAGAAAAATAGGTCAAAAGCAATTGCACTGCCAAAAAAGAAAAAAAAAAAAACAAAAACAAAAACCCTAGCCAAGACAAACTTTGATGTACAGCTGCCTTCTGATATACAAAATAGAAGAAAGACTGTAGTATTTGAGAGATGTATGAAAGCCATATGCAGTCCAACAGTGTTTCCAATGAGGTGTTTGTTAAACCTTTCAAACTTCTGCTTATGCCATAGGCAGACGAGTAACAACCTGGCGAACTGAAACATCTTGAGAGCCAGATCCACAGAAACAGAATCCCATAAAAATCACTAGAACCTCACTCTCTCCCAAAGATCCTCTGCTCTTCATATGTCCAATTTCCTTCCGTCCAGAGAACCTGAGTCAAAGCCAATACACTGAATAGTTAAAGAACTTTGGCTTTCTTCCCTTTGCCAAAACAATCCCTTTATACTTAATAGAGGAAGACTTCCTGATGAGATTACCCAAGTCACCCCTGCCTTCCTAATGAACTTCTGCCACAAAGATAAAGCAACTGAACAACACATTAAAACATGATCGATGTGTGAAAAAAATTCCCAGCAACTAGAGTTTCCAGCATTATTTTTTTCTGGCTTAACAAGTTGTCGCAGTCTATTTGCAGTCACATACAAAAACACTCCATTCATATATGACTTTAAATTTTTAGTCATTTTGGCCTAAAATGACTTAAAATTTTCTTATACTCTCCCTCTCCCCCAGAAGGTTTAAGTTATTTAGCATATAATGACATAACTCAATCCCTTCCAGGTGCTTTTGATACAAGAACAGCTTTCAAAAAACAGGATTATCATTGACATGGATAAGAAGGGAAAGTGAGTGGTTCTTTCTTGTTCAGTGTATTGCGTCACAATCTATTGATTTAACTTATATTTATGTCTGCTTTCATTTTGTTCAGCGTAAATGCTTCTGTTACAAGCAGTTCAGAGACAATTAAAAGCAAGACTGTAATTCAGATGGAAAAACAGAAGATCTATTTGGATCTTAATCAATTTTCCAAAAAGGTCTTCATGTCACACATTTTATTTCAAAGGATTAAAATTTTACTCCTTTATCCTGGAACTGTTACATCTCACTTTAGTTTATATACCTTTTTCAAATTTTTTGTAGATTCCAATTATGGTGGTCATGAAGGCTATGGGAATGACTAGTGATCAAGAAGTTGTACAGATGGTTGGAAGAGATCCTCGATATGGTGCCCTGCTCATGCCATCTATTGAGGTAAATACTGATACTGTCAAGAATTTTAAGTTTTTTTTTTTTTTATTCTTCTGACTAAAAATAGTATTTCTTCTCAATAAGAGAGCGGAACACACAGCTGCCCTCCAATCAAAATAACTATTAGAAACCACAAAAATGTTTTTCTGCTCTAACCAAAGGCCAAAAAGCTGCGGCAAAATCTGCTCAAATTTTAATCTTCAACGTCATTATTTCTTAGACCACAGACTAGCATTATACGCCCCTTTAATTACTTATCTGGCAACCATTGCTGTTTTATTTTTACCCTCTGAGGATATTGCTTTAATTTTAGGAATGCGCAAAGGAAGGTATATATACAAAAGAGCAAGCACTGCTGTATCTCGAATCAAAGGTGGGGTATCCTTGATTTTTTATTTTATTTTTTATAATTCTTTTAATTATGAATCTTGAAGGAGATTCCAGATATTGAGTGCTTAGTGTTAAAAATATTCTTCTAAATTGTGGCCTTGCAATTAACCTGGGTGTCACTTATATTAATCAACATTACTTAGACTATAGTTTCAGGAAAAAAAAAAAAAAGACGGGCGGATATTTTAAGTATTGTTGCTGAAAGAAATAGGCGAACTCAAATGTAAGGATATGTCAACCAATATATCATAAATGAAAAATTATCTGCCAATACGTTTTAAGTGATAATTTGTTCATGATCTTAGTGACACATTCAACATTGGCGTACATACTATAAATGACAAGTCCATCTACATTCAAAGAGTTCCTATGTTATTGAAAACTGAAAAGTCAATGCTCATCCTTCTACTAACATATTATATTGTAGTCATATGACACAAGGCAGGTGTAGGTCTTTTGGGAATGAATTTAGGGCACGTTTACTTACTTGGAATGGAATGGAATGATTATGGAGTAAAAACACCCTTGTGTTTACTAACACATAAAGGAATCGGAATGATTCCAGGTAAAAGAATTCCTGTGTTTACTAACACATGAAAGAATCGGAATTGGTGTAGGTCCCACCTATTTATCAGGAATCGATTCCTGAATACTCAGGAATTCGATTACGAAGGGGGGAGATGAGTTTAGGAATCATTCCTCCGGAATCAATACCGATTCCTTTCTTCTCCCATTCCACTTGTCTCCGATTCATGATTATTTTCCATTTCAAGTAAGTAAACGTGCCATTAATCGAAAAACGATAAACAAGAACTGCCGGGAGTTATTTGACATAAAGTATTCCTGTAGCATCAAAAACCATTTAGAATGTTGATCATGTCTACATTTTAGGGAGTGAGTGTAGATCATGTCTTTGTGAAGTTTCTTCTCATTTGTGGAAGAGGATAGCTGCTGGGTTGAGTTGGAAGATCCCAGCAAAGAGTATTGCTCTATTTTGCAAGGAGTACTGGTTTAGGGAAAGGTGAGAAGGGCTAAATTTCTTTGAGGTTTCAGCATGCTAGTTGTCATTTGGGTGATTTGGATGGAAAGAAATGGAAGAAGTTTTGAACATTTCAGAGGCGAAGGTCTGGAGGAGCCTTGGATTAGAGTGGATCAATTGCTGTAATTACAGTACACTTCCCACTATAAAATGGGAATCAATTGCTTATTTAAGTTACTTGTTTTTTGTTTTTGCAGGTGAAGAGGTCCATGTTTGATCGTCCTTCATCTGATAATGTACTCCCTCCCTATGTTTCTGATATGTATAAATGTTCCTTTCTTTTCTTTTCTTGAAAACATGTCAACAAGGAAAAATACTATTTCTTTAGTTTCTTAATTGGAACATCCTTTCATATTCTTATAGGACTGTAAAGTAACGGCAGTTCTTCGAGATATATTTATTGCTAATGTTCCGGTAAGCTCTCTCTGTCTCTCTGTCTCTCTGTCTCTGTCTCTCTCTCTCAATTAAGATACTTTTATCATGCATCTGGTGTTCTCTTAATTTTAGATTCTTTTTGTCTCCTTAGGTATGCCGGTCCAATTTTCGTCCAAAATGCATATATGTTGCTGTCATGTTGAGGCGCATAATGGATGCAATTTTAAACAAGGATGCGATGGATGACAAGGTTGTTATTGCATTCCAAATCATCTTCTGTTCCTTTTCATAAGTAAACTAATTTGGTCATTATATATTGCCAACTTATAAAGCAGGAAATTCATCTCCTTGCGTAAGTTCAAGTCATCCAGGCTAGCAAGAGGGTCTTTTTTTTTTTTTTTCATGAAAGTTATGCAGAAAATCCTTCTATGTTAGTGGATAATCTGTTTGGTTCTAAACCAGTGCTAGGAAAAGTGTTATCCAGAATGTTTCATCTTAATAAATGTGACTTCTTTGTGATTAAAGAAAAATGAAGCCCTATTTTTGCCTCTCTCCTAATAGATGCATATTGTCTTAAGGGGGAGGTGCGATGATCACATGCTTCTATGTTTTTTTTGTTTTTTTTTTTGTTTTTTGTTTTTGTTTTTTTTTCTTACTAACAACTTGGGGGATATATTATTTTTGGAGGTTGGTGTTTTGAGGACTGCTTTTCCTTCCTTATATCATCATTGGGTGTTGTGGAAAGGGAATTAAGCTAGAATCATATGGGGTTGTTAAACACTTGCAGTTTCTGAGTTCTGGTTAGCGGACAGCTCCTTGGGCAAATTAGAGAATCCTCGATGATTTTCAGGGGAATGGAGTGAAGGAGCTTTGGGAAAGTTAGATTTTGGACATCTCCTTGGCTCTTGGTTGCTGCAGAATTTATGGATCTACTATTTCTCCTATTTTATCTACTTTGGAGGGCAGTTGTCCAAGTCTGTCCTCCATATTGTATAATGGGAAGACAGTAGTTAGCTAGTGTTTCTCCTGTTCATAGTTTTGTTATGACAGAAACAAAATTTCTGTTTTTTTATAGATTAGGTGTTTTTACTTGTGTGGATTTATTCACAGTTTGTAGTCTCTGAGGTGAGTTTAGTGAAGTCTTTTTCTTTCCATAACCAAAAAAAAAAAAAAGAAAAAAAAAAAAAAGCATATATATGGTCACCTGGTCTTGTGCCAACCCTTTGTGTGTGTATAATTTATATAAGTTTTTTCCTTTTATTTTTGAAAGATAGAATTTTGATTTGTTTACCTCATAAGAAAAAGTAATGTGAGTTCTCTATTCCCTACCATGTACTTCGAAACACCAAGGCATCCTTGAGGGGTGATAAAACTACTTCTGTTTCTATCATACATGTCTTATTAGACATGGGAGATCAACTCTACTAAAACTTAATTATGTGGTGTGTCTGTTGATTGTGATGCTTAACTGTGCTTGGAGGGCAGGTTTGTGTGTGGTATTTTGAGATTCTGGAAAGTGATTTTCTCACCTTTGATTATAGGATTATGTTGGGAACAAGCGGCTTGAGCTATCTGGGCAATCTATTTCTCTTCTGTTTGAGGTATTTTATGCTCTTGTTTTAGAAATGCCTTTTAGTTTCTTACACCATGGGGTTATCCTCTCATTGTTATTGGCTTTTAAAATAGCTAATTCTTTTTGTTCTTCCTCCATTTATTATTTTCTTAGGATCTGTTCAAGACAATGATCTCTGAAGTTAGGAAGACTGTAGACAATATATTAACAAAGCCTAGCAGGTCTAGTCGTTTTGACTTGGCTCAGGTATCTTCTAAAATTACTATTATAGTCGGGAAATTTTCCAGATGTGTTTTCTTTTGTTCATCTGTATAATATCTATTGTTAATTAGGTATCATGGTGTTTCATTGTGAAGTAGATAAAACTTTCCTGAATAAGTGGAAGAAATTTGAGTTAAAGTACTTTATCAATAAGGGGAAGGAGGTGGAGCAGTTATGGTTATCATTCAAGATGCCATACAAAATACAAAACCAGAGTTTCATACTATACCACACATGAAAATTTATGTAACAAAAACGTTAAAATTATGGAGCAGAAGCAAACGGCCTCAATTTATTTCTGCAAATGAAAATAGAGCAGTGGTTCCTTTGCTGATGTAGAAGAAGAGTTCAAGGTTTTAAGATGCAGGAAAATGTCAAAAATACCCTCCAGATGTATCTAATTTGCTCAGATCAAACTTTTTCTACTTCAGGAACCAGTATAAAGAAAGTGATTACTCTGAAGCTTCATCAATCTTTCTATTAATTAGTAATTACAATCTTTCTATATAATCTTTAAAATATACTTTTCTATTATGATCTTATGACTTCATATTGTATCCAAATTGTCAACAGCTAAGAAAAGTCAAAGGACTCATTATTAACGTATCGGACACATCTGTATACGATACAGCAACACTTTTTTTTTTTTTGGCATAATAATGCATCACAGTATTTGCTTTACCCATCAAAATTTGTTATCAGAAACTCTTAAGATTATCGAACTTCTCTGGCATCTGCTGCTCCATCAAAAGTTTGTACCCAACTCTTAAAATCTGCATCCAAATAATTGAACTGACTCCTGGGAACCACTCGTATCTTGCAATGATTGTGTGGTTTGATTCTTGGTCTGGGTCAGGGGGTGGCGGATTAAAAGGGTTTGACGATGGTGGTTGTTAGATGCGATGGTGACTGTGGTAGTTTTGGAGTTGTATACTATTGGGCTACCTTTGAAAATTCTAATGCTGAATTCTAGTAGGCGAGATTGAAGAATATGGTATTTGGAGTCTTCCAGAGCTTTCTTGCAAGTCATGAAAATAAAAAATAAAAAATAAAAAATAGAAAATAGAAAATAAAAAATAAAAAATAAAAAAACAACAAATGAATAATCTCTCTCTGGCCCTTTGTTCAATTTGGTAGCAAATGTACCTACCAAGGTATGGATCTATAGCTTAGGGAAGGATGGACACTGGTGACTTGACTTTAGAGGAGACAGCCTTCTAGGTGCCTCTCTTCCTGATGGTGCATTGTGTGTAACCCTTTGGATCACCTGCTGCTCCACTGTCATCCTTATGAAGAAGAATGTTTATGGGATGCAAGTGTTTCAGGATATCCACAATCTTTTGTTGTGTTATTGAGAGAAAGTTACAAGGTCTTCTTTGGTAGGAAAAAGAGGGGTTTGGTCCTAGGGAGATGTGGTGCGTGTCAATCTTCTGCGTAGTGTTGATGGAGAAGAATATGATGATTTTTGCACCTCCCTTTGGCATCAGTATCTTCGGAGTTTAGGGACTATTCTTTTCATGCAATCCTCTTATGGTTGGATTGCTGTGGTGTTTTAATTTCTATATTTTTTTTTAGGTACCTCATACATGTAGAATAGTCTAGTTTTTAGCGGGGACTTATCTCTCTTAAAAAAAAAAAAATGCTTGTCAGTCTTCAAACCATAAATTACGATCTCTAACCTGTGACATGCTACTGATCCTTTCCGTCTAGGAGCTGCTGGACTCTTATCTGCTCCTTGGTTTGGTTGCAGTTTATGTATTTCCAGATGCAAATCTATGCGATCCAGCTCTTGGCTTCTGTTCCAATCTTTATCAGACAACTACTTTCCTCATAGTTGACCTTGTCAATTTCTGTTGTGCATAGGGTTCTTATGTAGTAGAATCAACTTGGGAAACCTGTATACAATAGGAGACTTACAAGTAATAGTAAACGTATATAAAATAAGAAATCAATACAATTGATTTACGCTGTCTGACTTAATGAAACAGTACTTTTCAAAATCTCATTTTGTTTTTTTTGTGCTGCAGTACATACGCAAAGATAGTATTTCACATGGCCTTGAAAGAACCCTTTCTACTGGAAACTTTGATCTCAAACGGTTCAGGATGCACAGGACAGGCATGACACAGGTTTGCTCTCCATATTCTCTCTGCCTCTCTAAGTCGAATATCTGTGGATATACATATATTATAATAGTTTGTAATAGGACTTTAGGTTTTGCCTCAGATGCCCTTCTTGTCCATCTTCTCTTGTGCTCCTTTTCTCTCTAAAAAATGTTTGTTTCTTTTAACAAAAATATACCCAATTGTTACTATATGCTCTGCCTTCAATCTATGGTTGAAGGGCTCTCTCAATTTAAGCGGACTGATTGAAGATCCTCTCGTGACAGGTGCTAGCTAGGTTATCTTTCATTGGGTCTCTAGGCCAAATGACCAGAACAAAACCGCAGTTTGAGAAGTCACGAAAAGTGAGTGGACCTAGAGCCTTGCAACCTAGCCAGGTAAGGGCGATGTCTGTGCACTTCTTTGAAATGTTTGTTAGCTTTACATGATGGCTATCTATATATATCTTTATACTCATATTGTTTGGCTTATGCTACGTGACTATTGATGAAGTGGGGCATGCTTTGCCCTTGTGACACTCCAGAAGGTGAAGCATGTGGACTGGTAAAAAATTTGGCCCTGATGGCCCATGTAACAACCGATGAAGAGGAGGGCCCTCTAATATCTCTGGTATGCTCCTCATCACAAAAGGCAATGTATCTATGAATTTATACTATTGTGTTTACTTATTATGCAATATCATATAATGAGGAGGTTGATGATGGCATATTCAGTAAGTTCATTAGCTTGAGAATTTGTATGTGTATATGTTATGGTGGATAAAATGGAATCTTCTATATCTGATACTTGTGTGTACTCTATTAATTTTAGCTAATTCATGGAAATATTCACACACCGATATAAAGCGCATGTCATTTTTGGGGTTTGCATATTGTAAGAGTTTTCTCTTTTCATTAATTTAATTTGTTTTATACTTTTCTCTCTTAATCTGTTTCCTGTCTTATATAAATTGTTCTGGAGAAACTTTGTCTTGGAGCAAACATTTCATTGGTGTGCATGCAAACAAAATTGTGTTGCCTTACGTACAACCTCTTTAACTCTGTTTATTGGCTGGAAATATGTTTTCTAAAGTTTCCTTTGTTCGAAGTTGCTATTGTTTTCTTCAATAGTTCCTGTGACATATAATATATATATATATATATATATATATATATATATATATCTATGGTACCCACCAATAGGACCGAGGCCTTTTGAGATAAAATCCCATTGTTAAGGATGATATAGGCCAATTAGTTATGGTTTTGGTCAAAACGTTGATTGTTTGTGCTTGTTTGTATGGAAATCATTGAAGCTTATGGTGGTGCGCAGATGAATGATCCGTGGGACAGAGTCCATTTCTGGGCATCTTTATGGGCCTCTATATTCGGGGAATTCAAAGATTATACTTTCTCGTCAATTTTTCCAGATTGACAAGCTGTTGTGGTCTAGGATTTTTAGCCTTCACTGTTAGTCTATTGCTCTAGCTGTCTACCTTAGTGTTTTTTGTGGACTTTTTGAAGTCAGAAAATGAGATCAGAGACACGCTTTGATCCACTTGCTGTTGACACTATTAGATCTGAGGTAAAGAGATGACCTTTCAATCCCTACTTTTGGACAAGTTATAAGTGGACACGTAGTAGTTTTATTGATAGCAGAAAACCACACCGTCTTCTTTGGATGAACTATGAATTCAAAACCACATTAATTTGATGAGGAAAGTTCACTCTTTTCTTACTAAAGTCTCTTTTCTTATTTTTTCCTCACTAAGCATTAGTCATAGCACTGAGAAGGAGGTTGTCAGCATCCTTGTAACCTGACCTCATAGCAATATCATAGGTGGAGACCAGAGAGTGGTGTCGTTGATCCTCAAGGCCTGGCATAGTTGCTCGCCTTTAAATGATCAATCTGAATACAGATTTGAACTAGGAAGGATCCATATTTAGCTTGATATTCATATTTCCTGGTATCTTTGTCATCAGTTTTTTATGTATGAAGAGGCCATCAGTTGCAAAATTTTGGACAAAATTCAATTGGTTTCTATAGTTAAACACTTAAACAATACATCCAGTAATCTAAATGTTAATTTAGTTTATTGGTCAAATGCTTTATTGAGAATTGATCTGTTTAGCAAAAAGCCTAATGCTTTCAGCAAGAGTAAAAAGAGCAAGACCTTTTGGGATGTGGGGTGTTGGCTGTAATCTGGGTGGTTTGGATGGAAAGAAATAAAAGAACGTTTGAAGACTACGGTGGCGCGGAGTTGGATGTGTTGTGGGAGAGTTAAATTCTACGCATCTCTTTGGGTCTCTATATCTGGGGAGTTTAAAGATTACTCTCTTTCATCTATTATTCTAGATGAGCAGGCTGTTGTAGTTTAGGACTCCATATAGTATGTTATACTGTCAGTTGAGCACCTTTTTTTGTTGCTTAATGTGTCTCTTTCTTTTGCATACTTCTTGTTCACTTCTTTTTATTTTTCTTTTTGTTAGTCAATAAAAAGATGTTTCCTTTCAAAAATTTAGTTTATCTTGTTCTATTTGGCATGTCATCATATAGTCGAGTTGATCCATAGAGTTGTACTGATGCATGCAATTGGGATGGAGGTTTTTCAATTTATATAATTATTTTTTTAATCAAAAAATCTGTTTTCTGATTGGAGAACTAATGAAATATTAAGGAAATAAAACACGCATAACAATTTTAGGAATGCCAAAGAAGTCATAATTTATTTAGGTACAATAGTTTGTTTAGAGGGTTAAAGTCATAATTTGACACAATCACCTACAGTGAAATAACACTTTTAATCCTAAATTTAATGGACTTTTAACAGAAGTTAGATAGAGGTATGTGCGATCTTATTTTTTAAGTATAGTTTCTAAACTGGTCAGTTTTGAAGTTCATGTACCAATTTATTCAGATACGGCTTATGATAAAAAAAAGCCCCCTAGAAATAATGTATAGGACTTCCAGAGAGTTTTCTTTTTTCCCTTAAAACTCTTTCTTCTATTTTTCTTTTCCTAATATCTAGCTACGGAAGTTAAAAATCTGAACGTACATCATGCAGGGATATTTAGCTACAGAAGTTCTCAATAAAACTCTTTCTTCAATTTCTTACTTCTTAATATCTAGTAATGGAAGTTCAAAAACTGAATGTACATCATGCATGGATATCTTTTTATCAGCAATATTTTATTCTTCTCTTTTCCCCATTTATAGTCTTATATTTTGTGTTATTTAATTTCTGTTGCAATAGTGCAAATGCTTGGGTGTGGAAGATTTGGAAACACTATCGGCAGAGGAGCTTCACTCACCCAATTCTTTTCTGGTTTTATTCAATGGAGACATCCTCGGAAAGCACAGGAAGCCACAGGTAATAACGTTGTTGGATATAAATAGATCCCTATACAAAAATAGTTCCTTCACAACTGTTCAATTTCCCAATAAATCAAAAGGACCTGCTGTGATGGGATGTCCTTCAACAGAAGGTTGTGGAATACTCCCCAACTGAACAAAAGCTGAGCTAAATGGTTTCTGTTCGTGTCTTGGTGCTACATGGTGTGTACTTAATTTAGTCAATGTTTTGCTTTAATTTCAGCGTTTTGCCACTGCAATGAGAAAGTTGCGTAGAGCTGGGAAGATTGGAGAATTTGTTAGCGTCTTTGTCAATGAGAAGCAGGTAAATTCTTATGTTACTGCCAAGTTTCTGCGGTTTTCCCCTCTCCTAATTCGGTTTTCTGCTCTAGATTAGTACATGTAACTAGTCAGCTAAAAGATATTTTGTTTGGACAATGGTGTCTTCAATCAACTTTAGTGAGCCTTTGGATGGTTATACACTTATACTATGTTAATTATGTCACATGCAAAACTCATAACAATCAAGCAATTATGTTATCCTAGTTTTTTTTTTTTTTTTTTTTTTTTTTTTTTTTTTTTTTTGTGAGAAACACAAACTCTTAGTGACAACAATTGAATCTTATGGTGTTCTCATATAGTCGATTTGGTGGTTAAATAGTCAGCAAAAAGTGTAACATTAAATAGAAAAAAGCATCAAGAATGACTGAATGAGGAATAATTATAAAAGTCTCCATTCTCTCTATCTCCCTCTCTCTCTCTCTGTATATATTATCTCTAAAGTATTCAACAAGAGAATGATACAATAAAACAATATGGACAGAGGTTTGGATAACTGAGGCACATTTTGCTCAGTTGTGAGGTACTCACCACTAAGTGGCTCATTTGGTACATCACCATTGCCGCGTTTTCCAAATTTGCGGTGTTCCAAAAAAATTGGCACTAGTATTTATAACCGTATACTCCTACAAGTGGGCCTGAATGTCAGTGTCTTACCGCAAAATACTTCATTGAAGGTTGATGAGAGGATCTTACAATATGCTTATAATATTATTATTATTGGTTCTTTTTTTTTTTTTGGGGGAATAATCTGTATTTATTAAAACTTTCTGCACTGTTAATGCATATATCTAATGTATTGTATGATTTAAAAAAAAAATTATTGGTTATTGATTGTTTATTATTTTAGTTATTTTTATCTATAGCTATCATGATACAGAGTAAATTGTTTTAACTGTTTGTCATTGTTGTCTTTCTACAGAAACATAAAACTACCCTTCACTGGAAATGCATATATGTATCGTATTGTAATAGATTTCATAGAAAATTTTGGTTTTGTTTGATCTATTTGTATCATGATAGAGAGTAAAATGTTTTAAATGTTAGTTTGCATTTTTGTCTGCTCTATGTTTCCGCTGTTTTTTTTTTCCCTTGAACCTGCTATTGTATACCTGACCTTTTGGGGAATTATCTCAGCATTGTGTTTACATTGCTTCTGATGGCGGTCGAGTTTGTCGGCCACTAGTTATCGCTGACAGGGGCATTTCAAGAGTCAAAGAATATCACATGCAGGAGCTGAATGTAAGTACACAGTTTGTCTACTTTCCTGTAGAAACAAATGCCACTAGAGCTGATCTTTTCTTTATTTTCTTTTAAAGGCTGGAGTCCGTACTTTTAATGACTTTTTAAGTGATGGGTTGATCGAGTATCTTGATGTTAACGAGCAGAATAATGCTTTGGTTAGTTCCTGCCCTATAACTTTGGGAAGTTTTGATATTGGAATGGAGTACATCATAGATGAATACTCAAATGTTCTGATTATCATTTTATAGATTGCTCTATACGAAGATGAGGCAACAACAGAAACTACTCATATAGAAATAGAGCCTTTCACCATCTTAGGTGTTATTGCTGGGCTAATTCCGTATCCTCACCACAATCAGTCGCCTAGAAATACTTACCAGGTTTCTTGTCTTTCTCTAAGATACTCTTGCTGTTTGGTTTACTCAAATATCGAGTTACATCATCTCAATTGACTGATTTGTTTATAATAGTGTGCAATGGGGAAGCAAGCAATGGGGAATATCGCATATAACCAGGCAAGTGTTTTACTTGATAGTGATCCACATCTTACCCCTTCCCCCTTTCTCTTAAAGCTCTTTTAGAAAGAGCACTTTTTGGTGTCATTCTATCTTGACTGGACTTCGGCTACACTGGTTGTGCTTGTGTTTGGGTTTTTTTGGTTTTTTTTTCTCTTCTGAAGTGGGAAAAAAAACCCAATAAAAACAGCACAATAACTAGAGTTTTGTAGAATTCAAGGGGGATGAGATGGATCTCTTCTGGGCACATCATGGGTTTCAGTTTACTTGGTTGTTAGGAATATTTTAGTTTTATGTTTATAATTCTCTCCGATTGGAGTACAGGAGTCATTTAGTTTTGTTGTATTTGTGCTTGCTGTTTTTGTCTGTTATGGTTGGTGTTTTAGCTAATGTATTCAGTGTGTTATTTTTCTCTGTACTTGTTTATCTTTTGTCAACGATATTCTGTTTCTCATAAGATCATCTTTTGTCAATGATATTCTGTTTCTCCTAAAATATACTTACTGTGAATATTTTTCTATGTTGCCACTCAATATCTGGTGATAGAACTCATGTTAAGCTATCTTTCGTGCATGCTAATGGTACAACCATAATCTTCCTATTTGTTCTGTAGCTTCGTCGGATAGACTTGCTTTACCTTCTGGTGTATCCCCAACGACCATTATTGACAACAAAGACCATTGAGCTGGTTGGTATGCTCTTTTTATTTTTATTTTTTGGATGTGGGTGCTCCTCTAGGCTGTAAATTAATCACATTACTTTCAGGTGGGCTTTGATAAACTCGGAGCTGGGCAGAATGCAACTGTTGCTGTGATGAGTTATAGTGGCTATGACATAGAGGATGCAATCGTCATGAACAAGGCATCTCTGGATCGTGGTTTTGGTCGTTGTATTCTTATGAAAAAGTATGGAACTTCATTGTCGTTAGTGATCTTTTTTCATGTCTTACCGCACATATCAATATCACAACTTTGCTCTACCCTATTGGTTGCTTAACTGTTACATATTTGGTTTAGGGAACTTCATTGTCGATGGTGATCTTATTTAGCGTCTTACTGCATACATCAACATCACAACTTTGTACCCTATTGGTTGCTTAACTGTTACATATTTATGTGCTAACTGAAGATGTTTTCTGACCAGGTTTGTTGTCGCCAATCAAAATTATAACAATAACACACAAGACAGAATAATCAGGCCAAGTAAAGATGAAGTTGATTCTGGAAA
Source organism: Rosa chinensis (assembly GCF_002994745.2). Classification (NCBI taxonomy): domain Eukaryota; kingdom Viridiplantae; phylum Streptophyta; class Magnoliopsida; order Rosales; family Rosaceae; genus Rosa; species Rosa chinensis. Next base: position 16,511,846 of record NC_037088.1, on the reverse strand, counting down.
GATGCAGGTAATCCAAGTCATCTTTCTTCCCTTTTCTTGGACACTGCACCAAGGGGCGGTTTCCAATTATCATTTCTTAGTAATGCATTTCAAGTGCACATTGTGCAGCTCTTTCTTCTTCCTGGCCTAATTTGTGAAAGAAAAATTTTCATTTAGGCCTTGCATCTCTACCCTTCCAAATACCCATTTAAATAGATTGTGTAAAGCACATGCTATTGTTGGATGGAATAATAGACGGAGTTAGTCATAGTTCCTATATTGCGTCAGTTTTTCTAATTCAAGTGGTAAATTGCAAAAGGATAAGTGATGCAGATTAATGATGCATGGAAGATGGCTTTTGGTTTTAATTAGGTGGTTGATAATCATTAATTTAAAGTTAGTGGGTGTTGTTGTCACTCATTAATTTATTGGTTAGGGTGAGTTCGATCATTAATTGAGTTCTAGTAACTGCAGTCATTAAGTTGTTGGCAGTCACTAGTGACTAGCTACGCTGGTGTTGTAAAATGTGAAATATTCCTATGAATTGCAATCAATGTTTCAGGAGTTTTGAACTTTTTTCTCTTCAGTGTTGTGCACTCCTGTATTTTAGGATTTTTTTTCCAGATTATTCCTAGAATTTAGGCTTGGACGGTTCTTGGAGTTAATTCAATTTCAGTTCCTAATGTTTTAGGGCTGTCTTGATTTTTGTTTGCATGAGTAAGTTCAGGTGGTATTGTTATATTCCCCTCGTAAACTTCAGGTTTTTATATTTTGCCTTGCCACCTTTTGTAGGTTCTCGATGATGATGGTATTGCTGCACCTGGGGAAATTATTAGATCAAATGACATCTATGTAAAGAAGCAGGTCCCTATTGTCACAAGGGGGGCTATTAGATCGGGATTAAAGGATAGGTTTGCTATTTGGTTTATGATCTGCATATTCCAACTAGGCCTCTGTTGGCTTAATATAATAACACTCATTTCCATATGCAGTGAGTATCGGTCTGCCTTTCAAAAATATAAAGGACCTGATGGGGAGTCTTGTGTGGTGGATAAAGTAGCTCTCTTTTCTGATACACATAATAATTTATGTGTTAAAGTATTGATTCGCCATACTCGTAGACCAGAGGTAAGAGAATCATTGTCATTTTGTACGTATGTGGTTAATTTTAAGGATATTCTGAAATATTATTGCATTATGTAGGTTGGTGACAAGTTTAGTAGCAGACATGGGCAGAAAGGTGTTTGTGGTACAATTGTCCAGCAGGAAGATTTCCCATTTTCTGAACGTGGCATTTGCCCTGATTTAATCATGAACCCTCATGGATTTCCAAGGTTATTCTTTCTTCTATTTTAAGTACGTATGGTAAATCTCATTGTTTAATCCATCTGGTGCGAATTACCAAGTGAAGAGAATGAAATTGAAAATTGTACTCTTCTTTAGATTGGTAAACTGATTACTGTATCCAATTATGAAGTGAAAGGGGAGTAAGGGGATCCACTGTCCCTTTATTTATCGACTCCCATTGCTGATGGATTCAGCAGGATGCTGGTATACCATCTTGGAGTGCTTTTACATTGCAGTGGCCAAGGGGGATAGAATAAGATTCTGGTAGGATATATGCTGGGGAACAGCTGAGTTTTATTTCCTTGATCTTTAAGTTATCCAGTAGCAATAACTCAACAATACTTCGGAGTGTTTGTTTTCTAGGATCTTTTCCTCTGTAGTTGGGATTTGGGTTTCAGAGGGTTATAATTGATGGAACAGCAGGGGAGCTCTCTTTCCTGTTACTGCTGTTGCGAGGTGATCGCTTTTTCTCTTCTAAAAATCACTCTCGAAGGGGTGGAGATTGAATTCTTATGGAAATTTTCTTGTAACTGTTTACTACGTTGTTGGATGATTTTTCTGATTCTCCAGTTTTTGATCCTTTTGATCAGATCTGGAAATCGAATGTTCCTTCAAAGGTTAAGATTCTTGCTGGACAAAGCACATGGTGAGGTAAAATATACATACAATATGGTTCAACGGGGAAGACCAGGCACTTTTCTATCTCCTAGATGGTGCAGTATGTGTAAAATGCATTGGATCACGTTTTTCTCCACTGTCCAAGTGTTCTTAGCATCTGGTTTAAATAATGTGGGAAGGTGAATGTTAACTGGGTCTAGGCGGTGTTGTTCTCTCATGTGAACAGCATAGGACTTTAGGGGGTTCGAAGAAGGCCAATATAGAGTCATCGCACGGGCTTTTGAAAACACTGCCAACATGGGTATTCTCTGTGCTTGATGTTGTTTGGTTCATTTGGCTGTGGAAACAAATCAGAGAATGTTTGAAGACAAGGTTGGGGCTGTTACATTTTATGACAGAGTTGACCTTTTGAGTTCACGTTTGGCTTCAGTCACTTCTGCGTTCAAGGGTTTCACTTTTATGGCCATTCTTATAGACTGGAATGCTGCACAGTGCAGCACACTAATATGTCTAGGATTTAATCTTTGTTTTGTTGTTTGAAGCTTTTAGTTTCTCCAAGGTTTCTTTTTGTGGGGATTCCAAGGTTGTGTAGACATTTGGCAGAGCCATACTTCCGTGGTTGATTTACAGAAACTTGATAATCTATTCAACCTTGGAAAAATACCTTTCTAAGGATACATTCCCAACCAAAAACTCTATGCCAACCTGCAGAAAAGTTCCTTTCATGGGTATCAGTGGAATATCATCCACTGCAGTGTATTATCTCCTCTATTAGTAATTGATTTAAAAAATAAAAGAATAAAAAAAGAAGCAGAAAAAGATGGATTGTGGTTCCAGTAAAAAGGTGAGATAAAGAATAAAAGAATACGAGTATATAGAAGGTCGGAATAAAATGCAACCCAGGTTATTGAACCCAAATCATTATATAGGTCACAAGTCTCGGGAACGCTTGGTTCAGTTGATGGATTGTATTGCATTTCAGCACACCTAAAATAATGTAAGGGAAGACTTTGGAATTTTTTTCTTAGATTCATTTATAGAAGTCACTGAAGTATTTCTAATTTAAAATGCTACTTCCCTTATCTCTCATATTAGGTGATTGAACTTCCAGGTGTTCCAAAATGCGATTTTGAATGATGCATTGTTAACATCACTGAAATCTTCATATGTACGTGTGATTAACTAGTATATTTTTCTTTTTTTTCTGGTTATCTGGTCTTATTATCAGCCGAATGACTGTTGGCAAGATGATTGAGCTTCTTGGGGGTAAAGCAGGAGTTTCATGTGGTAAGTTTCATTATGGTAGTGCCTTTGGTGAACCAAGTGGTCATGCAGACAAGGTTGAGGCTATAAGGTACTTAAAGAATCTGTGGTTTGACTTTTTCTTCCATAATTTCTTTTCAAATAACTTTTCTTTAAAATCATTCATTGCTTTTGTGATAGTGAAACACTTGTGAGGATGGGATTTAGCTATGATGGCAAAGACTTCTTATGCTCAGGTTTCTCGCTTTTAAAGTTCACTTAATGGTGATATAAAAATGTTTTAAAATATTTCTCTTTTCAAATGATTTGTAGTCCATTCCCACTAATGTTCTGAGCGATTGAAAGTGATGCCTTGTGTTCCTGCATCCAGCTGGATGATTAAGATAGTGCATCTTTTTATAGGGAATATTTGGAATTGTATTTTCAATATTGGGCATGAACAGCTATCTCATAATTGCATATTGATGCTTTTTTCAACAGTTACACACACGTACGCACGCGCGCGCACACGCTCTCTCTCTCATCATTTATTTGGCCAAGTATTAAATCTAGTGCTTCAAATCTTAAAACAATATTGTGGTCCATATTATCTTTTATTTCTATTTAAGAGGCAACCCTGAGCAGGATTCTCCCTATTTGCATATGTACTATTATCAATGAAACTATCCTGATGTATGTTTTTACCATCCAGGAATCACTGGTTGCCCATTGCAAGCATATATTTTCATGGGACCAATTTACTACCAGAAGTTAAAACACATGGTGAGATTTAAATATTTAGTCTCTGTTTCTTTCATGTCACTTGATTGTAAAAATCTGGGTTTGGCGGATTTATGTCACTTGTTTTTTTCATAATTTTCATGTTTTTTTATTTTTTATTTATTTTTTCATGTCTACTTGCATATACACACACACACACACACTCTCTCTCTCTCTCTCTCACATTCGTTTCTGTGACTTAGTATCTGCTTATGTATTATTACTTCTGTTCAGTAAAAACAAAGGGTAATTATAAAAAAAAGTTTATGGACGCATCTAGTAATGTTCGTCTTGGTAATGAAAAGGAAAGATTTAATTTGTGCTTTATAATACTGCTTAATGTTGTTACTAAATTTTTGTTATCTGATTCCTATTTTCCTTGACCATGTCCTTCTTTATTGTGTATGAAATTGTTCAGGTCCTTGATAAAATGCATGCACGTGGTAGTGGTCCCAGAGTCAGTCTAACTAGACAGCCTACTGAGGGAAAAGCTCGTAATGGAGGTTGTAATTTTATCTTTATTATGTTTAGTCAATATCATGTTAAGCAGTTCTATTTGTTATAATGTTTTCATCTACCAGGACTACGAGTAGGAGAAATGGAGCGTGATTGTCTGATTGCTTATGGTGCCAGTATGTTGCTGTATGAGCGCCTAATGATCTCTAGTGATCCTTTCGAAGTTCAGGTATTGCCAGTGTTTGTGATTTCTTGTCAAATATTCTAGATATTTTTATGACATTTAGAAGCCATTTTATGATTGCCATACTTTTTTATCTCATGTATTGAGCCCATGTACTATTTTAATACTGTTCAGCCACTAGTGGAGATTTAGGATTCGTACAGTTTGAAAAAGAGTCAAATACTTTTGTTGCCGACCAGAGTACTTGTAATTGATACCACATACTAAAATTATTAGGTTATTAAGAACATCCAACCCTAAGTCTGGCGTTCAAACTCCTCATGGTTTCTATGTAGCTTTTTGGTACAGTTTAATAACTCCTAAAGGTATTAGGGTTTGGCAGGTGTCCCCCGTTTCAAACCCAGTTCTGGAAAGCAAGTTTGGGGGATTTCTGTGTATCAAAAAAAGGAAAGATCAAATAACATGGTGACTATAGTCCACACTTACACTGAATGAAATCCTTTAAGGTTGCTGCCGATGATAGAAATTCTGGGTGACAGTAAAGAATATTGGATGGCTGCAATTTTACAGTAAAAGGTTCATACTTGAGTTTTCAATGATGAGACAATTTGATACCAAACCTAAAGAATCACTCATTAAGGAGTTTCCTGACTTGGACAGTTTAGTACCTTCATCCATTTTCCGATCCAATTGAGGACATGCCCTCCAACTTTTTTTGTCTCTTTTTTCTTTTTCTTGAGAAATATTCTGTTCACCTTACCCAGCAGTAATGTGACACATGTATTTTGTTCAATTTCTTTGTTGCGACTTTGGTAATCATACACTACTATTTATTCAAGACTTGCTGCTGTATGATGATGAAAGGGAGGGAGGCAGGGAGATGGTTGGTGGGTTCCCCTTTTTTTTTTTTTTTTTTTTTTTTTTATTTGGTGGAAAAAAGAAGGATTGTCCTCTGGAAAAGCGCAAAGAGAATGAGAAAGTAATCTATCCGAACCATTCGTCCGTAGGGCTAAGGAGATATCAGCGCCAAACCTCAATCCTCCAAATCTCTATTTTATTGTACAAGAGATGGACATACTTAGGCTTCTAATATAACTCCCAACCAAATATGAGTATTGATAAAGTAATTGGACAGTATTCTGTATTCAAGAGATTATTCTTTATTCAAGAGATTTACATAGTTTTTGTTTGAGGCGAAAGAAATGGACTCTTATCATACTAAATGACTCATTGACACTAGAGAAGTATTAAAATATATATAGAATTATAGTATCCAATCTTGACATTGAAAGTAGTTCGATCTTCTCCCGGGGGGGATAACTCTAGCACTAAATTTTTGGAATCCAGGGCAGAGGAGGTAAAGACGTTGCTAGTTAAAGGAGGTAGATTGACTCTTATGCAAGCTGTTCGGAAGCTTACTCTCGTATCTGTTTTTTCAAAATTGGAAGGAAGTGACAAGCTAATTGGAATATGATGATGGATTGTCCTTCAGCCATTATGGGGGCACTCAAAAATGAGCAGTTGATTAAATGGTATTCAGTGGCCAAAAGAATGAAAAGAGTGGTGGTTAGGAGTAGGTAAACTGCTGGTGAAGAACAAGGAACTGCTAAGAAGTTACTGTGGAGCTTACCTTTAAAAGAGATTTTGGTTATAGGAAGCAAATATGGTTGAAGGTGGGAAAATGCCATTTAGCAAAGTGGGATGTTTCACAAAAAGGGGGCATTAGGTGGGAAGTTTATTATATAAGAACAAAGCCCTACTTAGAAAGTGGTCATAGACTATTTTATTGTAGGTCTTCCACAAAACAAAATGATCTGATGCCAAATCATAACTTTAATGTTTCTGAAGGTTTTGCAAACACAGGTGCTTCAAAAGTTCAAATTCTACGCAGAGCTAATATCAACCTTTTTCACAGGTTTGCAGAGTGTGTGGTTTATTGGGTTATTACAACCACAAGATGAAAGCGGGAATTTGTTCCTCATGCAAAAATGGGGATAATATTTCTACCATGAAGCTTCCCTATGCTTGCAAGCTCTTGATCCAGGTAAAGCTTGGCAATAATTATTATTCTTTTACCTCTTTTTGAGAAATGTAATTTTTAAAATCTAGCACATAGTTATTTAAGTGTTGATATTCTCTGTTAAAGTAGTTATTTAAGTGGTGATATTCTCAGTTAAAGCATTTCAAAGAACACTTTGTTATGCATTATCAGTTTTTATTGGGGTTAGAGATGTCTTTTTAAAAAGGAAGAATTGGTGAAGTTTTCATACATTGTATTATTGATTTCGTCAATTGTAGTTGTTAAGCCCTTAATATAACTACCGGATCATGAGAATCATCGAAACATAAGGTAACTTATTGGGTGAATGACTTATGCACAAGATATAGATAGAGATGCTCATAGCAAAGCTATTAGAGTTGGCACCATCACAGAAGTAGTACCCTAGATTGCTCATGGTTATATTCATGTCGATGGTGGACAGATGCTATGGAAATGTAGGCATAATTTCATTGAAAAGAAAGAAGCAATATTCTTTTCCCCATTTTTAGCTTCTCAATAGTTGCTTGACATGTCACAGCTCTAAGGTCAGTCAGCAATATTTGACTTGTTTAATGCTGCTTCCAGGAACTCCAGTCGATGAACATTGTTCCCCGCTTAAAACTAGCTGAAGCTTGAATTATGGCTTTTCTCGACAGTTTGCCCACCATTAAAAAATGGCTTCGAGCACACAGCCAACACCTTCTTTTATTCTCAAGCTGAGAGAGAGAGTGACTATATACATCTACAACTGCGGCGTTGCTAATAAAGAAACCAGATCTCTCCCATGTGAAGACAGAGTGAAGAAAGAGCAAGAAAGCAAAGGGCTTTCTTTGATTCTCTAAAACCATGACATAACATTGTGTGTTCACTGCATCTTCTCTGTTCTGCTCCGAGCTCATTTTCATGTAAACCAAGCAACAATCTACGTATCTGAAATTGAAGGATTTGATTTTATGGTTTTGCACACTGTTTCAGATCGGTATTTAAAAAGTGCACCAATTTCATAGTAAAAAGGTATGGTACAAACGCTCAACACATCTTGCTTGGGTAATACCACTTCCATCGTCTCATTTTTTGGAGAGATGACTGGAACGGCAAGAAATTCTACTCGTGTTTGTGGCTGTATTTCTCGGATTGTTGTCACTATGTACTATTTTCTTGTAATTCAGATTAGTATTATTAAATGATTACTGTAAATGTGTTTCCAAGTCAAGTGCTGATCAAGTTTTATAGTCTGCCGACCTTTTTCTTTCTCTGTTTCTTTTTCCTTGTTTTTTCTTTTTTGAATTACTTTTTTCGATGACATTCTTTTTTGAATTACTTGCACCCACCTTTTGATGATATTTTATGCCTAAAGATTACTTGACCTCTTTTGGTTACTTGACTTCCATTGTAGGGGTTTTTGAAAAGAGATGTCTTAACTGCTTGGTTCGGATAACCAACCAAGATATGACGTTACCATAGCTATTCATATCATGAAGTTTGCCGTCCTTGTCTTGCCTTGGCGTTGTTATAGCCACTTTGGTCATTGTGTTATTTGCCTCTTTTGGTTACTGAAAAAGACGTTCTAAAACAGACATCAAATTGATAAACATGTGCTTTGGGATCTTCATATTTTAAGTTCATTTTATTACCATTTGCAGATGTTAGTCTTTCAGTTGTTTTACTAAAATATTATGTGGCTAGCCGAGTCGAATACTGAGGTGATCAAGCTCAGCTCAATTACTTTTTATCGAGTTTGAGCCGGGTTTAAACTTGAATAATTTTAATAGTTCAGGTTAAATAAACTTGATTTGTCTATGTAATTTGTGCCTTAAGAATTACTAGTTTGACTAAAATATTTACAAAGCTGACTAGACAGCCACCCACATATTATTATTATTATTATAATAATAATAATAATAATAATAATAATAATAAAATAAAAACAAATAAAAATAAATAAATAAATAAATAATAATAAAAATAGAACTAGTGACAACATACACAGAGCAGTATGGATTAAAGATCTCCTCCTTGAGAAGCAAAACGAAACAGGCAAAAGTAGCCTCAAGGGAGGGAGCAGCATCAAGAAAAATATGGAAGGACAATGACATCAAAGGATGTCTGCATAGGGAGACGTAGCAACCAAAATCAGAGAAGAGGAATCAGGTTCCTAGAGTTTGCGTCTACTATGCCAAAAAGGTCTGTTCTGTCGTCTGAACGAACAAAAATATGTCGTCTAGTATGGTGTCGTCTCTTGGGGGCATCAGACGACATAAAAAAATAAAAGTCTTGTGTTGTCTGATGAGTTTTGCATTTTGGGAACATTGTGAGCTGTATCTTTAAAAGCATTCAAACAACAGTTTTGTATTGTCTGATAAACAAAACAACCACAGTATTTTTTAAATACTATTGTGTGAAGCATATTTGCAAGACTTATTTGTGTGGTCTGAATGCCCTTAAATAAGAAATATGAAGACTCGTATGTAGTGTCTTCTCTCATACAACAACAATTAAAGGTTGTGCTAATTTACTTTAAACGACAATTATATGTGGTCGTAAAGAGCATAAGAGGACAATTAAGTGTCGTTCTAGGGTACATACATATGACACTTAAGTGTTGTGTGAAAGGTCTTTTATTAGGTCTTTTATATTGTCTGCAATTGATTCCAACCACACTTATTTGTTGTTATTATACGCTTTAGCCAATACTTTCGTGTAACTTATGTTGTTGTTTTGCCCTTTAGACTACAATTTTCTGTCGTCCCAATGCCAAAAAGACAATAGACTTCTAATTGGTTTTTGTGTTGTTTTTGTTCAACTGCAACCACACATTTTGGTGTGCTTTTGTTGTAGCTTGCAATTTGAGATAACACATTAGTAGTCTCCTGTTACAATTGGTATGCATGCATCTAGAAATTAAAATTGCATATTCATGAAACCACAAAATCCACATCCAAAATCACTCATTGCAATTTCCACTAATCCACCATTATCTCATGTACACAAACCTAATCATGAGCATCAATTCAAAATGGCCCATATCTACTAATCTAAATCTGCAGACAAGTCCAAATGCTTAATGAAGAAAGAATTTCTACTAGACACAAGTTAAATATAGGAACTAGCTAGCTGTACTACTGTATTACACCTGGTGGCTTCCCTTGGGGATCACGTAATCTCCATAATTGTCCCTTGACAGCTTCCTACGCAGAAACATGCATGATTATCACCAAAATAGGGGAGAAACAAAAATAACATGTTAAAAGGAAATCTCAATTAAAATGCTAGTCTTGTAGAAATGAACTAATATAACATGACCAAGCATCTTGGGGTACTCATGTGCTTAGACGAGAAGATATTTTGATGTAATAGTTGCCTATTTTAGTTTCTTATATAGAAATAAACAGGTTCATAACAAAAATGTCTGGAAACTTGGCATAAATTACTGGATACTAATGGTTATAATGGCCAGGACTCATATACAATAGTCAAAACAAGAACAAATGCAGATGTCCACTCAAGAGAAAGATTTTATGTGTGCATATGTGGGTGTAGCAGTCAGCTGGGAGCTAGTTCAACATCTCAGTCCAATTGAAAATGGATGATACCTGAAGAACTCCCTTGGTTGTGAAGTCAAATGCAGTTGACTGTCCTGTGCCATCAATCCAACTTATTATTCGCTGTCTGTGGCTATCTGCACAAATGGAGTCCACGTAAACATAAGCACTTCTAATAAAGGTAAAACGAGAGAGAGACAGAGAGAGAGAGAACCAAAGTAACGTCATTACTACTAAATTCAAGCTAGCCTTTCTATATTAACTAATACTATCAACCTTGAGGTATTTTAATTAACACTTCAGACTAGAGCTTCATTCATGCCTATAACTTTATTCATATAGAATAACTGAAGTGAATGTGGTTCGTTGATCTGATTAGTTGAATAGTGCCCAATAAACATCAATATATTATACCTTGGTTGTAGTCCAAACCATGACCATTGTAGTTGCAAGAATCCCAATACTCCCCAACAGAAAAAATTGGTTTTGCTCCTTCAATATACTCTTTCACATATTTAGCTGCATAACTAATTGAATATTCGGAAACACGGGACTGACTAGAGATGAAGAAAAGAAGAAAAGAAAAAAAAATGGCTTTACAAGGGACTGACTAGAGTTATATGATTTGCTCAGCAATAATGACTAGTTTGCATCTGGATGGGTATACTTAATATGACTACTGTAAATTATGACTCGAGAAACTATAAAGAATTTTTTTTTTCTCCAACTAAATTGTAACTTGTATCTTTAATTCAACGAAATTGAGTGACTTTAAACTGATGAGATGAGAACAACATGTCTATTGGGAGAGAAGAAAGAGCCAAAGCATTCTCGTCACCCATTTTCATGACATAAAAAGGAACCGTCACTGGTGAGTATGATGGAAACGAAAAAGAGTGGCACAACTGCATAACAATTAAAAAGTATAATTCAGTACATATAGGAGAACTGAGAAGAAAAGAAGGAAAGAGAGACCTACTTTCTAAGTCTGTTTTCAACCACATGCTTCAAATACCTCTCCACAAGCTACCTCCAGTGATTCTTTGAAACCAAAATGTCATCTTCCTACAAACTAAGAAAATCCAACAGGCTAGAGAAATCCCCAAGAACAAAACATTTGTAGAATGATAAAAGTTGCTCTATAGTACAACAGAACTGGTCAGATGCTCCACATTGTAAGTCCGCGGTACCAAAATGACAGTCAAAGTAAGAAGACGTCCTTGAAAAAAAAAACTAGGTGTCCACGTATGTGTTTTGTGTAGGAGTGATAGCTAGAGCATAAACCAGACGTTCTTTTCTTCTCTCTTTGTGATAGGAAACAAAATTTCCGTGGAGAAACTAAACTAGAACAGACTACAGAGATTATTCTCCAAATAAAAAAAATAAAAAAAGAACAGACTACAGAGCAATGGGCAAGATGTCCACTGGATTAATGAACTAAGAAAAGCTATTTACGGCAGCAATCTAAATAAGCAACAGCCTCAACTACCACAATAATTACAGAATAACACTAATAAACAGCAGCACTACGATTTGAAAAGTAGCAAATAGTGGATTACCGTAGGATGATTATTGACCAAAGCAAGAAGATATATGTAAGGAAAAAGAAACAAACCTTTGATGCCAAATTATCAACCTTTTGTTGAAGACTTGAGAGTATCTTTGATTGTTCTTAAGCTTTTGCTCCAGCTCAGAAACATCATGCCTGCAAATGAACTTTGATTAAACAATCATAATGTTACTATATCCCAAATTAAGTAGGTTATCCTAACTACATCAGTTTGGGCTTTACTTTAGATGTTTACTAGCAAAAAGGCCCGCGCGATACTGCGGGTTTCTTGAATTTTATACGTACTAAATTGATCGAGAAGACAACATGTCAGACTCCGAACAATTTTTGAAGGGTCAAAATTGGTTTTCATTTTGGCACTCTAGATATGCAGTTCTGTTGAAGAGAGTACAATATGAATTATTTAGAATACTGATAATAAATAAGGCACTTCCAAAGTTTTAAGCATCTCAATTCTTACACTTGGAAGGTATCTTGAACTTGGAGTAGGGCTTCATAAAACTTGTCTTTGCTTGCGAGGAGCAATCCTTGAGTGGCAAGTCATCCCTCATAGCAATAAAAGAATCGAAGCACCTCCTGGTTGTCCTCCTGAGTTTCCTATAAGACATTCAACAGATTCCCGATATAGCTTAATCTCTGCAAGTTTTATCAAAAATATCATAGTAAGTGCCAAGTATAGTCCCACGCCCACAGAATATAAATAAAGGAAGGAATAATGTACATCATCCTGTAAACATTCCCAAGTAAAATCCAAACACTTTCGAACACTTCTGCACTAAAAACACTTTCGCAATCCAAACCAAATCCAACAATTACAACCCTTTCACAAAGTATGATTAGTACTCCTAATTCAACTCCCACCTCCAACGGTTGCCAGTCGCTAGAATTAAAGCAGGTAGATCTACTGGTTATGGAAGGTCTCTGACTTTGGTAGGTTTATAAATTGCAATTACCAATTACGCAATTCAAACCAAAACCAAACAACACAGGCATGAAGTTCATAATTTCCAATAGATCTTACATCAACTATGCGGTGCAAAAAGAAGAGAGTGTTGGCAGCATTGTTGCCTAGACGCTGCCATCAGGTAAACAATATGCTGTAGAAAAATATCGTGCACAACAGAATCATGGGACTCTTCATCAACTTGAAGCACATAATGCCATCATCAAGTTCTACCTTTCCAAACAGATCAAACCAAAATTTGAATTTACTACTTTCGCAACTAATAGCAAACATAACTAACTCACAGATAAATGATAATTCCTTATCCGTTCTTTCAATCCACCAAAAATTGACACAGGCATGAAGTTCATAATTTTGAAACTGTACGCCGAAGGAAGAAGTGAATTAAACCCAAATTTAGAGGGAAATTTTACTAAAGCAGCTGAACCCAGATATTTAGTTACATAATATCTGCCTGCAATCATGGTGTTTTTCACAGTAGGCAGATCCTTGTTTGCTTCAAATCCAGTCTTGCAAATGGCAGACTACATGATTATAGCTGATAGAAACATAAACTCGAACTTCTATGTAGAGATTCAAAGATACAAAAAGAGCCTCTCAAGCTAGTGATTTTCCTAGTACTGATAAATTAATAAATTTTTAATGTAGTAATGTGGCAACTTATTGTTAACTTGTCATATATCACAACAAATAAGTATTTTCTGGATAATGTATTTCACTCGTCTGCTACGACAATATAGAACAATCACTATTTCTCAACCAAATACAGTCTTAAATAGAAAAAAAGTGGTTTATTTTTGAACAATCTAAACTGACAACCTAGATTCATTTGTACTTAAACAGCAGCACTACGATTATTAAAAGAGAGACTCTGTATGAGTTTCCCAAAAACTAAGTTCATTTGCCTACTTATGCTGCGATCTTTATTAGTGAAGACACGGGCTGGCTTATAAACTGCAAAAACTTTGTGATTTAAGCAACTTAATGCTCTAGTTAACAATATCAATGCATACGTCTACAATATGAATCAAGATCTTGGGGAATTACACATAATTATATAAAGAAAAAGAATTAAATAAAAAGGCTAACCTGAACATTGCTTTCTTTCATCAATATCTCCTAGACCTTCTCATAGAGCCCTATTACCTATTGAGCAAATAAATATGTCAACAAAAGATATCAATGAATGAAGGATGAAAAGACATTTGACTACAGAAATTACCAGGAAACTAAACAAACAATCAACAACTCGAACCTGGGGGTTGAAGCCAAAATAATTTAGATATGGTATAGATTTTTTTTGATCGAAAGATATGGTATAGATTAAAGGGCAATGATTTACTGAAATGGACTTAATCCTTTCCAACTTTTGAGAACTAATCAGCTTAAATATATAGTTCAAAAGTGATGCACTACGCAAACCAATCCAGAAACTCATAATACATAATATAAAAGTAATGCCATCAACAGTCATTAATCCTTCACTTTTATAGTTGTTATACAGTTGACCAACTATCCCAAACAACTTTTCCTTGATCTCTTATCAATGCCATACCTATCCGTGAAGAAATATTTTCATTCCTATTTCTTAAGTGCATATTTTTTTTCAAATGTTGCTCATTCATCTTAACATTGCCTCTCCATGACACTGTTGCAACCAATTGATTTCCAAACCACTAAAAACCTAATCCTAATCCCCTAAACCATTCATGTAGAACTCTCCTGTCAACCATTTAGTCACCAACATATATTGTAATCATACCTCCTGTAAACCATTCAACTCCCTCATTGTCAATAACTAACAATAATCTTCGCCTGCTCGAAAAAGAAGAAGCTACCAATAATCGATGCCAGAAATCAATCACTTCTTAGTCTAAATCCTCTGTGAGAACTTTAGTCAGCACTTCAACTTTTTCAAAATTAAGACATAAAGCATCACGCATACATGAAAATGATAAATACATGCAACTAAAATAGTGATAGATAATCAGCGTGCTCTACTTATAATAGCTCAGAGAGAGAGAGAGAGAGAGCATTCACTTACATTGAGAGAGAGAGAGCATTCACTAACAACAAGAACTCAATCAAAGTGGTCGTCCAACATTTTGAGAACCAAACAATAAAGACCAATCTCAAAACAGAAGATGAAGGGAAAATAAAAGTAGTTTGGAATCTATATGGATCCAATTGCCAAGCCCGTCCCAATTAACTCTTTATAGTCTTCAAAATTGAACGAAAGAAACAGATTCAGAAGCTCAAATAAGATCAAACCAACAATCAAACAGAGCCCATTTCATTTTCTTCTCTTTTATTTTGCCTTCAATATCCCAGCAACCAAAGCTAGCAAGAAAAGCATAAAAAACACAATAAAAACCAAATCGAACGAAAACCCAGATCACATAAATCCCGAAAAAATTCACCAAAGCCAACACCTTTTTCAAAAACAAATCTTAAACGACCAGAACTTGCACCTGATCTAATTCGAGGAGAAAGATTCGGTGCCGTGGACCTTTAAGGATAGAGGGAGAGTGCTAGTGCTGACGACCGTCCAGGAGAGATTGAGAGAGAGGGACGACGAGTCACTAAGTGATTCACTTCAAATTCATGGAGAGACCAAGACAAGAGTCACTGAATGCCACCGTTTCGCCGCCATTGACAGTGAAGGAGGTTGAGAGTCAGAGAGAAAGAGAGGTCTGGGTTTTCAGTAATTGAGACACCGAACAGTGTTCGTCATTTTGACGAGGATAAGAGGAAAAGTAAATTCCAATCACCCCATCCCTAAATAGAAGGATCAAACCCTAAAATCAAAACTAAGAAGAAGAGGGAGAGACTAAGAAGAAGAATCGAGAGAGCGAGAAGACGAAGGAGAGAGTGAGAATCGAGATCTGAGAGAGCTGAGTGAGAAATAGAAAGGCTGGTTTTTTAGGTTTTCGGTTTCGCGAGTTCTAGGTTGAGCTGAGAGAGCTGATCGAGTGAGAAGGACAGAAAATAACTTAATTGCGAGGGATCTATGTAAAAACGCACAAGTCAAAATAAGAAGATTTTAAAACAAGCTCCACACTCAAACGAGATTTAAATGTTGTCTAAATGTCACAACATTTTCTAGTCAACTAGAGTTCGGCTATTTGAGAGGGAAAAGTACCTGATCAAATTTTGGATATCCCTCCACATTTGAGATAGGAAATCATCATCTTTTACAACAACAGAAATGTGTTGTCTGAATGCTGACCATTTTTTCAAATTGAACGAGTATGGTTTTAGTCTATATTCAGACAACACAAAAAAAAATTATGTCGTCTGAAAAACTCAGACGACAGAAAACAATACTTATGTCGTCTGAAAGCCTTTTTGGCATAGTGGTCAGAGTAGAGAAATATGAATGAAGTATATAAGGATATGTAAATAAAAATTTTCCGATTGAAAATGTAAGCTATACTTAGCCAAGTGAGCCATATGGTGTGATGAGCAAAAAAAACCTTTGACAAATTACTGTCCTTCATTGTAATTTTGTAGTCTTTCTCAAGGGTTGAAAGCAAAACAACCAACATAAAAAAATTCTTTCCAGATTTACATCCAGGTGAATATGTTGGATCAAAAAAGAGATTCTTAGGTAGCGTAGTCGTGCCATGTGATGGTATGCCTAGCCAATCAGTACCTATGCAGGAGGTGTTTTGGCAAGGCTGAATCTGAAATTCTCAGACCTAAGACGAACTTTGAAAGTTGATTCCTCTAATCATAATACGCGTTCAAATTTTTTTTTTTTGAAGAATTATCCGGAAATATATTAATAAACTCAAGAACTAACAATAAAATAGCAAACACAACTTAATATAAAAAATATTTATATTCACATAATAAAGCCGAAGATGTTAACAACCAAAATTTAAAAGATTAAGCTAAAGATGTTCTAGGTTAGAACTATAAAAATAAACTAAGAACATCTCTAACAGAGTATCTAGGTGAGAGTTAAATATAAAATTTTGGTAAATGGGTAGCTATATTTAGCTATGAAGTTTGCATAGTTATATTTCTGAAGTTTGCATAGTTATATTTCTATCTCCTATTTTTCTTGCCCTTTATCCATACGGCGATTTAAAAAAAAAAAAAAAACACATATAACTATCCATCATCCACCATTGAAAGCAACATTGTAGCACCTAAAATATCATCAATATTCTAGATTTTTAGCAGATGTCAATAAGCAACCAACGTTCTAGGATATGTAAAATGAAGAAAATCTCATCAACAGTTAAATTTTGGCAGATATCAACAGGTATGCTTACAAAAACTGGTCTAGTCATCCTCTCCACTGTACAAAATGTCAATACGTCAACCTTTCATTGGGCGCATACTTTGAGTAGCAGCGGCGACCAATTCCTTTAAGGTACTGGTCTACTTGGCAATCGCAGCAATGTCTTTCCTAGTTATCAGTTCCGCAGTCATGATGAGAAGAAAGACTGCCATAATTGCCAAAGCAATGTCGACGAATCCGGTGAGGTTATCGACACACACCCTTCCTCTTACTCTGATCCAGGTGGCAAAGCTGTCGCCAAAGCCGCCGTCTTCTAAGAGATTGGGAGTGGGAGAGCCTCCTCCCGAAGATGCGACGACGCCGTTCAAGGCAACGCCTTCAACGACGCCATTTTGAGCACCCTGGCCAAGCAACCAAGTAGCATAACACTCCATGCCTTGCAACTGTATGTCAGATTAAGGAGGATCAAACGCCATGTTGAAAATATTGCAGTTCCTTAAAGAAAAATTCATCAAATCACAGTATTCCCTTCAGAGAAGAGAAATCGATCTTGAGAGACAATTCAGAACAACATCTGGGTTAATAGACATTGCCAAGCCATGGATCACCACACCATTGCTGGCCTCAAACCGGTGCTCAGCTTCTAGATGCCTTGGATGAGTTTGAATCGTCAAAACGAAAAACTTTAATATGTCCACTATATTGTGTTTGAATGAGACTCTTAAAAGCTTGAAAAGCAGGGAAAACTGCATCCGTAGTTCTAAGCAACACTACCCAAGAAAGTCTAGTGCAATCATCAATAAATAGTGCAAAGTAATGAATGTCAGTAGGGGTGGATTCTTTGGAAGGTCCCATACATCAGAATGAATAAGTTTAAATGAGGTAGCACTTTTATTGGAAACACTTGAAGGATAGCTAGCACGATGACTCTTGGCAAGAACACAATTTTCACAATGTAAAGTAGACTCATTTATCCCCATAAACAAAGAATGCATGACTTTTTCATATTTCTAAAAGAAGGATGCCCAATACGGCGATGCCACTACCATACCTCACTAGGAATGGATGCAGTCCATAGGTAATTTTATTATCAATCTAGGTCCATTGACTTTTGTCATTATATTTTCATGCCCATTTTGCCCCTTTAGTAAAAAATAGAAAAAAATTGATTGCTTTTAAGCATTTATTTATTTTTATTTTCAATTTAAATTTTGAACCCATGATGAACCTGCAATAATTCAAAATATAATTAGTATTATAAAATTAGCAAATAGAGATGGGAAATCAACCTAACTGGAAGGTACAAAAAAAAGTTCATCAAAACATTCTAGCTAAAAGATACGTATAACCTAAGTAAGATGAATAAATTTAAGGATTTCTTCTATTGGTATACCATAAGTAAGAGATACGTATCTAAGTAAGAGATATACGTTTACGAATTAATGTTCTTTGATTACTATAATTGAGACATGTACCTAAATAAGAGATAAATTTATGGATTAGATTTTTTCTATTGTAGGTAGGGGTGGGCATAAACCGAACTGGGAGTTGAAAACCGGCCAAACCAGGCCCCAAAAACGGTCTGGTGACCAAACCAGATGAAAAAAACACTGAAAAACTCATTAGCCGATCCGGACAGGATCTTTCCAGTTCGGGACCCGTTCAGCCCTTCAAATCGGCCGAAGTCAACCAAATTTGACCGAATTTTAAATACATATACATTTTTTTTAATGTGCTGTCTCTTTCTTATTGGATGAGTTTTGTTTATGTTGCACCTTACCACACATAATCTCAATCCCCTCATAAATTCTCATAACCCTAAATCCCTAACGACAGCGGCCTCATTCTCACATCCTCACTATTATCTCTCTCTTACCATCTCTTCATTCTCTCTCTCAAGTCTTACCATCTTCCATAAAAACTTTGGTCGCAATGAAATTAGGCCATGTCCTTTGAGAATAGATGAGGCTATCTAAGTCCTTCATCAGATTCGTCCACCGCATCACCCACCACGGCTAATCAACAGACTCCGTCCCCCAACGCAAGGTCGTCGTTCTCGGTGTTCTCCATCATCAGGTGATCTTCTTCATTGCATGTCATATTCTATTCGATTTGGGTTGGGTGTTAGATTAGTTGTTCAATTTTATTCTCTTTTTAGGTCGAGATCAGATTGGGTTTATACAAGATATGATTATGATTATGGTTTATGATTTTTGAATTATGTATTGCAGGATATGGAATCATAGATCTGGAGGGGATGAGATGGAGCCGGAATTTTTTCTTTTTTGATGCAATTGGAAATTGAAAGTTGTGTTTAAAGCTTTGATATTTTTTTGTTATTAATTATTTTTCGTTATGAACTTTGGCCCACTGATTAAAGCAAACCCAGATCAGTATGTTTGCTGTGATTAGTACTAAGCTTTAGAGTTTGATTTTGGATTGTTTATTGAGATTAGTATGTTTGTTTTGTGTTGTTTTCTTTGGCTAACAGTATGTACGATTTGATCTATGCATGCAAAGCAAAGATTATATGTTTTTGTTTAAGTGAAGCTTTGATTTGGAACTTGAAGCCCAGAAAATGGGTTTTATTGTTCATCAGACATACTGCTTTGGTTGCTAAATAATAAATGGATCAATTGGTTAAGAATTGGATTAAAAAGATGAGGGTAAAGACCATAAAAACTTTTACTTGTCAAAGAAAAAGCCCATTAAAATTGGAAAAAAAAAAAAAAAAAAAACCCATCTAAAACTTGCCCCGAACCGGTTTGAACTGAAAATTCGGTAACTCAAAGTTTTCGGTCCAGATTTTGGCTCAACCAATAAGTCCGGGTTGGACTTGGTTTGGGCCCAAAACGGAGCCGGACCGACCTGCGCCCACCGTAATTGTAGGTATAAATAATCGAGATGTATACAAAGTAAGAGATATACGGATTAACTTTCTTCTATTCTACATGTATCATAAGTAAGAGATATGTACCTAAGTAAGAGATATATGTTTACAGATTAATATTCTTTGATTACTATAATTATTGAGATATGTACCTCAGTAAAAGAATCGTTAGTAGACGCTTTATTTTGACTCCTTAGCTATTTTGGAGAGCATATTTAGTTTTTTTTATCTTTAGCAGACTCTCTATTTTGACTCCTTAAGAGATATAAATTTATGGTTTAGTTTTCTTCCATTATAAGTATAAATAATCCAAATACATATGGTGAAAAAAAACTACCTATATATGAGGTATACTTAAATGCTGAATTTTTGAGCTCTTAGTATATCTACCACAAAATTGCATAATTTTTACCTCAGAATAAAGTTACAATAGTGGTTTGTCATCCTCTATATATATATATATATATATATACAGGGCTTCTTGGGTGTGGACGTCCGCACCTAAGCATTAGGTGCGGATTTCCATTTTTTCCCCACTTTTTGGTCACACATTTACATCTTAACCGTTCAGATTTTAGGTCCTAATGTATAGATCATCTCTGCAAAATTTCAGCTAAATTGGTGATCGTTAAGGCATTCAAAACTACAATTTACAATAATGAATACGAACGGTTCCGGTTGTAAATGTGTGATCGGAAAATGGGGAAAAAATGGAAATCCGTACCGGATTAATTTCAGTTTAGTACCCTGTGGTTTGGGGGTAACATCATGTCAGTCTCTGCTCTTTCAATTTGATCAGCAACACCCCTGTGCTTTCAGTTTCAATCAGCCGTGCCCAAATTTTACTGTTCCGTACAATTTGAACGTTAACTTTGACTAGATTGACAAAGTAAAATTTGGATGGAACAGTAAAATTTAGGCACGGCTGATTGAAATTGAAAGCACAGGGGTGTTGCTGATCAAATTGAAAGAGCAGGGACTGACATGATGTTACTCCCAAACCACAGGGTACTAAACTGAAATTTATCCATATATATTTGGGCACGGCTGATTGAAATTGAAAGCACAGGGGTGTTGCTGATCAAATTGAAAGAGCAGGGATTGACATGATGTTACCCCCAAACCACAGGGTACTAAACTGAAATTTATCCATCCGTACCTAATGCTTAGGTACAGACGTACGCACCCAAGAAACATCTTATATATATATATATATATATATATCACTTCTAGGTTAAAGGTCAAGTAAGAAGGAAATGTAAAAAAAAATAAAAATAAATAAATAAATAAAGAAGAAGAAGAAGAAGAAGCATAGCTACCATTCGTGGATGGAAGAAAAAGAAAATCGAACACCAAAAAGACCAAAAGAAAATACCTTGACTATAGAAAGCTTAATGTTAAAGAAGGAGAACCACGTTCATAAAAAGCTTGACATTGTATACAAGAGCTATAACCATAGAAGCTTTGGTGTTGAAGAAGATAAACATTACAAAAAATTGCATTAGAAAGATTCCTAACTTATAGACGACATCTTGTAAATTAGAATAATTTTAGGAATGATTTACATTAAATATGGATGGCAAAATACGGGGAATCCTCAATATATTGGAATCCCCAGTACGGGGAATCCCCAATAATTTTAGGAATGATTTATATTAAATACGGGGAATCCCCAATATATTTTTATTGGGAATTGGGGCGGGGATGGGGGTAGAGAATGACCCCGGGGATGGGGATGGTATTGTGATCCCCATCCCCAACCCGCCTCATTGCCATAACTAGTTAAATATCATATCAATTCCATAATTTTATGCATCATGAATAAGAATAATTCAAGAAAGATATAGATCAAATATGATATTAAGTTACTAATTAAATTGTGTTCAAGTAAATCTAGAATATGTGTCTAGCCCAAACTCTAGGTTACTTGCTCTAGTTGTAATAGGGTTTATGTTTGAGATATTCTCGGAGATATTCGTAGATATCCAATCATTATACGATTATGTTTCCATGTACAACTCTGTCTCTATGTTTGTAATCCTCTATATAAAGAGGCCCCTATTATCAATGAAAGCACGACTCAATTCTCTCCCAATTTCAATTTTCCTAAAACACATTATTAGCACGAAGTCCTAACCTTGAAACCCTAATTTCGTAGCCCTCAAATCCCAGCAACCACCGCTGCACACCTTGAAGCCCCCAATCTCAAGAGCCCAGAACCAGCCGGAAAAGTACCGAACCGGCTCCCAGAAGAGAAAAGCGTTTTTCTGCCTGGTTTGCATCCTTCCAGACCGCCTTCTTCTGTCAAATTTTGTCACCACCGACGCCTTAACTCCAGAATCAGCAAATCGGAAAAATAACCCCAGAATCGGCCGTAAAGTGACCGGACCGGCTTGCAAAAGTGCTGCAAATCTTGAACTGGTCAGAATCCCAGAAAATCAATTGTTGCACCTGCACCATCCCAATCCTGTCCAGCCTAGCGCAAAGAAAAAAAGGGAGCGGCCCAGAAAGAAAAAAAAGAAGAAGAAAGGAGGACGCGGCCAAGTTGGTAGAAATGAAAAGAGGAAGAAGAAAAAAAAAAGGGCGGCTCACAAAGGAAGCAGCCCACACGTTTTCAGTCAAAGCAACAAAGAAAGAAAAAAATGGGGGGGGGGGGGAAGAAAAAGTAGGCCCGCGGCCCATGTTAGCAAAAGACAAAAAGAAAACAAAAATAGAGAAGGAAGCAGCCCTAGAAGAAGAGAAGAAAGAGAAGAAGGAAAAAAGAAAAAAAAGAAAAAAGGGGGTAGGAAGCCCACGTGCCCAGAAGAAGAAAAGAAAGAGAAGAAGAAAAGAAAAAAATAGGAAGAGGCCCACGGTCTAAGTCAAAGGAAAAAATGGTATTTTTCTTTTATTCAATTCTCTTTTGCTTTTGTAATTTCAATTTCTCTTCTTTTTCTCAGGGACTTGTAACCTCCATTCTTCTACCCCCCCCAATTCTACTTCACAGGGGAGATCAAAAGACGAACTATGGGGGTTCGTGCTCACTCAAAGCTTGGAGCTTGTAGAGTCCTCTAAAATTAGAGTTTGTTGAGAAGTTTTGATCGACCACAAATACATCATTGTTTCGATCTAATCCAATACCTCTTGGAAGCGACTACGCTCAGAAATCCCTAATTTCTTGGGAGCGACTACGTTAAGAAATTTTATATGTTTTCGTGGTAGCCTTTTTCGCTCCAAAACTAACCATTTTTCTTGTTCTCTTTCAGGATAAGTAACCTGAACAAACTGGAATTCGCTCCATTAGGAAAAACTGGCTCTGGATATCACCAGTAGGTTCATGTTGTTCGCCAGCATCTCAAGGCCAATGGAATCTTGGATACGATTCTCGAGGCTAGCCAGGACGTGCTAACTGTTGAGCAAGGTCAAGCTTTGGAAACAAATAGAGTAGCCATTGAGGAAAATAAGGCGAAAGCTATCATTCTAATGACTTGTTATATGGATGATTCGCTCCAACACGAGTATATGAATGAAGAAGACCCCAGAAGGTTGTGGATCTCACTCGAAGAAAGATTTGGCAATGTCCATGGCTCCCTGTTTCCTGAACTAGAAGTGAGATGGCATAGCCTTTGCTTCTGTGATTTCAAGTCAGTTATTGACTACAACTCAGAAGCACTTCGCATTAAATCCTTAATGGAATTATGTGGAAAAGATATCACAGATGCAATGTTGATTGAAAGGACTCTCTCTACCTTCCCCGTCTCTTCTTTGATGGTTGCTAAGAACTATCGAATTGATGTTACTGCAGAACGGATCACAAGGTTTCATGATCTCATTGGATCTATGAATGTCGCTGAAAAGCATGACAACATCCTTGTGAAGAACTATAATTCGAGGCCTATTGGAACATAGCATATTCTGGAGTCCAATTATAGTCGCACTCCTAAGGGAGGGTGCCAAGAGCGAAACCCTAAATTTAGGGACAATTCTGGATATTTTGGTCCATATTCTCGCTCTAATGAGAAAGGTAACAATTAAAACAGGCGGACACGGAACCGAAAAGGTCAACGTGGAAAGAGAGAGAGGCAACGCCTCTGGCCATGTTGGTGGAGCCACCAACACTAAGAGCCACCCTAATGATACTTTCAAAGTGCCTCAATCAATGAAGTCTGAGCACATAGATGAATGTTCCCGATGTGGAGTATTCGATCATTGGGCACACATTTGTAAAGCTTCTGAAGATATTGTACTGCCTACAAAGCATATTGTGAAGCAAGAGAAGCTCACTATGTGAAACAAGAAGATCAAGAAGATGATCTAGAATGAAGGATTGAAGACTTCAAATCTGGCTAGGATCAATAGATTGCCAATTCTGTTTAAGTCTTTATTTTTCCAAGAGATGTAATAGGCAATCGCCATATACTTTGTAGTAAATGCCGTTGGTTTAGTTTTGGGCTAAATACTAGTTACTATCTTGTGGTTTAGGTCCAAAATCAATTCAGTCCATGGACTTCTAATCTCATCAAAAAACACCCCGCACTTTCAATTTTGATCTAATAGGTCCAATTCGTTAATATTCTGTTATGAGTTCAAGTTATAGTTGGATTATTTGTTAAAAAACTATTTATTTTATAGTAGGACTCACCTCATAAATTGACTATGCAGGCCACCTCGACACCACATCATAAAACATAGGCCATATATGAACCACGTTAACAAGTTAAATAACTTCAATTATTGGAAAACTAACAAATTAGACCTATTATATCAAAATTGAAAGTGTAGGAGTGTTTTTGATGAAATTAGAAGTTCAGGGACTGAATTGATTTTGGACCCAAACTGCAGGGTAGTAATCAGTATTTAGCCCTTTAGTTTTTCTTCACATAGGCTCATCCAAAATGAGTATGATGTCTAGGAAGGTTTTGAAATAAGTGATACTTAAGCGAGTTTCGCTCCACCGACATCTCTCTATTCACCTGGTCATTTTTATTTTGGAGTTACCGAAAGAAGTTAAACGAATACCATTGTTTTACATTAGCTAGTACTTGGATTAGATTCTCTTAATGGTTAAGAAACAATGATGTACTCCGTTGGCTTATGAATAAAATTTCGAGTTTTTTTTCATTATGACTCCATTTTGATTCTGAACATATTACTTTGTGACTACGATGGCTGGGCCATCAGAATTAGTTCAAGGATATGGATTGGCCCAAATTCCGCTTGCCCATTGGCACCTTGATTACCGTCAAAGAAACTCTCTACGCTCCTAGGGAGAATCAAATCTTATTGAGCTATTCGAGACAACAGATTCCATATGAAAATGCATGTAGAGTATGGAAATGAGTTCCTTTGCAATACCTCTAATGATTGCGAACAAAGACGCATCTTAAAGAAGTTTATGTGTCTCTCTAGTGGACTTTATGTCACTATTCGAGCTATTAAATCCAATAAAGTCATGAGATAAGATCTCTTAGATTTAGACACATATTGGCTTTGTCACAACATGATAGGTCATCCTGGTCATGATATGATGATCCGTCTACTAAAGACTTCACACAAACATCTATTCTTTCGAGCGAAACAAAGCAAGAATCAAAAGTTAATTCCTAGACTAAGTGTGACCGTCACCGCCGCTGCCTTTGGCATCGCTGCCATCCACTGCAGGCCTAGGGCCATCGCAGTCCCTTCTAATGATGCCATGGTTGGCGTCTCGCATGGCCTTGGCGCCATGGATGGTGTCCATCATGGTGATTGTTTCAGCTGTATCGCGAGGTGTTCGGTCCAGCTAAATCACGGGGTGTCTCGACCTGTCACTATCGCTATCGGTCTTGCTTATCTGTAAAACAAACGAAGGTCAGATGGAAGATCGGATGTACCGGCCTTCAATGCTCCGATGCCTAAGTCAGTATCGTTATAAGATAATGATAATGGAAAGAGATAGTAAACAGTTACCACTTTTGGTCGTTGGAGATGACCTTCATGTAGTGGGTTTGTAGGACCTTGGTTTCATTTCCTTTGGTATGGAAAGTTTGGGTTCCCGATACCGCCCCAAGGGTATCGGAATCCCTGGCTGGGAACTCTTTCGTTACTTTGTGATGGCTAAACGAGCCTTGTGCTTTCGGTACTTGTGCTTGGGAGGTATGTGTATACCAACAAGTCCCCCAAGTCCCTGGTCAAGAGTTCTCTTGGGTGGGGAGTTTGTCCTTGGTAGAAGTATCGAGAGTGAAAGGCGAGTTACTAGCCACGTGGCTTCCGTATGACCATTACCCCCCAGTCCCCCAAGTCCCCACCTAAGAGGAGTATTGGCTGGGGTGAAAGGGTCAATTCCTGCATCTGCCATTGTATTGCTATCGTATACTCGTGGGAAGGTTTCATGCGTCCTTTTGGTGTATTTGCTATGCCCTGGCGACACGTGTGTTGTTGCTATTCGCGTTTCACGTGCGGGAAGTTTGGTGTACTAGATTCCGTAACAGGTAATAATGGCGTAATGGTAAGGAGTCGAGGCGACGATGCATGACTTCTATAATGCTCGGAGATGTCGGACATGTGGTGGGATCTAGTGTCATCGTCCTTTCACATCCAACGGTCCCTGTACTCTCATGGTCTCTATATATAGACAGAGGAGGGAGATGGAGGCGGCTACTATTCCCTGTGTTTTGACTGAGGTCTGAAGGAGAAAAGTGGGTAAAGTTGGAGCCTTTGGTATCCAGAAAGTTTCAATCTTTCGTTTGGTGTTCGGAATTCCGGGTTCGGGGAAGGTTTTGGCCTTGTCGTTTGCAGTTTTCATCTGGAGGAGTGAACAGGTACATTGGCCTTTTCTTTTTCTGGGTTTCATTCTGGTAATTTATTGTTGGTGGAATGTGGGTTTGCTGAGGGCTAGTTGTTCGGAATTAAGAGTGGCCGGGAAACTTTTGGGTCTTTGTGTTTCTGGGTTAGGTTTTGGGGGTGCGAATTTTAGGGTTTGGTCAGTGCCTGTATTGTGGCTCCTAACTAGTGCCTATTGGATTTTGAAATTTTTCTTGGGCGGGTCGGGGAAGGCGATAGGGAGGGGTCGATTGATTTATTTTGGGTGTCGTTCACAATATGGCGCGTGAGCATTGTGGTTGTGGCAGGCGAGAGGGCGCTGCTTGCAGTGGTGGTGGCGAGGGTTCTTCTCATGGAGGTGGCGAGGGTTCTTCTCGCGGCGGTCTGAGTGGTGCTGAACCTCCCGCTAAAATTGTAGGTTCCTAGGTTCCTGAGGGGGAGTTTGAGCTGTTGGAGATTCCCCAATCGCCGCGCGGTCGATTGTGCGTTGCTCATGATATGTCTATCGATCAGCCAGGGCCGAGCATGATGGAGGAGCAGATTGCTGATATGAGGGTGGCTTGGGGTATCCCGGATAACTTGTTATTGCCTCCTCTGAGGGGTAACGAAATGTTCAGCCATCTGAGATGGGTTGGGCGTGTTTCTACGAGTATCAGCTGAAGTGCGGGCTATCGTTTTCGATACCAGAGGAAACGCAATATCTGTCGTCCTGCCTAAAGATCTCTGTGGGCAGCTATCGCCCAACGCGCTGAGGTAGATGATGGGGGTTTTGGTACTGTGGAAGCTGAGCAGGCAGCAGTGCCCGAGTATCAATGAGTTTAGCTATATGTTCAAAATGCAGTATTCTACGAAGACTAGCGATAGGGGGTGAGTGAACTTCAGGTCATGTGGGAGCCAGATCATTGAAGATTTGCTATCCAACATTTACGCTCGATGGAGGGGGAAACCTTGTCTCGTTGGTGGTCTTTGGCAGAACCTCGATATGGTGCACCGGGCTCCTACTCGATTTCAGACCATTTGTGAGTATCGTGATCGCATCTTTAGCGTACTTGACTTGGTGCTAACAACGTTGCTAACAGCATTTCTTTGTATCGTAGTGAGACAAGATACCAGCTTGATCCCGATAGAGCAAAAGCGCATTATGAGGGTTCTGGCCAAGTCCCCGAGGGGGAGGAGGGGGTTTTATCGCCTGTGTAGACTAGCGATATATGAGAGATTCGAGTTGGGGAGGCGCCGTTTTTTTAAAAAAATTTATCGCTTTTGTTGTTGTCCTGATTTTCTCTTTAGGGTTTAGGCAACCACTGTGTAGGCATTCCATTATGCATAGTCTTTGTAGATTGATCCATAGTAGATTCCTCATCAAGTAAAAGAGAATGCAATTTGTTCATTGACATAGTTGTGATAAGAGCTTTGACCACGATTTTGATAGTCAAGTACTCAGATGGAAGGTCATTGAAGGCAATGATCGATAACAATCTCTTCATCAGGAATATGAATACCAACAGAAGCTAATTGATTAGAAATGTCCTTGATACACTGAAAATACTTGTCTATAGTGGCATTACCTTTCTGAATTGTGTACAAATTTGTTTGGAGTTGCATAGCGGCTGTTCTAGAAGAGACACCATATCACACCCTCAATTTTTTCCAAACTTCACATGAATTATTGCTTCCAACCACAAAAGATAATGCTTCACTAGATAAAGTAGTTGTGATAAGAGTCATCAATGCTTTATCATTCTTTTCCCATTCTTGAAACTCCCTTTTAACTCCAGCATTTATGCTACCATCAATCACCAAGAATTGAGGTGGAGAAGAATATGAACCATCAATGTATCCCTCTAAGCCAAGGCTTTTGACCATATTTTCCATTTTAAATAACCAAGTAATGTAATTGGTATCATCCAGCTTCACAGGCAGTAAATTGTAAATGCTCGAGAGCATATACATGAGTGGCTGATTATTGTTATTCATGACTATAAGGTAACAAATACCAATGCTTCCACTTCAAATGATTACGACACAATCAATAAAAGGCAGCAAACTTCAGCCTTCATCAACCACATAAGAGATTTCCCATTATTATCTTCACTAAGAAATAATTCATCCAAACAAACTGCAAAATATGCCACCAATTTTCTTCACTTAATCAACTAGACCATAAGGCTTGAATCCGAGTATGAACAAGAGAAATTGAGAGCTCAAAGTAACTACAAGAGCAGAAACTGTATGCTAGAGATGAACATCTTCAAGAAAAGACCAAATCGAACACAGGAAATAAACTGAAAGCTGAATATCAATTATCTCTTGCACAAATGATCGAGAAGTAACAATTCTGAGTCTTGAATTTCTTCAAATGAAAAAGCTAGGGTTTCAATCTTCACTTTCAACTTTCAAATCAAATCACTAGGAGTAACTTGCTTGAATCACTAATGCTATGTTTCTTAAGCTAAATTCTTCAACAAATCATCAATATATTTCAACAAATCTTGACAAAATCAGAATGCAAATTTACGAAATTGAGCTTATCTAAAATGAGAATTCTCCGAAAAGGTGATTAAGAATTGAATCCACCCGAAGAAATAAGCACTGCTTGACTAACATAGGCTTTCGGTGATGAATTCCGATGAAGATTCATGTGCTTTGATGATGAATTCCGGTTCTGATTTCCCAATCAAAACCTGGCTCTTGATGCCATGAAAGAACTAAAAGAAATAGAGAGAAAATGAAAGAGAGCAGAAAATTCGAAGAAGAAAATGGGGCTTCATCATTGATAGAGATGTGTTCGTACAGGTACTTATAGTTAGCTAAGGAGCTGCAATGACTTACACGTGGCATAGCTAACAACTAAGACAGCTTAATCAACAAGTCATTACCACATACAGTAACAAAGAAATTACTAAATGGACTAGTAACTCTAACATTCTTCACCATCAGTGGATTAATTACTTCTTTTGGGCTCTCAAGAGTTAGAGGCCCGCAGTATTTTTAACCTCAATTTGAGGTTTTCACTGGGTAAAGAAATCATTGTCTTTAGTGTGAATTTCAATTATCAGTACAGGTCGGGATAACAATACAGTCGTCAATCCCAGATACCCAGAAAACATTCATCCTAGCATTTTTAGCTAACCCTCGACTCACCCAATATGAGATGAACAACATGTAATATGGTACATGCTCCCAAGATTTAGGAAGCAGAAGCGCGAGCAGTGAAGCAATTGAGATCAAACATGAAAACATGCTAACAACTCGAAAGTTGACAATGTAAGCCGGGAATCTTTGCATGGCCTCTAGCGCCAGCCAATATAGAAGCAAGCTTGCAATGGCGGTCATGGTGGTTGTATGGTGCGTTTCGAACAGCGAAGACCACATGTTGATACTGGGAACTTGATCTGAACGAAGGTTAAGAGTAACGAATCGATGAAAGCAAGATTATTAGCGGGGGAAGCAGTAGTAGTAAAAGAAGAAGATGAGGAAGCAGATATGGCTGGAAACCACAACATTGAGGTAGACTTCCACGTGACCACGTTGGTTATTCAAAACTGTGGATTGCCATTAAAATTGAAGATAATTATCAGTGGCCATCTTACCAGACCAGACTGAATTGAAACTTGCTAGTATTTATAGTTAAGTGAATCAGGAGGAATTGATGGAGAATCCGATTGTCGTTCACATGTGCGACACACCAGGGGTTTCGCAAGTCGCGACTAAACTGTGGTGGGAAGAGAAGAGTGAGATGCGGCGACCGTCGAGACCATGGTCACTGAGAGTCGGAAAAACCTAAAAAGGGTTCAAAGTGAAATGAATACGTACTTGACACTTGGATTGCAATAAGAAATAACATGATCAATGTTTTATCGTACTGCAGCAGAAATGGTTTTGACCAAGAGCTACGACGAAAGACAATTTTACATATAAGATAGAACGGAAAGTACAAAAGTTGAGGGGGAAATGGGAAACTCCATTGTTCAATTATATTATGAGGGAGCATGAGTAGGTTTAGAAGTTGCATTAATTAACCCCTCACGAATAAAAGTAGTCCTAGACAATCCTAGAACTTTCCAAAATTTTATAACCGCGCGGGAATCATTATTATATAAAATGTGTTTTCATAAGGAAGAAAGCAGAGAGAGACATATTGATACGCCTAAATTAGATACTCAATTTAACCCTGTAAGAATGTCAGATTGTAGCATAGAATAAGTAAGGATGGTTCGATGTCAGAAATTAAGGGTAACTATATTAATCACACAAAATAAAACAAAACAAAGTTAAACTAATTAACACACAAATAACAAAAAGTATAGTGGCGTGGTAAAATCCGTAGTTTATATATTTTTCTTTATCTTATATACCAATATTGGCCCATATGATATTATGATAGTTCCTTTCTTTAGCAGCTGCAAAAAAAAAAAGAAAAAGAAAAAAGAAGGAGATGCATTTCTAGCTAGAGTTTAGCATCCACAATAAATTCATGGGTGCAGCTATTGTATACCTTAATTCAAAGAAGGAAGATAATTTCACATGGGCTTTGTCTAGGTTGAAGGAGCTGTTTAATGATGATCTTCCTCGGGTGTTAGTCACAGATAGAGACTTGGGCGCTTATGAATATCATATGTAAAATATTTCCTACTAGCCATCATATGTTGTGTACATGGCATATTAATAACGGGTAGCTTGCAAAATGCAGTAGCGTGTTTGATACCAAAGAAAGGTGAGAGATGTTTAATGATGTTTGGCTGATGAGAAAAATAGATGTTAATCTCACCTTATGGCGTAAGGCTTCTCACAAAACGCCTTGAAATCGACTATGATGAGACATATTATCTCGTAATGGATGTCATTGCAATCCACTACCTTGTCAGTTAATTGGTAGTTTTCGAATAACTGAACATGCAGTTTAAGAATGTGGTCACTTCGTATCTTTATGGGAATGATCTAGATATGAAATATACATGACGGTTCATGGTGAACTTCATTTACCCAAGTCAAGTGGCTCTAGACCACGGAGCGTGTTTATAATAAGGTTGAAATGCTCACTAAAATGACTACTTGGTTGGGAAGGGATTTGCCCGCGCGTTTCCATAACATGTTTCGGATTCTATCGCGATTCATGTTGGACATGATCTTCATTAGAAGCCCTTAAAGAATTAAGGGAAACTGCTGAACACTTAAAATACGAGTTTGAGATGAAGGATTTTAGGAGAACACGATTATGTCTCGGTTTGGAATTTGAGCATCGTGTTGATAAATGCTTAAGTATTTTGACAAGGTCAAACCTTCAAGCACCCCCATGATCGTCCGTAGTCTTGATCCTGATAAGGATCCTCTTCATCCAAAGGATGATGGTGAAGATGTGCTAGTGGCAGAAGTGCCCTACATAAGTACAATAGGCGCATTATTGTACTTAGCTCAATGCGCAAGACCAGACATCTCATTTGCAGCTAGACATAGCTTTGTTCCAATGCGACCCCATTAGATTGGTGTAAAATATATCTTTCGGTACTTGAGATGTACGATTGATATGGATTTGTTCTATCCCTACAAAGAGACGATGGATTCGGACCCATCACACACCAGGAACGCCGCCAACACTGGCCTTCATCCTCTATCCCCATCCTAAAACGACATGTGTTTTGGAAGGTTTTGTTAATGTTAGGTATCTCTCTGACCCACACAAAAGTCTTCCAAAACTAGTTAAGTGTTCACCATGGGTAAAGACCGTGATATCTTGGAACCGACCCTAGTCGCTATATCTTCGAACAATGCAGAGATTATTGCTCTTCACGAAGTAGTTCATGAATGTATATGGATTGGATCCATAATTATGCATGTTCGAACAATTGTGGTTTGAAGTCTACCACATATGAGCCTACGAGCATTTAGGATAATGTTGCTTGTTTTGAACAAATGAAGTAACGCTACATCAAAAGCGACAACACCAAGAATAATCAGAAACAACAGACTCTCCTAAAGATCAAAGTGAACTAGGTTCGATCTGAGGACAGTGTGGCAGACTTGCTTACTAAGTCATTGCCTAAATTCCACTTTCGAGAAATATGTTGGTAGCTTCGTTCGCGGAAGTTATCCGAACTCCCGTGACCGTAGTCATCAGGGGGAGATGTCTACTTGTATGGTCTCGAAACGTACGTGAAAGGTGTGTTGTGCTCTTTTCCCCCTTCAACCGAGGTTATTTTTGTCCCACTGGATTTTTGTTACTCGGCAAGGTTTTTAATGAGGC
The DNA here is from genome assembly GCF_002994745.2 of Rosa chinensis. Classification (NCBI taxonomy): domain Eukaryota; kingdom Viridiplantae; phylum Streptophyta; class Magnoliopsida; order Rosales; family Rosaceae; genus Rosa; species Rosa chinensis. The sequence continues at coordinate 16,478,960 of NC_037088.1, read as the reverse complement.
AACGAGAGGAGCACCACATTTGGGCGACACAAGAGGGAGTGTTCAAGTAAATCCAGAATATGTGTCTGACCCAAACTCTAGGTTACTTGACCTAGTTGTAATATGGTTTTGAATTGGAGATATTCATAGATATCTAATTAATTGTACGATCTATCTTTCCTTGTGCAACTCTGATTCTATGTCTTGTAATTTCCTATATAAAGAGGCCTCTATTATCGCACGAATCAATTAATCAAGTAATATATGATTAATTATAACATTTATGGGTTATTAAAGGTATCATTTATTAACTTTTTTCTTTTTCATGGGTCATAATTGAATGTTGACCTTTTTAATGGAATGTTTAGTATAGGATACTAACATTAATCGCAGCAAATTGCGTAAACTACTTCTCCTTCCTCATATTTGCCCTTGGTTTTTTAGAAGTTTTCTGCAATTACTTTCTCGAACAAGAATATAACTATAGCCTCAAATATTGAGATTGGGCAAATGCCTAAGATCGACCCCCCTAAATCCGCCCCTGCTTGAAAGTAGAGAACCTTTTCTTGTTAGATATGCGAGTACAACCTGAATCCCTAGTCCACTTTTCTGATGGAAGAATTCAAAGGAATCTAACCTAAGCCACTCTAATACCACAAACCCTAAAGCTAATGACATAATACTCTTTCTAACACATTCTTAACACCCGACCCAACCCTCTCCATAGCCAGCCTTGTGAAAGGCCGAGTGGCAACAGCCAATGCCTTACTAGAAAAGGGACACGAACATAAGGCGATACCCAAGAGGCGGCTGCCTGAGGCCAACAATTATAGGGGGCCCGATAATTTTGTTACACCTTTATATATAACATATATAATTTTTTTTTTAAGTAATCTATGAGTAAATTCCAATCTTTTAAAAATTCGATTTTATTCGAATCGATATTTATATAGTTTCTATACAACGATGGATTGAGATAGCCCTCAACAACTTGTACTTGGTTGCCAATACAAACAAACTGTACATATTTTGGGATAAAAAAATTAAAGGAAGGTGGAATAATGACTCAATTGGATGCAAATCAAAGCAGCGTTTTGTCATTTTCCATAGCATTGCAAATCAAAGAAGCAGCGTTTTGTCATTTTCCATAGCATTGCAATCAAAGAAGCAGCGTTTTGTCATTTTCCATTGCATTGCAAATCAAAGCAGCTGTTTGTCATTTTCCATGGCATTGCAAATAGCTTATTTGTACTATATGGGCGACCAGGCCGGTGTGCTAGATGACCGATACAACTGAATCGATCATCCACTCTATAAATAGCTCAGGATTTTATTTCCCGGATATTCAAACAGCAACAGTTCCGATTACTCATTGTACGTGTCACATCCAAAAAGGTTTCGTTTCCATGCCTATCTCAACCGTCCGCCCATGCATGTCAATTTATGTCCTGTACTTTAACATTACCAATCCACAGTTCAACTTTGCACAACCACCGTCGGCTCCTCCAATTCCGGCTTCTGTGCATGACATGTTCGCCTTCGCTATTCCTACACTGCTGACATTCGTTCAGATAAAATACCCAGCAGAATATCTATTCGAAACGCACCCCGTGACCGTCGCCGGCGTCTTATGTAGCTTGTTTGCATATTGCTTGGCCTTCGCGGTCAGGCGTAGAACACTTCTTGTTACATTTGCTCGTTGGTTTCACATGGCCATGCTGCTGTTCGGTTCAGCCTCAGTTGCTTCACTAGTGTCGCTTCTGCTTCCTCACTCGTCCTGGCTGTCGCTGCCTGTTGTGATGTGTGTATTGTGCATCTTTTCTTTGGCGGGAGGCGAGCTGGGATTGACGCGAAGTCTGAGACAACGGATAAACCAACGACAAACTGAACCTCGTAGCTTCCTACGGGTGAGAAGGACACGCCCACTTTTGCCACTGACAATTACAGATTTGCCACCAGAAAACAGAAGACAATCAAGACATTAAGACATCAGTGAATTGTTGTTCTTTTTCTTTAGCAAGTTCTATGTATTCTGAACCTCTGATCCCCACTCATCAGCGCCGGTCCGGAGATTCTATATCTGAAAAATTGTAATAAAAAATAAAAAAATAAATTTATAAAAAGATTGTAATAAAAAATAAAAAAACCTAAATAAAAGAAAATAAAAAATCAGATTGAAAGAAAAACAACCAAGGTGTTTTGAACCTGTGCCAACCTGTGTTACACTGCACAAACAGCACATTTCAGTTATATACTTATATTAAGCGCAAACCTACTATATATAGATTTACTCAAGTATATGTGAAGCCCGCAGAAAGCGGTTGCCTCAGGTCGCACCCCCCTTGCAGTCGGTCTTGTCACTCATCAAGGGTGGATAAGTCATAGTTAAATAATAGACAAGGACACTATAATACTTTTGTTCTTTGGGTTCTTAATTTTATTTTTGTGAGTTTATATTTTCTCTAGCTGTTGGTCGATGATTTTGTGTCTTCTATGTAATTCTCCATTTGGATAAAGATTGAACCAAGATCTTGGCAGCAAATCGTGTGCTATCTTTTTCCCATTTAAACAACGATGGCATAATCGGTAGATGGATAACTTTTGCTTTCAAGAAGGTGACAGAATATAATAATACTATAATCGGTGCATAACAGGTCCACTTATTAAGCGCACTAGTTTAGTCATAATCCTATGATTATTATTTAATAAACGCCTTGCAGCATCTCTTCTCTATTTTTGTTGAAAAATTAGTATAGGTTAAACTTTGAGGTACTTTTCAGAGCCATAATTTACTGAATTATGACTTTAAGATATGTTATTTTTTAGGACTAAATTCAGTTTAGTTGCTTGAATTTTAGAGCTAAAATCAGTTTGATCTCTGTTTTTTTTTTTTTTAAATCACGATGGTCCTTGCACTTCTAAATTGCATTAGCCTAATTCAAAATTTGACTTTAACTCGAAATGTGACTTTAGATGCTGAGTTGGACCCAACATGGGGCCCCACTTTTCATATTTTAAACTCCCACGAAGGGCAAAATGGACATCTCTAATTTAATCTTTTTTTTTTCTTTTTAACAAAATTTATTCTAATTTCTAATTTTCTTTCTTTTTTCTCTGTATTTTTTTTTTCTCTCTTCTAACTTTACCTCTCTCTCAGATCTCCCAAGCCTAAAAGTCGAATAGATCCAACGTACGCCCTCTTCCACCGCATCCGAACTCCAATGCCAATACCACCATCTTCATCCCTAGAAGAGAGAAGAAGTAGGGGTTAATTTGAAATGGGGAGTAGGGTTCCGGTGCATCTCTTCCAACGCCCAATTCCTTCATCAGTAGCTCTTTGCATAATCTTAATGCCATCAATGACAGCCTAGACAATCGACGTCGATTCCAATGTCGTTGTCCTTGCACTTTCATAATCTCCTTCTCCCATCGTCATCTTCCTCTTCGCCATTGCCTCTTAGCTACTGTTGCAAGCTCATCAACTAAACTACACACTACAATATTCCACAAGAACCTTATTATTCACAATCCTCCTTTCAAGTAGAGAGAGAGAGAGAGAGAGAGAGAGAGAGAGAGTAATATTCCAAAGCTCAGATCTTTTCTGAAACCCAGTCAAAAACCCATGGACGATTTTTGATCCAATCATAAGGACATGGAAGAATGGAGCTGGATAACTACTACGAAATTAGGTCCAATGGAGCTAGAGGACCCAATTCATCCTCCATTAATGGGATGCAAGATCTCAGATGCTACAGTGCCTCCTATGAATGCCCACTAAGAATCAAGCTTCACATCAAATGCCGTCTTCTCCATCTTCTCCTTCACCTTCCTAATGCCGCACCGCTTCCCTTATCGGAGCCCCGAAGCTCGCCGATTCCCATCCCTGGCATCATCATCATCATTGCCGACTTCATCCCCAATTACTATCGCAGGACCTCCGTCAAGTCTGAGACATCGAGCAAAGTAAGCCCCGAGATCTCGTTTGTGATCACTGAGACCTTCTCAGGTGGGGCCGGTCTTTTCTTTAGTGCGGTGGTGGTGTAACTGGCGGCTGAATGGGAGGAAAGATAGGATCTTGATTGGAGATTAGCGTTATGGGGGAGAATTTTGAATTGAGAAGAAGAAGAAATCAAAGTACGAAGAGGGTCAGAAGAAAGGAAGAGGACGAAAAGGATGTGGCCTAGAATTGATGGAATCGGAGAGTTTTATTGGTGTAAGTTTCTGAGGTCTGGAAGCAGAGTCGAGGAAGAAAGGGAATAGAAAACTGGAAGAGGAAGAAAGAAAAAGAAAAAGAAAATCTGAAGAAGTGCGGGTAGTTAAGACTTTTCGTCCTAACTGAGGAAGTCTGGAAAATGGGCCCTCATGTCGGGTCCATCTCAGCATCTGACGTCACATTTAAAGTCAAAGTCAAATTTAGGACTAGGCTAATACAATTTGGAAGTGCAGGGACCAACGTGATTAAAAAAAAAATTCAGGGACCAAACTGATTTTAGCCCTTAAGTTCGAGGGACTAATTTAAATTTAGTCATATTTTTTTATTAAATATATAGTAGTTTTTTTAGAGCATCTCATCATTTTGGAGAGCATATTCAGCTTTTTATCAATTTTAACAACTGCATCAGAGTTTTAAGCGACTCTCCATTTTAACATTTAACTATCTCCCTGCTAAGTATATAGAGGGAGATGAGACTCTCTATTATTTTTGTTAATTATTACATTCATGTTAAGTTGTTCTATGTAATTTATAAATACAGTTAAACTACTTTCTCTTCATTCATTAAATAATATATATTCAAAATTAGATAAATAGAGAGAACTGATGTAGACGTATTTTAAAAGTACGTTGCTATCCAAAAAAGCTCTTTAGCTACTTTGGCAAGCCAGAGCATCTTTAGCAGACTCTATTTTACCTCCTTAGTTATTTTGGAGAGTATGTTTGACTTTTTATCTATTTTAGCAGCTACACCAGACTCCTAAGCGGCTCTCTATTATAACTTTTAGCTATCTCGCTCCTAAATATAGAGAGCGAGATGAAGTTCTCTATAATTTAAAATATTCCTTTTGAGTTATTTTATGTAATTTATAAATATATTTAAACTATTTAATCTTCATTTAAAAAAAATATAAATTCAAAACTAGTTAAAATAGAGAGCATTGATGCAGATGTATTTCTAAAGTGGCGCCAAAATGACTTTTTAGCTATTTTGGCTAAAATTTGACTCAAAAATGGTTAGCAATGCTAAAGATGCTCAAAATGACTATTCAATTTTTCTAATATGGGATTCCAAAGGCTCTAATCTATACTACTAATTCCAACAATCTCCACCTTAGGATGATTCAAGCCATCTCCAGTTGTCTCACGATCCAAAAAGCCAATAGCTCCATACCTTGACTACAAGCATCCACATTTCAAATCCATTTTTTTCAATGTAATTGTGTGCCCTTTTGAAAGTATCTAAAGAGATAAGACTTTTCTTCAAACTTGAGATATATTGGATATTTGTTAACTCTCGAACTACACCATCATGCATGACGAATTGTACGTACCAATCCCTATTGTTTTGTAAAGACTGTTATCTCCCGCAAATCTACCTCACCATTCAATTCCTTGAAAGCAGTGGCGGATCCAAAAACCTAAAAAATAGCTAGCAATCCCTAAACGAATTGTACGAATCCCTATTGTTTTGTAAAGACTGTTATCTCCAGCAAATCTACCTCACCATTCAATTCCTTGAAAGCAGTGGCGGATCCAAAAACCTAAAAAATAGCTAGTATTCCTAAAGATGCTCTAAGTAGCTAAAAATCTATTCTGGCTAAACTTGAATAACTAGCATTGCTAAAGATGCTCAGCACTACTAGCTATTTTTTAATTAAATTTTAGCCAAAGTAGCTAAAAAGCTATTTTGGCTAACCACTTTTAAAATATGTCTGCATCAGATCTCTTTATTTAGCTAATTTTGAATTTATATTATTTATTTTTTTGTGGGGAATAGAATCAGGTTCCATTAAATAACGACGTCACTGCATCACGCTTGAGGGTTTCAAGAAACTACTCATAATACAAGTTCAAGCACAATACAGACTGTCAGAGCAGTCAAAGAACTCCCAACCAAAAACTATAAACCTAAAAGAACTGCAAGGAAAAAGCAAGTGAGTTCAAAAAAGAAAACATAAAAAAACCTACGCCTACACAATCTTAGATCAAAGCACTGTCTTGAAACTTTTGACGCCTAAGACCTCAATGGTGTACATCACAGCAAACAACACTGCACTAGCTTCAAGATAAGATAGTATAGGACAAAGACACTCCTCAACAACATATCCCAAGCCAATGCAAAAGGAGGAGGAAAAGATAGTGGGCTAGCCCAGCTAGGTTGCACTGCAGCAACCCAAGCAGGTTGAGGCCCAAGGCCCAAACCCACCATCTCCCTTCAAACCACCAGATCGGTCTAGCACTGGCCATTGAGAAACAGCTGTCTCACCATCACTCTGGCGGCCGGCCTTGCTGATCCCCTACCATCGCTGTTCTAAGGAGGAGACCTCGACCGACCTGCCTTAGCAATCAACTGGCACTTCCCTTAGATATCTGACGCAGCCCGCTCCCCTCAACTGCAAGGTCACCGCCACAAACCACCCGGATGCCCGCAGCAATCAGACGCCGCGTCCCTCAGGTTCTAATCCGCAACACCCAGACGCCGCACATATCGAAGCAAAACAACCCACCAAAATGATCAGAGAAGCCTCCAATTAGAAACTCCCGCCGCACTCCACGCGCCGAGAACTAGCTCCGCACCGCCGTCGTACCTCTTCACTCCCACGATTATCACCTTGCCTGAAGGAAGAGCGCCGCGGTCACTACACAAAACCTAGGTTTCGCCCGTCAAAGTCGTTCCACAAAACTCTAAGGCCTCCTGCTAATGTACGAGAAGAAGAATTCATATTATTTATTGAATGAAGAGAAAGTAGTTTAAATGTATTTATAAATTACATAGAACAATTTAAAAGGAATGTAATTAACAAAAATAATAGAGTCTCATCTCCCTCCCTATATTTTGCAAGGAGATAACTAAACATTAAAATGGAGAGATAGTTAAACGTTAAAATCGAGAGTCACTTAGGAGTTTGGTCTGAAATCGATAAAAAGTTAAACATAATCTCTAAAATAACTAAGAAGCCAAATTAAAGAAGAAAATTTATAATATATATTCCCACATGTCATACACACATTTGTAAATGTGACAACAAATTTGTTGTCAGAGTGGTAAAGTTGAGTCCTATTTTGTGTAGTCTTAGTTCTATTAATGGTAATTACACAATATACAACCTTGCTATAAGCTTTTGAATAAATTCATTGTCAATGCTGTAATTTTTGTTTAATTATATTTAAATAGTGTAAATGAATATGGTAACTTTATTCTCAATGTTGTGATTTTGATTTATATAAATTATAATTTTTATTCAAATATATGTAAAATTAGTGCATGATAAACATCACATTTCATAGCTTGTCCTTGTTAAAGATGCTCTAACTACTTTTAAATTTAGCAGAGAAAATTTTTAGGTTATGGGACCCATCCGTTTCTATTTTCTTTGAATGAACATTATAGTCCTTGGCGAAGACTATAAATTAAGATTGACTCCATACTTACTAAAATTGTTCAAAATATATATACATTAATAATAAACAACCTCTCACTCTTCTAAAAACTAAAAACCCTAGAAGAGTTTTTCTCTCAACCTATCTTCTCAACGGCGCCCTAGCTTCCACCTCCTAGCTTCCTTCTATCACTTTATTCTCGACTTCTGTCCACCCAATGGCCTCCATTGATGCTGTCATTGCAAGCTTCGCTGCTTCCCTTGCACTCATTGAAGGAGGCAGCGCTTCTTACCTAGCAGGGAAGATTGATTGGTGGTGGTCTTGTTCGCAGGTCCTCCCAATCCTTCCTGATTGAAAAACCTCTGACCCGCAAGCTAGTTGATCCTACGGCATTCAAAGCTCACTTTCACCGCACTTAGATGGTGGGAAGACCACTTGGGAGCAAAGAACAAGAATCCTCGCTCACAAAAGAAGGCGGGTGTGGCTCCATTGCATCTCACTTACCCTACTGCTACTGCTGTTCAGGAGGTTAGCCCTAAAGATAAGGGCAAAGGGAAGCTTTAAACTTTCTATTCTCGTTATCTAGATTTTTGATTCTGGTCTTTTGCTATTTAAGTTTAGTTTCTCTAGTTGTACACCAATTGAGGTCTGTAGGCGATTAGAGTTGCTTTGGCAAGGATTTAGGCAGTGTGGATTTGTGTTCATATGGCTAGGTTTAATTATTGTGCTCATTTTGTTTACAATAAAGGTTAATTGTCATTTGCTTGGCAGCTTGTGCCATCTAGATTTTATTTGGTGTAAGACAGTGTATGATGTACATACCTTCTGGCCATGGATAATAATGAAATTATCTATTACTTAAAAAAAAAAAAAATATCTCACTGTTCTCTTCCATGTTTAGATGTAAGTCGGCTGCTTACTATGTAGTGAATTTAGAAAACATCAGGAAAAAAAATTTATGAACAAATAAAAAAAAAAAAAAAAGACATGATGGTAGGTTGTTTTGTGGAGGATTGTAAAGCCTATTTGAGCTCACTTTCCTCTTTCACTTTACGATCTATTTATCGTGAAGCAAATTGTGTGGCCGATAAATTGACGCATCTTGCTAGTTAGTGTTTAGATGATTATTGGTTAGATGAGACTCCTGTGATGATTCGGGATGTACTCTACAATGATTCATGTATTAGTACTCGAGGTTTAGGTTATATGTCCCCCTCGCAGTATAATTATCTTTTAAATAATAATAACAATAACGGGCGTGAAGCTGAAAATTAAGCTGGGTTCCAAACTCCTTTCGGAAATTAGATATATGTTGGTACCTTAAATAAAAAAGCCTGTAATAAGAAAATTATTTAATGCGTAAGACACATTCTCTCTCCTCCAATATAGAAGCTTTTATCAATTTTGCATTTGACTAGGGAACCAAAATAGAAACACATTAAAGATGTTCTTAATTAATTCCAAGCTGATAATTATATCTAGGGAGCGAGGTTTTTTTATCGTTAAACTTGACTAAACCGGGAAGAAGAGTGATTGATAAAGTGAATCGTGCTAATATATATTGGATAAAGCTGGTTTATCATTCTATGAATTTGGTTTATATATTAATGTATTGATTTATATAAAGGAAACACATTTGAAATGTAAGATGTTGAACAGAATAAGCCCAAAATGGGTCAGCGTTATGGAAGTGTTAAATAATCACGATGATTGGGATGCAGGGATCAGCCAGCTGGTTGCGTTATCTTTCATCGTAGTTAGTCGGGAAATACAAGGTTTTCCTTCTCTCATCATCATAAATTTCTTTTTCTCTTCAAAAAAAAAAATGAGAATTTTATTTTTTAAAATATTTTTTTTTATCCTTAATTGAAGAATCTCCCAACACCAAGAGAAAGGGACAAGGACAGGAGCCGGAACGGTGAGATTGGGAAATTTGGCATACGCAATTTGTTTGTTACTGGAATAAGCTACACCAATCAAGTCATTGCTTTCTTTAATTTTAATTATAAGTTGCTGGAGCAGCATATATAAAACAACGATCTCCTTGTTGTCTCAGTACTATATACTTAAAAATTGATGATGAAGACAAAACCCCGCTTGAAACCCCGATCACCACGTCCTGCTAAGTGCTAATGTGATAAGCATGCGCCTATATAAGAATGCAATCCACTCTTTTTCCTCCAAAATTCTAACCATTCTCCACCTCTTGTCGAAACCCTAAACCTCGATCACCTCACCGAGCTAGCTATTAATCCCTCTCCAAATACACTCTCAAATGAGCCGTTATTTCAATTTACTGGATTTTCATCTCAAAGAAGCTGGTGTGAGTTTGAGCGAAGGACTGGCTCACAATGAAGAAAGCACCCACAAAATATGTAAGCGTATCCACCGAGCCCCGTTGAAGAACCCGAAATGTGAGGCCTGTAGTATTGATGTAAACGGAGATGGAAGTTTTGGGTATAAGAAGATAGCGAGAATGTACGCTGCAGTCCACAAACCCGGGAAGCTGTCCCGGCCGCAAGATGCACTTGTTATCAAGCTTCCAGATGGTATTGTCCGTGGCATGAATCCAAAAGCTGAAGATATGGGTAGTGCAGTTGCGGCATGTCACTGGGGTATGTCCTCGGGCTTAAGTCAGCTGGGATCTGAGGTCAACTTCTGTTTTCTAGACAGCCTCAACGGCCCAAACGATGATACCAAACGCTATGGCAACGGCGACGGCAGAGAAGATGGCGGGCAAATCAATCTGAATTTTGGCCCATCTGCGACAGCACGATTGATGGATTTTGTGCCAGCAATTAAGTTGGAGAACAATTTGGCGTTCATTGACGCTGTGTGTCATTACCTTGCGCAACACGCAAGTGCTGATAAGCAAGAAGAGTACCTGAAGATCATAAACGGTAAAAAGTCTGAGGAGGTAGACAATTTCGATTCCGTTCAGATCTGGAATATGTTGACACTAGAACACAAGATTATTAAGGCACTGGAAGATAATGGACTCCTCATAACCCCAATGCGCTTTCATTCACCACCACCACTTCTTCCCAGTCCACCCCCAGGCTGGACGGCGGACCAAGCTAGCCGCTCTGCAAGCAAACCACGACCCTGTTGCTTCCCTAGTATCGAGACTGTCAACGAGAGCGTGGTATATAACTATATATTACATTCATATATTCATATTCCACCCTCCAGATTTCGTCCTCCATCATATCATATATATTTTGGTTTGCTTACATTTCATCATCATCACCATAACTACTTTCAGTCTGAGAATCGCATCGTACCTGAGAGTGAGGATCACAGCGGCCTCTGGAAGCGCAAGGCACTCGCCATTTTAGGTGTTCCTTCTGAGCAGAAGAAGTCCCGAAACGCTAGAGGACTTCATATAGATGATGACGCGACAGCACAGAACCCAAACAAGCCGGCAATGAAAGGAAAGGAGCTGGTATCTTCTGCATCAGCCTGAAAATTATCTGAATCATAACTCCAATGATCGATATTTAGGGCTCCATCCGCCTCGGCACCATGGCTTTGGTCTGTCTTTTACTTTTTTTATATAGTTTATTATGCGCTGCAAGGCTGTGCTTTTCTTGCGGCTTTGGTTGTCGAAGTGTTTGAAAACTGCAAGTTTTAATAAGTAATGTATAATAAAAGAAATAAACGTGTGTAATGTCGGCAGCATGCAAGCATTTCTTTACATCAATTAATTTCTCGAGTTCGCAGTCGCTTAGTAAGGTCCGATATAAAGCATGTATGTGCTAGCTCTTTGTATTTTGGTCACTTATATATTATCGAATGGTTGTGATTGTGCACTGTGGTTTGTTGTTCGGTGGCATGGGTTGCGGGGCTGGGGTCTGGACTGGACCCCGCCGAAAACAGCCAGGAGAGTGGGCGGTTCCATATTCCAGGTTTCTACAGCAGATTGGATTTGTGTGGATGGATCATGGATCGATGATGGTTTTGGCTGCCGGTTTGCCGTTGGTTATTTTATTTTCAATAGCTACATTGAAAATGGAGGTGCTTGTGTATTGGGGTCGAGTTCACTAGCACTGTGATACCCATTTTCACTGCAGTTGTTACTCGAAGCCTAGATTGGTGCTGAGGGAAAGGAATGCGGGTCGTGGACTAGTCTTTGGTCTTTAGTTAGGTTAAATTAGTCCTACTCTGTTGAGCAAGGGTTCAGAAATCTTGATCTTGGTCTAGATGCTTAGCCATTGCTATGGCATTAGTTTTAGGGATAATTTGTTGTACTCTCCCTATTTTCTTGTTGTCAAGATGCGTCTTAAAAGCTGCATATAAGTGTGTAACAAATGCCTTGCTAGTCTAGTTAGTAAAATCGATGTACAATTAAGAAGCATGTTCACTATTAAGTTAGGTTTGTTCAAGGAAAACCTAATTTGTGTTTAGCCCAAACTCTAGGTTACTTGACCTAGTGGTAATAGGATTTAAGGGAAAAATTCACCAACGGTGTCTGGACACTTTGATGACTTTCACAATGATACCTGAACTCTGAATGTTATCAATGTGATACCTGGACTTATAATTGGTTGTCAACGTAGTACCTACGTCAACTTTTCGTCACGGCACTATCAAGTTGACCACGTGTGACGCACGTGAGGCCCAAAAAGAGAAGTAAATGACTGATATGCTCTCAAATTACTTTTTTATGAAAAAATAATTAATTTAAATGAATAAAATAATTAATTCTTAAAATAAATTTTATAATTAATAGAAAGAAATAAAGAAATAATTAAAAAAGAAATTTTTCTCTCTCATTCATCATCAGCTATACACAATTGTTCTTCTCGGGGCTTCGTTTATGTTCACTAGCCTCCGATAATTAGAAGCCGCTCTGCGAATTGCGAACAATATCGATGAACCTCTATTTACTCAGAGATCTTCACACTCACTCAGCCCCTAAATTCTACCTGCGTCTCTTACCCAAAACCTCACCTGCTTCCGATTAACCGCCGTCTCTGCCGCTAGGGCCTTAGGGTTCTTTATTAGTCTACTTTGGTAGCCAACTAGCGATGAATCCAAATCCATACCAACCTACGGCACCTCCACCTCCCGGGCCTCGAATGCTACCGCCTAACCTTCCAATGATGCCACCAATTCTATGGTGCCGCCCAACCTTCCGGTGACGAGCACTTTCTGGGAGATCACAATTGTGTGTGATCAATTCAAGAACTTGCAGGACGCTCTTGGTGGGGTGAGGGGAAGGAGGGAGGAAGCAGAGGATGGAGGCGTACCAGCGGCGGAGGGAGGAGAGGCCTCGAAATCGTCGTCCAGCTTTAGAAGATGAACATGAATGGAGGATGAGGAATGGCCGTGCCAGATTCTGTACTCTAGCAAATGCGCTGCTTAGAAAGAACTTAACTTTCCAGGTCTCTCTCTCTCTTCTTTTTTGGGTTCAAATTTGGTTTTTTTATGAAATGAAAGAGCCTCCAGATTTCTGGGTTTGCTTGTTTTTGTGCTTTTCTTTCATTTTGGTACATAAAGATCGATTCTTTGGTTGCTTTTTTTGTCAATCTGTTACTTTTCTGGGTCCATATCAGTTGCTAAATTATAGTGATACAAAGATTATGTATTGGTTTAATCACCCAATGTTAAGATTCTTGTTTGGGTTCAAATTTGGTTTTTTATGAAATGAAAGAGCCTCAAGATTTCTGGGTTTGCTTGTTTTTGTGCTTTTCTTTCATTTTGGTACATAAAGATCGATTCTTTTGTTGCTTTTTTGTCAAGCTGTTACTTTTCTGGGTCCATTTCAGTTGCTAAATTATAGTGATACAAAGATTATGTATTGGTTTAATCACCCAATGTTAAGATTCGAGTTATGTAATTCTGTATGTTCTTTTATGCAGAAAAGGAATATGAAACAGAATGTTCGGCTTGTTTCAATCCCAATTTTGCCATGTATAATGCTCCTTCTCATCCATATTTTGGTCAACCATGAATTGGACAAGCCTAAGAATAGGTGTGGCTGTGTTTGTGTTGATACTGATGGAGACGGCGAATGTGAGAAAGTTTGTGGATTGGAATACTCAACTGTGGATCAAGGGTTCACTTCTCTCCCAAAATGGGTCTGTCCAGCTTAAGAAGATGAACATGAATGGGTTCAAGAACATGAACAATTGCTTGGAATTCTTTTGCTTTTTTTTTTTTTGCTGGGTTTAAGAAGATGAACATGAAATTCCTAGGTTCAGATACTTATTGGATTGGGATTTTTTATTTTTTTTAGAATGTATTTGATTGCGATATTGATTAATAGAAGAAAGAAAAAAACTATTCAACTTTTATTTTTAATATAATAATTTATTCAGTTTTTATTTTGAATTTAGAATTTATTCTCTTTAATGTTTAATGGAGTGAAAAAGTCTTTTTTGCCCTCATTTTCAGCCTCACGTGCGTCACATGTGATCAAAATTGACGGAGGCATGGGGGAAAGTTGACGTAGGTACTACGTTGACAACCAATTATAAGTCCAGGTATCACATTGATAACATTCAGAGTTCAGGTATCATTGTGAAAGTCACCAAAGTGTCCAGACACCGTTGGTGACTTTTTCCTTAGGATTTAATTAGAAGGATCTAGAATCCTATTCAATGTAGAATTACTTTCCTTGTATGATTGAGATTCTATGCATTGTAATCCTCTATATAAAGAGACCCCTATTATCAATGAGAACACACAGCAAATTCCTCTTAATTTCTGATTCCCTAAAACACGTTATCAGCACGAAGCCCTAAATTCGTAGCCTTCAAATCCCAGAAACCACCGCCGCCCACCTTGAAGATCTCAACTCCAGGAGTCCAGAACTGGCGGCCCCACCCCCAGAACCCGCCGAAAAACCACCGAACCGGCCACCGGAAGTAGCGAAAGTCCCTCTGCCCGGTTCGAAGCTTTCCTCCCTGCCATCTGCTACCAAACTTCACCAGCAGCTGTAGCTGGACCCAGATCACCGGAGCCGAAAATTCATCACGCGAACCGGCCTAAATTCAACTGAACCGGCCACCTGAGCCCACCAGACCTGAACCGGCAGAAAGAAAAAAAAAAAAAAAAAGGGAAGAACCTGTGCAGCCCACAGTCAAGCCCACGTGCAGCTGGCCCAACGAAGCCCACGTGCACCAGCCAAGCAGCCAAGCCGCCTAGCCGCCCAGCCGCCAAGATTCCTGCCACGTCAGCGTCCAGTCAGCGAGCCACGTCAGCATCAGTGCCACGTCAGCAATCTGGTCAACGCCGGTCAACCCTCAGGTCAACCACCGCCGGCAACTTTTCCGGCCAACTTCTGGCCACTTTTCCGGCGACTTCCGGTAAGCTACAGACTACAGTAACTCCGGCGGCTACAGTAACTTTCCGTCGACGACTTTTCCGACCATCTTTTAAGGTAATTTTTTCTAAAAGTTCCCGTTTTTGAAGTTTTTTTTTCAATTTCTTCTTCTTTTCTCGGGGACTTCCAACATCCCTTCTTCTACCCCCCTTTCTTCTTCATAGGGGAGACCAATAGCCAAACTGTGGGGGTTCGTGCTCACTCCAAGCTTAGAGCTTGTAGAGTCCTCCAAACTTAGAGTTTGTTGAGAAGAAAACGATTGACCACATACATCGTTGTTTCGATCTAATCCAAAACCCCTCTTGGAATCGGATTTTCTTGGAAGCGACTAAGCTCAGAAAATTCCTAATTTCTTAGAAGCGACTACGATCAGAAATTTAATAGTTTTTCGTGGTAGCCTTTTCGCTCCGAAACTAACCCTAATCTTGTGTTGTTTTTCAGGATGAGTTACCTGAACAAGTTGAACTTTGCTCCACTAGAGACAACTGGTGCAGGATACCATAGGTGGGTCCGAGATGTGCGCCAACATCTTAAGGCTGATGGACTTCTGGGAGCCATCCAAGAGCCTGGTCAGAACGTGCTCTCCATTGAGCAAGCTACTGCTTTCGAAGCAAAACAAGCTAAAGCCATAATTCTCATGACAAGGCACATGAATGACGCGCTCCAAAATGAATACCTCAATGAGGAAGACCCAAGAAAGCTATGGGTAGAACTTGAGCAGCAATTTGGCAACGTTCGTGACTCCCTGCTTCCTGATTTAGAAGTGCGATGGCATAGCCTCCGCTTTTGTGATTTCAAGTCTGTGCTTGATTATAACTCGGAAGCCCTTCGTATCAAGTCTCTGATGGAGTTTTGTGGCCAAGCCATAACTGATACGATGTTGATCGAGAAGACTCTCTCTACCTTCCCCGTCTCTGCACTGATGATTTCAAAGAATTATCGGATTGATGTAAATGCAGGACGCATCACAAGGTTTCATGAGCTCATTGGCGCCATGAACGTAGCTGAAAAGCACAACAATATTCTTTTGAAGAACTATAATGCTAGACCCGTGGGAACTAAGTCTATTCCGGAGTCTAACTATAGTCGTGCCCCCAATGGAGGACGCAAGGAGCGAAACCCTAAAAGTAGGGACAATTCTGGACATTCTGGTCCATATGTTAGCCCTAAAGAGGAAGGAAATCGCCAAGAGAGGCGTACACGGAACCGTGGAGGTCAACGTGTGAAGAGAGAGAGAGGAGGAGCCTCCGACCATGGTGGTACTGTCACCAAGAGCATAGGTCGTCCAAATCGCGCCCCAAAGGAGCCTCGATCAAGGGAGCCTGACCATAATGATGTTTGTTTTCGATGTGGATCAACTGAACATTGGGCCAAATCATGTACCGCACCCCAGAATGTTGCAAACGCATACAAGACGTATCATGAAGCAAGGGATGGCACAAGAAGATCAAGATGGCGATCTGGATCTAAGGGTGGAAGACTACATGGATCAAGACCCAGAAACTGGCGATTTTGATTAAGTCTTTTTATTTTCCAAGAGATGTAGGCGATTGCCATATTACTTTTTATTGGATTAGATTTTCTTTGATCATAGAAACAATGATGTACTCCGTTGGCTTATGAATAAAATTTCAAGTTCTTTTCATTATGACTCAATTTTGATTCTAAGCATATTACTTTGTGACTACGATGGCTAGGCCATCAATATTAATTCAAGGACATGGAATAGCCCAAGTTCCCCTTGCCAAAAGGCACCTTGATTATTGTTGCAAAAGCTCTCTACGCTCATAGGGAAAATCACACCTATGAATAGCCAACGAATTCCATGCGAAAATGCATGTAGAGAACGAAAATGAGTTCCTTTGCATTACCTCTAATGATTGTGAACAAAGGCGCATCTTAGAGAAGTTTATGTGTTGCTCTAGTGGACTTTATGTCACTATTCGAGCTATTAAATTCAATAAAGTTATGAGAGAAGATCTCTTGGATTTATACACATATTGGCTTTGTCACGACAGGATAGATCATCCTAGTCATAATATGATGATCCGTCTACAAAAGACTTCACATGGACATCATTTCTTTCGAGCGAAACGAAGCATGAATCAAAAGTTGATTCTTAGACTAAGTGTGACCGACGCTGCTGCCTAGGGCACCGCCTCCGTCCACCACCATCCTAGGGCTGGCGTAGTCCCTATCCATGACTCCATGGATGGCGTCCATCATGGTGATGGCGCCCTAGGTGATGCTGCCATCACCAACTTGCTTCACATAGCGTTTCGAACGCTCAGGCCAAACCAAAATACTCAATGGTTGCTTCTAAGGCCTCTCGCTCGTTTTACTAAGCCTTTTCCTTAGGGAAATTAGGACTGAGACCGTCCTATGCAAAGGATATGACAATACTCATTCTGTTCTTACAAAGAATCCGTAGGGATTTTGTGGATTGATTCAACCAACTTGCGGACGTTTAAATATCTCATGATGTTGGTTGACACGCAAACACACTAGTCACATGTTGTGCAATTGTCCACCTACAAATGCTGCTTACGCTACACTCCTAGCACATATCATACAACAACGGGCTCACTCCCCGAATCATCCTATTTAGTCAATTGGATTTGACTATGCTAGAGAGTTTACATCGAAAGACTTTCGATGGATATTGCAATGGGCTTGATGTTGGACATCACATTCCCATGTACACACCCAAATGGTCTTGCGGAAATGACTACGATGGTAGTCTGAACATTGGTAATGCGCACCAATCTTCTTACATCCGCTTGGGGTGATGCGATATCGCATGCAGCTATGCAAATTCGTCTACGACCTACCGCCACTCAATGTACCTCTGCGTTACAGCTAGTGACTGGGTACACGTCTTTTGTACTTACGCACATTTGAGTGAGCCATTTTTGTGCCAATTGCGCCGCCACAGCGCCCTATGGTGGGTCCTTATAGACGAATGGGCAACTACGTTGGATTTGAGACTCCAACAATCGTCTGCCACTTAATGCCCTTGCAAGGCGATCTCTTTACCGCTAGATTTGCGGGTTGTTACTTTGATGAGACAGTCTTCCCGTCGTTAGGGGGAGATAAAAACACAGATGTTCAACAGGAACGACAGAAATTGTCGTGGCCTGTCCCCACTATGTCTCATCTCGATCCCTATTACAGTGACAAGATCACACAAATATGCTGCAAACATGCCTGCAAGGAATGACGTTCCTGCGAGAGGACGTAGCGCCACCCTACACGGAGGTAGGCATGGCGCCAACGCCAAAGAGAGTGGCACTGTGAGATCGAAGGATACATTGGCACAAACCAATCCTTGATCATCGACACTCAAAATCCATCTCATTAGTATCTTCCGGGTTATGGTTATCGTTGGGGGACGCCTCAACGTCAGAACCTATTCCTGAGAATATAGAGCTCTATGAAACTTACACTAGTGTACATGAGACGTGGGAATGAAACTCCATCATAATTGATGATGTAGTTGTGTATTTCATTGCGCATGAGTTTGTTGAGTCCAATGATATCGAACCACGCTCCGTTGATGAATGAATACCAACGTAGAGAGTTTTTGGCCTAAATGGAAAGATGCAATCCAGGTTAAGATGGATTCTCTAACGAAGAGGAAGGTTTTTCGAGCTAGAGATGCAAACACCTCCTAATATAAAATCTGTTCACTAATGGGTCTTCGTTAGAAAGCGTAGATGAGAAAAAGAGATGGTAATCTCGCCTTATGGCACAAGGCTTCTCACAAAACGCCCTGGAATCGACTACGATGAGACATATTCTCTCGTAATGGATGTCATTGCACTCCACTACCTTGTCAGTTTGGTAGTTTCCGAATAACTGAACATGCAGTTTACAAATATGGTCACTACGTATCTCTATAGGGATCTAGATACGGAATATACATGAAGGTTCATGGTGAACTTCATTTACCCAAGTCAAGTGGCTCTAGACTACGAAGCGCGTTTACAATAAGGTTGAAACGCTCACTAAAGTGACTACTTGATTGGGAAGGGATATGCCCACGCGTTTCTATGACAGGTTTCGGATTCTATCGCGGTTCATGTTGGACATGATCTTCATTAGAAGCCCTTAAAGAGTTAAGGGAAACCGCTGAACACTTGAAATCCGTAGTTTGAGATGAAGGATTTTGGGAGAACACGATTATGTCTCGGTTTGGAACATGAGCATCGTGTCGCTAGATGCTTAGGCATTTTGACAAGGTCAAGCCTTCAAGCACCCCCATGATCGTCCATAGTCTTGATCCTGAAAAGGATCCTCTTCATCGAAAGGATGATGACGAAGATGTGCTAGAGGCAGAAGTGCCTTACTTAGTACAGTAGGCGCATTATTGTACTTATCCCAATGCACAAGACCGGACATCTCATATGTTGTGAACTTATTAGCTAGATATAGCTCTGCGCCAACGCGACACCATTGGATTGGTGTAAAAGATATCTTTCGATACTTAAGATGTATGAATGATATGGGCTTGTTCTATCCCTACAAAGAGATGATGGATTCGGACCCATCACACACCAGGAACGCCGCCAACACTGGCCTGCGTCCATTATCCCCATCCCAAAACAACATGTGTTTTGGAAGGTTTTGCTGATATTGGGTATCTCTCTGACCCACACAAAGGTCATTCCCAATCCGGTTAAGTGTTCACCATGGAAAAAGACCATGATATCTTGGAGGTCTACAGAATAGGCCCTAGTCGCTATATCTTCGAACAATGCAGAGATCATTGCTCTTCACGAAGTGGTTCGTGAATAAATATGGATTGGATTCATAATTACGCATGTTCGAACAATAGTGGTTTGAAGTCTACCACAGATGAGCCTACGAGCATTTAGGATAATGTTGCTTGTTTTGAACAAATGAGGCAAGACTACATCAAAAGCGATTACACCAAGCACAATCAGCAACAACAGACTCTCCTCGAGATCAAAGTGAACTAGATTCAATCTGAGGATAGTGAGGCAAACTTGTTTACTAAGTCATTGCCCAAATCCACGTTCGAGAAACATGTGGCAAGAATTGGCTTGTGGAAATTAGCTGAATTCCCATGATCGTAGTCATCAGGGGGAGACGCAGACATCAGGGGGAGATGTCTACATGTTCACCTCGAATCGTGAAGGGTGTGTTGTGCTCTTTTTCCCCTTCGACCGAGGTTATTTTTGTCCCACTGGGTTTTTGTTACTCGGCAAGGTTTTTAATGAGGCAACGAGAGAAGCACCGCGTTTGGGCAACACAAGGGGGAGTGTTCAAGGAAAACCTAATTTGTGTCTAGTGGTAATAGGATTTAATTAGAAGGATCTAGAATCCTATTCAATGTAGAATTACTTTCCTTGTATGATTGAGATTCTATGCATTGTAATCCTCTATATAAAGAGGCCCCTATTATCAATGAGAACACACAGCAAATTCCTCTCAATTTCTAATTCCCTAAAACAAGGTTTTCTTTTTTTATTCTATATTTTTTTTCTTTTTTGTCTCTACTAACCTTTTTCTATGTATTTATTTCTGGTAAGTTTTATGATTAATAAATTTCAATATAAATTAATGCAGTTCTTTATTACTTTTTTCATCAAATTTCTCTTTTATCTTTCATTCTAGATCACAATTAATAGGACCTCATTAAGTTTTTGCACTAGGCCTCTAAAATATTAGGACAGACCCTGGTGCGAAAGAGGATAAAACTCAAGTGAGACTCTCCGGGTTGGTTATCATTTAGTAGGCAGGTGAAATAAGTGATTCTTGTGGTTAGATGTTTAAGCCTTTTTGCCTCATGGTGTTTCTAGCCGCTGATTTTATATTACGAAAATGAGTAGTTTCTCTAATATGTTTGAAGTAGTTGAACACCTATGTAGTTGTTATCATTGTCGATGTAATATATTGATTAAGGAATAACAGATAGAAATCCTTATGCATTTTTTTGTTTTATAGCTTTTTAATTAGATAATAATATTCGTTATTTACCCTAATATGTGTGTATGTTGTGTTTATCATGAAGAGTAAAAGGAGGATACAGAAACAATATAAAAATATTTTGAGAAATGTAGACAATTGGTACATTGAAAATATCACTTTATTTTTGGATTAGAAAGGTAGAAAATTGAGTTAGGATTACTGGAGTTCGATCCTCAACGGAGAGAAAAGGAAAAAACAAAAACAATTTTACCAACATTCTAATGACATTTCATTTGTGGGAGAGCTTGGCATGAGCAAAGATCTTCCAAGTCAATAATATTTTCAAATGTATCAGCTTGGTGATTGACACCGACACCGAATATGTTTTTCGGTTATTGATCTTCTCACCATAAGTGGACGTTCTGGACTTCGTGTCTGAAAAAATCAAAGGCTTGTGCATGGATTATATATATATATATATATATATATATATATATATATATGATCTGTTTGAGCATGATTTAGGCAAGTGTGACAAGCTGATCTTGAAGGAAATGGAGGAGATGAAGGCAAAGCTGCCCATATCAGCAATGGCCGGCCTATCGTTGCTTTCAATGCCGTCAGCAGGCATTTTGACTGATGGGAAAAAGTCTAGAGGGTTTGATTCCGATAAGACCAATCAAGTTTAATTGCTTATAGTTTCGTGAAGTTAGGAAAACCTTCCGACCGCTCGGATCTACCAGAAACTTCTTTACGGTTACGAGCTCCTTGGCGGAAGTTTTTTTGCTACGCTACCCAAGCTGGGGAGGTGACTAAACCGGCTATGACATCGCTGGCTGCTATGCCTAGATTGATTGGAAACAAGTAGCCTGTTGCGCTGGAATTGGTTCGCCCAGGTAAATCGACTCGACTTCTAGCTTGCTTTCCTTGCTCTTGAGGTGTTGGAGGCTAGAAGAGTGTTGACGACATCACATTAGTTAATTCTAATAAACAACATGGGAGATTGATTGACCATCTCACAGGCCAAGAATAAAGTTGCGAGTGTGCTAAAAACATACCTAAGGTAGAGAAACTTGAACCAAAGGCGGACAAGCTACTCGTAGGATCAAAGGCAAGAAGAAATTGCCAAAGATTTTGGTCGACGAAACTTCGACTGTTCTGCTTGAGTGGTCGTCGGCTCGTCGCAATGGATACCGGAACTTTGATTTGTTTTTTATTTCTTTTATTTCAGGGTGTTACATGATTATTGTATGTGATTTCACTTTTTGACAATCATTACTGTACTACGTGCAGAAATTTAACAAAGGTGGATTGTTTTTCTCAAAAATAAAAAAATTATAAAAAAATAATTTCAAATTCAAATCTCACCCAATAAAAACTTAGGCGAGCCTAGATCATATTGTGGATCTTTCTTTAATTGAGGCTCCTGATTTCTTATAGGATGTTCTCTATAAGGATATTGTAATGCTATGCATACTCGGGATATAGGTATTACGTCCCTTCGATGCGGCAAATATTATTAATAATAACATGGGTGTGGGATGATTAGTCTATCAGCTTAATTGGGTTCCAAACTCCATTATTTAAAAAATAATAAATAAATAAATAATAAAAAAACACCTTATGTGAGCCTTTGCTTTTAACAATTTACTCAGAGCTTTATTACTGTCAATAGTTATGGAGGAGAGGTTGGTTCTCGAAGCAAACCCTAACAAAAACTAGGTTTTTTTTCCCAATTCCATCTCGCTACTCGTCCGGTGGCTCCGGCCCTTGGCAAGCCTCCGGCTTCGTCACTGTGTGGTGAGTGCGCCAGACGGGAATGTCTTAAGGCTATTGCTTAGGTGGTCTAGAGAGGTTGCCGCTTGATGCTCCGGTAGGTTTGTTGGGGTGGCGGGGTTCTGATTTGAAGCCTTCGATGCGCAGCGGTGGTGATGTACAAAGGTGGAGCTTGGGCTGTTGATGGTCGTGGCGGTATGGTCATGGCGTTGATGGCCATAGTGATGTGGTGTTGGCGACGTGGGTGTGGCGATGGTCATGGAGGCGTGGTGCAGGCGATGTGGTCGTGGCGATGGTCGCGGCCGCGGGGTGCCGGTGATGTGGTCGTGGCGTTGATGATCGTGGCGGCGTACTGGTGGCGGCCTTGATTGACGGCAGGGAGGCCTGCTGTACGTGCTGCACGAGCGTGAAGGAGAGGGAGAGGTGGACTGGGTGCTCATCAACTTGTTGGGCTTTGGGCTGTGACTTTTCTTTGGACTGCTTTTTGGGCTTTCTATTGGACTAGGGTTTTCCTCTCAGCCCATTGCTATGTTTTTAGTTAGTCTAATTACAAATAAGTTCCTTGTATTAGGAACACTCTATGTACTTTGCCTACAGAATTATCGGTGATTCTACACATCTAGGTGCAAAGTTCTTTGGTGTACCGCAATTGAGCGCATTGGCACCGGGACCTTTGTCTGCTATTATTCTTAGTTTAGAATTATGTTATTCTGCTAGGCTCCTGCAAAAGGAGCGGAATTGTTTCAAATGTAATCACACCTATCCCCTTGATGGGAACTATGCATTGGGCCATTCTAGCCTGTGTTTGCTATGAATGAAATCTTTACTTTCAAAAAAAAAAAAATTTACTTAGACCTTTGTTCGAACAATGAATGTTCCAATGTAGTAGATAATTCAAGGAGCGGGAAAGCCAAGAAGAAAACATTGTCGCCACTTAGTTGGCCTAATGCTAAAAATTAGGAAAGACGGCAATCACTTGGTATCTTAGAAAACAGTTGTCGTATCATGCATGAAAGCTATATACTAGCTTTTAGCGGAATGGCCAAGAATTAGACAAAAGTATTAGAAAAGTTACGCTCAAAATAAAATGAGCCGCATGAAAAACAAAACAAATGAAAGAGAAATACATGTCCTCTTTGTAAGAAATGATAAGAAATTAAAGGAATATTCCTTTAATTATTTAGGCCCGTAAAATCCTAACATTTTCGATAAAGAGAATGGATTGGGGAGATGAAAGAAAGGTAGACAAACAAATGAGAAATATGCGATCGGAAGAAAGAAACATAGAAAGTAAATATAATATAAAAATTTAAATAAAAGATAACTTTAAAATGATTTCTGTTCCGCGTAAACTGCATATTAGAAAACAATAGGGAGTGCATGCAATAAAATAAAAAAAATAAAATAAAAAAGCACTCATTCACCAAAAAAAAAAAGGCTCAACTACTTAAGGGAGACCATTTTGACCAGAAATCTTCCCCTTCAAATTTCCTCCTGCAGTTGCCCAGTGTAGTTGGTTTCCAGAAACTGGTATGGCAGATCCTAACAAATCCCACTTAGTACCATCGGTTTTCATTGATCACGATGAAAATGGCCATGGCGGCAACGGTAACTTCATGGATGAAGTTGATGGTTCAAGTAATATAGACAATTACGAGTGCAGTGCGCAAGATTATGGTTATACGACAGGTTACCACTCTTTTAGAATATCTATTTCTGATGTTATGTCAACTCTTAAATGTTGATGCATGCAATATTTCCTTGTAAGGTACGTATTCACTTAAGTAATGACATGTAACGATCCCTCGATCTCTTCTTAATTAGGTGGCCAAATTAATACACAAATTACAACAAGCAAATTTCGAGCTGCTGATATTTCTATAGGCTCAAATTCAGGGAAGGTCGACTCTGAGGACGAGCTTACTGAATCTTCCATCTATGATTGTGTACTTGAATATGTCCAAGGGATCTTTCCACAGCATCGCGTTATAGTCGACTGTGGTGAATCGCTAAGATCTCATATGGGTGAGCCTTGTCTATTGAATTGCTCCAGTCTTATTTCTCAGTGAAGCTCTCTTGCATTTGGATGGATTTAACAGAAGTTCTTTGAAATTGATAAAAAATAAAAATAATAAAAAAAAAGTTAAACAAGAGAAATAACTTTATGCCATGACTCATTGGTCATTTGTCATTTATTTTATTTTTGTAAACATATGAGAGCATCTTTAGCAATGCTAGTTATATTTTAGTCGTGTAGTACCATTTGGTCTAGTGGCATAAGTCTCTTTTGTAAGTAGAAGGTTGTGAGTTAGACTCACAATAAACTAGTTGTTGTATTTGATAAAAAAAAATTAAAAAAAAACGATATTTTAGTCAAATTTTAGTTAAAGTAGCTAAAAAGTTATTTTAGCTAGCCACTTTTAAAATACGTCTGTATCAGTTCTCTCTATTTTAGCTAGTGTTGAATTTATATTAATTTTTAAATAAAGATTAAATAGTTTAAATGTATTTATAAATTACATATAATGACTTAAAAGAAATGTTTTAAATTATAGAAAGCCTCGCCTCATTCTCTATATTTAAGAGCGAGATAACTAAAAGTTATAATAGAAAGCCACTTAGGAGTTTGATGCAGTTGCTAAAATAGATAAAAAAAAACTAAACATGCTCTGAAATTAATAATTTAATCAAAAAAATTAATTGTATTCCTATATTTAGAACTTCTTATGGTGAGCTACTTTTTACAAATATGTAATGGATTATGTCCCTTTTTCAGCTTCATCAACAGAACGCCGCAGTCCATGGCAGATTAATTTAATTGATCTGTTTCCACCCCACCATTATAACTCGGTATTACTCATAATTTCTTTTAGTGTTTTCTTTAGTTAATATTAAGTAAATACTCCATCTATCTGATAGTATACATAATAGATATTATTCAGAGAATATATTTTGTTAGCCAAAATCAAAAATTTTGACAACAATAACTTTAATGTTTTAGGGAATCAGAAATTGAGGGAAATTCGTTGTGTATTCTCATTGATAATAGGGGCCTCTTTATATAGAGGATTACAATGCATAGAATCTCAATCATACGAGGAAAGTAATCGTACATTGAATAGGAATCTAGATCCTTCTAATTTAACCCTATTACCACTAGAGCAAGTAACCTAGAGTTTGGGCCAAACACAAATTAGGGTTTACTTGAACACTCCCCCTTGTGTTGCCCAAATGCGGTGCTTCTCTCGTTGCCTCGTTAAAAACCTTGCCGAGTAAAAAAAAACCAGTGGGACAAAAATAACCTCGGTCGAAGGGGAAAAAGAGCACAACACACCCTTCACGATTCGAGACGAACATGTAGACATCTCCCCCTGATGTTTGCGCCTCCCCTTGATGACTACGATCATGGGAGTTCAGATAATTTCCGCAAGCCAATTCTTGCCACATGTTTCTTGAACGTGGATTTGGGCAATGACTTAGTAAACAAGTTTGCCACATTGTCCTCATATCGAACCTGGTTCACTTTGATCTTGAGGAGCTTCTGTTGTTGTTGATTGTAGAAGAATTTAGGCGATATGTGCTTGGTGTTGTCGCCTTTGATGTAGCCTTGCTTCATTTGTTCAATGTAAGCAGCATTATCCTCATAAATGCTTGTTGGCTCATCTGTGGTAGACTTCAGACCACAATTGCTTCGAACATGCGTAACTATGGACCTAAGCCATATACATTCACGAGCTGCTTCGTGAAGAGTAATAATCTCTGCATGATTCGAAGAGGTAGCGACTAAGGTCTGATTTGTAGACCTCCAAGATATCGCGGTCTTTCCCATGGTGAAAACATAACCAGTTTGGGAGCGACCTTTGTGTGGGTCAGAGAGGTACCCAGCATCAGCAAAACCTTCCAAAACACTTATATCGTTTTGGGGTGGGGAGAGGGAACGCGGTCCACCATATGTGGCGTCCCTGACACTAGATGGGTCCGAATCCATCTTCTCTCTATAGGGATAAAACAAGCCCATATCGATCGTACCACTTAGGTATCGAAAGATATCTTTAACACCAGTCCAATGGCATCGTGTTGGCTCAGAGCTATATCTAGCTACCAAGTTCACAGCGAATGAGATATCCGGTCTTGTGCATTGTGCTAAGTACAATAATGCTCCTATTACACTTAGATAGGGCACTTCTGCCTCTAGAACTTCTTCGTCGTCATCTTTTGGACGGAATGGATCCTTCTTTGGATCAAGACTACGGACGACCATTGGGGTGCTTAAAGGCTTAATCTTGTCAGTGTTGAAATGCCTAAGCATCTTTTGGGTATAAGCTGATTGATGAATCAGGATACCATCTCTACGGTGCTCAAGTTCTAAACCGAGGCAAAACCGTGTTTTCCCAAGATCTTTCATCTCAAACTCGGATTTCAAGTGTTCAGCGGTTTCCCTTAACTCTTTAAGGGTGCCAATTATGTTCATGTCATCGACATAAACTGCTACTATTGCAAATCCAGAACTTGTCCTTTTTATGAACACAAATGGGCATAGTTCATTGTTGACATATCTCTTTCCAATCAAGTAGTCACTTAGACGGTTATACCACATCCGTCCGGATTGTTTCAATCCATATAGTGAGCGTTTCAATCTAATTGCAAACTCGCTTCGTGGTTTGGAGCCACTTGATTTGGGTAGTTGAATTCCATCTGGAACTTTCATGTATATTTCCGTATCTAGATCCCCATATAGATACGCTGTAACCACATCCATAAGCTGCATGTTCAGTTTTTCAGAAACTACCAAACTGACAAGGTAGCGGAACGTTATGACGTCCATTACGGGAGAATAGGTCTCCTCGTAGTCGATTCCAGGGCGTTGTGAGAAGCCTTGAGCCACAAGGCAAGCTTTGTACCTTACAATCTCGTTTTTCTCATTACGCTTTCTAACGAATACCCATTTGTGACCAACTGATTTGGTGTTGGGCGGTATTGGTACAACATTGCCAAATACCTTTCTTTTCGCTAGAGAATCAAGTTCTGCCTGGATCGCATCTTTCCATTTTGGCCAGTCAGCTCTACGTTTGCATTCATCAACGGAGCGTGGTTCGATGTCATCGGTCTCAATAATCTCACGCGCTACTGAATACGCGAATACATCATCAATGATGATGGAGTTTCTTTCCCACGTCCCATGTCCACTAGTGTAATTAACAGATATCTCTACGTTCTCAGGGATAGGTTCTGACATTGAGGCGTCCCCTAATGATGTCTCTTGGACATAGCCATAATCCGGAATATTCTCATGGGATGGATTTTGAGTATCGATGATCAAAGGATTTGTTTGTGCCTCATTCGCTCTCTTTCTAGGGCGAGTATCCTTTGAACCAATCGGTCTACCGCGCTTCCTTACCGGACCTGCGGCCATAGATGCCACATCATTGCCATTCTGGGCAATGGCGCCATCTCCTGGTGTCACAGGAGTGGCATTATGTCCATTATTTGGGACATCAATCCTTGCAGGCATGTTTGCAGCAGGTATGTGTGATCTCATCACTTTGGCAATATCAAAAAACGCATCAGGCAGAGTGTCTGCTACGTTTTGGAGCTCGATTATTCTTCGCACTTCAAGTTCGGACTGTGCGGTACGGGGATCGAGATGAGACATAGTGGGGATGGACCACGACAATTCTTGTCGTTCATGTTGAACATATGTGTTCTTATCTCCCCCTAACGATGGGAAGACTGTCTCATCAAAGTGACAATCCGCAAATCTAGCAGTAATGAGATCGCCTGTCAAGGGTTCAAGGTAGCGGACGATGGTTGGAGATTCATATCCAACGTATACGCCCATTCGTCGTTGTTGGTATCTTAGTATGCTGTGGCGGCGTAATAGGCACATAAATGGCACACCCAAAGATGCGTAAGTGCGAGATATCAGGCTCGTACCCAGTCACTAGCTGTAATGCAGAGTAAGATTGGGTTGTAGTGGGTCGTAGACGAATTAGCGTCACGGCATGCAATATTGCATATCCCCAAGCAAAAACCGGGAGATTGGTGCGCATAACCAATGTCCGTGCTATCATCTGTAGTCGTTTGATAGCAGCTTCTGCGAGACCATTTTGGTATAAACATGGGGAATTGGATGCTCTACATCAATCCCCAGTGACATGCAATAGTCATCGAACGTTTTTGATGTAAACTCCCCAACGTTATCAAGTTGAATCGACTTAATAGGATGATCTGGGTAGTGAGCCCGTAGACGGATAATCTGGGCTAGGAGTTTAGCATAAGCAGCATTTCGAGTGGACAACAGCGTGACATATGACCAGCATGTCGACGCATCAACCAATACCATAAAGTATTTAAAAGGTCCGCATGATGGTTGAATTGGTCCACAGATATCCCCTTGGATTCTCTGTAAGAACAAAATGAGTATTTTGGGATCCTTTGCGTAGGACGGTCTCGGTCCTAATTTCCCAAATGAACAGGCTTTGCAAAATGAGCGAGGGGCCTTAGAAGCAACCAATGAGGATTTTGGTTAGGCCTGAGCGTCTGTAGCGCTGTAAAAGCAAAATGTGTGACTACATCTCCCATCATGGCATTAGATCCATGGAAATTGGTGTGTGTGGCGTCATGGCCACTAGGATGGGAAACCATGGCATCATGCTCATGGTTGGCGCCATTGATGGCATCATCACATGGGACTTGGGTAGCCCTATGGCGCCCCAAGACGGCTGCAGTGCCAGAAGCTGCAATTATTGCGATCTTGCTAAGTCCAGGAATCAATTTTCGATTCTTGCTTCTTCTCACTCTGAAGAATGGATGTCCGTGTGAAGTCTTTAATATACAGAGCATCATATCACGACCAGGATGCCCTACTCGGTCTTGCCAAAGCCAATATGTGTCTAAATCCAAGAGATCTTCTCTTATGACATCATTGGATTCAATTGGTCAAATTGTAGTGACATAAAGTCCACTAGATTGACA
The DNA here is from genome assembly GCF_002994745.2 of Rosa chinensis. NCBI lineage: Eukaryota > Viridiplantae > Streptophyta > Magnoliopsida > Rosales > Rosaceae > Rosa > Rosa chinensis. The sequence goes on along the minus strand of NC_037088.1, from coordinate 16,449,369 downwards.
CATAAGCTTCTCTAAGATGCGCTTTCGTCTGTAATCATTAGAGGTAATGCAAAGGAACTCTTTTCTGTTCTCATTATGGGTTTCCGCATGGAATCCGTTGGCTCTTATATCTTTAAAACTCAATAAGGTTTGATTTGCCTTAGGAGCGTAGAGAGCTTCAGTGACTTTAATCAAGGTGCCATTTGGGAATAGGAATTGGGCCATTCCATGTCCTTGAACTAAACCTGATGGCCCAGCCATCGTAGTCACAGAGGAATATGTAGGCAACATCTCTAAGAATAATTGCCTATGTCGTAGAATGGTGTGCGTAGTCGCACTATCCGCAAGACATTGTAGTTCATCCATTCCTAAAAAGAAAAGCTCATAACTAAAAAGGAGTCATAAAGAAAAGCACTCAACTTTTATTAATAAGCCAAACGGAATTACATCATCGTTTCTTTAACAAAAAAGAATCTAATCCAATAAACTAGCTAATGCAAAACAATGGTAGTCGTCTAACTCCTTTTAGTAATTTCAATGCAAATGTGACCAGGTGAGTAGAGAGATGTCGGTGGAGCAAAGCTCACTTAAGTACCACTTATCTCAAAACCTTCCTAGACATCACACTTACATTGAGTACGCCTCTTTGAAGAAAGACTAATACCATTGGCATCTACTATAATAATATGGCAATTGCCTACATCTCTTGGAAAATAAAAAGACTTAATCAAAATCACCAGTTTCTGGGTCTTGATCCTTGTAGTCTTCCACCCTTAGATCGAGATCGCCATCTTGATCTTCTTGTTCCATGTAATTTGCCTCCCTCGCTTCACGATACGTCTTGTATGCGTTTGCAATATTTTGGGGTGCTTTACATGCTTTGGCCCAATGTTCAGTTGATCCACATCGAAAACAAACATCATTATGGTCAGACTCCCTTGATCGAGGCACCTTTGGGGCTCGATTTGGACGACCATTGTTCTTGGTGGCGTTACCACCATGGTCGGAGGCTCCGCCTCTCTCTCTCTTCACACGTTGACCTCCAAGGTTTCGTGCACGCTCTCTAGGAGATTTCCTTCCTCTTTAGGGCGAGAATATGGACCAAAACGTCCAGAATTGTCCCTACTCTTAGGGTTTCACTCCTTGCGTCCTCTCTTGGGGGCGAGACTATAGTTAGACTCCGGAATAGACTTAGTTCCCACGGCTCTAGCATTATAGTTCTTCACAAGAATATTGTCATGCTTTTCAGCTACGTTCATGGCGCCAATGAGCTCATGAAACCTTGTGATATGTCTTGCATTCACATCAATCCGATAATTCTTTGAAATCATCAGGGCAGAGACAGGGAAGGTAAAGAGAGTCTTCTCGATCAACATCATATCAGTTATGGCTTGGCCACAAAACTCCATCAGGGACTTGATACGAAGAGCTTCCGAGTTATAATCAAGCACAGACTTGAAATCACAAAAGCGGAGGCTATGCTATCGCACTTCTAAATCAGGAAGCAGGGAGTCACGAACGTTGCCAAATCGCTGCTCAAGTTCTATCCATAGCTTTCTTGGGTCTTCCTCATTGAGGTATTCACTTTGTAGCGCGTCATTCATGTGCCTTGTCATGAGAATTATGGCTTTAGCTTGATTTGCTTCAAAAGTAGTAGCTTGCTCTTTCCAGAAGTCCATCAGCCTTAAGATGTTGGCGCACATCTCGGACCCACCTATGGTATCATGCGCCATTTGTCTCCAGTGGAACAAAATTCAACTTATTCAGGTAACTCATCCTGAAAAACAACACAAGATTTGGGTTAGTTTCGGAGCAAAAAAGGCTACCACGAAAAACTATAAAATTTCTGAACATAGTCGCTTCCAAGAAATTAGGGATTTTATGAGCTTAGTAGCTTCCAAGAAAAATCCGATTCCAAGAGGAGTTTTGGATTAGATCGAAACAACAATGTGTGTGGTCAATCGTTTTCTTCTCAACAAACTCTAAGTTTGGAGGACTCTACAAGCTCCAAGCTTGGAGTGAGCACGAACCCCCACAGTTTGGCTTTTGGTCTCCCCTATGAAGAAGAAAGGGGGGTAGAAGAAGGGATGTTGGAAGTCCCCGAGAAAAAGAAGAAGAAATTGAAAAACTTAAAAAACGGGAACTTTTAGAAAAGTTTACCTTGAAAAGATGCCTGAAATCTTGACCGGAAAAGGCCGGAGGTCACCGGAAACTGGTGGCAGGAGCTAGGCAGGGCGGTGCAGGGCAGTTGCGGGGGCTGCAGCAGGGCTTGTGCAGGGGTGCTGCAGGGGCTGTGCAGGGGTTGTGCGGAGGATGTGTAGGGCATGTCGGCAGCTGCGGCGCAGGGGCTTGGCAGATGTCGGCAGGTGTGTGCAGGGCTGTCGGCAGGGGCAGGCACACGTCTAGGCAGGTCTCGGCAGGGGCAGGCACAGGGGTGCGCAGGGCTCGGCAGATGCGCGCGGGGCTTCTCGGCAGATGTCAGCAGCACTCGGCAGATCTCGGCAGGGGTGTGCAGGGCTCTCGGTAGGACTCGGCAGATGCTTGCAGGGGCAGGGGCCGGTTCAATTTTTCCGACGGCCGGTTCAGGGGTTTTCAGGCCTGTTCCGGTGGTTCCGCCGCCTGTTCTGGGTTCCTTGAGGCTAGGGCTTCAATATTTGAGGCGGTGGATGTTGGAATTTGAGGGCTACGAAATTAGGGTTTCAGGGTTAGGGCTTCGTGCTGATAACGTGTTTTAGGGAATCAGAAATTTAGGGAAATTCGCTGTGTATTCTCATTGATAATAGGGGCTTCTTTATATAGAGAATCTCAATCATACAAGGAAAGTAATCGTACATTGAAGGAATCTAGATCCTTCTAATTTAACCCTATTACCACTAGAGCAAGTAACCTAGAGTTTGGGCCAAACACAAATTAGGGTTTACTTGAACATTTAAATGATTAAAAAAATTTGAAAATAAATTAAATCACAAAGGTAAATATGACAATTATAAAATAGATTTGTATTAAGAAAAATAAAAGTAAATGATCTCACAGTCCACTTTTCTTTTCCACTATCTTCTATCTCCGGTAACTATTTTATTCCATTCATTTTCTCAAAAAAAAAAAAAATTACAAATGCAAAGCATGTATGAAGAATGCTATTGTTAATTAAGTCTTAGAGCACCGGTTGTTTTTTTTATTATTTATTTATTTATTTACTGCTTCACGGAGACCGTTTATCCCCATTTGTATTCACTTTGACTGTTAATTATGGCAAATTGTGTTGAGGGTTTAAGGTGGGGTGTCATCAACAGTGGACATTTCTGAGTAGCGCAGTTTGTTTATGCCGCCAACTTCTTGTCTGGGATCTACAGAAATGGAAAAATTCTGTCAGGTTTGAAGTTTAGTAAACCAAGAGTTAGCAGGGGCTTTAAAGTGTGAAGTACAGATGTGAGCGATTAAATTTCAAAGGTTTTCAGTGTTGGAAAAAGTGGTAGAATAACGGTGGAGGAGAGAGCCTTCTTAGCAAGAGGTGATAGAATTCGGGCACTATATGGAGCAGTATGTCACTATATTACTTCATTTTATAACGCTCCACAATTCCAGTGAAGACTGCTTTAGACGTTGGAAAAGGAAAGGAAGACCATTTGGTTAAGTAGGAAATGGCTTTTCAAGTAGCTAGTGGAGAAACGAAGGTATGGGATTTTTATAGTTATAAACTAAGTAGACAGACATAGATTCTGTCAAGTGATTGTGGCGAGCATACTTTTGTGTGTAAAATAAGAATGAATTCATAATTGGTACAGTGAGGTAGTTCTAAGGGAATTGTCTTCAGAAAGAAATTTCACAAGGACATGAGCTATTTTATCGTCAAAGTTAGTTCGCGGTGGGGAAAGGACATGATGGGTGGGTGGAGTATTGGGCTGGGAATAAATTTTAGAGCTCATCGCTGGCAAGGGTAATACTTGCAACGTGTCAGAAAGTAGAAGAGAGGACCCATGCCTATTTCCTGTATCACCTAAGAGCAGTCTGGGTCTGAGGATCATTTATTTCTTCAACGCGCTATTGCTTTGGAATTGGTGTAGTGTATTGTAGCTAATGTGCGATTCTTTTGAAGTCGATCTTGATAATTGATGGAGCTTATGAGTATGCAAACGATACTTGATGCACAATAGTAAAGCAATGAAGTCGAGGGACATACACAACAGAATTGCTGATGAGGTTCGCCTGAAATCTGTGCCTACGTCCATGGGAGAAGGACTGAGGCATTTCACTAGCTTAATATAATGTTGATGAAACAACTCCAATTATAACAATTCTTCACGACGTAGCTGTGGAAGAGAATTTGGCTTCGGTAAAGAAAATTGAAAAGAGAGAAACGTCATCACGTTAGGAAATTTGTTTGGATATATATATTGGACTTCTCAAGTAAAAATTTGTCTCGGACCCTAAATATAAGAGCGTAATTTTGTGATATTCTTCTAAAATACTAGTGATATTCTTCTAAGATCTAGTATTTTATTTTTTCTTGCATTTTGAATAAGGTTCCTTGTCTTAGTCTACAATACATAGAAATTTTCCTTATTTATGTTTTGTAGGTCTATTAGATCTAGGAATACATGCCCTTAGGGTGTGCTTTTCCGTCGTTTCTTAGCACCTTTGCCATTGTATTAACATGGTGAACGAAGTCTCTGCTCGGTTGGCTGTGTCTCTTGCTAGTCCAGATAAGGGGAGAATCTCATTCGGTTCTGTTGGTGGTTCTACCATCTCGAACCATTACTACGGAGTGGGGCCTCTGCTGTAATCTCGGAATAAGGCAGATTCGAAAGCCTTCATGGGAATGATCACGAAGGTTTGGGGTTTCCAAAACAGACTATCGATAAGGGTACTGTTAAGTGACGTAATCAAATCCTGAAGTCCTGGAGTCTCCGTTTGCTTGTGAACACGTGGCAGTGGACCAGTTAGCTAGTTAGTTGTATTAGTTAGTTGCTAATTAGTTGCTAATTTTCTTGCTTCAATTAGTTAGCTAGGTTAATTAGCATGGTTAGTTGGCTAGTCGTCTAGGCTGTTCAAGTTGTATAAATAGCTGAGCTCTCTCTTTGTTTAGATAGATTGAATACTTCAGCAAAGTAATAAAAAAACATTGAGTAATATTTTCTCTCGAGTGTTCTCTTCTCCTTCTTCTTCTTCCGCTCTACGAAACCCTAGCTCTACTGTTCTGCCATGGCTATCAGGTACAAGGTGATCGATTAATTTGTTTTCAATTTTTCCTGGGAGGAGAGGAAACAAGTAGTGCAGGGAGGTCGTGGTTCTTCGGTAAGGCCATGCTGGCCATGGAGGAGTTGGATGGTCGTTGTAAGGTTGCTAGGGTTTCAATTTCGGGGATTCCGGTGTAGGAGCAATGCTCGTGATACACTCGACTTTGGGGCCGATGCTGCAACTTGACAAGCATGTAATACGGCGAGGCATGGCGGTACAGGTTTGGATTTGACAAAGCATTGTGGATCCAATAGAACATGCCTACCCTCCACTACTCTTTGTGTTTGTGTCCGGGGTTGCAGCTGTAGTTTGATTTCGGTATGAGAAGATGGTCAGATTCTGCCGTGTATGCCAGCTACTGGAGCATCCAAAAATGGGATGCTTGGGGCCACCAGAGGTGGAGGTGGGGAATACGGCCCCTGCTAGGGTTTCAAGTACCACTAGTGATTTCGAAGGAGACGAAGGCGCACAATGGGTCCTAGGCGGCAACAGTTCAACTTTGAAGGCTAACCACTTAGGCTCAGGCTTTAAGTTTATTCACGACGACACCCAAGTAGCTGTTGTTTTTTATCCCTGGAGTGTCGGTGCAAATTCTGGCTAAGCAACTTGAGAAGTTTCTATCTAAGCCATCTATGATGTCAGCGCCACCAGCGGCGATGGCAAAAATCAATGTTGCAGCTCACATCTCTAGAGGTAAAAGCACCGCATCCACAGCACTGGTCTCCTACTGTAAGCGTACCAACGGCATTGATGCTACAATGACAATGCCATTGGAGCTCAACTTTGAACCAGTGCTAGCTCTATCGGAGAAGGATGGGGTGGTATTGGTTTCTCCGCCCAAAAAGGGTAGAGTGGGACGGTCGTTAGATAGTAAGTATAAACCTACAACAGAGAGAGTCTCCCATAAGTTGAAATTGCCAATGGAGGCAAAGAAGCCACGGAGAGATTTTTGAAGACTTTAGGTATGACAGGGTTGACTACCGAGCACGAGGCCCCGATGGAGCCGGAGCTGGAGACGGCTGACATTCTGAGGGAACAAGGAGGTTTTTCTGGTTTATGAATAATTTAGGACTATAACTTGAATTTTCAGTTTTAAGTCTTAGAATATATTGTCAGATTACTTTTTTATTTGGAGCTTTGTCTAATGGTGACGTTATGTTAGGGTCTTCTAGGTAGTGATTCGATTTTGATAATAGTCCTTTTGGGTGAGTCGTCATTGTATAATGTTTTTCTAGTGGATTACACCCAATTTCCCACTAAAAAAAAAATCTAGGAATATATTAGATATTATAATTTTTAGATTTCAAACTTGAAGTATTGATTAATAAAACCAAAAATTAATTAGAGAAATATTTATTGTTTTTCTGTTCATCCATGATTTCAAAGCATTTGAAATAACTAGTAAAGCTAGAAGAGTTGGAGTTGATCAAAATCCTTATAAACTGATAGGCAATGTTATATTTTTCCAACAGGTTTCAATTGCTATTCGTTTCTTTGTTAAATGGTCAGATTCGAATATCTTAATAATAGATAAATTCATAAATTTATATGAAGGGTAGGGTGTTTGGTTGCAGCCCGTATGCTTTTTTCTTTTCTTTTTTTTTTGTTTTTTTGTTTTTTTCAGATATCATGTGCACTATGTTTTGTGAATTGTTTTGACATGAAGAATATTTTGTTTATTGTAAACAGAGACCGTGAACTATTGGTTTCTATCTAGCAATTCTATGAGTCGTACGTACATCTAATTCGTGGACTTGCTTTCCTTGGAATCATCTTAGGTGGTGTACTGGAGGACAAAAGTAGCTGAAGCTTCCAAGATCCAAAGACCAATGTGGACGGTGTCACACATGATGACTTTGTCACCCATGGAGAAAGTTATTAGTTACTACCGTGCTTCGAAGGTGGCTGACAACTTGAATGATGAGGTGAAGCGAATGAATTCACTGTTAGACCTAAATTTAGAGTTGCTAAATGTTTAGGAATGAGATACTCACTAAGCCCTAACAGGTACTCAGTCCTTGCATAGATATGCAACGATTCATAAGATTGAATAGCTGTTAGGACTTAGCGAGTATTTCAAGATTAAATCTATAATACTTAGCTAGCCATATATCTTGCAGGATTTGCGTTGTTTCTTGGAGGAACAGCTGTGCAAGGAGAAAGCAGGGCTGTCAGAGAAAACTATTGCAAGGCGTTTAAAAACAAAGGTTTATGTAGCATCGAAAGTGGAGGAAAACCCCGATGCTTGTAGTATTTGCATGGTTTGTGAAAAATCATTCCTTCTCTCCCCCCCCTCTCTCTCTCTCTCTCTCTCTCTCTCTCTCTATATATATATATATAGACAGATCTTATCCAGAGCGAGGGCTCTGAAATTAACGTGTGAGGTTGGAGTTTAGGGTCATTTTTCGGTCTCATATACACATCTCAACCGTTCAGTTTTTAGGTACTGATGTATAAATCATCTCTGCAAAATTTCAGCCAAATTGATGGTTGTTAAGGTATTGATAACTGCCTTAAAGTTAGTACGGTTCAGGTTGGACAAATTCAGTTCGTCCATTGGTTTAAGCGAGATAGATACCTTAAAGATCATCATTTTGGCTGAAATTTTACAGAGATGATCTATACATCAGTACCTAAAAACTGAACGGTTGAGATGTGGATATGAGACTGAAAAGTGACCCTAAACTCCAACCTCACATGTTAATTTCAGAGTGAGGCCTCACTCTGAATATGATCTTATATATATATATATATATATATATATATATATATTATATAATATATATCATGTAATCAAATTATATAAAATGGGTGAAAACATGCAGGCCGGATACAAGGACCGTGACAAGGTTGCGAGTTTATACTATTGTTGTCATGAGTATCACGAAGAGTGCATAAAGGAGTGGCTTCTCAAGAGCAACCTCTGCCCCATGTGTAGAGCATTAGCTATAATCCCGGAAGATTACCCCTGTTGGGAAGCTGATGTGCAGCTACACCAAGCATTCTTTCTGCATTTACAGTACGCAATTTGATAGAGGTATTCTCATATATCGTCCTTGTAATTATGTTGCAAGTTTATTCTGGTTTTTCATTTTTTTATTTCGTTAAAAATCACAGGCTTCTCAGGAGGGACACTATAAAATAAAGGACTTCCCCCGGCCGATTCGAACTCGTGTTTGTAACTCTTTCCAGTCAGTTGTAAATATACGAAGCTTTCCTGATAAGTAGTGCTTGCTGCCGCAAGACTAGCTGTTGAATAAATGCACTGCTGAGAAAACGTCGTGGATTCAGCTTGCTCAAAAACAAAGAAGAAAATAAACAACTAGTGGCTGTTCTAAGTTTCCTTTTCTATTCTTGACCAAAATAAAAAAGTTTCCTTTTCTACACTATGATTACAATGCACTGTAAGAATAATGAAAACACACCATAAAGGAAAATAACAAATTACATATAAGTTATTGACAAAAGATAACTTAACAAATACATCCTCTAAAGATTGAATTAAACATATAAGGACTAAATCTTACAAATAAGGACAATGTGCTCTCCACTTGCCACATGTCATGAGTTAATTTACTTTTTTGCCCTTAACTACTTCTTTTGACTTCTAATTTCTTTATAAAGATTAAATCTTACAAATAAGGACAATATATTCTCCACTTACCACATGTCATGAGTTAATTTACTTTTTACCTTAACTACTTCTTTTGACTTTTAATCCCCTTATTTTAATTTTTTTTCTTTCTGAGAATAATTCATTTATGTTACTTTTTTTTTCTGAGAATAATCCGTTTATGTTACTTTTTTTTTTTTTTTTTTTTCTAAGAATAATCCATTTATGTTACTTTTTTTTTTTTTGCCTTGAGAATAATCTCTTTAGGTTACTTCACAAAACCTCACTCTCCTATTACTCTCATCTCATCGTCTAATCCTGCTACTGCACTCGTCCAATCCTACTACTTGTGTTCTGCTCCTGCATTCGTCATCGCCTAATCCTGCTACTGTACTCGTTGCACTCATATTCGTCCAGTTCTGCTACTGCACTTGTACTCGTGTTCTGCTACTGCACTTGTACTCGTGTTCTGCTACTGCACTCGTCATCACCTAATCCTGCTACTGCACTAGTTTAATTCGTTTAATCCTGCTACTGCACTAGTTTAATCCTGCTCCTGTACTCGCTGCACTCATATTCGTCCAGTTCTGCTACTGCACTAGTTTAATCCTGCTACTGTACTCGCTGCATTCATATTCGTCCAGTTCTGCTACTGCACTTGTACTCATGTTCTGCTACTGCACTAGTTTAATCCTGCTACTGTACTCGCTGCATTCATATTCGTCCAGTTCTGCTACTGCCTTGTACTCATGTTCTGCTACTGCACTAGTTTAATCCTGCTACTGTACTCGCTGCATTCATATTCGTCCAGTTCTGCTACTGCACTTGTACTCATGTTCTGCTACTGCACTCGTCATCACCTAATCCTGCTACTGCACTAGTTTAATCCTGCTATTGTACTCGCTGCACACATATTCGTCCAGTTCTGCTACTGCACTAGTTTAATCCTGCTACTGTACTCGCTGCACTCATATTTGTCCAGTTCTGCTACTGCATTCGTCATCGCCTAATCCTGCTACTGCACTAGTTTAATCTTGCTACTGTACTCGCTGCACTCATATTTGTCCAGTTCTGCTATTGCACTCGTCATCGCCTAATCCTGCTACTGCACTAGTTTAATCTTGCTACTGTACTCGCTGCACTCATATTCGTCCAGTTCTGCTACTGCACTCGTCATCGCCTAATCCTGCTATTGCACTAGTTTAATCCTGCTACTGTACTCGCTACACTCATATTCGTCCAGTTCTGCTACTGCACTCGTCATCGCCCAATTCTGCTACTGCACTCGTCCAATCCTGCTACTGCCCTTGTAGCAGCTTCATTTGCAGTAGCAGGAGCAGTAGTGTCATATAAGTACATACGATACTACTTTTATATTACGAACTTAAAAGAGACTTTAGAGAGGATAACTGGGTGAGCTATATATAAACATTATTCTGTAAACCAGTATACTTCTCCGATAACGATTTCCTGGACTAAATTTGTCGCGGAGCAAATCAATAACAGTACTAACATCTCTTTAATGTGCATTCATTACTCCAAAACACCAATCCTAGATCTATCAACGCAAAACTACCAATATTTTCACCGACATGCAATCCCATTTCTTCATCCAAACACACATTTTCACATAGCCATCATGATCATCATTGATTTATCATCACCATCTAACATGCAGCTAGCAAATAGAAATTGCACAAGGCTGATGGTCAATGTGGTCAAAACCATTCCAGAAATTGACAAAGCATAGAGCAATATATATATATATATATATAAAGGAAAAAAGAAGAATGAACGTAATGGTGGTGTTGCAGACCCAGGGATTAAATTAAATAAGCTGTGAATAAGACAAAAAACTTAATTAACAAAGTGCTCTGTTATTGAAAGCAAAGTTCTTTCCGTGGTGGGTTTGTGAACGCAGAGGAAGAACATGAAGAGAGTCAAAATATTCATAGTGCAGACAAAGCTTATCACCTCGCAAAATTCACACACCGCCACGGTGAAAATCAACTCGATCAAAAACCACAAGCATTCAATCTACACAGCTCACTAAAATCTCAAAAAAGGGCACTCAAATTTGTCAACTTTCATAAGAGTCGAAAACTGATTCAAGAAGGCATTAACCTGATCCTTGTACAAATACCTAGCCGCCCTAAACCCACCAACAATCCCAACCAAGAACAGCCCCGCCAAGACAATACCTTTAAGCGCCAACCCACTTTCGCCCTCATCATCATCATCACCTCCGCCGCCGATTTTTTCAATCTTGCCGCCGTCGTCGCTCTTGGGATTATTGAAGAGCCACTTGAGGCTCTGCGGCAGAGCAGCGGTGGTCTTCTAGAGGCAGCTGGTCTTGTTCTTGAGAGACGAACATGGCGAGAGGAAGTGGAAGCGGTGGTGGTTAGGTTTGAAGAGGAAAGAAGGGTGGGAGGAGGAGAAGTGAAGCGGAGGTGGTTAGATTTGGCGTTGGTTCCTTGGGTTTTCCGTTTCTGGGTATTGGATATTGGGTCAGTGGCAATGCCCGTAAATTGTGTTGAAACTCAAGCATTTTGGTCATTTTTCATTAAAATTGAGAATCAGACATGCATTATTTGGCTTCTGGGCCTGGGCCCATATCCTTATTTGTATAAATCTTTTTAAAAGTGGGTTTTCTGTGTTTACATCTTTGGTCATGTGCTACTATGTAATTTTCTAAAAGGAAAATGATACTAGGCCTTATTAAGGCTTTATTATGTGTATATCTATTTTATTCACATGCATCATTATTTGTGTGCCGCATCGTACTTTCATGTTGGCATATGAATTTAACGAAATGACTATTTTATCTGCAAATCTAAAACTCTTTTCAGGTTCTCCCAATACGAAATTAATATTACAATTTTTTGTGTCATATAACTCTACCCTGATCAAAGAGGCGGAGCCACGTTAGGGCACGATGGGTCCTGTGCCCCAGTCCGATCTTCATTATATATGTTTCTGGTTTCATATTTACTCGAAAAATTTTTGTGATGCAGTGGTTGAGGTATTTAAGTACTTGAGTTTGGTCCTAGGTTCGAGTGTTGGTCCCGGCCGCAATATGTCAACATTTTTATTTATTTCATCCTTTTTATAACATTAGTACTATTCTAGCTACTCAACACAAAAACATTAACATTGTACTTTCATGTAGTTGCATGTTTGATTAATAAAATATGTAATTTAAAAAAAAAATTGATCTTTCTAATTTTTTAATTTTAATATATTCTAAGTTTCCATTTTTTTGTTTTTTTTTTTTAACTTTCGAGTGCCCTAGTAGAGATCAATTTCTGCCTCCGCCACTGCCTGATCACACCCTTGATTACATTCTAACAAGAAATATGAGGTGACACAGTTGAGAGCTAGCTCAATTTGTCTTGTTACCTTCGATCTTTGAAACATCTTGAGCTTGGAGAAGGAAATATGAAGTCAAAACCACGGGTCCACACACTGAAGATAGATTCTTGAGCTGCTAGAAGTTAACTTAAAAAAGGTTTCAAAAACAGCAAATAGATCAATCATGTAGGGAAAGACTGAAGAGATTTTTTTTTTGTAGCACTATGCCAAAAAAGCTATCAGACAACAGAGTTCAGACGACAGAATAGTCATTTTCTGTCGTCTGAGTGTTTCAAACTAAACTCAGATGACACATAAATTAAATGTGTTGTCTGAATACAATGAGAAACCATGCTTGTTTCATTTTGAAGATATGGTCAGACTCAAACGACACTTAAATGTAGTCTAGAAACATGAAAATTTTCTTAGCAGAAAGTTTAGATTTCCCTCCAACAAGATTAAGTCTTTTCCCTCCCAAATGCCCAAACCCTATCGGTGACTAGTGAATGTAAAACTATTCAGACAACAGAGCTAAGAAATTCTGTTGTTTGAATAAGGTGAGTTTGACTTTTTTATTTGAAGTCTCTTTTGACATTACACAAAACCTAGCTTCGTGTTTTCCATTCCCACAAACATTACCTCTGTCTAAAACTCTCTTACCAACCAGAAACTCGGTACCTCACAGCATCTGGAGGAAAACTTAGCCATCTATACCTCTCAAAAATCGGCCATCTCTCAAATCTAATATCTCCTTACCCAAAACTAATCTCTCCTTCAACCCCGACATTCTTACTGTTTGCATTCAAGTCCGGCTTAATGGAGTTCTCCACCAGCGACTCAAGAGATTAGAAGAAGCTGGACTATTCTATTTTCTATTGGGTTATTGGTAAGAATTTTGCTTCATTTAGTTTAGGGGTTTCGATTGGGTTCAGTGTTCCATTTTAGGGTTTTTCTGGAAATTGATTTGGGGTTTTTCATTGCAAATTCGATGTAGTTGTTAGGTCTTTGTTCGATTGAGTTTCGATTTTGCTTCATTTAGTTTACGGTCAACATTCAAAACGAAGAATAAAGAGACTTCGTCTCTCATTCTTTAAACAGAAAGTTTGTTACCCAGTCCTCTCTCAATCCCCTTGATTCAAAACTAAAAATCCAACCTCTCACAATCCTTTCTGAAACCCAGTCCTCTTTCACCCAGATTTCTCTCCTAATCTCCTTGACGAATCGATGATTGACAGCGGTTGCATGATGGGCAGCGACACATCTCTTCTCTCGGTCTCTCCTTGAATGACGACCTTCATCTCTCTCTCCACATCACTCGATATCTCAGTCTTTAATTCAAAATTTTGATCAGTTTATTAGGTGGGTTTTGATTACTAGGATTGGTTTTGATTGATTGCTCTGAATCTAGAACTAATTAAACCTAGTTCTTGGCTTATTCTATTGTTCTGTTTATAAATATGATTATATGAATTATGAGAAGTGATGTTATTTTGTTAATATGTTATTCTCAAAGGGAAGTGATGTTATTACAGAAGCCAGGCAGGGAGTGTTATTCTGTTTTGAACTTTTGATGGGCTTTGAATTGAATCAATCGATTACTCTTGTTGGTTTTCCAGCCCATATATCCACTTAGTCATTAATTCTTCTTCCTTGATTCTATGTTGTGAGTCCTGAAATAATTTTCACGTTGTAATTGCAGGAAACAAAGGAAATACAGTTTTGGAGAAGGAAAACCTAGAAGCGAGGGATTTAGCCGCAAGGGAGGTAAGGGTGATGTGCTTCATTATGTTTCCTATATTAGAACTCCTTAATTTAGCAATGGAATTGAGGAAAACGTTGTCTATGATTTAGGTACAAAATTGACGTGTGTGAAGTTTGGGGGAGGAGAAGATTTTGACAAACATTAAGGTATCTCCCTCTTAGGGTTAATTAGTTTCTCTTGTTTGAAGATTAAGTCGCAAACCTTTTGTCCCATTAATGGTAATAGGTATTTGGTGGCCTGGATGAGTTTCAAGAAGGTTGTTTTGATGTATCATGTTTGACTCTGTCATTAATATCCTACTCTCCCTACTTATGAACAACAATAATATTTTTGACCTCTAGTAACAATGGTAGATGATAGTAAAACTACTCAGGAATATTAGTCTAGACAAGTTAGAAGGATAACTTGGTGTTTTGGCTTGGTTAATAGTATCTGGAATTCCATGAGATACTTGTATGATCAGTTGGTGCATATACTGTAAATGCAGGTTTTCATGTTTGTCAGTAGTCTGGTGCCATCTCTAGTGCTCTACTTTTGTGATTTGTGGAGTCTTCTTTTCTAGATATTAATAAACAGTTGTTCTTTTATTATGCAGGTCATATGATGTTTTGCAAGGTTATCCTCTTGTATTCAAATTGGTTCCATTAGTTGGCGTCATTATATTTGCCATATGGGGTCTCGCACCACTTATGCGTCTGAGCAGAAACCTAATCCTTAGTGTATGTTTATTCGCATGTCTGTTCATCATTGTTTATATAGTAATTGTAGTTAAATTTTGCCTTCATTCTGGATTGGGATGTACTCCTGATAATATTAACTAGTTTTTCATAACCTCCTGCAGAAGAATGATAGTAGTTGGAAAAAGAGAAACACACACTATGTTACGAACTCATATATTCAACCTTTGCTCCTATGGACGGGAGCAATGCTCATTTGCAGGTGTCCTTGTGTTGTAATTTTGTGGTTAACTCTAATTTTTATCTTTTCATGAGAAGTATTAAACAGATCCAAAACAGCTGCTTCCTCCACCAAAACAATTTTGAAATAATAAAAGTGAGAAAATCTAAAAGTTCTCTAACGAAGTTTGACTAGTTTCTTTGCCTTCAACTATGTAGTCAGCATGATTATAGAAGTGGAACAGTTGTTAATCCTTTCTCACCAACAAAGTTCTTTTTCTTCTACTATAACAATGTCAAAATTGTTTCATGGTATTACTGTTTGTACCTCAAAAAGAGAAAATGCAGGTGATTGAAGTTCCACCAAAACTGAACGTTTGGAGACATTTTATAAATGTGGAGCCTATCACCTTTGGAAGTAATGTACTGATCACAGTGGTTTTTCTTGCAGGGCATTGGATCTAGTTGTTCTACCTACAGAAGCTAGTCAAAGAAGGTCCTCTTGATAATTGTCCTTTAATCATAATTATTCTTTGTTTCCAGAGAACGGGGGAAGAAGGAGGAGAAGAAGAAGAAGAGAGAGATCAGAAACTCTTGCTTGCTTGAGAGAAAACAAGTGGAAGGTATTATTTTAAATCTCAGATTTTCTGATTGAAGTTGTTTATGGGTCCTGTATTTAATGAGTCAAGGATTGGATGCTTCAAAATCGAATATATGCTGTTTTTGATATTGGGTTGTGATTGATTTTGCTTGCAGGTTTTGCTTGCTATTACTGTTCCTGATTCAAGTGATCTATCTGTCAAAAGATTTGTGTTTCAGGTGTATCTCTTATTTCTTCTTCATTCTACAACTGTAAAATTAAGATTGAGAAAGTAAAGTTTTTGTTGTGTTTGTTTTTTACTGTTCACTTTTGATCTGTGAATTTGGATATGGTTCATTCTATAACAAGTAATGCCTTTTATGACTGAATTTTATATTTCTGCATACATTCCTGTAATCTCTAGAATTTTTTGGTGACTACAAGTTCTTGAATATGTTACTTCACCGCGACTCCAATTCTCATTGTTTTGATGATGTTTTGTTGCAGAGCAGCACTTGCTATGTTCAATGATGATGAAAAGAAAGGCTTATTAACTCCTGGAGTGGTTAGTAAAAGCCTAAACCTCTGATGAGATAAATTTGTCTTCAAATTTTACACATTATACCTTCAGCCTTCACTAACGACTATGTTAATTGTATTAACAGAAAACTCTGATAGATCCAACATCAGGAAACATGAGAATCAACATGGCTTTTATGGCCGCAATGAAAGGGTACAAGATGGTTTTGACCATGCCGTCTTACACAAGCTTGGAGAGAAGATTGTGTATGAGAGCCTTAGGAGCTGAGTTGATTCTCACTGAACCTCCAAAAGGGATGGGAGGAACTGTCAAGAAGGCTTATGACCTTTTAGAATCCACTCCAAATGCCCTTATGCTCCAACAATTCTCAAACCTTGCCAATACTCAGGTACCGAATTCTACAAATTTGCTTATAGTACTTGATTTAATTAATTATTAAACTTCTGCATCATTTTGCTATGTAGGACTGATCTTAAAATGGTGAAACAACAGGTACATTTTGAAACTACAGGACCACAGATATGGGAGGATACTAATGGAAAAGTTAACATCTTTTGATGGAAATTGGTAGCGGAGGCACCATATCTGGGGTTGATGACAGTATCTCAAACTCAAAACCCTGATTGTAAGGTAAAAATATCTGAAGTTACATTATCCATATATTCATTTATTCATTTTTTTTTGTGATGTGTCTCATTATCTTCTATTTTATTTCTTTAATTCGTAATGTTCAGTCTTTTTCTGTCATGATAGATATATGGAGTGGAGCTTGTTGAAAGTAATAATATACTAAATGGTGGTAAACCAGGTAGACCAATACTCGATTTCATATTTTTTACTGGTTTGACCTTATTTCAAATTCTTTCTTTCCTAAATGCTTTGTACAGTGTTCAGGGGCCTTTCTATTATTTAGAGTTAGTAGGAGAGTTGTAGAGTTTTTGAGGTAAAGGTCTATTGTCCTATTTGACTTATTACTGCAATGGTAATAGGTCCTCATTCGATTACTGGAAATGGGGTTGGATTCAAACCCAATATATTGGACATGCACATAATGGAAAGAGTTCTTGAGGTGAGTATCAAATATGTATATAGCATATGTGTGCCTTTTATATGGCTTTCTAAAGAGTCCATTTTTATTGATTTTGTTTACTTACATTTCGTATTTTGTAACTCCCAAATATAATACAAATATTTATTGTTTATACAAATTTCCATTCTTTTTACTAAAATCTGCTTTAATTTATTTATGTGCAGCTACTTCATGTATATGATTTCGCTGACAAAGTCTTCAACACCAGTGGTAACTCTTGACTTGATACTTACCTTCTTCATCGAACATGCATACTCTGCGCAGTAAACTGACAGTCAATGCATGCATTTATTGGTTAAGTATTCACAAAGATTGTTACAACTATAAATATCATAGATCATTGAAATGTGTTATATTATTTGTTATAGTTGGTCTGAAATTCATGTTATCATTTCTGTTCGTTCATTGCAAATACATCACTAAACTCAAAAACAGGCTTGAAGGTGGTTTGAGAATTAACTATGAAAATCGTAGTTTGGTATTCAAACTAACTCCAGTTTTCAGATTTGTTTTTATTTGATTCAAAATTTATCTTGATGTTTTTTTTTCTGCAATGACAGAATTTATTTAGTGTGGTTTAACCTCTTTTTTTCAACATTAAACCTCTGTCAGCAAAAAGACCACACTTTCTATAAGTATACACTTTAGTTTTGCTTTGCTTCTATTCAAAGTTAATGTAATTTTTTTTTTCTGTACAACAATTAGATATGGCAATATCATTAAATGCTTTTTGAAACAAAAGCAATAAAGTTTACCAATTTTTTTATGACAGTGCTTCCATTGAATCAAGGAGAGAATGGAGTCAAAATGGACTTTGACTGGATGATTGATCACTTTATTGCTTTACCGTAGATGGTAAATGGTGGCAAGTTTTCAGACATTTGCTGTCAATAAGAAATTAACCTCCATAAATAGGGTCAGGAGCATTTTCCTAATGTGGACAGGCATGCAATTATTAATTATTATTTTTTTAGGCATGCACTCTAGAACTGGAGGAAATATTGCACGAAGCTCATGAACTGGAGAAAATTCCTTTTTTTTTTTTTTTGCTTGCTTGTGGTCTAGTTATATTCTGTTTGGCCTTGTGAAATGAAGCTTGAATAAGATGGAGTATTTGACATGATCTCCATCCAGTTCTTTCAGGTTGGAGAATACAATTTGTACACCAAAACGACGTTGGATTTTCTGAAATAGAAGTGAATCTACATGAACCATGACTGCTGGGAGGTACATCCTTGTCATTATGAGTTTCTTGGAAAATTTTGTTAAACAGACTGATGCACCACCTAAATCTGCCTTCACCAAACATGATCAACAGTATGAGATATCAGTGTTTTTTGGGTTTCATTTGTTGATCATGCCAACTGCTATGGGTTGTTGAGCTAATGTTTACTAAGTTTAGCTCTATTATGGATGTATGTATAGCTGCAGTAACAGATTAATCAAATATTGGTATTTTTATGAATGGATTCCATATTTGATGAATGCATTGGGTAGTTTCCAGATTTACATAATTGTGGCGCAACGAGAATACAAATATGTCATTTGAATTAGAAAGCAACAACAAAATGAAATCTAAATATGTTGTTGGACAACAACAGAAATAAGAAAAAATATGTTGTTACTTGTGCCCTCAAACAACAGAAAAGTGTCAACTGAAATAAAAAGCAACGACAAAATGAAATCCAAATATGTTGTTGGACATGTCTAAGAACAACAGAAACAAGAAAAAATATGTTGTTACTTGTGCACTAAAACAACAGATAAATGTTATTGAAGGGTACCAAAGACGATAGATAAATGTAATCTAAACTAAATGCTAATAACAGTTAACTGTTAGAGTAGTTTTAAATACACACCCCTATTTTCTTAATACACATCCCTATTATTTTATATTTCAAATCAGATTTTATAGGTAGGTTAAATGACCAAAACAGGCATCTATCATTAGGGAAAAAGAAAAAAAGAAAAAAAAACTGAATCGCGCCCTAGCCGTCTAACGTCTTCTTTTCTACGTCTCTTTTCCTAAACCTAGCTTAGACGTTGCAATACATCTCTTTTCTCCACAATTCATCACCTGAATTTCGACTATTGATATAATCACATGAATTCTCAATCTTCAACAGAGGTATGTATTCTTCATCTTGTTTAACATTCTCATGTTGCTTAATTGTTTCCAATTGTTGAGCACTTGAAAAGTAACCATAGCTTCTGGGTTGATAAATATTATGCCCGTTTTAGTGTTAAATTCCTTCTAATCATGTGGTTATGGTGTTGCATCGATTCTTGGTCAAATAAGAAAGAAAGGTTCGTTTATAATCAAAAAACTACATCAAGAGTATATAATAGAAAGAAAGGTTCGTTGAAGCATAGAAAGAAAGGTTCGTTGACAATGCTTCTAATCATTGAATTTTTGCTTAATATGATGAATTGTTCTCTTTTGCATTTTAGGATATATAGAACTTAATTTGGCTCCTTATTTGCATAGTACTGTAACTTTGTTTCATCCTAATCAATGCTTCGAAGACCGCTGGTCATGCCTCTATGCTTCGAACTTTGTTTCATTCTATTTGTCATGCCTCTATTCTATTTGTCATGCCTCTGGTAACTTTGTTTCATGCCAAATTCTGCCTCTGGTCATGCATTTTAGGATATATAGAACTTAATTTGGCTTAGAACTTCTAGTGCTGCCTCTAATATAGCAAGCCAACCATACATTAGAATTTGACTTCACCTAAATTGAATACAATACAACATGATTTCGATACCTAAATTAATAAGTTTGTGAGCATAAGCATGATTCTTGTAACATAGTGCTTTCGTTTGCAATACTCTTACTTGACCTGCTACTATTCGGTCAAGAGGAAAAGTTTTGACATCTAACTTTTATTGTATTATAGCATGCTGAAGTCCAACAACAGGATGTCTCGACCATATATAGCAGAATTAGAGAAGAATGTTCACGTGATTATACCAATGAATTCACGACGTACCAGGTAATAATTGTTCAAGTTGGAATTTGGATTGTGAGTTGTTATGTATATTAGGTAGTAAGTTGAACGTGTTGTGTACAGGTATTTGAAAGCAAAGCCGCATTGATTCGATGGGTCCTTACGACGGGGAAGAGAAACAATTGTGTCATAGTGATACAAAGGTCCAATTTCGGAAACTCGGGCAAGAAAAGAAGGAGACCAAGAATAAGATTCAGTTGTGAGAGGGGTGGAAAGTTTAGAAAGTTTAAGGGAATAACCAAGATGGTTGACAAAAGTACCCAAAAATCTGAAGTAGATAGTAACAACATTGATGAACAACAACGCCCGAGGCTGACTTCTACAAAGAAATGTGAATGTCCATTCTTATTAAAAGCCTTTAATATTGGTAGGGATGAGTGGGTACTTGAGGTTGCTTGTGGAATCCACAATCATGTTGCCCCATCACATCTAGAAGGTCATTCCTATGCAGGGCGACTATCTAAAGAAGAACATGAGTTGTTGGTGGATATGTCTAAGCGTTTAATGAGACCCAAGGATATATTGACTTCCATAAAGAGCCGAGATCCAAGTAATACATCAACGATGAGAACTATATACAATGCTAGGTATTTTGCTCGGATTATCGCTAGAGCAGGCAGAACTCAAATGCAACAATTACTAAAGAATTTGCGCGATCATCATTATATTGAGCATCATAGAAGCGAAGATCACGTGATCATTGATTTGTTTTGGTGTCATCCATTCAGTCTTCAAATGCTACGTACATTCCCACATGTTCTTATCATGGATTGCACCTATAAGACAAACAGGTATCGTTTTCCACTTTTTGAGATTGTGGGTATTACATGCACTGAGCAAACTTTCAACGTTGCGTTTGTTTACATGTCAAAGGAGGCAGAAGATAATTACAGATGGGCACTGAGTAGGTTAAGAACACTTATGGATGAGAATTCTATGCCTGGGGTAATTGTCACTGATCGAGAATTAGCACTTATGAAAGCCACTGAAAATGTCTTTCCCGATACTCATCAGATTTTATGTAAGTGGCACATTGGTAAGAATGTGATGAGAAAATGCAAAGGAAAATTCACAACAAAAGAAGGGTGGGAAGCATTTAATAATGATTGGCATAGCTTGGTGGATTGTAGCACTGAGGACGAGTATGTACATAGCCTTACAGCTTTTGAATCAAAATACTTTGCATTTCCTGAGGAGATAAATTATTTGAAGACCAATTGGTTGAACAAGTATAAGGAAATGTTCATTGAAGCATGGACAAACAACTACATGCATCTTGGTGCAAAGACTTCGAATCGGTAATATTTATACATTGCCTCATTTCAACTTTGTTATTCTTAATTATCTTTTTACTTAATCAATTTATTTCTTGATCAGGGCCGAGAGTGCACATGCAAAGCTCAAGCGAGAACTTAGATCTTCCCAACTTGACTTCAATGTATCATGGGAGCACATCCACTCATTATTGTGTTTACATCATACTGAAGTTAAGGCTTCATTTGAAAAAAGTCGATGTTTTGTGCAACATGAGTTTAAGCATGCATACTTGAGAGAGTTGATAGGATTTGTGTCCATTGCGGCATTGAACAAGATCGTCTATGAAGCGAACAAGTAAGCACTCATTGAATTTTATATTTATTATGTTGGCAACCTTCTATGGAGATAAATTTATACAATGCGAGGTTGTGTTTAGGTCTGATAGGATTTTTTTTTTTTTGGATTACATAGGGCTGATGATATTACATTGGAACTTGCATCATGTAATTGTGCCATACGTAAAACACATGGGTTACCATGTGCGCATGAGATAGCTGAATATAAGCATTGTGACAGTCCCATACCAATTACATCTGTGCATCACCACTGGAGAAAGTTAGAGATCGGGGCAATAGTGGAAGACTCGAAAGTGCACGAAAAGGTTCCTTTAAAAGAACAATTAGAACGATTGGCAGAATGGGCTAAAGAACAAAATGAGGATACAAGACGTCAAATCTTAGTGAAGATTGATGAGCTGATAAATCCGACCTCTACTTTACTTAGGGAGCCAGCTGAAAAGAGAAAGACCAAAGGGCGACCAAGTAAGGAAGACAGTGGCACTCGTCGTTCGCCATCCGGGTTTGAAATTATAAATACATTGTTGTCTGAGCGTGAGACCCATTCGCCTCTTCCAAGTGTTCAAAAAGTCTCACGAAGTCAAATACGAAGACAAGTAATGACCACTCAGAGAAAAGTAAGGTACGGTACAAATATGCTTTTAGTAATATGTACTTGAACTTTATGGATAATTTACTAGTTGTTTTATGTATAGTATTATCTTTTCACAGGAAGATAAGCTGGCTCAGAAGGATATGAGGTTTGAGCTAACTCAGAAGTATACAACACAGTTCATATTTGGCATGCGACCATATATTATCGGTTCGATGGATGTCGAAAATGATGGTAATTGTGGTTTTAGAGTTGTGGCATCGGCTTTGGGATTTGGTAGAAAACATTGGCGTAAAGTGCGAATTGATTTGCTAAATGAGCTAAAAGGCACGCCTGAGCTTTACGAAGCTCTTTATGGAGGACAAAGTGCTGTGGACAAACTTTGTAAACGAATTAACCATTCTGCGTCCAATATTGCACCTAAACGGAAATGGATGGATCTACCAGACATGGGGCATTTGATTGCAACTTGTTATGGAGTAGTGGTTGTCAACTTATCAGATGGTCAGTGCTTCACATTTCTCCCATTACGTGAATACAGAGAGGGAAAACCAATGGAAGCAAATTTACGTGAGATTGGCCTTGGATTTGTGAACAACGATCATTTTGTTCAGGTGAGGAGTAACATAGATCAATTTGCTGGTAAATTTCATATATATAATTTTATGTGACTAATGAAACTTTTTTTTTTTTCAACACAGATATGTTTATTGCCTGGGCACCCATTGCCACCGGTTACACCAAATTGGATTTACCATGCAGATGATAAAGCTAAAAGTTTGTACTTGAAATATCAAGACCGTTTCCAACAATATGATCAATTGCCACATCCTGAAAGAGTGACTAATATATCCTCAGAAACAGTGCAACTTGACGATGACAATGAACTTACTGATGAAATTGTTCAACTTGGTGATGCCACTATATCTAGCAAAGAAGAAACAATGCATCTTGGTGATGACTGAATTGTTAGAAACGTACTGTTGGGTTTATTAGCTAACTGTTCAACTTATATTTATTTATTGAATTTGTATAACATTTTGTTTTTTTTTTCCTATCAGTTTTTAGTTTTAATCTTGTAGACCATATTGAATATGTATACATGTTCACCTTACAGACCATATTGAAAGTGTGAATTTTGAAGGACTTCCAAATTAATGTTTGAAAGTTTATATTTTCAAATTTCAATTGATTGATGTCGTAATGGAGCTAGGACAGGCCAAAATTTCCAGCAAAAAATAGAACAAAGTATGTAAAAAAAAAAAAAATTACGAAATGTCAATACACTAATATATAATAATTATATTAAATAATTGCCTTAATATAGTCAAATAATAGGATTAAAAAAAGTAAGGGTATTTTAGGTACTTTGGGTTGTGTATCTAGTCAAATATTAGAATGAAAAATTAAAAAAAGTAAGGGTATTTTAGGTACTTTGGGTTGTGTATCTAGTCAAATATTAGAATGAAAAATTAGATAGGTGGTGTATTAAGCATGAGATGTGTATTAAGAAAATAGGGGTGTGTATTTAAAACTCCTCTAACTGTTATTGGAATTTGAATAAAACAACACTAAACTGTTATTATAAGTCCATTCAGACAACATATAGGATTTCATATCTTCTACTTTGGTGCATTCAAACCACAGAAATGACCATTTTTCTGTCTTTGGAATAAGCATTAGATCATACAAATTATAAGGAACTGTTATTTGTTTCTAGATCACACGACATTTATCTGTCGTTTGAATTCACTAGTGCAAACAGTTAGCTCATGTCTTGATTTCATCAGACAACAGAAGACCTAACAAATTTCTGTCGCCTGATAAATAAGACGACAGAGGAAATCTGTCGTCTGATGCCCCAAGAGACGGCACCGTACTAGACAACATAATTTTTTTTAATCAGACGACAGATCTCCTCTGTCGTCTGATTGCTTTTCTGGCATAGTGTAGGTACAAGTTTTGACCAACTTGGTGTATTGGCATTCCATACAAAATGGTGAAGTGTCTCCCAAGCTTATCCAAGAGAATCTCAGGTAAATGCATCCATGCATACATTGTAGATTAGTGGCTGGTCTAGGGAAGTATCTTTTGGGGTTTAATATTCCTTATTTAAAGATATTTTTTTGTTTGCCAAATTGTGTTATTGATTTCCTAAGTATTTTAAGATTTGGTGGATATCTTGTATTAAAAGTTCCTTTCCTAATTAAAGTCTAATTAGGGTAGAATCTTGGGGCATTGAACAGCTGCGTTGGTCAATTATATATTGCAGAAATATACACGGTCAGAAGGACCACCTAGAACGCAAGAGTGTTTTGGAGAGTTTTGCATGTTTGCTTAAAGTTGAGTCTTCACAAGAGTCAAAGCACTTGGTCCATGTATAAGTGTTCTTGATCATGTTTTCATATGCATAAATTCTCTTGAGATCAGTAGAGAGGCTGTGAAGAAAGATGAGCAATATTTGGTGATCGTTCAAGTGAAGAAGTTCAAGACGGAAGACAAACTTTGTATTAGTTTTTGTCTAATCATTGTAGCCGAGCTAGTGCTATTCAAGTTTATAAAGATAAAATCCTTCATCATAAGTTAATTCTTATTTTTGGTTCACAAGAGTAAGAGCCTCACAGTGTTTTTAATTTCATATTTGAGGTTTTCACTGCATAACCAAAATCTGGTGTTCTGTTTGTTAATTTTGTTTTCTGCTGTTCAGTAAGGATTGCAACATGTCTATCAATCTCCGAAACCTAGAAAAACGTTTCATCCAAGTATTTTCACTTGGTATCAGAGTAGGTTCTAAAGCTTTTTAGTAGATTTGAGGACATGATGGAATGTGAATATAACAGAGCCTCCAGTTTGATAAATTGCCCCGCTTTGTTTGATGGTGAAGATTACTCACAATGGAAGATCATGATGAGGGTATTCCTCTACTCTCAAGATGAAAATATGTGGAATATAGTTGAGACTGGATGGGAACACCCAACCAAGGCTGAAGACTCAAACAAAGTAGAAGGGACATCTGCAAGAGTTCTTAAGCCTAGGAAGGAATGGACAAAAGAGGAGGTTCGGAATAGAAGTTGTGATTTCAAGGCACGTAATTCCTTATACACAGCTTTATCCAAGAAGGAGAGGGTCACTTTTCGAAATCCCATAATATAATTGCCGAAATCTACTTATAATTCCTTGTAATTCTCACGGCAAAAATCAATAAGAATTGATTTAGGACTCTTCCAAGATGTCAAGAAGGGTCTAGAAACTCATGTGCAAGTCACATACTTCAATCTTTGGGCCAGACTTCTCAATTGAACAATTTCAAGCCCATTCCTTCAATTGCCGAAATTCCTTGTATATTCTAGAACATTCTTGAACTATCTTGAGTCATCTTGAAGCCACAACATCTCCTAGCACACCAGGACTCTTAGTGTCATCAGGTTTCCTAGTCTAACTGGGACTCTGTCATTTCTTCATTTCTGAACACCATTTTTCTAAGCTCAATCCTAGTTGCATTAGGATTCCTAATTCAACTGGGATTCCTTCTCTTAATAGGATTAGGAAAGCTTTATTTCTCCATTTATTTCCCATTTCTGCGCCACATTTCCTCCTTGCCTTCATTTCTTTCATTTCCAGCTCTTCTTAGCTCATTTCTTGCATTTGGAGCTCAAATGTACCTAATTACAACAAAGTAAGTTAGAAATGATATTGTTAAGAGAATAACTAAGTAAAATGTAGAGAGAAATGCACTAAAAACATAGGAAATATTGGTTCGATCAGGTTTCAAACTCAAAAGTACCATGCAGTTGTATTGTAACAACAAGGCAGCTATTGACATATCACAGAATCCAATACAGCATGATCGTACTAAGCATGTGGAGGTTGATCGTCACTTTTTAAAGGAGAAGCTAGATGCCAAAATTATTAGCTTTCCTTTTGTTCAAATTGAAGAGCAACTTACAGATATACTTACCAAAGGAGTTTACAGGAAGGCGTTTTATGACTCACTAAGCAAGTTGGGCATGATTGATGTGTATGCGCCAACTTGAGGGGGAGTGTTAACGTGAGTCATGACATAACATTAGGGATGTAACATCCCTAATTGTAATTATATCATAGTTAGTACTTACCTTTTCTATGTGTGGTAGAGAATATAGACGTAAGTCAACTGTATTCCTGTAGATCTCTTTATATACCTCCACTGTAAAATGAATCAAATATCAGAAAATTTGTTCTCTCAATCTTATTATCTTTGACTGGCAACGCTGTAGAAGACGGAGGGGGCCTTATGATTTTTTTTTTCGTTAAAACTCTTGAACTGAACTATTATTTGTCTCAAAAATGAATTTTAACATATATATAACAAAATAATAAGATGTAAAAAAACACTTTTGGTCCGTCAGTTGCCTCTTGGGTCTCACATCAGCATCAGGTCCGGACCTGTACCTAAATCTATTTTATATATGTATATATACAACGCTTCTCCACTGTGGACGTCCACAGTTTTTCTTAGGTACGGATTTTAGGTTTTGACCCACTTTTTGATTATATTTTCTTATCTTAACGTTCAGTTTTTAGGTCCTAATGTATAGATCACCTCTGCAAAATTTCAGCCAAATTGGTGATCGTTAAGGCATCAAAAACTGCAATTTACAACAATGTACACAAATGGTTCCGGTTCGGCAGATTCGGTTCGTTTGTGTAAATTGCAGTTTTCGATGTCTTAATGATCACCAATTTGGCTGAAATTTTGCAGAGGTGATCTATACATTAGGACCTAAAAACTGAATGGTTAAGATGTTAAAATATGATCGAAAAGTAGGTCAAAACCTAACATCCGTACCTTTTTTCTTAGGTGCGGATGAGCAAAGTTATTTATATATATATATATATATATATATATATATTACAATTAACCCTAATCCGTTTTGGCGCGAAGATGCTGGCCTTATAAGCAGAAGCGGGCGCGGGCAAGAGGCACAGTAACTGTTATGGCTCATCATCCTATCAACACCTTAGGGTTTCGTCCTCCTCAGTTCTCCGAGGTACCCCCATTCTCTACTTTACCATTTCATTTCTGGGTTGCCCATTAATTCGATGCAAATCTCTTCTTTTTCATAAATTTTCTAGGTCAATTCAAGATGTTTTGGGTTCTCAATTAATAGAGGAGATCACATTTATGAATTGATTTCTCAAATGAACTGGGTATAGTTTGAATTTGATCATAACTTTGTATGTATTGTTCTCAAATGAATTTGATCAAGTGGAAGGGGTATCTTAGTTCTATGTTGTTTTAGGGGTTTTTTCTTTTCTAGTTTCCAAAAGCTTTTCTCATGCATTTCTTTGGATGATGTTGTTTGTTATGTACAACATAAAGCTATTAGATTAAAGTTTTGCAGGGTGATGTCAAGTCTAAGGATTGGGACAAGGAACATGGTGATCTTATTAACAAAATTAAAGTTTTGCAAGTTGAAGTCAAGGCTCAGTCCACTCTAAATGTTTCACTAACCCTTGAAAATGAGAAATTGCAGAATGAGCTACTCAAAGTCAAGGAAAGCTTCAACAAGTTCTCTATAGGGTCTGAAAAGGTCTCCAAGATGATAGGCTTTGGTAAGACTCATGGCAACAAAGAAGGGTTAGGTTATGAAGGTGAGTCTTGCAAGCCTTTAACCTTTGTTAAAGGTGTGGAATGTGAAAGTTCATTGGATCAGTCACAAGCTTCAAATAACAATGATTCTGGTCTCAAGTTGCCCAAAAGATTAGAGGCAAATTTAGCCCTTGAAACCCATCAAAAAGGTGCTCAGGTCAGTTCTGACAAGCACACCTCTGTGCGTCAGCCTAGGTATATTCACAACTCCAAAAACTTCATTCCTACCAGATGTTGCATATGTAGTGAGTGTGGTGAGTCAATTCATGCATAACCCGAGTGAGAGTCACATGAATGCTGTTATGCGAATTTTGAAGTACTTGAAGTCAGCTGCAGGAAGGGGAGTACTGTTTTATAAACACAACAACATTCTTGAGGTTTGTAGCTTCACAGATGCAAATTGGGCTGGAAATATTACAGACAGGAGGTCGACATCAGGTTACTTTACCTTTGTGGGAGGTAATTTGGTTACATGGAAGAGTAAGAAACAAAAAGTTGTGGCACGCTCTATGCTAAGGTCAAGTATAGAGGTATGGCTCACGGAGTGTGTGAATTGCTGTGGCTGAGAAATCTATTACGTGATTTGGGTTTCAAACTCAAAAGTACCATGCAGTTGTATTGTGACAACAATGCAGCTATTGACATATCACAGAATCCAGAACAGCATGATCGCACTAAGCATGTGGAGGTTGATCGTCACTTTATAAAGGAGAAGCTAGATGCCAAAATTATTAGCTTTATTTTTGTTCCAACTAAAGAGCAACTTGTAGATATACTTACCAAAGGAGTTTCAAGGAAGGCGTTTTATGACTCACTAAGCAAGTTGGGCATGGTTGATGTATATGAGCCAACTTGAGGGGGAGTGTTAGCGTGAGTCATGACATAACATTAGAGATGTAATATATTGTAATTGTATCGTAGTTAGTACTTACCTTTTCTATCTGTGGTAGAGAATAGAGACATAAGTCAATTGTATTCCTGTATATCTCTTTATATACCTCCACTGTAAGATGAATCAAATATCAGAAAATTCATTCTCTCAATCTCGTTATCTTTGACTGGCAACGCTATAGAAGACTACAGCAGCCTTAGGGTTTTTATTTTTGTTAAAACTCTCGAACTGAACTATTCTCTGTCTCAAAAATGAATTTTAACATATATATAACATCATAATAAGATGTAAAAAAAAAAAAACAAAAAACAAAAAAAACTTTTTGGTCCTGAGTCAACTGCCTCTTGGGTCTCGCATCAGGTCCGGGCCTGTGTTTGGGTAGGATGACAACGCACCCAATAGGCCAATAGCATAAATCTAAACCCATGTATATATATATATACATACAGCGCTTCTCCGGTGCGGACGTCCGCATTTTTTGCTTAGGTGCGGATTTCCAGTTTTGACCCACTTTCCGATTATATTTTCACATCTTAGCCGTTCAGTTTTTAGGTCATAATGTATAGATCACCTCTGCAAAATTTCAGCCAATTTGATGATCGTTAAGGCATCCAAAATTGCAATTTACACGAACGGACAGAATCTGTCAAACCGGAACCGTTCGTATTTATAATGATAAATTGCAGTTTTGGATGCCTTAACGATCACCAAATTGGCTGAAATTTTGCAGATGTGATCTATACATTATGACCTAAAAACTGAACGGCTAAGATGTGAAAATGTGATCGGAAAGTGGGTCAAAACCGGAAATCCGCACCTTTTTCTTCGGTGCGGATATGCAAACACATATATATATATATATATATATATATTTTACAATTAACCCTAATCCTAATAGTGTGGTTTTGGCGCGAAGATGCTGGCCTTATAAGCAGAAGCGGGCAAGAGGCAAGAGGCACAGTAACTGTTATGGCTCATCATCCTATCAACACCTTAGGGTTTCGTCCTCCTCAGTTCTCCGAGGTACCCCCATTCTCTACTTTACCATTTCATTTCTGGGTTGTCCATTAATTCGATGCAAATCTCTTCTTTTTCATAAATTTTCTAGGTCAATTCAAGATGTTTTGGGTTTTCAATTAATAGAGGAGATCACATTTATGAATTGATTTCTCAAATGAACTGGGTATAGTTTGAATTTGATCATAACTTTGTATGTACTGTTCTTTTGGTTCCAAATGTGGGATTTTACAATTTTTCTTTTCTGATAAATTTGTGATCTTTTTCAAGTGGAAGGGGTATCTTAGTTCTATGTTGTTTTAGGTGTTTTTTTCTTTTCTAGTTTCCAAAAGCTTTTCTCATGCATTTCTTTGGATGCTGTTGTTTGTTATGTACAACATAAAGCTATTAGATTAGAATTGAAGAGTTAAAAGAGGAGAGTCAGATTAAGGGCTTGACTGTGTGAATCTCTTCCTTCCTCAATGTACACATTACATGCCTCAATTGTTCATAATGGTCATTTCATTCCTATTCGGCTATTCCTCCCTCCCCTCATCTCATTACGTTCTCCGTGTTACTGACTATTCTAGGCTACTAATGTGTTTTAAAGATTAGTTTTTTGTTTTTATTTTTTTTTAAGCTGCTTAAGCTCGAAAGATATTTAGAAGATGAATATAAGTAACGGGTTAGTGGTAAAGTTAATGGGCATTATTTAGGGTGTGATGAGCAAAACGCAAATGCAAATATAAATACTGCATTTTGTACAGTTAGAAAAGGATGGAAGGGCGAATGAAATATGCCTTCCAGTGAAGTTCCTTTTAATAATTGATACAGTGATGTCAATGTCTAATTTTCCAACAGAAATGTCGAACCCTATTGCATGTAATTATAACACTGATGAGTTATATACTCTGCCCAATCAACAGTGATGTTTACTTATGTGCTTACTATACAGGACTTAGCTTGGCTTCCTGGTTGGCTTCAGCAGCATCAGATAGAACAGTTTGATGAGTGCATCGAGAAACTTAAGGGTACCAACTTAGAGCTAGAATGCAAGGTTGGAACTAGACCTATTCTAGTTCAGAAGTCCAGAAGCTGTGGTTTAATTATGTTAACTGTTTGCTAATTCATTTTCTTTACTGCGCTGGTTAGGATTTGAAAGTTTCTCAAGGAAAAAACAGTAAAGGTAACTATGCTGATACATTGTCAAGGGAAGAAGATAGAAACAAAAGCTATCATTTATTCTTATCTGGGGAAGACAATACGCCTGCTGGTTTTTCTTCATCTCCTGGAAATGTAAGCTTTTAATCAGTTAAGTATGCTAGCCAAATTATGATTAATTTTTCTCATTCAAACAAGTAAATTTTGATCTATATCATGCCCCATAACACTGTGTAATAAATCTGGGAAACTGTCAACTATCCTTTCATTTGCAGTGCTAAATATTGGAGTAGAATATATATCTCTTGGAATTATTATATTCTTCTTATGTTGCTTACAGATTGTATACTATATGAACCTTATCCTACCAAACTAGTTGGTCTTTTATTTATAAAAGTTGTGATACCAATATTATGATATTTTAACGTAATAGAATGCTGTAAAATTATTTTTCTGAAAGGAGTATTATAGTATTATACTTGTATAAAGTAATTCATGATGTGAATCTTGCTGCCTAACTTGAATTAAAGATGTGAGGAAAGTTGTATATTTTGGTTCAAAACCTGGGCTTTGTTCGTTTACAAAAATTGACTGCTTTCTTGAAGTTTTTAAAGAAAAAAGGTTGCAAAATTTCTCCCTTCTGTATAAATAAGGACATTTTTAACAGGAAACATCAACTTTTATTAAATAAAAGTAAAATATAGGCTTGTTTTGGGAGGAGTCGCAAAAATTCTTGTGTCGGTTGTTGAGGGAAAGCGACAATATAATGGTGAGGAAGAGGGGAATGGTTTTGTGAAGACGTGCTATGATGGCTATCTTGAAAAATTTGGATGGGAAGAACAGAAGTATGTATGAGGAGAGGGTGGGGGAGGAGAAAGCTGAGTATATTGCAGAAGAGGGTTTGATTCTGAGTCTCTTTATGGGCTTCAGTTTCCTTTGGGAGGGAGGAAGAGTTGTATAGATAAAAAAGATCAACTAAACTTGCTACTTCTACGCTGATCAATTTGCATTCATATATACAAAGAGGCCTGTTTTGATGTATGTAATAAATGACACAATGAGAACAAATAATAGAAGTTATCATGCCCAAAAAAATTGAAATACAAAAGTAAGTAAACATGCCTAATTACTATTCCTGTGGTTTTGCCTAAAATAGGTACTCAGGACTCCTTTTTATTTATTTATTATTATTATTATTATTTTTCCTTGTACACTAATATGCATCTCTTTAATTGAATAGGTTCTTCATTTCCATCTTCATCTTTCATCAACTGGGTTTTCACAGTGTAGCCCAACTCCACCTCCGGATGCTTCCCAAAATGATCTTAAATCCAGTAGAGTTGCATCTGTGGAACTAAATGACATCTCAGTAGGTTCCAAGGACAAGACTTGTTCTGAAATGGGGCTTAATCTTGGTGGGAGAAATTTTCTACCCCTGAATTCCGTTCAGAAATCCATGGAAGATGTTGGTCCACAATGTCCTTCCAATTATAAGATATCAGCAACGCATAAAAGAGAAAAGTATAATGTCAAGTACCCCAAAGCAACTGATATGACTGCTGCAGCTGAACTCTCAATTGCCGCATCTGAGGCATTGGTTATACATGAAATAGTGAGGCGTGGGTTTGTTGCAGATGCATTGCCAACTGAAGTGGTACTTGAAGCTGCTCTTCGGGTAAAGAAAGCTCGGTTGGAGTGGTCAGTAGATGCCTTAGACAGCCTAGCTGACGAAACAGACGAGAGTGATTCACTTTCAGACTTGGATGATTTAATGATGGCTGATGCATATGAAGATGTAGGATTGTCTCATAGTATTCCTTTTGATGACTGCACTTGTGGGTCAGCTATTTCTCTGGTAAAAGAAACTCCTCTCTCGGAACAGCAGCATGAGTTTGTAAACCTATGTGATCCTGTAGAGCTGGGGGCTCCACAAGTCGAGTTTGATGATGTGTCCGCACAAAGGCAGCTATCAGAGAACATGGTTGTGGATATATCAAAAGACAATGTGCCTGCAACATCTTTCAATCATGAGAGAGAAGAGTTCTATGATAACCTTGTTCCGGGTTTAAACACCTGCAATGTCTCCAGATACAACCATTTAGCTCTGAAGAACTCAGATGTTTTGGCTAGGAAACAGGTAAGGGTCATATTAACTTGCTCTCTTCAACTGTGCTCAACTTAACTATTTTAGAAAAAAAGGACACATAAGAAAAATGTAATTTCTCATTAGAATTGGTTATCTTTATGCACTTAATTTTGTCTTTTTGGTTGGAATCTTTGAATTTTGTATCTTTCCGATTGGCATTTTTTTCCCCATTTTAATCAGCTTCCTATTGGGCAATTTGGACTTATAATGAATTAATTGTGCAACTTGCAGACAATTGGCCCAAGTGTGGTGGATGTAACTTCTTATCAGCCTAAAAAAGTAGATATTCACCCCCATGCTTGGAATTCCGGAAATGCCAGTGAGTAAACATTTATGGTTCCATGTGCCCTTTTATCCCTACTCTTAATTACACATTCATTGGTTATTCTTTTTTGTTATGTCTGAATTGGTTTTGGTGGTGGTATTTGTTTACTTGGATTCTTATTTGGTTTTTATGTTCTTTTGAAGGAGATGGTAGGGTATCTTACTTAGTATCGGACAGGTTCAGGAGCCGATGGCTAGGTGGTTGGACAGGCCAAGTATGTGCTCTATTCTTTTTTAAAGCAATTCTGTTTTAATTTTCTCATTCGTTCTTATCCCAATATCAAGTTATTATGAATGAAATTTTGCTATCCTTACATGAGAGCTTAGAAACAATATGCCGTAAGTGGTAAGGTTTTGGATAACTCCAGATACCTATTAGAAAGCTTTGTATACTTACGTAACTGCCTTTAATATTTTCCTTCCTTTTGTCTTGACCAGAATAATGCCATTCTTCACAAATAAAGGTCCATAAAATATAGCCTATGATATTATGATTAACTACTTAGCACTATCATCCTTGATGCATTTTCCTGTTATATAAAACATAACAACTCTCTTGATGCAACTTATTTCTAAATATTAACATCATGGTTATTGTGTATTTTATTATTTTGTTTCTGATGGTCCTTTGTTCTTTCCTTTTTCTCTTTAAATCTCCTATTTCAAAGGAAGTATCTGCTGTTGGACACATGGGACAGAATGCTAAAAGTATTGTGAAATGTTTTGCTGGCGAGACAAGCTTTCTCTCAGAATCGGCAGATATTGCTCCAGATATGAACTCTTTCGTGCAAGTTCATGAAACTGAGTCACATAGAATGTCACAGTCAAGCATACACTTTGGTCTTTTGCCTGGTGAAGCTAATAAGGGGATATTACTTTCTCAAGATGTGGTGAGATCGTCTAGCTTGTCTTTAGTTGATCCTCTTTGTTCAGTTGTTCCTTGCAGTATTCCTTCAGAAAACGAAGTTCCGACATTAGCACAGACTCAGAGGGATAAGGAACGTCATACTGAAAAATGCTTTAGACCCACCACAGAACTTGGGATGGGGAATTTACACAAATCCTCAAATCTAATTATTGAGGATGGTCAAGCTACTCCTGCAATTAATGGTGAAGATTCTCCTGTCACAGTTCGAAGGCAGTTTTTTTCACTGAAGACCTATAGTACACTTCTCCCAAACCCTGTTTCCAATGGGGGAAGCCTTTATCAGTCAATTAAACTAGATTGTGATCAGAGGCTGATAGCCTTAGATCAGAATGTGGGTTGCATTAGATCTTCTGATAGAAGTCGTAAAGAGTCCCTTCCTCTCAAGCCCATATCCAGGCATTTATCTTCAAGAGATAGTAAGGAAAATGATAAAATGATCTCAAATAGGACTCCAGTTGTAAAAAAGAAATATCTGAAGAGAAAATATAATGAGACTATAGGAGATGGGAATCAGTTACCTGTTCAGGCATCAAAAAAGAGGAGGCAGTCTGTTTCTTCTAACCACAGGGCACACTGCCATCTTCAGGCTTCTAAATCATTTGTCAACAATTCCACTGGGGAGAAACTTCCCAAACTGGCTTTGGTGGCAGAAAATGTTGTTGAGCTTCAACAAAACAAGGAACCCCAGAGTATACCATCTGAACACAAGAGTCTCCATTGCAGAGATGTTCCAGCAAAAAAAAGAGTTCACTTCTTTGAAGCAGAGATTCCAGTTCAGCAGAACAAGAACCCTAAAGTACTAGATTTTTTCACCAAAAATTGTAAGTAGTGGCCATTGATTCTCTCTCATTCCATTAAAATTCGTAAACCTCACATATTTTGTTACTAACTATGTTGCTAATGCTTTAAATGTAGGGTTAACTGATAGAGCAAGTAAAAAACGCAAGTATTCAAACTATTCCAAGTTTGAAAATCACGAGAAATGTTGGCGTACCAATTCTCATGTTAAGGCTAGGAAAAGATTGCTATTTCAAGGTATACAATTCCTGCTTACAGGATTTTCTAGGCAGAAAGAAAAGGATCTTGAAGGAAAAATATGGAAACATGGTGGTATTGTTCTGTTTGACATTCCTTCTCCAAATTCAAGGGCAAACAGAAGCTTAAGATCTAATGGCTACCAGCTTCCTATTATTCTATGTTCGAAAAAGGTTGGTTTCCTTTTGTTTTTGGTAAATAAAATTAAGAGCCAACTTAAACTGTTTCTTTTTATCTGGTCCCTTTCTTTTCTGGTTTGTTTTGCACTGTTCTGGTGCTTCAATGGTTTTCATGTTTGGCAGAATGTGCTATAAATATCAATACTTTCTTTATCATCTATGTTTTGCTTTATTCATCCACTTTCTTCATCTTTTTAGTTTTCTTCTTTTGGAACTTCTAGATACGTGAATTGCTAATTACATTATTTATACCAGAATTACTTGTAATTTATTTATTTATTTATTTATTTTTACGGTGATTCTTATTGGTTTTGGACTCACTTTGTACATTTTCTCCCCTACATACAGTGCATTCTATTGTATATTCACTTTGTGTATTCTCTCTCTGCACTTGCCAATTGGTTTGTGACTTGCTTTTGGTTTTTTGGTTTGCTCGGTAAGACAGTCTGATCTTATCAATCAAAGAATTCACTAATTGATCCGGGGAAAAGTCCAATCATATTAGGAGCAGTCTTCCAAGAATCCTGCTCATAAAAGTTACCTAAAGTCCTAAACTGGTAAATGGTTAGCACTTAGCAGTAACTGAGTCTCTTATTGAACCTCATGAATTGCTACCTAAAGACTAGCTCGTACATGGTACCTTCATGGTTGACCTTTGTTTAGTGAATTGAAACACAAAAGAAAAAGGCTTATGTTTATGCGACACTGGATGGTAATCCTTGTATCATGGTATAAGTTCTACTTCCAGAACTTACGTCTAGGATTATTATTATTATAGTTATTCCAGATATCATATGTTATAAATTTTAGGCACAGTGGCTGCAACTTTAGGTTGAGTAATACAAAATGAAAATGACCTTAAATTCAAATACTATGAGAGGTGAGAAATGACCTTTTGATACACATCAAATACATTTTATGATTTCATTAAGTTGAAATCACTTAAACATTAGGCTGTCAAATTAGTGATTTCAGTTATGTTGTCGAATTTAGGGGTTCATCTTAACTGTTATCACAAAATACAAATACATCTTGCACTTTCATAACCCATATTTTGTGATGAGGGTGCACATCCGTGCAATGTAATGAGAAATCTGCAATGATTGGATTTATCTAAACTATCTGGCAGTTGTCAAAATGGAAAGAGTGCAGTGTGGTGCCTCTTTTATACTGTTTTGTGATAGCAACAACCAGATTTTATAATTGCTGGGAGTGTAATGTTCTTCTCTGACACGTTTTATCTTTTAATTGCAGCTACAAACAACAAAGTTTTTGTATGGGTGTGCTGTGAATGCCTTCATATTAAAAGATGATTGGCTTACCAATTCAATTTCAGCAGATTATATTGTACCACCTGAGCAGTAAGTGGTTTATTTTCCTTGCATTTGTTACTCTTGTTAGAGATGATTTGAGTTCTGGTTCTAGGAGGCTTGGGGCAAGGGAATCTTCCTCCTTTGTTTGATTACAACGACTATGGTTCATGATTTTAAGTCAATCAACATCTTTGTCCTGTTAAAGGCCGACAGAGAGAAGTCCCTCTACCCTCTCATCCCTCCAGAACCTGTAACCCATTAATATATATATATATATATTTATTTTTTTCAAGCTTTTACTACTAATTTGTTATTACCGTTGGGTAAATAGTGTGTCTACAACTAGCTGTGCACGTTCCACACTTAATATTATTGCTGATTATTCCCTTTTCTTTTATAAGAAGCAAGAATGTAACTGAAAGGGAAGAACCAGATCGAAAAGTGGTCAACCATGAAAAACCTGGCGAAAATATAATAAAAAACCCACAAAGGAGGCTAAACCAAAGAAGCACTCGCTAACAATCTAGTAATAATAGCTTTACTAGGCACTCTATTGTTAGATAGATGAGTTCTGTTTAACTTTTTCTGGTCATTTTTATTTCTTATCATAGGCATATGGCGGAATGATTTTCTCTGCTTTTGTTTATTAATCTAATCAATATCTTATGCAGATACATTATTCTACGGAATGAAGCTGCTGCAGAGCATATTAGCATTGGGAAGCCATTTTGTCACAAGCGTGATTATGTCTTTGATAAAGTAGGAATTATGCTTCATGGGAAGCAAAGTTTCTGCTGCAGATTGGTGAAAATAATTAAGGTGGGTCTCTCTCTTACAAAATTGTTATTTCATCTTATTTCTCTTTTGCATGCATAATTGTTTTGTTATTCTCTGATAAGGGCTTAGAGCATCTCCAATGACACCTTATTTTTTCATCAAATTTTTCATAATTGTTTCTCTTGTAAATTTAATAGTTTCATATCATAATTATTTCTTATCAAACGATACTGTGAGTTAAATAGATTAATTACAATATAACTTTATTGCAGTAGGAGCCACTTGGAGTCACACACACACACACACACACACACTAACTCACTACATTCAACTCTCTCTCTCTCTCTCTCTCACACCCGTACATTCAATCTTATTATTCACTAATGAAATGTTGGCTTTTGTATCTGAAGTAATCTTAAATTAAAAATTAAGCATCCAATGGGCTCCCTACCTAAACGAACTGGCAATTTAAAATCTAGTTAAATTTAAATTTGCTCCAGTCATGTTCCTAATAGCAAAATTACTAGGAGCTCTTATATGCAAGGAGAGAGAAAGTTGATACTAGTGCATTAAGTACCGTATTTGAATATTTGATCCATTTTTAAATTAATCTTTTTCCCTAGATATTTTGAATTTGAAAGAGAATAAGAAATTTATGGCTCCCTAAATTTTGAACATGCTTGAAAAGTATAAATATTTCTTCGGGACATGCATGTCGCTTGTTCAGATCCTAATTTACCTCAGGAAATAGCTCAGGAGCTTGCTTTTCCTCAGAGACAATCTCATCCTGCCTTGCACAATCATAAATGAAATTAAATGGCTCATGGTCAGACCAAATGTTCCTCGTCTTCTTTAAAATGAAAAGAGGAATAAATAATGTAATATACTTTGAAGCATAGAAGAATATGGTACCCTTCATGAGCTTTCAAAAAGATTAAGCCAAGTTAGTTCGTAACTTTAATTACCACAATTGTTAAAGTGTGATGCACACCTTACTAGGGTGTAGTATCCTTTATTTGGCTTGTCAAGGTGTGATGTGCACCTTACTAGGAGTAATAAAAAAAAAAACTCTTGTGAAATGCATTTGAGACTCAGGAATCTGCCTTGGTATAAGATGTTGCAGATATGAACTGGACCACTGTTCCTTTTTCATGACTACTAAGTGGTTCCATTCTGATTTCCTGATCGTTTAATATATTTTTGATGGAGAATGAATGCCATGTTGTCAGAATAATACTGTCATTCCCTGGAAAAAGTAAGCCACCGGTGAATTTTGGTCATGACTCTTGACACATGTTACTATAAAGTCTTCCAATTTGTTGAGTTTTAGTCACTAACTGATGCAGAATGCATGGCTTCTGTTAGCCTCTTATTGGATAATAATCACTGGTTTCATATGTGTTTTATTCTTATTTTCTTTTTCTGCGAAACAATCAACATGCGGTAGATTTTTAAATTTTTTTGATCTTATCTCTTTGGTACTTGACTTCTAATTTTTTTTTTTTTTCTAACAACAAAAGTTGTTGTTGCCTGATTTATTCTGTTCATGTGTATGGGTTGTGCAGCATGGAGGTGGGAAGGTCTTTAAAACCCTCCAGAGGTTAATCCTCGATTTGGAGAAAGAGAAGATTTCTTGGGGAGCTATTGTTTCTGAGGATGAAAAGACATCACGCCACTTGAGGCACTGTGCCGCCGAACAAAAGATACCAATAATGGTCAGCAATCATTAACTGCCTTAGAAATTAATTTGATTACTGACTAGGGCAATCTATATGAAGCTCATAGATTGCCGCTGCATCTTAAAATTTTAAATGAGCCAAATCTGTTGATTTCATGAGGCTGTGTTCAAGGGCTTCTCATTTCATGTAACTTTGAACTTCAATATTAGTTTGAACTGAGTTGATCATTTGTTGCAGCCAGCTAGCTGGATCATAAAAAGCTTGCATTTAGGAAAGCGTCTTCCATTTTCAGATGCAGGCCCTTCCTCATCTCCAGTGCTTACAATTTCTGGGCCCAGTTTCCATAGGATGAGTGAAGATGTATAAAGATGAACTGCTTCTGTAAGCAACTTCATGCAGATGTGTTGTATGCAATGGTTATGTATCCACTCAACCATGCATCTTGCATCCATTCAACCACTAGCAAGGTATATAACC
The DNA here is from genome assembly GCF_002994745.2 of Rosa chinensis. NCBI lineage: Eukaryota > Viridiplantae > Streptophyta > Magnoliopsida > Rosales > Rosaceae > Rosa > Rosa chinensis. The sequence goes on along the minus strand of NC_037088.1, from coordinate 16,409,564 downwards.
AAAGTTTTGAATTTGAATAGTTAAGCATGTGCACTGTCACTTAAAACAATTTTTACATTAAACATAAAACAGAGTCGTGCATCTTAGAGGTTACCATTCATAGTGGCTATGACCAATAAAGTCCCTAAATTGATCACCATTAAAACAATGCCTATGGAGTTGAAAACAGTGATGCGGTGTCATGCATTTTCCCAATTAAGTTTGTCTGCAAAGACAATTTCAGAACTCTCATCCTTCACTTTTTCAGGTACTCGTCAAATGCTTCCTCTATCATCATCATCTTGGTTTCTCTTCCACTTGGACCAATGAGACTTGTTTGCGCCAAGCACCTAGCAAGCACGACTGCATCTTCTAAAGAAGCTGACCCGCCCTGTGCAAGGAATGGAGCCGTTGCATGCATCGCATCTCCTGCCAGCATCACTGGTCCAATTCAACTGTGTTGTCCTACAGTGACCAGTGGTGCATGATATCTTATGTACTCTGAAATGTAACAGTTTCTGCGACGCTTGTAGGGAAACCCTTCACTGATTCAGCTGCCAGGTTCGCAATTAAATCTTTGCTCTTTGAGACCAGTTGATCTGTTCATAAAGTGGAACAAGAAGATAAACTGGAGAGAAAAATTGTAACATATATATTTAAAGTTGTAATAGGGAAAAAAACACACACACACACACACATATATATATATATATATAATGTCACATAATGTACTATGTTCTCTTTTCGAAACAAAAGTAAAAGAGAGGATATATATACGTATACTTAAAAGATGGGGTCTGTTCTGAATTTTTCTTTGCAAGCAGGCAAAAATTGTAAATACAAGCCTGGTCACAATTGCAGAACGGCTCAGACTTTGTTCATTAATTTTGAAGCTTCGGACAAGGAATTGTTTGGCTGCCGTTTTGTAATATGTTTCTGACCAAACCTGGCAGTCTAACCCAACTCTTTTCTCTTGCTAACACATTATTTATTTATTTTTTTCCCGTAGCTTCAAAGTCTTTGGCTTTCTTTTTCTTCTGTTAGATGAAGGGCATACATAAGACTTTCTTTTTCTTCTGTATAATGAAGGGCATGCATACTCATAGTCATCGGCCAAATGACCAAAACAAATTGGTATTTTCCAATTGTCATAACTAGAGTGCTTTTGCATACTAACAAACTATAGTTGCATTTTCAGTTAATATGTACTGAAGAAATAGGTAAACTATTACCTGCAATTCTTTGTCTAGCAAAATACTTGACTAATTATCATTTGTTTTTTTCTATGTTAAGTTTGTTAAGTACTGCGCGGGTCAAAAACTCACACAACATGAATTAAGAGTGGCGAAGACTCACTCTTGTTACTTGGAAGTTTATATGGAAGCTACGCATACCATCTATGCTAAAAACTCTCGGTTTATTTTTGATGAAAAACTTCTGACCAATCTTGAAAGGTTCAAAAGAAGACTCACTTCTGATGCTTTTTGCCTTATGAGTCTTTACTTCATCTTTTGAGAGATTGTTCTCGTGCTACTATGGTTTGGAAGCGAGTTATCTATTCCAATTCAATCTACAGTACCCTTGGTTTGGATTGGAATGGTTAACTTTATGCCAATGCCTTTTGTAAAGAATAATTATTATGGAGGTTTATAGTGGTGCACTATCTTTTTCTTCACTTGCTGGTTAAATGACTATTTGTGGAAGTTGAGAAAATACCATTTTTGATGAGAACTCTGTTTACTATACAGCCAGCTAAAATTATTAGTGATAATGCTGCTGCTTGGTAAAATCGTCGAAACCTTGTCCTAGTTGGTATAAACGTATTGGAATTGATGTGCTAGGAGCATCCAAAGTGGTAAAATTGGAGACAACTCTGGTGTATGGATCGAAGGCATTGCTGCTTTCATTCGTATAGGGGAAGTGCGTGAAGCTGAAGCCTGGAGCTTCCTACTTGGTTTAAGAATGGCAGTGACGCTCAAAATTGATCGCATAACTATGTATCAGTGTGTCCCAACTCGCAAAAAGATAATTATGTACTATGAAACAAACATAGTACGTAACTCGTGGTTTCAACAAGGTAATATAAATGTATTTATATGTCGAGGAAAAATGGAACTTAGTCCAGCCTTTATTTCGTTATACTGTGTTAATTGAACTAAGACTCATCATCAAGGACTTTGAAATGGATTCAGTATGTATAGAAGGAAGTTTTAATACTCACTAAACGTTTTATAAATCTATTTGATTTGGGTATCGTTAGATAGATTCAAAGAGTGTTTTGTATGAACATGATCTTTTGCATACTTTAGCAGGGTTTACAAGGTTCAATATCTAAACACACACATACATATACAGTGGCGTAGCTAGAAACTTTACCAAGGGAGTCAGCCTTCAATAACAAAATTAATTACTGTTTAAACTCATCTAATGACATAGAAAATGTGATTCATAAATTACTTTAAGATATTTATAATTCTCTTGAATAAGATTTTTCTCAAGATACTTTATATTATTGAGACTAGAAAACTCTAGTAGAAAAGTGAAGAAAAAACAATAGAAAATCTAAAGTAGAGGAGGGTCAAGTGAATAAAGTTACAAAAATTAGTCATGATCGAGAATAGAACTAAAACCTCATAATTGTTATAGGCAAGTACTAAGAGAGGAGGGTCAGTTGACCCCTCTAGTTATTAGCTAGCTACGCCCCTGTTTTGTGTGCGCTTACAACTAGCAATGGCAGCTGCTTGTTTTGATTAGTAGCTTAATTAAGATGACATAAACACATTGTTAAAACCCATTGAATAGTATGAGCGATAAAATTATTCAAATGAGTGATTAATTGGCAAATCGAACCCTAACATAAAAAGGCTAGATGCAATACATTTGAAATGAATTTGAAATGCCTGTGCAAGGAATGATTTGATATCCGTATGTTTTATTCTTCATTCAACTCAAATCTTGAAAACTATAGATTGTAATAGCTAGATTGCAATAGCCTGCACAAGGAATTTAGCCTTATAAAGTCAATAGATTTGAATCACTACATCCAAACTGTTCATTACACTGGAACCAATGGAGAATTCATTTGCAAATGAACTGATTTCAATATTGTCCTTATCTGATTTAGTTCCAAACACAAGCAGATAATACACAAGAATTTGAAATACGCCGGTATAAAAACAAACTAACTGTAATAGATAAACCAAGAAATCAAATCCAGGATTGAGGATATGAAACGCTCTGAAAATCAGAACATTATAAATGACAAGTTGTCCAGCAAGATACAGAACTAAGAAATTGTATTGCATTTGAAAACCAAGTTTCTTTGACACGCCACAATAGAGCTGATATTGTTTCCATGGATACAAAACTAGAATCAGTGAATGACAAACCTCCTGGAAATTTGAGAGTCCAAATACTATAGTCTTGGACTCTTGGTACTATGAAGCAAATATTGATGATAAGATATTCTTATTTTTAGCAGTTACAGCTGCTATCCAAATGACACCATTTGAGTTGTCTCTTATATCTGTAGGTGGAAAAAGATGTGCTCAACAGTTTCCATCACAAGCAGAAACTGCAGATAGAAAAAATAAAGTTAAACGTTAAAACAGAGGAAAGTCTGAATTGCTTCGAAACATGTTGTCATTCAATCGTCCTCGCTTTTCTACATGCGTAACATATCAAATAACATTATCATCAATAACCCTGACATCTGAAATGTATTCATAAGAATGAAGAGTATAATAAGATATTCTTTTTTCTTACTGAAAGCTTTAATTTAGATAACGCCATTTGAGTTTAAAATACCTGGTGAGATCTAAATCGTCTCTTATCTCATTCTCCTTCTCAGCAAGTGGAAAGGGATGTTCTCAACAGTTTCCAGCATAAGCAAAACTGCAGATAGAAAAAATAAAACAGAGGAAAGTATTAGAAGAGCAATATATGTTGTTATCCTTATTATATATGGATCACAACAACCAGCAGAGTTCATGACTCAATAACTGACCTTCAGTGGCTTGATTAACAGGAGTAAGAGTGCTTCAACAGGTTATTATTTTCCCTCGCTTTACTGAATTTGGTGCATATGTATAACATTAGGATCAATATGGATGTTGTCTGAAATTACAAGTACCTGGAATTGAGAATCCAAATATTATGTTATTGGAACTATGAAGCAAATGTACCGATAAGAATGAAGAGAATAATAAGATATTCTTATGTCAATTAAATTCCCCCATTTCTGATTAGTGAAACCTTGATTTGAGTTCTCTTATGTCAATATGTGTAGGAGGAAAAGGTTTTGCTCAACAGTTTTCAGCAGACGGAACAAATAAAAAGTAAAAATTAAAAAAGAGGGAAATTTGATAAACATTATCATCAGTGCGGATGTTGTCTGAAATTACACGTTCGTACCTGGAAAGGGCTGGATTGAGGGGCGGCCAAATTTGTACGCAAGGGATGTGTGCTATCTTGGGCCGGTATCGTCCTTTGCATCTCTCTTCAAGTAGAGGACACTCATGAATATCAAGTTGAGTAAGTGAAAGAGGCAGGCCCTCCTCTGGAATGATTTTAAGCTTCGGACAGTTGCAGATGCGAAGACATTCAAGAGAGGTGAGGAATTGAAAGCCCTTGTTCAGTTTCTTTAGATTTGGGAAGTTTAGAATTGCCAATTCAACAAGAGATCTGGGGAGCAGCATCTCCTTCTCCTTCGAATTCTTAGCAGGTGGAAACGACACCAGACCTGGATCATCTTCACCATAGATCCACAAATTCCTCAAAGAGGTGAGTCTGTGCAACCCTTGATATTCCATCAGCGCCTTACAATTCTTGATCTTCTGAATTTGAAGTGATGTTAGGTTGGCGGGAAAGAAAGTAGTAGTCAAACCTTCACAGTATTCAATCCCCAAATGCCCAAGATTATTAGAGTGCATCATGTCTCTCAGCAAGTGTGCCACCTCCAATTTCTCACAAGATTCGATAGTCGTCTCTCTTGGCCACACACTCATTCTCGGAAACCAAACAAGACTCTGACAATCCACAATATAAAATGTCTGAAGATTGGTGAGGTGGCACAGTCCCTCGGGTAAGGATTTAAGGTTTGGGCAGTGCATGATGCCAAGTTCTTCGAGTTGATAGGTGTCATCGAGGAACCTCTCAGTTATTAACTCCAGCTGTCTACAATCCCATATCATAAGCTCTTTAAGAGCCTTGGGTAATTGGCTTTTGCATAATAAGAACAGCAGAGATGGACACATCGTTATCTCCAAATACTCGAGACAATAAGACGAGCAAGAACCATCCACCACCACCTCCTCTTTCTCTATCAATGATTTCAAATTCTCACATTTCTGAATCTCTATTCTTCTTAGGCTTGGAGGAATCTGGTATTTTGCAAAGTGCAACAGAGAATCGCATTTCCGAATCTCTATGACTTTAAGACAGGGTGGCAGACCAACATCCGGAAAAGAAGCAAGACTTGAACATTGATTTATACAAAGCTTTTGAAGAGATGTAAGGTTATGCAATCCTTCTGGTACCTTCAAAAGGCTTCCACACTTGCTTAATTCCAGACGTTCAAGCTTGCAGTCCAGTATCTGCAACTGCACCAACTGCTCTGCTTCTTTCCCTAGCTTTTCAACAAGGCCAGAGTTGTCTTCAATATACAAACGACCAAGAGAAATTAGGTGTTGCAGTAATCTATCCTCATTCTGAAAGGAATATGTTAGCTCCTCACAACCACTAATCTTCAACTCTTTAACATTTTTCAAGCTTTTCACGAACGTCTCTGTTTGGAATCTCAACTTTGAAATTTTTGAAAAACACAAGGATTCTAGTAATTCAAACTGAACCGTACTTGTGTCGTAAACCACCATCTTGCAATATTTGATGTTTGATTCATGAAGCTGTTTATATTTGGATATTGAAACCACCAATTCCTTACATCCACATATATGTAGCTGTGCTAATGAATCAAGCTTCTCCGGTAGACTAACCTCCAATTTGGGGCACCATTCGATGGAAAGATTTTTCAGGCAAGAAAAAACCCCAACCCCCTCATTTTGTTGGCAAGAAGACCACTTCTTCCAGTTATTCAGATGTTGAAATTCAAGGATCTCTAAAGCTTGAAATGGCACGCTACCTTCTCCATAAAACTCAAGACCAACACTTTCCACTGCATCCATTCTTTGTATATAAAGTTCTTTGAGAGAAGGCAATTGTCCAAATGGTGGCAAGAATCGACAATGATCACAATCATCTAACTTTACACGCACCATATTAGAAAATGAAGGATCTCCAATCCATGTTGAAAATTTCAATCCAGCATAACCTTGGATGGTGAGCTCTTTGAGCTTGCTATGTGGTTCTAACATGCCAAGCACAACTGTTGCAATTTCTGTTGAGGCACTTGAAGAAGACCATTCAAGTAACAGGGCTTCAAGCCTCTCCTTGCTCTTTAATTTGGCACTCCTAGCATCCTCGACACAAATCACATTCTCTAGTCTTGAAAGGTGCAATGTCCCTTGCAGATGCAACAATGACCCAATCTCTCTTACTCCTGATCCACTACCTTTGCCAATAATAAAATTAGGCAATGTTTGGAGATTAATCAATCGACTAAGTTGAGGAGGCATTTCTTCCAATGAATAAGTACCTGAATTGATGAGATGACGCAAATTTACCAGATTCCTCATGCTTGGGGGTAGCGCTTCCAATCGCTTACAATTGTCCAATATCAATGTCTGCAAGTTGTAAAGAGTGGTTGTTGAATCTGGCAAACTTCTTATCTGAGTGTGAGAAAGATCAAGATACCGTAGATGCTTCAATTTACCAATTGTATTTGGCAGCTCTTCTATTTGATATCCAAACAGAGAAAGTACTCTTAAGTATTGGAGTTTGGGCAATAAATCAGAAGTAACCTTATGAGCCAAAAAATTATAATCTGAAAGTGAAAGTGGTAAGAACGTCCGCAAACATCTATCTTCATAATAGACCTCAAACTTTTTGACCCCATCAAAGTCACCACAAATGTAAGATGAATGACGAACCTTGGGCAAACATCTAAGTTGCGAGTCATAATTCTGCATATCCTCCAATCTAGAACATGAATTTCCTGCAGCCCAGCGTGCCAAATCAGTAACGAGATCATGCATTATGTATCGCGACTTTTCTTTGCTTGATTTTTGAAATAATGACCTAGACACCAACTCTTGAAAATAATGACGACCCAAATCTTCCATTTCTTTATTTTCTTTTAGTTGTTGCGGAATCAAACCCTCTGCCATCCACAATAGGATCATTTGCATCTCCCCAAATTCGTAATCATTTGGAAGTATTGCACAGTAGGTGAAGCAGCGTTTCAAATTCGAATGGAGATAATGATAGCTCAATTGTAATGCTGGAAGGATGCCCATCTGGTCGGATAGATTCCACATCTTGTGGTCTAATATTTCTTCCCACTCGTCTGCTCTTTTACAACGTAAAAGACCTCCAAGAGTCCTTGCAGCCAACGGCAATCCATTGCATTTTACTACAATTTTCTCCTTAAATAACTCAACATCTTGGGGTCTGTTGTTTAAGAGTGCATGGTTGACAAAGATTTTCCAACAATCATCTTCTGACATCGACTCCAAGTTATGAGGTTCAGTGTCTCCCATCATCTTTGCAACATTCGCATCACGTGTCGTCACTATGATCTTGCTTCCTACTGCTCCAACACGAAACGCGGACTGCAATGTTGTCCATTGATCATAGTTGCATGTATTCCAGACATCATCTAGAACAATTAAAAACTTTCTGCCAGCCAATTCCTTACTCAACTTCTCCTGAACTGAGTTGAGCTCTTTGGATTTCTTCACATCACCTGACGTGACAGATTCAAGAACTGCAGTTGTCACCCTTAGAAGGTCGAAGTCATCGGACACAGACACCCATCCCTTTGGGTAAAACTGTTCTGTTACAGCATCGTTGAATACATGTTTGGCAAGTGTTGTCTTCCCTAGTCCAGCCGTACCAACAATGGAAACCACGTGAAAATTCTGAAAATTGTTGGTACTTTGTTCGCCTTTTGAGAGCAAATCATCAAGAATTGTTGCTTTTGCTTCATCCCTTCCGATCACAGGTCCATCTAGTTGAGATGTAGTGGGTGGCATTTTCCATGGCTTTTTAGACACTCCTAGTTTCTTCAATCCAAACTGTTTTTCTCTATTAGATATCTCTTCTAGCCGATCAGTAATCTTCTGGATCTCTGAGTTCAAACTAAAATTGAATTTAAGTTTAGAAAGTGAGCTGATCCACAACTTGCGTCTGCTTCCTTGATGTCTTTCTATCCTTCGCTTCAGCATTTTAGTAGCAACTATGTCCAATATGTCTTCAATATCATAAGCCAAATCTCTGAGATCATCTAGCCACATTTTCACTCCTTTTTGTGTTAGTTGCTTCTCCTCCGCATCACTCAGCACCGCTTCAATTGCAGTCAACATTCTAGTCCATTTCTCCAGTACCTTTTTGCCGACCCCCTTAAGGCGTCCGAAGTACTGAAAGACCTCTCGATGCGCTAACTTGTCAAGCAGCACCGGAAGGAATGCCCCAAGTGCAGCCTCTCCCATAGCTTTATTGTATGAGAGCGCTTAAAACTGTAAAAAGTGAAACTAGTAGTTAAATAAGGCGCAAATCTAATATTTGGCTCATGTATTCATAAATTAAGAAGATGAGAAATCATTGACCAAAAAAAGATGATGAGAAATCGATATAATGGGAATTTAATTTATATCATGCATGCTGTTATAGCTTGATGATCTGTTTAATTTGATATGTTTCCCTTTGATTTGCAGGATCAGAACACACTTACATGAAAGTTAATTCTTGTCTCAGAACACTATGAAAGCACTAGCGAAGTTAATTCTTCAACTTCGATAGCAAGCAAGTCTCTGATTCCGCTTAAATCCCAACCAGTCCAAATTGAAGCAAGCAAGCAAGTTAGTGCAGAAATTAGTGGAACTAGTTTGTCATCACATATCAAGTCTGAATTAATGATGCATACATATAAAAATTGAAACAGAATGAGAAGTATTGGATTCAAGAAGCACTTACATGGACGTTTGGATCCGTATAAATTCAAGAAGCACGAACTGTAAACGACTAAATTCAAGAAGTACGAACTGTAAACGAATGCAAACAATATTCTTCTTATAGATTGAGTATGAATGGACACCGGTCAAGTCCTTTGGCCTAGAGTAAAGAATAGCATTTGCATTTGAGAAAGAGACCACAAAAGAAAAGCATCTGCATTACTTTACTGAAAGAAAAGCACAGGAGTGTGTGTCACTTTGTTCCTTTCGTGCTGCTTTTTCCACACAAAAACATTTTATTTATTTATTTAATTTGTTTTATAATTTATAAACATTTCAAAAGCTGGAATGCGTGAAAAATAGAAAACTGATGATGCTACAGCATCTACTATTTTTTGAATCTCTTTCGGTTAAAACGTTCAAAATGTTCTCTACTAGTTAGAGCTAAACGTACAAACAACATCTACCCTTTAGCCAGTCGCACCTGTATTAGTTGAGCTCAAGCTCATGGACAATTTTGAATGAGGGAATTTTGAATCCTAGCTTGCGTATAAAGACATAGTTTACTTAAACATATAATTTATTCATATTAATAAAAGAACAATTTCTCTCGACCATCATATATGACAAATGTAATTCCATCGGTGTTGTAATTTGAGCAATTTTAATTGTAACTTAAGAGCGATTTAGCGGCTAACTCAATGACTTCATATTTTTAACTTCCAATATTCTGAGTTTCTAATTTCCTTGTAGAAGATTTGATTCCAGCTAATAATGCACATATTAATAAGTGAAACCATTTTAGTTCTTTTGTTTTGTTGAGCAAATGTCAACTCATTTAATTGATTAGCCAAATTATACATCACGACTCACTCTGATTGAGCTGACAGATATATAGCTGACCAAAGAGCCATTACTTAAGCAGTTCAGCCTTTTTAAAGATCATGAAGCGCAGCCAAAATACCCAACAAACACTCATGGGAATCAAAGGGTCACCTTCCACCTTGCAGCCACCCAACCCAAGGTCCAAAACCCTAATTTTGAAACCCAGGCCGAAAATACTTTCGTCATCCGCTCAAAAAATAGGCTATTCACTCTCCTTCAGCTGGTTCAATTGTTCAAATACCGAATCGTCTCTCTTTGGGAGGGGTCCTGAAAGAAAGCTATCTCTTTAACTCAGGAGGACGTTCCACCACGTCGACTGATGCGGACGCGGTTCCCTCGTCATGCCCATCCTTTTTAAGGGCAGCCGTTTTGGCCCTACCTCAAAAAAATATAGTAACCAAATAATTTTATCAGTAATTAAAAAGAGATATAATAGTTATACGTTGTATACCGTTAATTTTATGATTTTTTTTAAAAATATAATTGTCGTTATATTCCAGATCCGTCCTGTCACTTCAATGTGATCTTATCTAATTAAGCGAGTACATATTTAATAGTAGCAGCATAAAGTAAACAAAAGAAGAAGAAAAGTTCGGGCATGAATGCATGATAAAGAAACAAATCTAATTAATTAGTCCAAATGCCAGCATAAGGGAAAATGTTACGCGTTGCGCCCCATCCAGACAACAGGGCACACCACTCGTTCGAAGAAACAAACATACGGGTGCATGCATACGCAGTTGGAAAGTTGAAACCACTAGTCTAGTTACATATGAAATAGAACAACAACAGGATCGGAGGCCGCTACAGTTGACGGAGGAGGATGCGCGGGTCTGCTGTTGGGTAAGGTTAATCACGAGATATGCATGTGGCAATTGTGCTGTGAATGAACTATCAATTGGAAACTAATTGAGTGGAACTATGGTTCAAAAGCAGAGCCAATGGCTGCAAAAATTGAGTAACTAATGGACTAACGATTGCAGTACCGATGAAAAACCGAGGGGCACCAAACAATAACCTACGAAAACCGAAGACGAACCGATGGATACCAACCAAGAACCAATGAAAACCGACAAAGAACCGACGGATACCGACTCAGAACCGATGGGGTACCGATCAAGAACCGAATGGTAAAGACTGACTAGAGTTACAGGTACAGAGAAATGGACGTCATGATCAGCAAGATGCTCGCTCTGTCGTATATAGCCGAAGCTTCCTGGATTGTAATACTTTAGTGAAGTCTTTAAGGAGAGAGTGCATGCGCCGAAGCAAGCTGGACTGCTGGATCAAAGCCGATCAAGAACCGATGGCTACCGACCACCAACCGAATAACCGGTGAAGACCAATGATGAAATGACCAGGAAGCAATGAAAACCCAAGAATGTAGAGTTACAAATAGATTGAACAAGAGAATAACAATTGCAGGATAATGGGTAGCGACCAAGAAGCAAAGGGCTTCGATAAAGAAACCAATGAAACCGAACCAAGAACCTATGGTACCAGCCACAAACCGATGAGAACCGAACAGAAACCAATGATAACCAATCAAAAACCGATGAAAACCAACCAGAAACAGACAAGAACCGATCAAAAAAGGGTTGGAAACCGACCAAGAACCCATGGGAACGAACTAAAGAACCAATTGGAACCGACTAAGACCGACGGGTGATATCCAACGGTTACTGGAAATGGACCTACTGTGTTAAGCAAGCTACTCTGTGGTCTGTGACTGCAGCTACCATTTTATCTTCTGCCTTGGATTGTCGATACTTGAGTGAGTTGAAGATTTGAAGGAAGCTAGCTGGGTTACTGTAAGAGATAGAACTTGTGTGGGAGAGACAAGAAGAGACTAGTTGATGATGGTGACAGTCTCAAGGGATGAACCATGATCATGAACGTACAGAATTGATGAGTGCCGAAGAGTAGGTCTTGCTGTCATTTAAATTTTTATTTTCAATCGTAAAGTTGCTGATTTTGAATGCATGCATGTGGTAGAATACTAGAATTGGAGTGTACGACTCTTTTGGAGTCTCATTCCCTAGTGATCATTACTTACCCTATATAACACCTGCTTCTTCATAAATGTTATATTATCATGCCCATTGATTATTTAATAAGACTACTGCATGCATATTCTCATATCTCCCACGCGAATCACTGACTAGGATCCATATGAAAACAAATTGATGAATTTTGATGAAGTTTCATGCATTTTTACCATAGGGATGATTGCACACGGAGACAACCTCAAACCTCGCGGTTTCACTTTGTTAGGTATTCACAAGGCCGCCCAATGGTAAGTGAGGCCTAAGGCGAAAATCATAACCTGTTTTTTATTTTTCTGTATTTTTAGCATATTCTTGCTACTTTACAAACAAAGTATTTGGTACAAGAATTTTGGGTCTCTACTATGAAAATAAGAATAACATAACCTATAAATGGAGCCTAATTTCAATTAGTTAACTACTTAAGTTCAAACAAATCGAGTATGCATTAGCTAAAGATAGACAAGTACAAAATATAAAAGAAAGTTTGTAGTAGAAAGAGAGGAAAAAATTGACGCAAAGATACGAGGCCTAGTTTTACAAGATCTAGATAAGTTCAAGTGACTTGGTAATATGTTGGGTAATTTAGAAGTTGTATTCAATTTTTGTTAGGCTTTAAATAGTATAAAGTACAAAAACTTGTTTCAAAGTGAGGCCTTCACCCAAGTGAGGCTTAAGGCAGTTGCCTTGTCTGCCTTGGGCTAGGGCCGACCCTGGGTATTCATCAATTGTTTCCGCTAGTCCGCTACTATTATTTTGCTAATTCATCTTCCACCTAGAAACTGGCAAAAGTCGACATCACAAATCAAACTACTTCCCACTATATACATCACTTCCAAAATTTGAGAAGTGATGTATCTTTCTTTACAAGTTAGGCGAGTTCTTAAATTCCAAACTCATCACAACTTAAACTTCATACTCATTATCATGCAACTTTAAAATTTTGGTACGGGTACAGTATATATTTTTTTCTCATCTATTAGACTAGATAAGTGCCTAAATTCCAAAATTATGTACAAAGTATTTATGCCTTTAAGTAGGGCTGCGAAGGGTCGAGCTGCTTGTAAAATTTGAAGAGCCTGAATTTGGACATAAATTTTCAAGCTGGGCCCAAATGTTGTGTTTTAACATTTGGAACCGAATCAGACCTGGATCGTTTTTTTTTTTGGTCGGTTTTCTCGGCTTTCAGGCCTAAAGAGGCTAAAAAAAAAAAAAAAAAAAAACTAAATATGCTCAAAGTTGGTCTAGATCTGGATCTCTGAGATCTTTGCTCGAAGCTTCTGAATTCATTTACAAGCTGGTCTGCATGACCAAAGTGGCTCGAGCCGGAGCTAGAACCTAACCCATATACAGTCACTCCCCGACTCCAACTTATGCATGAAGTAGTGATATAATTAAGGAGTTCTTGTTTTCTTTTGCTGGAAGCACTACTACACAAAGTTAATTAGACAACTGTCTAAAGCTCGTTGTTTGAATGAAAATGAGGCTGTTGTCTAGTAGCCTATCGTTTGATTGACTCAATCAGACAATAGTTTTTTATGGTTGTTTGCTTCTAATTTACACAACACTTATATAGATAAATATGTGTTGTCTGAATTTACCCAATTTCTATTTATTGCAAGAGACTGTTGTAGACTATGGACTCAGACAACAACTTATTACTTCAGTGTTGAGTGAAATTATTGTAGGACATCAACAATGCTCCGACGGGTGTGTTATTTGTGATATATTTCTAACAACAAGTGTTGGGTGCATGTGTTGTATTGAATGAATCTCAGGCTACACTTAATGTTTTTCTCTGTTGTCTGAATTGCATTTAAGATAACAATTTGCTGGATGTATATGTTGTCTGGAATGCATTTAAGATAACAAGTGCTAGAGGTATTTGTTGTCTTGAATGAACATCATACTACGCTTACTATTTCTTTTTGTTGTCTAAATTGCATTTAAGATAACACTTTTCTAAATGTAAATGTTGTCTAAAATGTATTTAAGATAACAAGTGTTGTATGCGTGTTTCGTCTTGAATGAACCTCACACTATCCTTACCATTTCTTTTTGTTGTGTGATAGCAAGTTGTTAGATACATGTGTTGTCTGGAATGAACATCAGACAAGCAAGTTGTTAGATACATGTGTTGTCTGGAATGAACATCAGACAATAGATATTATGTGTTTGTGATCGAACACTTGTATTGTCTAATAGCTTTTTGAACTACTACAGTTACTTGTCCTATATGTTGTTTGAATTGAATTGGCACAATTGCTTAATTTCTTGAAATAGGCAAATATGAAAATGTTGATACAAATCAATTCCAAATGTCATTTAGTAGCACATCATTTTCATATATTTTCAAAACATACCGAAACTGCCAAGAGATCTCCTAGTACAATGTAATGCTTACGCTGTAAGTTCAAAGTATAACTTGCTTGGCGTTTGTCCAACTATGGAAGCAAAAACTACAGGATTGAGAGAAACAATATCTTTCAACTTATTCTCATGGCCAAATTCTCCAACATGTCCTCATCAGATGTGTCATCACCAATACAAAGAACACAGATTCTGCATGTTTTCCATTCTCAGCCATTGATGTGAAAATCTTCGGTTAACAGAGGCAGGATCATCAGGAACATATGTGATATTCGAGGAAGTTGATGATGCTGGCTCTAAAAGACCGTCCATAACAGCTATGGTTGGGACGTACTATTTCCAGTTCGTCAAACTCACTACAATGGAACGTAAAGGAACATATTATTACTTTACCTGTTTATGTCATAAGATCAACACCAAAAGACTTGAACGTTTACAACAGATTATGAAAGACTTAATAATTATCTGGTGTTGGGAAACCAAGACCAAAACTACTACACAGGCTTAAAGATGAGAAGAAGAGATTACAACACACTGCATTTGCAATCAAATTCATATGTACACTTAATTTCAAAAACTTGGTTTAAAGAAACTCATAAACTAATATATCAATATGTTGTTCAAAAGTAGACTCGATGAATTGAGAGAGCTGATTATAAAATTGATCTAAACATACCTTAAGTGGCCAACAAGCTTCACAAATTTTTACAAAGAACTTCACATGTTGATATTTTTTTTCTCTAATTAATTAATTAAAAGCAGCATAATTGAAACAAGCCCAAAAAATAAAACTTTGTATCTAGCGACTTACGTCCACTAAGGTAATGAAACTTAGTGGAACATGATGTCTAGTTCAGACTGCAAATTCGAGTGAGATGAGAAACAAAATCAGTCTCTTGAAGCCACAAGTGTGGAGCACTAAAGAGAAACAAAATGCAAATGAACTCATAAGTAGCAAACAAAGTAACAAACTTACCACATTGCCAAAATGGCAGTCCATGGTTTCAACTAATAGATGTATGAATTCCAAAATTGCAAGCTCATTCTATATGAATTTCAAAGTTACATTAACAAGGAATAGTCTTCACATGATTATGATCAAAGCATCTTTCAACATGTTTTGCTGAAACTATAGCCTCCATAATGAATGCTTTATTTGTTCAAAACAAAAATTCAGTCAGATGGCTTTACTTGGTGGGATTCAACTCCTGATTTTATGATGAGTCATTGTAATAGGGACCATTTAGGTCGTCCTAATTTTCGTTTTCGTTAATTTGTATTCTTTTGTTAGGAGGCTAGCGGCGCTTCTTATGCCTGTCCTACCTCCTTGCTCTTTGTAACCTTCTTTTCTTTAATAAATTTCACAATTTGGGTTTAAAAAAAAAAAAAAACAATCATTAAGTGAAGGACAAGTACTTTTGGTGCTTGCCTATTACCTCAAAACTTTCTCTTGGTTTATTTTTGATGAAAACTTCTGACCAATCTTGAAAGGTTCAAAAGAAGACGACTCACTTCTGATGCTTTTTGCCCCATGAGTCTTTACTTCATCTTTTGAGAGATTGTTCTCGTGCTACAATGGTTTGGAAGCGAGTGATTTATTCCAATTCAATCTACAGTACCTCAGTTTGGATTGGAATGGTAACTTTATGCCAATGCCTTTTGTAAAGAATAATTATTATGGATGTTTACAGTGGGGAACTATCTTTTTCTTCACTTGCTGGTATTTGTGGAAGGTGAGAAACAATACCAATTTTGATGAGAGCTCTCAGTTTACTATACAGCCTGCTAAAATTATTAGTGATAATGCTGCTGCTTCGTAAAATCGTCGAAACCTTAATGACAAGCTTGTCCAAGTTGGTATAAACGAATTGGACTTGATGGTGCTAGAAGCATACAAAGTAGTAAAATTGGAGACTACTCTGGTGCATGGATTGAAGGCTTTGCTGCTTTCATTTGTATAGGGGAAGTGCTTGAAGCGGAACCTGGGGCTTCCTACTTTAGGGTTTAGGTAGCGGAACCTGCGGCTTCCTACTTTAGGGTTTAGGTAGCGGAACCCCAGTTCAAAAGCAGAGCCAACGACTGCGAAAATTGCTATTGAAGGGTTTAAAACATAATATGCATATTGAAGGGTTTAAATTAAATCTCCAAGCAAGGGTACAAGGATAATATATTAGAATTTTTTTTTTATTTGGTATGGTTACATAATCAAAAAACAAAATTATGTATTTTAGTAGCATATCTTAGTATGTATGACTATTTTGGTAATTATACCCAGCCAAAGCGTTTTTGCCTTGCAAGTTACCAAACACCTATAAATTGCTTTTTATTCTCACAGCACTTTTAAAAACAGTTTACCAAACACCTCAGCTGCTTCCTCTCACAGCAAGTTCGGAAGTGCTTCATCTCACAGCACAGCAATCCCAAACTAAGCCTGAATTAACAATGGACTAACGATTTCAGTACCAATGAAAAACCGAGAGGCACTGAACAATAACCTATGAAAACTGACTAACAACCGAAGAGGAACCAGTGGACACCAACCAAGAACCAATGAAAACCGACAAAGAACCGACGGATACCGACTAAGAACCGATGGCGTACCGATCAAGAACCGAATTAGAGTAAAGACTGACAGAGTTACATGCAGGTACAGGGAAATGGACGTCAAGATCAGCAAGATGCTAGCTGTGTCGTCTATGGCTGAAGCTTCCTGGATTGAAATACTTTAGTGAAGTCTCTTTAAGGAGAGAGTACGAGCGCCGAAGCAAGCTGGATCAAAACCGATCAAGAACCGATGGCTGCCGACCACCAACCGAATAACAGAAGAAGACCGATGATGAACTGACCATGAAGCAATGAAAACCCAAGAATGCAGAGGTACAAATAGATTTAACAAGGGAATAACAATTGCAGAATAATGGGTAGCGACCAAGAACCAAAGGGCTTCGATGAAGAAGCCAATGAAACCGAACCAAGAACTGATGAGAACCGAACAGAAACCGATAAGAACCGATCAAAAACTGATGAGAACCGATCAAAAAAGAGATGGAAACCGACCAAAAATCCATGGGAAAGCATTAAAGAACCAATTGGAAGTTTGGAACCGACTAAGACCGACGGGTGATATCCGACGGGAAATGGACCAAACTGTGTTAAGCAAGCTACTCTGTGGTCTGTGACTGCAACTAGCTACCATTTTATCTTCCTTGCCTTGGACTGTCGATACTTGAGTGAGTTGAAGATTTGAAGGAAGCCAGCAGCTAGCTGGATTACTGTAAGAGATGGGAACGTCATCATATGCGACTTGTGTGGGGGAGACAAGAAGAGACTAGTTGATGATGGTGACAGCTTTGACAGATGCCCAGATGCTCAGGGGATGAACCATCATCATGAATGTACAGAATTGAGAGCCGAAGAGTGGATCTTGCTGTCATTAAAATTTTTATTTTCAATCGTAAGTTGCTGATTTTGAATGCATGAATGTCAGCATGTGGTAGAATACTATAATTGCTTATCCATAAATGCTATAATATCATGCCCATTGATTATTTAATGAGCATATTCTCACATATCCTATGCGAAATTGCGAATCACCGACTAATCCCCATGAAAACAATTTGATGAATAATGATGAAGTTCCATGGATTTTTCCAGTAGGGATGATTGCCTTCGTGCGCAACCTCAAAACTCGCGGTTTCACTTTGTTAGGTATTCACCTTCCACTTGGCTAGATACTAACAAGAATCAACATCACAAATGAAACTACGTCCCACTATGTACGTCACTTCCAAAATTTGAGAAGTATAGTATCTTTCTTTATAAGTCAAGCGAGTTCCTAAATTTTAAACTCATCACAACTTAAACTTCATACTCATTATCATGCAGCCTTTTCTCATCTATTAGACAAGGTAAGCGCCTAAATTCAAAAACTATGTACAAAGTATATGTGTCTTTAAGTAGGGTTGGGTACGGGCCGAGCCACTTGTAAAATTTGAAGGACTTGAACCCGGAAATAAATTTTCAAGCTAGCCCCAAATGTTGTGTTTTAACATTTGGAACCGAATCAAGCCAGGATCATTTTTTTAGGCCGGGTTTTCTGGGCAGTCAAGCCCAAAGAAGCACAAAAAAAAAAAAAAAACAACAACAACTATATCTGTTCGAAGTTGGTCTAGATTTGGATCTCTGAGATCTTTGCTCGAAGCTTCTTCATTTACAAGCTCGTCTGTATAACCAAAGTGGCTCAAGCCGGAGCTTGAACCCAACCCATAGTCACTCCCCGGCTCCAACTTATGCGTGAAGTAGTGATATAAGGAGTTCTTGTTTTCTTTTGCTGGAAGCCTGGAATCTCTATGAAGTGATTGAGTCATGACATATAATTGAGGGATGGGGTCATCTTCAAACAATCCGTCCAGTTCATTTCTTTTGCTAAAAACTTCATATAATTGAGGCAAGTCATTTCTTTTGCTAAAAACTTCATATAACTGAGGCCAGTCCATATAATTAAGAAAGATAAGGTGACCGAATTACTTTTTGAATTCTCCATGCTCCATCAGTTTTGTTTTATTTTGTTGAAATTGTTTTATCATGATTTCTCCTCGCCCAGATTCGCCTTGAGAGGATTTCCTCTCACCCAGTTTTCCCTCGAGAGGATTTCACCTCACCCAAATCCGCATTGAGATGTTTCACCTCGAGGCATTTTTTCCAAACAGGTTGGGCTGCCTCTCTATTAGGCCATTTCTTACTGAAAACCTTTCTTAAATTTTATGCCCCTACAAAACCATCATCATGTATGTTTTTCGGTGAATAATTGAGTTACTTATTTTTTTCTCTTGTAAGATTTTACATATATTTCTTTATTTTATCGAGATATATTTCAAGTATACGATATATCATAAATATTTGACGATATCGAAGAAATTTCACCGCAACAGGAGGCCGGAGATAATACATTTTCTGTTTTAGGAAATTGGAGAATGAATGGAAATTGGAGAGTGAATGGTTGATTTATTCTTCTCACAATGGAGGGTTTATATAGGGATACAAAGTAGTGTGAATTACCCTACAAACAATATCATATTTGTTACCAAACTTCTCCACTTCTCAAGTGCTTACCAAACATACTCCATGATGTAGACATTTATACATTTACTACAACACTCCCCCTTGGATATTTCATGTTAAGAGTAATGTCTTGGTGGTGCGCTTCTAAGTTGCCTCGTTAAAAATCTTGCCAAGTAATAAAACTCTGTGAGAAAAAACAACCTTGGTCGAAGGAGAAAAAGAGCACAACGCGCGTTGAGTGTGGAGTTTGCTTCTGGATAATCCCCTGATTTAGACTCTTCGTGGTGCTTCTCTCGTTGCCTCATTAAAAACCTTGCCGAGTAACAAAAACCCAGTGGGACAAAAATAACCTCGGTCGAAGGGGAAAAAGAGCACAACACACCCTTCACGCTTCGAGATGAACATATAGACATCTCCCCCTGATGTCTGCGCCTCCCCCTGATGACAACAATCATGGGAGTTCAGATAATTTCCGCAAGCCAATTCTTGCCACATGTTTCTCGAACGTGGATTTGGGCAATGACTTAGTGAACAAGTCTGCCACATTGTCCTCAGATCGAACCTGGTTTACTTTGATCTTGAGGAGCATTTGTTGTTGCTGATTATAGAAGAATTTGGGCGATATATGCTTGGTGTTGTCGCCTTTGATGTAGCCTTGCTTCATTTGTTCAATGCAAGCAGCATTATCCTCATAAATGCTTGTTGGCTTATCTGTGGTAGACTTCAAACCACAATTGCTTTGAACGTGCGTAACTATGGATCGAAGCCATATACATTCACGAACTGCTTCGTGAAGAGCAATAATCTCTGCATGATTTGAAGAGGTAGCGACTAGGGTCTGCTTTGTAGACCTCCAAGATATCGCTGTCTTTCCCATGGTGAAAACATAACCAGTTTGGGAGCGACCTTTGTGTGGGTCAGAGAGGTACCCAGCATCAGCAAAACCTTCCAAAACACTTATATCATTTTGGGATGGGGAGAGGGAATGCAGTCCACCATGTGTGGCGTTCCTGACACTTGATGGGTCCGAATCCATCTTCTTTCTGTAGGGATAGAACAAGCCCATATCGATCGTACTACTTAGGTATCGAAAGATATCTTTAACACCAGTCCAATGGCGTCGTGTTGGCGCAGAGCTATATCTAACTAGCAAGTTCACAAAAAATGAGATGTCCGGTCTCGTGCATTGTGTTAAGTACAATAATGCACCTATTGCACTTAAGTAGGGCACTTCTGCCTCTAGCACTTCTTCATTGTCATCTTTTGGACGAAATGGATCTTTCTTTGGATCAAGACTACGGACGACCATTGGGGTGCTTGAAGGCTTAATTTTGTCAGTGTTGAAACGCCTAAGCATCTTTTGGGTATAAGCTGATTGATGAATCAGGATACCATCTCTACGGTGCTCAAGTTCTAAACCGAGACAAAACCGTGTTTTCCCAAGATCTTTCATCTCAAACTCGGATTTCAAGTGTTCAGCGGTTTCCCTTAATTCTTTAAGGGTGCCAATTATGTTCATGTCATCGACATAAACCGCTACTATTGCAAATCCGGAACTTGTCCTTTTTATGAACACACATGGGCATAGTTCGTTGTTGACATATCCCTTACCAATCAAGTAGTCACTTAGACGGTTATACCACATCCGTTCGGATTGTTTCAATCCATATAGTGAGCGTTTCAATCTAATTGCAAACGCGCTCCGTGGATTAGAGCCACTTGATTTGGGTAATTGAATTCCATCTGGAATCTTCATGTATATCTCCGTATCTAGATTCCCATATAGATACGCAGTAACCACATCCATAAGCTGCATGTTCAGTTTTTCAGAAACTACTAAACTGACAAGGTAGCGGAACGTAATAACGTCCATTACGGGAGAATATGTCTCCTCTTAGTCGATTCCAGGGCGTTGTGAGAAGCCTTGCGCCACAAGGCGAGCTTTGTATCTTACAATCTCGTTTCTCTCATTACACTTTCTAACGAATACCCATTTGTGACCAACTGGTTTGGTGTTGGGCGGTATTGGTACAATTTTGCCAAATACCTTTCTTTTCGTTAGAGAATCAAGTTCTGCCTGGATCGCATCTTTCCATTTTGGCCAATCTGCTCTACGTTGACATTCATCAACGGAGCGTGGTTCGATGTCATCGGTCTCAATAATCTCACGCGCCACTGAATACGTGAATACATCATCAATGATGATAGAGGTTCTTTCCCACTTCTCATGTACACTAGTGTAATTTACAGAGATCTCTACGTTCTCAGGGATAGGTTCTGACATTGAGGCGTCCCCCAATGATGTCTCTTTGACATAACCATAATCCGGAATATTTTCATGAGATGGATTAATTGTATTGATGATTAATGGATTATTTTGTGCCAAACTCGCTTTCTTTCTTGGGCGAGAATCCATCGAACCTATGGGCCTTCCGCGCTTCCTGGCGGGAGCCGTGGGTCTAGCCACTACGTCACCCATATAGGGGACGTTGGCGCCATTCTCATGTACTCTTGAGATGGCATCATGTCCTCTAGTGTTAGGGACATCAATCCTTGCAGGCACATTTGCAGCAGGTATATGTGATCTTGTCACTTTAGCGATATCAGAAAACGCATCAGGCATTGATTCTGCTACGTTCTGAAGATCGAGAATTCTCCATACTTCTATTTCAGATTGTGCTGTTCGGGGATCAAGATGAGACAGAGTGGGGACAAACCACGACAATTCTTGTCTTTTTTGTTGAACAGTACTGTTCATGTTTCCCCCTAATGACGGGAAGACTGTCTCATCAAAGTGACAATCCGCAAATCTTGCGGTAAATAGATCACCTGTCAAGGGTTCTATATAGCGGATAATGGTGGGAGAGTCATACCCAGTATAAAGACCTAATCGTCTTTGAGGACCCATTTTGGTGCGCTGTGGCGGCGCAATTGGCACACAGACTGCACACCCGAATATGCGTAAGTGTGAGACATCGGGCTCATACCCAGTTACCATCTGGGAAGCAGAAAATGGTTGGGTGGCAGTGGGCCTCAGACGAATAAGCACAGCTGCATGCAATATTGCATAGCCCCAAGCAGAAATAGGGAGATTGGTGCGCATAACCAATGCTCGAGCAACCATTTAAAGTCTTTTAATGGCAGCTTCTGCGAGACCATTTTGGGTGTGTACATGAGGTACAGGGTGTTCAACCTCGATCCCAATGGACATGCAATAATCATCAAAAGTTTTTGATGTACTCCAGCATTGTCAAGACGAATTGACTTAATAGGATGATCAGGGTGGTGAGCCCTTAATTTAATGATTTGTGCTAGGAGTTTAGCAAATGCAGCATTTCTCGTGGATAATAGCATGACATGCGACCAGCGTGTCGATGCATCAACCAACACCATAAAATATCTAAATGGTCCGCAAGTTGGTTGAATAGGTCCACAAATATCACCTTGTATTCTTTGCAAGAATGGTATATTTTCTTTAGTGTCCTTTGCATAGGATGGTCTTGATCCTACCTTTGCTAAAGAGCAAGCCTTGCAAAACGAATGATATGAAGTAGTTCTTTCGACCAATCTTTGGTTCGTACTTCTTTTCGTTTTGAAGAATGGATGTCCGTGTGAAGTTTTTAATATACGGAGCATCATATCTCGACCTGGGTGACCCAAACGGTCGTGCCAAAGTCTATATGTGTCAGAATCCCATAAATTTTCATTCATGACATGGTTGGATTCTATTACTCTGATAGTGGTTGCATATAATCCACTAGAGCGGCACATAAGTTTCTCTAATACTCGTGTATTTCCGTAGTTATTAGAGATAATGCAAAGGAACGCTTGTCCATTCTCACAATGTGTTTCCACATGAAGGTCATTGGCTCTTATATCTTTAAAACTCAATTGGGTTCTTCCAGCCCTAGGAGCGTATAGAGCTTTGGTGATATTAATATTCGTGCCATTTGGCAACAAGAATTGAGCTGGTCCTCGACCATGAATCAATTGTGATGATCCTGCCGTCGTAGTTATTGAAGATTGACTAGGCGTCATCCATAAAAATAATTGCCTATGTCGTAATATAGTATGTGTGGTGCCACTATCAAGAAGGTATTCCATTTCTCCGGAAAACATACTGAAAAAGAATAAAGTTCGGAATATTAACACATGTCCATGACATTGAATGCGATACTTTATTGATAAGGAAAATAACCAATGATTACATCAAAGTTTTCCAAAGTCTATTCCAAAATATAATCAAACTTATACAAATTGTAATTGCTCAATCCGTTTGGTAATTCCAATGAAATATGACCAGGGAAGTAGAGAGATGTTGGTGGAGCGAGGCTCGCTTAAATACCTTGATCTCAATTACTTTCCTAGACATCATACTTCATTGGGTACGCCACATGAGAAAGAGTCAATACAATTTTTATTGAATAAGGCACATTTTCCATTCTTGGAAAATAGAAAAGACTATTCTAATCAAAGTCTGCTGCATCCTCGTGCACTTGTTTAGCTTTGAAGTCCTCTATGGTGAGATTGACATCTTTACTCTCTTCATCTTCGACAAGGTTGGATTCTTGCTCCCTGAATTGCCTATACTCTTTGTAGCTTGCAGCTAGTTGAGTACTTGCATGGCATTGCTTGAACCAATGCTCGATTGATCCGCATCGATGACACACGTCATTATGGTTGCCTCCTTTCATTGGAGGTGCAGTTTGTCCACGTTGTGGATATTCCCTAGGAGGGTTACTGCTACTACCACGTCTTATGATGCGACCTCCACAGCCTATATTGTTATCGTATCCACCTCTCCCACGTGTGGAGTTGCCACCACGTGTGAAGTTACCACGTGTGGAGTTACCACCACGTGTGAAGTTACCACCACGAGTGTCCGCTCTAAAGTTGCGGTTTCTCTCTTTATTGGGGTGGTTATATGGGCCCGTACGCTTTTCTTGTCCCTTGTTATTAGGGTATTGCTGCTTGCGCCCTCTTTTGGGTGCATTATAATTTGCCTCACGGACGCTCTTAGTTCCAATGGGCCTTGAATGATAATTCTTTACAAGAATGTTTTCGTGCTTTTCAGCTACCAACAAAATATTGATAAGCTCATTAAACTTTGTAATTCGTCCAGCATTGACTTCGGTGCGATATTGCTTTGATATCACAATTGCTGAGACGGGAATGGTGGAGAGAGTCTTCTCAATTAGCTCCTCCTCTGTGAGAGGTTTTGCACAGAAACTCAACATGGCTTTGAGGCGAAGAGCTTCCGAGTTATATTCAGCAACAGACTTAAAGTCGGAGAAGTGTATATTATTCCACTGAACTTTCAAGTCAGGGAGGAGGGTATCTTGGATATTACCAAAACGCTCTTCTAGCGCTACCCATAGGTCTCTAGCATCTTTGATTGACATGTACTCTAATCAGAGTGCTTTATCCATATGGCGCCGCATCAAGATAATAGCTTGTGCATGCTTTGTGGGTGTTCGTTGGAACACAAGGCCTGGATTAGGAGCTTGAATTATGGGCAATATTCCTCTTGAAGTGAGGTGGTTCTCAATGTCGGTTACCCAACTATGGTATTCCGAACCCGTTGAGTTAAGCATTTGAAAGTCGAGTCTAGGTTCATTCGACATCCTGAAGATAATAAGAGAAGATATATTAGTTTCGGAGTTTAAACTTCCACGAAAGCTAAAATCAATAATATTTAGACCAAAACAATGATGTTTTGCGGACGCTCTTAGTCCGAATATTATGAACACTCTTAGTTCATGATTACGAACGCTCTTAGTTCGTTTAGCGTGAATTTCTGTAATTCCGCTTTTAATTGTAAGTTCCCGAGAAAAAGAAAGAGAAGAAAAATGAAGTAAAAACTCAAAAACGGGAACTTTTAGTAAATAATACCTTGGAATAATATTGCCGGAAAAAGTTGTCGAAAAGTTTCCGGAAAAGTGTCCGGAAAGTTGCCGGAAAAGTCGCCGGAAAGTTGTGGGAAAAGTTGTCGGAAATCTCCGGAAAAGTTGCTGGAAAGTCACCTGAAAGTTGCCGGAAAAGTCGTCGGAAAATCGCCGGAAAAGTTGCCGGAAAGTCACAGGAAAGTTGCTCGACAAATCTGTCGACAGATGTGTCGACAGCTGCTCTGCAGGTGCTAGGCAGGGGCCTCGGCAGCTGCTTGGCAGGTGCTAGGCAGGGGCTCGGCAGGGGCTCGGCAGATGCGCTCGGCAGGTCTCGGCAGATGCTCGGCAGGTGCTCGGCAGATGCTTCGGCAGGACTCGGCAGATGCTCGGCAGGACTCGGCAGGTGCTCGCCGCAGATCTCGGCAGATGCACTCGGCAGGTCTCGGGCAGATGCTCGGCAGGACTCGGCAGGTGCTCTCGGCAGATCTCGGCAGCGGTTCAATTTTTTTCGGTGGCCGGTTCAGGGTGTTTCCGGCCGGTTCTGGAGGTTCTGAGGCCGGTTCTGAGCTTCTTGAATCAAGGGCTTTGATATGTGCTAGGGTTTGGAGGTTTTTTGTAAGTTTGAAAAAATAACTTCGATCGGATTATGAACTACCTCTATTCTTTTCAATTTCGATTCTAATTCTAGAGCAATTTCGTACTGATAACGTGTTTTAGGAAATTGGAGAATGAATGGAAATTGGAGAGTGAATGGTTGATTTATTCTTCTCACAATGGAGAGTTTATATAGGGATACAAAGTAGTGTGAATTACCCTACAAACAATATCATATTTGTTACCAAACTTCTCCACTTCTCAAGTGCTTACCAAACATACTCCATGATGTAGACATTTATACATTTACTACAACATTTTCCCTATATATGACATATCCTTCATTCAAAAAGGGATATATTGGCGTATCCGCAGATATTTCAAACATACTACGAACAGCGTCCCATGCATGGTGCTTGATATCTCAAGTAGTTTGAGTAGATTCTAGCGAGCATTTCTTCACCATCTCTTCAAGGCTACTAGGAAGTCCTTCAATGACCAACTGTCCACAAATCACAATCAGTTTCTGGATCTTGGAGATCTTGGAATATGTTCATACGTAGAGGTGCTTACTTATACGTACATGGTACTCGTAACATAGAGTGGGGACTATTATCAAATACTAACATCTAGTTAAACACCTTGTGATATATTATTTATAGTGAGAACCAATAAATCCTGGCGGTTATCGGCATCATTCGGCATTGTAACTTGAACTCACTGCCGAATTTGTGACCATTTGGATAAGTTGTGTTACCGCACATACGTTGAATATATTTGTGGCCTTCACCGCAATCAGATTTGTTACCGGAGAGTTCATTCCATCATACTACACAGGCCCTGGCAGTCATTTAAAGAGAAAATGTCATAAACATACTGAGACTAGCTTAAAAATGATTAATCTTTTAATATTGTCCCCTTTATCCTTTAGCTGTAACTGCAAGAATACAGTGTCTCAGCATTAGATGTTTATGAAACCACATTGTACTCCAGCAAAGGGACAACTTTTGCATACCTGCTCAGGCAAATTCCATTCACTTCTCTGGCAAGAGTTGTTCTAAATTTGAAGGTCTTTCAGATGCTTGTGCCTTATCAGATTCTACACCATCATAATTGAAAAAGAAAAAAGACATATCAAAATAAGAATTACTAAAACCATTGTAAGGAATTATACAACATCATGTCGACCCTTGGTACAACATACCTATATACCTTTTGCCTGGAAATAGGTAAGGGAATCTGAGAGGACTTCACCTGTTGCAACCAGATTGTCTTCCACCCAAAATATATGTGAAGTATATATGTAGTCCATCTGCAGAATTTAGTTTAAATGAGTACCAAATGTATGAGAGGAAAAGAGATACACCGTGTTGATACTATAGTACTAAGTAAGGAGTTGATCAGTCATAGAATATAAGTATGAAAACAAACCAAACTGCCAATGAATTAGTATGCAATACGGGCTTGCCAACAACAAATTGAAGAATCATATTGGACTTGAAGTGAATTAATTTAGGAGAAGATTTCAAACACCTTTATGTACCTGTATCAGACTATACCCTGGAGTTCTTCTTAAACCTCTCTCTTTTCTGTGGCTCTTATTCTGACTACTTCACCCACTTTCTACGTTAATCTACCTGTATCAGACTATACCCTGGAGTTCTTTTTAAACCTCTCCCTTTTTCTGTGGCTCTTATTCTGACTACTTCACCCCACTTTCCACCTTCTGCATATAAACTTGAAACCATGGCAAAAGCACTAGAATTCTTGGGTTCTAAATCCAAGAGACGCCTTCCTAAATCCTCCCCCATCTCTGTATTTCCATGTAACTTACAAGCTGCAAGCAAGGTGCCAAGTGTAGAACCACGAAGCCTTGATGGTAGGGATTTAACCAGTTTATATGCTTCTTCAAGCAGTCCTGCTCGGCTTAATAAATCTACCATGCAACCATAATGCTCTTCACATGGGATTATAGAGAAATCCTCAACCATGGACTTGAAGACTCGCAGCCCCTCATTTACCATGCCAGAATGGCTACAAGCAGTAAGAATTGATGTAAAGGTAACCTCATCAGGCTCAACTTTCTCACTTTTCATCTGTTCAAATACCATGAGGGCCTCCATACATTTTCCATGCATCCCATATGCAAGTATCATTGCATTCCATGAAGTAGGACACCGTTTAACTGCATGATCAAAAAGATTTGCAGCCATGTTTAACTTTCCACACTTAGAATAAGCAGTAATCAAAGAATTGGTGAGAGATATCTCATTGTCTGTATTAACTCTATACAAGTGACAGTGGACTTCCTTCACTAGATTCAGACACCCAAGCTGACAAAGTGCCTGAAGCAAGGTTAACAGCGCGACTGTATCATCTTCCACCTGCTCCCTTTGCATTAATCGGAACAAGAATATAGCTTCATCAGCATGCCCATGATGAACATAACCCATCATCATTGAAGTCCATGAGACCAAGTCTCTATATATTATCTTGTTGAAGATTTGCCTCGCACAGACTATATGACCACATTTTGAGTACATGTAGATTGTCTGATTGGCAATTTCAACATTCAAATCAAATCCATGTCTTATTACATACCCATGAATGCACTTGCCTTTTCTTATGTCTTTCAATTCCGAAGTTGCAGAAAGTACACTCAAAATGGAACCTAGGTTTAGTTTAACTCCCCCTTCAACCATTTCCAGAAAGATATCCATAGCTTCACTAGCAAAATAATTGTGCAGATAACCAGCCATCATCACATCGTACAAGATAGCATCCTTTTTCTCCATTCGATCAAATAATGCCCTGGCTTGGATCAACTTGTGGCATTTGGAGTACAAATCGACCAGAGAAGTGGTTGCTACTAGATCAAGTTCAACACCAACTCGAATTAGGTGACCATGGATACTCTTTCCCTGACGCAAATAACTCAAGTGAGCACAAGACAAAATCCCGTTGGAGAAAGTTATCAAATCCGGAACATATTTTTCTTGCATCACTTGACAGAAAAGGCGGAAAGCTTCCAAGGGCTGCTCGGATTTAAGATAACCTGCAATCATCACATTCCATAAACCAATTGTCTTTTTCTTCATCTTGCCAAAAATGCAGGCTGCCATTTTAGGTGCCCCACACTTGTTATACATGTCCATGAGACTTGTTTCAAACACCTCATCAAAACCACCAATTCCTCTTCTAATAGCGTAGCCATGGACCGAACGACCTTCTTTGAGTGCGTCTAACTGTGAGGCTGCCTGAAGTAAGCTCACCAGGGTGACCCTATTAGGATGCAAACCTTGCCTTTGCATTCGGCCAGCAATCTCGAAAGCCTCATAAGCCCGAAAATCACCAATGTGAGCATACCCTGTAATAATCGAAGTGTACACAACAACATCTGGGTCAGTAATTTCATCAAACACCTTATACGCATCCCCAATATCCCCACACCCACAGTACAACCCAATAAGCGACGAACCCACAAACCCATTTGCATTCAACCCAAACTTGAATGCATCTGCATGGATTCCTCTACCCAATTCCAAATTACTCAACTCAATACAGCTCTTACAACCAAACGTAATGGCTGCACTATCCAACCCAATGTTCCACTGCCTCAAATGAATGTACCGCCTCACAACTTCACGGAAGTGACCAGTTCTGTAATACCCAACGAGGATTGAGTTCCAAAGAGAGAGACTTCCATTGACAATTGCATCGAAAACCCATCTAGATTCTGACACAAGTTCCAACTTTGCATAGCAATTCAGAAGTTTAGAGCCCAGAAAGATATGGTTGCCGAGGCCCAGAGCAAGAATACGAGCATGGAGTTTTCTAAGTGAGAAAGCGTCTGAGCAATTGTCCACGAAAAAAGCGAACTTGTCTGAAGGAATTGAAGACGAAGATGGAGGAACTAGTGGGTGTTTTGTAATTGATTTAGAGAAAGATCTAATCTGGATTCTGTTAGCTACTGATCCAAACCGAGGCATAATACCATTCTAGAAAATGTAAGTAATTTGTCGCAAGTTCAGGCGAGAAGGAGATCAGAGGAGAAAATAGAAAACCAGAACAAAACAGAAGAGCGAGTGAAGTAAGCGCACGCGGGGGCTCCCCAACTAAAATATTTGAGGGCCAAACAAATGACTAAACTCTGACAAAAATCGTTTATTTCGTCATATACTCTAAAGCTCGTCTACAAACAATGACAGATATTAGATTTCCAAATCCTAACTACATGAAAGTACAGTCTCCTACACAGTCAATTGTGGTGTAATAAGAAGATATAAGATCAACTAGTCAAATGATATAAATCATCGAAAATTCTTTTATGTACCCGTGGTTAAAGTGAATAAGAAGATCCAACTTATCTCAACTTTTGATATTTATATACAATTATTTTTTTTAATAATAAAAGTATGCACTTAATGTTATCCAATTTTTTATTCTTGTTGATGTAAGTGTTGAGAATATATACATCCCACATGGGAAAAATGAGACTTTGCCTATGAGTTTATAAGGGTTTGGGCCACTCCATCCACTGCAAATTTATTTTAGATGTGAACACCAGATTACTTTATAATGGTATCAGAGCGGGTTACTTACGTGTGCATGCCTAACGGCCATACGGGCCTTACGTCACCCAAAGTTGTCCACGTGTATGGCTTGAAAATTCGCCGCACGTTCGGGGGCGTGTTGAGAATATATACATCCCACATGGGAAAAATGGGACATTGCCTATGAATTTATAAGAGTTTGGGCCACTCTATCCATTGTCAATTGGTTTTAAATGTGGACCCCAGATTACTTTATCAGTAATACATGTTGGTACACCGACTATATGTAGGCTTATGAACAAAAAACACTAAGTAATAAATGAGCGTCCACCACCTAGGCTGTATTAAAAATCATAAGATCAACTAATCAAACTTATTCGTAGGTTTATGAGCAAAAAACACTAAATAATAAATGAGGGAGTCAAGGTGGCCTTATAGCGTGCCAACATGACAAGCCACTTCCCTCATAGTATCAGCACCATTAGGCAGTAACTTATTGGCAAAAATCAAATTTTGATGGCTGATACGACTCCACAAAAATTGTCATTGCCTTCATGACTTCTATGCAATAGTTATAGTTTACGGCAACTAAGGTGTTGCCTTCACCACACGACAAGAGTTGTGTTACAACTTACATGCGCTAGGCTTAATAAAATTTAGAGTTTTTCTATTAGGACCTCTAAATTTACTTACTTGACCTCCTATGCTTTTTACACCTTCTATTAAATTTTTAAATACTAAATTTACTCACTAAACCTCACTCAAGTTCCTCAAATAACCTTACTCATATAATTTGCAAACAAACTATTATCTTTAAAATAAAAAACTTTAGCCATTACAATGATTTAATTATTTTTTAAATCTTAATTACATGTTTATTTCCTTAATCAGACAACATAAATCTTTTATCCAAGGAATAAAAATCAAGCACAAGGTATTGGGTTTCAAAAATTAATTTCTACTCAACAAGAATGGTTTTTTGTTTTTCAACTTTTTCTCTCTCTTTTAGATGTGAAAAAAAAAATATGAAGAGTAATCATTTTTTCTTGATGTTCATTTTTTTCCTCTAGTTTTTGTACCTCGTGAATAATTATTCACTAGTCTTTTAGGTTTTTTTTTAAATAATTTCTAGCTCTTTTTTGTTTTTTCTGTTTTTTTTTTCTTTCTTTTTTTTGGAAATATAATGGATAGACTTAAAATTAGGTCATAATATGATTTCTTTTGTTCTCCCTCACCGATTTGCATTCAACATGTATGATGATAGAAAATTTTATGTTACATGATCTTAAGCATAGTTTTAATTCTTATTAAATATATATAAATGCTTTAATGAGTATGTAGAGAAATTAGAAAATGAAAATAGATAAGGAAAATAATAAAGAATGCAATCTAACATTATTGAATTGGAAAGTCTAGATAAAATAAATATAATAATATTTAGTATAATTATTGTCCTTAATAGTCATTTTATAGGAGCTTATATATGTCATTTAATAAATCCTAATAGAGTGAGGTCAAGTGAGCAAATTTGGAGGTCCTAATAGAAACACTCTAAAATTTATCCTGTGGAGCAAACAAAAATTGGGCAATTAGCAAGTTTTGGTGGGGGAAAGGTGGTGACACAAGGGGAATTTATTGGTGTAGTTTTGGGCCGATCTGAGTTTGGATCAGTATACTAGTGATGTGGATTCTCTGGGGAGGATGGATGCGAGGGTGGGTATTGGTGTTCGATCTGTGGATTGTGGTGGTGATCGCATCTTTGGTGGTCGCCGCGTTGATTCTTCAGGTTGGCTCTCTTGGGATCACTTAGCTTCGATGGTGCTGATGGTGGATCGGTCTTGCTCAGCGGCAGATCTGAGTTATTGTGGTGATGGCGAGGTATTATCAGACATTGCTAGTGGGTTATTGTTATGGCTTGCCTTGGGATCGGCGATGGAAGTGATCCTGGGGACGGCGGCGGTTTTGACTTTACTGGTGGTGGCGACATTGCTGGGGCAGAGGTCTCTAGGGCTTCTCCAAGCTGGGTGTCACGCCCCTGATTTTTTAACACAAATAAAGATCAATATACAATACCATAATTATATATGCGTGTTCGTTCAGCCATCAATACAAAATACCTAGAAACTTTTTCTCTTTTTACCCAAGTACATATTGATGCCCTGAACCCACTATGTCAATATTGACCCGCTCCACAGAGTCATATATTACAATGCTTACGAATTAAATTGTCAACAACAAAATAAAACGTAAATGCTCCTCAGAGTTCACCACAAACGAATTAGAGCCGGTTCAAGGGTCACTAATTCACATCAAGAGGCGTAGAGATCGAAGAATTAGACTACTAAGCGATCCGCCCGCGCAATCATGCAACGGGTGTAAATCACCATGCTTATAACCCCTCAAATACGAAATTGAAGGTTTCTAGCTTAGGAATTAGAGGGGGTCAAGCCTCTAACTCCATCCTAGACATGCTCAAATACACACCCTAGAGTTGACTAGGCTCCTAGACATGCATTTTAACCCAACAAAAATAGATATAAATATTCATCATATGAAAATTGCATCATTACATTAAATTAAACATCTTTTACACAAAATTTTGGGTTAGGGACACAACCCTAACCCCCAACAAGGAAATTACTCACAACCCATAATCATAGACATCAAAATTACAAAATTCAAATAGAAAAGAGTAGAGAAGTGTAGGAGAAAACAAGAAAAATCATAAATAGCTAAAAAGTTAGCATGACTAGTCTTGAATTACAACTCCCACAAAATACCCAAATATTGAATCTTGTAGAGGTTGAGCCCTTTGATAGATTCTTGAAGCTTTGGATGAGTAAATCCTTGAAATCCCTAAAATAAAACTAAAGAAAAGAGGAAAAATGGAGGAGAAGAAGGAGAGGAGAGAGAGCAGCCCAAAGAGGCTGCCTCTGTTTGGTGCGGCTACTGATGGTGTTCTCTCCAGTTCCCCCTCATATGAATAGGGTTGGTGCTATATATATAAATCAAGAGAGAGGAGAGAATGGGTTGATGAGTGGTTGATGTTGGTTCAGAAGAGGGTAAGGGACACGTGGCAAGGCTGCCATGGATGAGGGGTAGAGAGTGACGTCAGAAAAATGAAAGATGAAGAGTGCTGTGCGTTTTGGCAGCAAACGGAAGAAAGAAACGCTGCTCCCTCTTTGCATGATTAAACCAAAGTGATTAATTGTATAGCTGCCATGTGTCATCTTCTTAGTGGCTGAATTCAATTAAACTAATAATTGCTTGATTGCAAATGCCTCTGCACGTGATGTTGCTTCTGATTATTCAACCACTATTAATTAATCATTATCTAATTAATTAATCATTATCCAATGATTAATTAATGAAAAGAATAATTAATTAACAGAGATTGTTCTTTTCTTCATTTCTTCATTATTTGCTCTGATTTCTCGCCAATTTCTCTCGTTTCTGCAATTCCACTTATTTTCTACAAAATAAATAAAAATGGATTAATTACATAATAATTGACATGAGGATTAGCTTAACTCTAGTGTTTTAGATACGATAACATGCATAAAAATGCGTGTAATCAGTCATCAATATAAAGTACCTGGAAACTTTTTCCATTTTAATTCAAACACATATTGATGCCCTGAACCCACTATGTCAATATTGACCCGCTCCACAGAGTCATATTTTACATAAGCTTACGAATTAAATTGTCAACAACAAAATAAAACGTAAATGCTCCTCAGAGCTTACTACAAGCGGAAGTCTTAATAACGGTAAAGTCACAAAATTGGCTTCCTACCGTTATTAAGACTTCCGCTTGTAGTAAGCTCTGAGGAGCATTTACGTTTTATTTTGTTGTTGACAATTTAATTCGTAAGCTTATGTAATATATGACTCTGTGGAGCGGGTCAATATTAACATAGTGGGTTCAGGGCATCAATATGTGTTTGAATTAAAAAGGTATTTTGTATTGATGACTGAACGATCACGCATGTATAATTATGAGATTATATATCGATTTTTGTTTGTGTTAAAAATCAGGGGCGTGACAGTTTGGTATTAGAGCGTAAGGTACATATTTGGTGACAATCAATACTTCTCAAGTGATGGCCCGTTTGCAACGGATCCCCATCTGATGCTCTTCGGTATTGATATAGTCATTGGGTATGTAGTGAGCGTTAGGGTGTGAGTCGTCAGGGTAGTGTTGCTCGGAGGTGTAAGTGTAGGAGCTTTGGGTAGCTTCTATGAGTTAAAGACTTTTGAGGAAGGATGACCTTTAGTTTTAACTCAGAATTGACGTAGGGGATGGAATTGTATCCTCTGACGTAGTGTTGTGGTTGATTGAGTCATAGCGTTGACTTATACTTGTGTTTGAGAGTTATACAGGTATTAACCACATATTGCTATGCTCCTTAAGTGATGGATTCGCAAGGAGGCAGAGCTAGGGGTCAAGGTAGATCCCGAGGTAGGGGCAGGATTCCTCCTCCTGTTGAGGAGATATTCGAGGATGATGTCGAGGCATCGAATATTGAGCTTCCTGTTCCACCTGTTGTGGATGTTATGGACGCCACTCATCTGTCGAGGTTGGGAGGAGTCCCATTTCAAGGAGGTACGGATCACATGTTGGCAGATCAATGGATCGAGAACATGAAGACCTACTTCGAGATGGTCATCTGCGATGACATTGAGAAGAGAAAGATTGCTGCGTTTATGCTCCAAGGCGATGCACGGGTATGGTAGAGCGGCACACAGAGAGTTATGGATGTGTCCACCATGACTTGGGATGGTTTTGTGGAACTGTTCAGAAAGAAGTACTTTTCGCCTTTAGTGAGGGAGCAGTTGGAAAGGGAATTCATCTCGTTAGTCCAAGGGACTAAGAGTGTGAGGGAGTATGAGGTTGAGTTCTCAAGGTTGTATCGGTTTGTGAGACAGATGGATGCTGAGAGCTTAACTATGAAGTTTCAGCGAGGGCTGAATGCTTCGATCCGGCGCGATGTCGCTGTTCTAGAACTGAAGGTGATAGAGCTCATTTTCAGTAAGGTTATGGCCATTGAGCAGGAGAACCAGACTTTCCAGGAGCAAGAGTTGGCTAAGAGGGACTCCCGAAGGAAGGGAAAGGCAATTGCTGAGAGCAGTGAAGGAACAGATAATCAGGGTGGGTCCTGGAAGAGGCGGAGGACTCATCAGCAGGTGCCAGCTAGGGAAGCAGCTGCACCTGTTGGGCAGGTGGTACCCTCGAAATGCTTCAATTGCAATGAGATAGGCCATGCAATCAGATTTTGCACGAAGCCCGAGGAATTTGTCGTGCTACAAATGTGGTCAGTTGGGCCATTACTCCAGGGATTGTACCCAGGCACGAGGCAAGGGACAAGGGAACCAACAGAGGCAACTACCTCAGGGAAAAGTGAGGGTGTTTGCTGTTGTTCAGCAAGGTGCTAGGGAGGAAGGTACTTTATCTAATTTTTCTTACCTTGCTAGTATTGTGTGAGGTGATAGAGTACTTCGTTCCGTGGTGTTGTTTTGTGTTGTGTTATGTTGTGATGTGCTGAGTTTTGCTTGATGTCTATAGTTAGACTTTGACATATGACTTCCTTTTTGGCGAGGGTAGTATGTGCGTGATGCATCTTTCATCGTTATGGCTCAATTTTGTGATTATGCCAGGTGATGAGTTATGTATGGGTGATCAAGGCTAGACCTTATCGTGATTTCATGTTCTGAGATAGTAGGATGAGTATTGAGTGTGATGCAGATACTGTTGTGATAATAGGATTCTGGACTCTTGTGTGATCTGTGTGTAGTGCGGCAGTCACAGAGTCGTTGTTGGATAGTGTACGAGGTTGATATCCAAGAAGGTTGGATTTCCAGCAATGGGTATAGTAATATTAATGATTCTTAATGTTGTGATACTAGGTGGGGTACCTGTATCCTTTATTAGATTGAGGTAAATTGTACTTTGAGTTAAGGGCATTCTTGTTGAGGAATAAGAATTGGATTTGAGCATGATTTAACCATACTTGTTGGCGTGGTACATTTAAATTTCGGGACAAAATTTCTTTAAGTGGGGTAGAATGTGATGCCCCGGAAATTCTTATTTATTTTCCGAGGATTTTCGGGAAATCTAATTTATGGTTATTGGACGGTTTTGTGGCTCGTGGATGGAGCGAAAATGTTTCGGATGAATTTTTATTCCAAAAGTATGGTTTTAGGGGGGTTGCAAAAGTTGACTTTTTATACATTGGGTTTCTCCAATAACTTCCTTCACGAAAGTTGTAGAGCACGTCGATACGAGTTCGTGGACGTATGGTACGCGTCAATCGGAGTTCGTATGAGAAAGTTATGATCAGCGGAAGTTCCGGGAAAGTTCTATAAATAGGAGTTTCCAATTTCGGAAACTTACTATTTTCATTTTTTCCATTTTCCTTTTCCGGAAACCAGACTCTCCGTTCTCTCTCTTCTTTGCGACTGACCCCACCCAAACCCTGAAATCCGACCTGGCTTTTCCGGCGAGCTCTGGCGGCGAAACCTTCTAGATAGACTCGCCTCCTTGCTCCAGTCGTCTCTGTGGCATCCTCTAGCGGCGATATTCACCTTGTACGGCACAGTAAAGCGGCGAACTTTTGTGTTTTCTGACCCGGTCGAAAAACGCAGTTCCGGCGAAGTCGTGGCTTCAAGCTTCCTGTTTTGAGTTCGTAGGAGCCTCCCTGATTGATCTGTGATGTTTGTTTTGATAGATTCACGTTGGAATCGGATCAACTCAAGGTGAACAGTTCACAGCGGCGATCTAGGCTATGTTGGCTTGAACCCCAGTTATTAAAGTTGATCTATTTGGTGTTCTTGAAATTTTGGACGGTTGGATTAATCTAGTTTTTAGTTTTGACCGGTGGTGGTTGTGGTGGTTGCACACTTGCACCACCGACTGTGGCGGCGTTTTGACAGCCTTCCGGCCATGTAATGGATAGTTTCTAGTTTTATATATCATCTACTTGTCGATACTAGCGTTTCGATATATAATACGCAATTTTTGGAGATCGTATGAATATGTTGTGATTTTTACGGTTTCGGACCGTTCGATGATTCGATTCGTGAGGATTTGAGCGTTCGATCGACTTGTGATTTTGACATATCGATCGTAGAAGTATTCCGGAGACATTGGATGGTCTCGGATGTGGTTTCGCCTCGATTGGCGTCACTTTGGGAATTATAGTTCGATTTAGGGTTTCGAACATTATTCCTTGTGTTTCATTGACTGAATCAAGGCTGTACTTTCTTTAGGTGCTTGACAGAGTGCGTTCTGTAAGTAGTGTAGTGATGTGAAGACGCAGCGGGAATTCGATGTGTAAATCTCACAATGTTCATTTACGAACGGGCTTACCTTATCATTTTGGGAGTTATTTAGTTTTTTTTTTGAGAAAAAACCACCTTCTATTAATAACCAAATAACCATACAGGTTACAATATCATCGAAACCAATGTTACGGGACCATCACCACCAGTGACTTACATGAGTCAAAAAGACCCAACCCCTAACCAGACTTAACCCTTAACCAAACCTAACTATGGCGGTACAACCTCACCAGAAACATAAACGATGAACTATTTTCACCCGTTCGGACACCGTGTCCAAAACAGCCAGACCACGTGTAAGGGTGATTCATCGTCACGTTGATAGCCAGAAAGCACCGCCAGCAGACCAGACCCAAAACTCTAACCCTCGCTCACAAGAGGAGGGACTTATTCTTACCAAAACAACCACCGAAAACTAACTACCAAAAAATAACAACAGAACACAAAAACAAAAACATCAGAGAGGCCTAAGAATCAGGCTCAGCCCAAAGACCACCACTCCCAGCCACGGCCAAGCACAACTAATAGATCCACCGACCACCAACAACGCCAATGCCACCATGCCATCGTCACGCGTCAAAACAACATCACGTTGAAACCCTTCGCCGCAACCCCGCCCTGACACGCCACAGAAAACCACCCCAGCACTAGGCTGACAACCCCCACAGATCCAAAAACGAGATCGGACATGTTCCTTCCGGGATCAACACCATCGCATCTAGATCAGGACAGCCACAGCCCAACACACAGGGATGGTGGTGAAAAAGAGCACCGCCGGAGCCCCCAGATCCGTCGCTGCACCACCGCCGCAAAACCTCCATGAACCGGGGTAGCAGATTGAGATCGATCCGACTACACCCGGAGCCGACAACCCATCCACCAACCCAGAGCCTCGCCGCTGCCATGAACCCCCATCACTACGCAGAAACAAAACTCCCCTCCCGGACCATAACGTAGCAGCAGGGGAGCCACCGGCGTACTGCCGGGAGAGAAAACTCGCCTTTTGTTTTTTCTTTTTTTGCTCGCGCGTGGGGCGCGTTCTACCAAAACCCTAAAAATCTTGGTGTAAACCGTAAAAAGACTCGTCGAGGAGTTATTTAGTTAACTGCAAACTATAGTTGGTATTAGTAGCATTCCTGAGTGAATGTCTACGTATATATATATATATATATATATATATATATATATTTACGTGAAATATATATGTTTTGGTGTATTTGTGGATTTATGGAAACAATATGCATGAATGATGCTTTTTATTGTTTTGGGTGTGACTTTTCGTGAACAATATTGTGTGAAAGGATTGATTTCTATTGTTTTGAAAAGTGTTGTGTGTTGTGGAACATTTTAGTTCACGGGTGGTTTATTTAAATGTGGGTCTTGTACCGGGAGTAATTGATAGGGATCAATTGCGGGGAATCTTTTATTTTATATTTGTGTAACATTTTGGGTCCAGCGCGACTCCTTTAATGTTTTGGTATTTATACTGTGAATCCAAAGACTTACGAGTTGAGGATCGTGGATCACGAAATGTGATCGTGGGTGGGAAAATCGAGAATATGTCTTTGGCTGGGCGAGTGGTTACAATCAGTTAGATATCTAGTCTATCCACCGTGCTTTGTTTCTTGATTGAAACGTAAATTGTGTGAGTTTATCTCGTGCTTTGTTTCTTGATTGAAACGTGAATCATGTGAGTTTACCTCGTGCTTTGTTTCTTGATTGAAACGTAAATCGTGTGAGTTTATCTCTTGATTTGTGTGAGTGTTTCGTGATTGAAACATGTGGGTTTATCTCGTGATTTGGGTGAGTTGTTTCTTGATTTGAAACGTGTGAGTTTATCTCGTGATTCGTGTGGGTTTTTCCAGTGATTTTGCGTGAGTTGTTTTGAGTTATTCATACGGGCTTGCAAAAGCTTACCGGGTTTGTTGTGTGATAACCCGGTGCACCATTCAAACGGTGTAGGGGTTAATCCTGCAGGTTAGGGTAATCGTGGCTGAAAAACTGAGGTAGCGAGCTAGCAGCTTAACGGTAGGAAGCCAATTTTGTGACTTTACCGTTATTAAGACTTCCGCTTGTAGTAAGCTCTAAGGACCATTTACGTTTTATTTTTTTGTTGACAATTTAATTCGTAAGCTTATGTAATATATGACTCTGTGGAGTGGGTCAATATTGACATAGTGGGTTCATGGCATCAATATGTGTATGAATTAAAAGGGAAAAAGTTTTCAGGTACTTTGTATTGATGACTGAACGATCATGCATGTATAATTATGAGATTATATATCGATTTTTATTTGTGTTAAAAATCAGGGGCGTGACATATGTAATAGCAATTCTAGTTCTAGTAATCTATTGAGAAGTATATCTCTTAATAGAAGTAGGAGTCTCATATGTTAATAACCTGATTAACTTTAAGTGTTGTGATAAGCATTAAGTCTCTGCTAATTGATATACACGAAGCAGTGTTGGACTCCTTATGGGATGAGTCCAACTCAAGTTTTTGGCCAATATATAAGGAGGAGCAAAGTCCTTGTGTTCACTATTGTATTGCATTAGTTCAGCCCCATTCTGAAGCAAGTAGGTGTTCAAGTGCAGAAGATTTGTTCTCTAAGAAGGCTGCTGTTCATCCTTGCTCCTGCTCGAGTTGTGATGCTGCCGATCTTTGTTCCTGCTGCTCAAGATGTCTAACCTAGGCCAAGTTGTTTCTGCTGAGATCCAGAGTGCTATCGATCC
This sequence comes from Rosa chinensis, assembly GCF_002994745.2. Classification (NCBI taxonomy): domain Eukaryota; kingdom Viridiplantae; phylum Streptophyta; class Magnoliopsida; order Rosales; family Rosaceae; genus Rosa; species Rosa chinensis. The sequence goes on along the minus strand of NC_037088.1, from coordinate 16,369,050 downwards.
AAGTGGAGTCCTAGTTTCACTAGGAAAGCTATTATGCAGATGATTTATGTTTTGTTGTGCAGCAGGCTTATGGTTCTTGATTATGTGTTGTATGATTTGATCTTGATGGTTGTTATTGCTACATCTGATGTGACAAGTGACAAAAAATTGGAATCAGATAACCCCATGACTGAAAAAAATAACTATGTGACAAGTAACTACGTTTAACAAAAAAATAAATAAACTAGTCATGGAATTTTGAGATAGTGAACCATTTACTGGTTCCAAACCATGATTGAAAACTCAATAACCATTTATTGGTTCCACTGCACTTGCAACTGGTTCCGAGCCAACTCGTTCCAAACCATTTACTGCTTCATATCAATGAGCACACGAAAACCATGGAAACTCTATTTAAAATTTGCAAAATACAATTATCATTTATAGAATAACAGAACCAATATTTGCCAACTCAAATTTTCCATGTAGCAGAATACAAAGAAATTAACTATAAGAAAACTTCACTAACTGAATGGATACCTTGCTCAACGAGTTATGACCTCCACCGCAATCTCAGGCCTAAGGAATCGAGTTAGTAATCCAAGAAGGCCAGGAATCGAAGAACTCGAAGGTTGCAGATGCTATGGGTTTCTGGGTTTCAATTGCTGGGTTCGAAATCGGGAATGCTGGGTTGGAATCGATTGCTAGGTTCGAGCTGCTATGATTGCTAGGTTCGAGCTGATCGAAGAAGGGCAGAAGGGATTGAGGGCTAGGGAATTTCTGGAAATTTCAAATTCGAAATCAAGAAAGCTCCTGGGCTAGCTTCGAGGCTTCGAGCTACTAAGGGAAACTAGATAAGTGAAGACGTAAAAGGTTGTTGTTGCCAAGGAATCGAAGAAGTGAAGAACTGATTCAACTGAAGAAGGCTGTCATTGCGTTTGGCGGTTTGGGAAAGGCTCGGGTCAATTTTTAGAAGGAGGCTATGAGTTTCAAGTCTCTTAGTCAAGGCAGCATACCTACATATGTAACCCTACATGACTTCGGGCTTTTCTTCAGGCTTTCAGCCATATGAATAACAAGGCCCGGGACCAGTCCATTTAAACACAAACGGTCCGGATCGATTCGGTCTGGGTTTTCGCCTTTCGGGCTAAAATGCCCACCCCTACTACATCATATGTTTTAACAAATGGTATCAGAGCTTAGGAATTTCATAAAATGCATAGATCATGAATTATTGTTTTAATTGAGAAAGGAAAACAATAAACTTTTTGTGGAGAAAATTATATGTTTTTTCTTTGTGTTTAGAAAAGCAGGCCTCAAGAAAAATTAACCCAATTTTAAAACCTGATCCAAATCTCTCCAGAAATCAAGCCCAAAACCCGAGTTTAGAATAAAATATTCTTTTTGGGAATATTACCGTTAAAATAAAACGGTCATTTTGCTTAAGGGATCGGATTGTTTAGGCTTTTGCTGAGATTGATTCTCAGTTGTGGGGATTCAAGACCCCACTTAAGAATTTTTGGATCATCAGAAAAAGGTTAACATTTTACTGCTTGCCTTTTGTTTTTGATTTGCTTCCGCTAACATGATTGTTGCAACGCTGCAGCAGAGGCCAAGGTATTTTCACTAACAATCTCAAAACTCGCCTTTCAATTTCTGCATAAGGAAAGGGTTGTCATATAGATTACTGTTTAGCATATGGAAAGGGTTGTCATAATCATATTGAGAATGGTTGTTCATACTGATTGATGGAATCCTGCATATATGGTTTGAATAATTCACTGTGATCATGTGATATGAAGTGTGAAATTGTGAATTGTAATTGTATGGTTATATTGATACTAATGCTGTGTCTGATTGAGTATTGTTTGTTTAAGTATGCTATGAATTTTTAGTTAACAATTAGAAATATAAATGTCTCCCAACATGAAATCTGTAGTATTGTTGTCTTCATAGCATGTATGAAAATTAGTAAGTTCATAGGTGAACCTGAACATATGGTTATTAATTTTGGTCTTGTGATTCTTGGAAGATTGTATTGATCATGTTTCACAAAGCAAACTTTCACTATTATTTTCAAAGATTTTTGAGCATTAACAAAACTGAAACTTGTGTTACTGCATTTAAAATTGCACTTACATTTTGTCTTCCAAAGAAGTAGTTCACTGTATAATTTTGATTACATAACAGCATCATATGTAAACACAATTATCTATTTTGATACTTTGAAGCTTTTCTTGTCCAAAGATATAGATTGTTTCATGGAATAATTGATTTTTGTTAAATGCAATATGATGATTTAGAATTTGAGAATGTTGAGTTTCATGCTACAAAGGTATTACTTAATGTTATTTCAGCCATGGGGTTTTTTGAAAACTGATCATGTATTTGCATATCAAAGCTAAATGACTGATTCTGAAATTTATGTCTTTTGTTTTATGCTTGAAATACATTGGTTTTGTATTGAAAAATTTACACATAGATAAAAGTTTTTGTAGAATCTTACTTTTCTGTATTTTTCTATGTTTTTAGGGCTCAATGTGGTCACAATAGGCCAAATTCAATTGCTTAATGGATGGAATTATAAGAAGTGGAGAAATCAAGTTGAATTTTATTTGTCTATGCATCAAACATGGGTCTTTGTCTGATTGAGGAACAACCTCTAGAGTTAGATTTTGAGAGCAGAAATGAGGATAGGAAGTATCATAAGGAGTGGTACAAATGCAACAAATAGGCCCAAGAATGTGATTAAGACCTCTATGTCTAACACATATAGGATTGTGGAGCCAGAACTTGCCATGGATTTCCTAAAAGCCATAGGAGATAAATACCAGGAGAGTGACAAAGCTGAAGCTGCTAGGCAGTCTAAGAGGTTTAATGAGTTGGAGTTTTCTGGTAAGGGAAGTGTAAGGGAGCATATCATGGAGTTGATTGACATCAACTCGAGGCTGAGGGATTTAGACATGGGAGTTAAAGACTCCTAGGTTGTGCATGTGGCACTTCAGTCACTGCCGAGCACCTACAGTAACCTGAGAGCCTCATACCATGCCCAAGAGTCAAACTGGGACCTGACCAAGCTGATTTCTACATGTGTAGTGGAAGAAAGAAAGAATCAGGAAAGAAGGCAAACCAACTACTGCAGTTAACTTAGTTGAGAAGCCTAAGTGGAAGAAACAGAATAAGCTTAAGGCCAAGAAGACTACCACAACTAAAGTACCTAGAAAGGCTGCAGAACCAAAAGCTGAGAAAACTTTTAAGTTTAATTAAGTGCTGTTTTTGCAAGAAAATAGGGCATGAAGAAAGATTGCAGTGGTTTCAAGGCTTGGATGATTAAGAAGGGTGAGTCTTTTCCAAATTCAGTTTTTTCCTTAGAAGTTAGCTTTGTTAATATAGCATCCCATTCTTACTTGTTAGACTCAGGTTCACCTATACACATTACCAATTTTTTGCAGGGTTTAATAAACAGGAGGACACCAAAGAAAAGTGAAGTCCAAGTCTATGTGGGAAATGGTTCAAGGGTAGCAGTTAAGGCCATTGGGACCCTGAAGATTGATTTAGGCTTAGGAAATTTTATTTTTCTAAATAGTGTTTATTACATTCCTTCTCTGAAAAGGAATTTGATTTCAGTAGGTCTTTTGGTTAAGATTGGATACAAACTTGTTATTGATTTTAGTGGAATAAAATTATTTCAGGGTTCAAATTATCTTGGTTGTGGTGTGTTTATGCATGATTATTTGAAATTAAACTGTTCTATTGTTCAATAGGAGATTATGTTAATTGAAAATAATGAGAACACTATGAAGAATAACACTGTCATAGGAACCAAAAGAATTTTATTCAATAACAAGTCTGCAAATTTATGGCATAGAAGATTAGGCCATATATCTAAAGAAAGACTAAAAACACTCGAGAAAAATAAAATTTTACCTACATTGGATTATACTGATTTAAATGACTGCATTGAATGCTTTAAGGGTAAATTGACAAACTGTAGAAAGAAAAAGGCCTCAAGAAGTCAAAACATGTTAGACCTTATACATGCAGATTTATGTAGTCCATTTAAACATACAACAATATGTGGAAATTTTTACTTCATCACATTTATAGATGATTTTTCTAGGTACTGCTATATCTATTTATTATCAGAAAAATCACAAGCACTTGATGCATTCAAAATTTATAAAACTGAAGTTGAATTGCAGCTTGAAAAGAAAATTAAGATAGTGAGATTTGATAAAGGAGGAGAGTTCTATGGTAAACGCAATGAAGCAGGCCAGCAAAAGGGTCCTTTTGCACTTTATTTTCAAGAAAATGGCATTAAGGCTTAGTACATAACTCCCTATAATCCTACACAAAATAGAGTAGCAGAAAGGAAAAATAGAACCTTATTAAACATGGTGAGAAGTATGATGTGCACTGTAGGTCTACCTATATTTTTATGGGGTGAAGCTCTTAAGACTGCAAATTATATTTGCAACAGATCACCTAGTAAATCATTAGACAAAACACCATTTGAGTTGTGGTATGGAAGACAACCTAGCTTGCATCACTGTCATGTATGGGGATGCAAGGCTAAGGCAAAGTTTCCAAATGCACTAAAACAGAAACTGGAATCCAAAACAGTCAGTTGTCAATTTATTGGCTACTATGAAAAATCTAAAGACTATAGATTCTATGAAGTTCATAATTTTACCAGAACTTTTGAAACTCATCAAGCAAAGTTTTTGGATGAAAGTTTCACCAATACTAATTTTGAGAACTTGTCTTTAGAGTTGGAGGAAATTACTGAAAATGAAAATTTAGAAAGTTTCTTATCTTTAATTCAGTCAAATAACATGGAAAATATAGATACAGAAAATAAAAGGTAAGCCTTGCATGATATGCATTTAGAAAATAACCCTACAAAAAAACAAATTCCACCTCAGCCTAGGAGATATCAGAGAGAGAGAAAGTTAGTATATGGAGAAGATAGTGATTATGTACGTAGTGTTCCTGCAAGAAATTGATGTTCTTACCGAAGAAAGTGATCCTTCAAGTTTTAAGCAAGCAGTTGAAAGTAATGAAGTCAAAGAATGGCAGAAGGCTATGGAAGCTGAAATCCAATCCATGAAGCAAAATTCAGTATGGGAATTGGTTAAACCAAACCCAAACCAGAAACCATTAGGCTGCAAGTGGGTGTTTAAGACAAAAAGTGATGCAAATGACAATGTAGAAATACATAAGGCCAGGTTAGTAGCTAAGGATTTTACACAAAAAGAACGCATAGACTATACTAAAACATTCTCTCCAGTTTCAACTAAAGACTCATTTAGGATTATAATGGCTCTAGTGGCTCATTATAATATAGAGTTACATCAAATGGATGTAAAAACAGCATTTTTGAATGGAGAGTTAGATGAAGTCATTTATATGAAACAGCCTGAAGGTTTTGTGAAAACTGGTAAAGAAGATCATGTATACAAATTGAAAAAGTCAATTTATGGATTTAGACAAGCTTCTAGACAGTGGTATAAGAAGTTTGATTCAGTGATTTAATCTTCTGGCTTTTCTGAAAATATTGTAGATGAATGTGTGTACATAAAGACAGTTGGAAATAATTTTATTTTTCTTATACTGTATGTGGATGATATTCTTTTAGCTAGCACTAACATTAAACTGCTTAAAGATACTACACTTTTCTGTCTAAAAATTTAAAACATGAAAGATTTAGGTGAGACATCCTATGTTTTGGGAATTGAAATTAAGAGAGACAGGGCACAAGGCTTATTAGGCCTATCTCAACACAATTACATCACAAAAGTGTTGAAAAGATTTGGAATGGAGACTTGTGCATCAAGTGAAGCCCTTATGACAAAAGGTGACAAATTGTCTAAAAACAAAAATTCTAAAAATGGGGGGGGGGGGGGGGGGGGGTGGGAAGATGTCTGATATGGAAAGCAAACCTTATGCAAGGTTAATTGGTAGCCTTATGTATGCAAAGGTCTTCACTAGACATGATTTGTCATTTGTAGTTGGAATTTTTTCTTGATTTCAGTCTAATCTCAGTCATGAGCACTAGGTTGCAGGGAAGAAAGTGCTTAGATACTTGCAGAAAAACAATATCTCACATGTTGGTTTACAGACATGTTAAAAAGCTTGAACTAGTTGGCTATACTAATTAGACTTTGCAGGTCATTATCTAGATTCTAAAAAGTCCACATCTGGCTATGTGTTCATGCTTGCAGGATGGGCTGTTGCATGGTAAACCATGAAACAATCATTGATTTCCAGCTTCACCATGTAGACTGAGTTCATAGCCATTTATGAAGGAGCCTGTGATGGCTTGTGGATCAATTTTTTTTTAATGCATACTAAAGTGTTAAGCTAAATTTTTCAGATGCACTTAAAATATTTTGTGATAATGAGGCTACAATATTTTTTGGTAAAAAGAGTAAAAGATCCAACAACTCTAAACACATAGAGTAAAGCATGGTGAGATAAATGTTTTGAACATTAATACTGAATCACAACTTGCAGATCCTTTTACTAAAGCATTATCAGTTACAAATTTTCAAAAGCATACCAAGAACATAGGAATTTTATCAGATTTGGAGGCTTGAGTTCAGTAGGAACCATATTTTGTGCAATATAGGATTCGTGGTTCAATTATTTTCTACTTGAATTTTGCTTGTAAATTTTGATTTTGCTACTTTTCAATAAAATGAGGTATTCCAGATATGATTTTCCATTTCTAGCATTATTTCAGTTTTCTGCAAGGGAAAAACTCACAAAAAGTGTGAACTTTGGCCCACTAATAACTTTCATACCTCAAATTTCAAAAATATCAAATTGGTACTTGGACTTTTAAGCTCGACCCAACATAGATAGCTGAAATCACTTTTTCCGTTAACTCCGTTAACTTTTTAAGGGTAAACTCGTCCTTTTCCTACCACTCGTCATGTGATGCCCCGGAAATTCGTATTTATTTTCCGAGGATTTTCCGGAATCCAAATTGTGATTATTGGACGGTTTCGTGGCTCGTGGATCGAGCGGAAGTGTTTCGGGCGAATAATTATTCGAAGAATATGGTTTTAGGGGGGTTGCAAAGGTTGACTTTTTATTCGGTTGGATTCTCCAAAACCTTCCTTCACGAAAGTTATAGAGCGTGTCAATACGAGTTCGTGGACATGTGGAACGCGAAAATCGGAGTTCGTATGAGAAAGTTATGGTCTGCGGAAGTTTTGGGAAAGTTTTATAAATAGGAGTTTCCACTTTTGGAAATTGACTATTTCCATTTTACTTTTACATTTCCGGAAAAATCAGAAAAACGCTCCGTTCTCTCTCCTCACCCGCGATCGACCCAACCCTAACCCGGTATTCCGACCCGGTCGGAACTCCATTCTCCGGCAACCTCCGGCCTTGAAATCTGCACAGAACGATTCGCCTCCCTTGTGCGGTCGTCTCTGTGGCAGCCTCTAGCGGTGATTCTCGGCCGAGGAAGTGCAGCAAGGCGGTGACTTTTTGGGGAAATCGAACCCGATCGGTTCTCTAATCTCCGACGTCGGCGGGGCTTCAAACATAGCTTGGGGAGCTCGCAGCAACCTCCTTGATCAATCCTTGGTGGTTGTTTGGATCGATTCACGTGAAACTTGGTTCAACTCGTATTGAACATTAATCCACAGCTTGTGAGGTAGTTTTCGACCCTTTATACTTGTTTGCTGACTTCGAGCTAGTTATGAAAATTCACAAGCATGCTGAGATGAACATCTTTGATGTTGGGAGTTTTGTGAAATATTGAGTTTTGGTAGGGCGGCTGTGAGCCACCGCCTGTGGCGGCGTTCCGGCTGCGTTCCGGCCATGTAAGGAACTGTTTTTGGTACTATATATGTTCTACTCGTTGGTACGAGCGTTTCGATATATAATATGCAAATTTTGGAGTTCGTATGGATTTGTTATGATTTTTACGGTTTCATGCCGGTCGATTTATTTGATCCGTGAGGATCCGAGCGTCCAATCGACTTGTGGTTTGGACATATCGATGGTGGAAGTATTCCAGAGACTTTGGGAAGTCTCGAATGTAGTTTCGGCTCGATTGGCTTCACATTGGAGATTTTAGTTCAAAACAGGGGTTTCAGACTTAAATCGTTTGTGAATTGTTACTAAGTCGAGACCTTATGTGTTTAGGTACTTGACAGGCTTGTGTTGAGCGGATTGCGACAATTTGTGCTTGTCTTGGTTAGCGTGTAAAGACGCAGCGGGATTCAGAGGTGAGTAAATCTCACGATATTCGTTATGAGTCTAATTACCATATTGTCTTGGAGTTATGGGATTAACTGTGACTATAGTGGTATTAGTGGCATTCCTGAGTGGATGACCATGTATATATATATATTGGGTGATATATTTATATATATGTATTGGTGGAATCTGTGTGATGAGTTGGATGATTTCTATCTATGTGATGATTGGTGAAATTGTGTATTGAGTTGTGATTGTAGAATAATATATGTTGAGATACCATGGGTCTAATATGACCGTCTTAAGTGAGATTTAAGATATGGTAAAGCTTGTGTAGGAATATCTGTGTGATGAATTGATGACATCAGTGTGATGAATCTTTGTGATGATTTTCATGTAAAGCTTGTGTAGGGATATCTGTGTGAAAAATCGGTGAAGTCTGTGTGATGATTGCTATTTGTGTGATGACCAGCAATGAGTCGTTGTGATGATCGCTATCTGTGTGATGACAGCTCGGTAGCGGAGTTGAATTGTTATTAAGTTAACAAAGATCGAGAAGACTGCTGTGATAGTCAGAGCTACCTATGGATGTCAGAGTGTGGGGTTATGATGATTACTATGACTTGTTTTGCTTGTTTTGAAATGCATGTGATTCCCTTGTTTCTTCTTGATTTTATTGATTGATGGATTGATTTATCTTGAAGACCATAGTGGTGAAGATTGTGCTCTATGTGAGGATAGGAAGGTGATTCATTGTTTTCACATTGATGTCATGTTGATGACAAAGGCTTCCAGTGGGAAGGAAAGGAGTGTGATCCTAGTGATTTGCCGTTGTGCGTTAAGGGATTTCCAAACATTATCTGAGGAGGTTTTGTTTGACTGGAAATTTGTGTAATGGGATGCTAGGTTGAGAATCTAAGCATGTAGTTAGTCACGAGTTGACCTACGTAAGCATGTTATGGAAGATTTCGAAACAGATGGTTGTGGTTGTGAGTTATGTGCTTATCGTGGTTAGGTTGAGGTGACTTAAGAATGTGTTTATGTTTTGTGGTTTTGAGTTTACTCATACGGGCTTGCAAAAGCTTACCGGGTTTGTTGTGTGGCAACCCGGTACACCATTTAAACGGTGTAGGGGTTAATCCTGCAGGTCAGGGTAATCGTGGCTGAACCTGAGGTGGCGTGCTGGCAGAATTATTGTAGGAAGCCAATTTTGTGACTTTACCGTTATAAAGACTTCCGTTTGTAGTGAGCTCTGAGGAGCATTTACGTTATATCTTGTTGTTGACAATTTAATTCGTAAGCTTATGTAATATATGACTCTGTGGAGTGGGTCAATATTGACATAGTAGGTTCAGGGCATCAATATGTGTGTAGTTTAAAGGGAAAAAGTTTACAGGTATTTGATATTGATGACTGGACGTTCACGCATGTATAATTATGAGATTATATATCGATTTTTATTTATGTTTAAAAATCAGGGGCGTGACACGTCAACCCTATCCCAATTCTTCAATTTGGGCAGTCAAACTCTCTTACAACTCTCACAACCCAAAAGATTCAAATCATCAATCAGAGAATCAAAATTTCATCTCTGATTCATGATGATTGGGAATTTGGAGTGGGGGAATCGATTTCAGAATTAGGGGTGTTTGCGAATTAAGAAATGAGGGTGAAGGGAGATGAAGGTGAGGACAAGCACTCCAAGGAAATTGAACAAGGTGAAGAATTAGGTTCGATTGTTAGAGTTGAGTTTCCTCCAATGAAGCTTGTAATTGGTTACAAAGTTGTAGTATGAATATGTCTGATGATCCATGAATTGGAATTGGAATTGGATGAATGGGTAAGCTACTGAGGAGTAGGAATGATGAGTATGGAGGTGTGATTGTCCACATGGGTGATGAGGCTATGGACTCTACCACTTTCGTTTCATCTCTTACCTCTTCAATTGTGCTTTGGAAGCTCCAAGGGAAGAAGGGTGTTTGGCTCAGTTACACATCCAAAGAGCCCATCTTTTTGGCTCTAAAAGCTTCATCACACCACATTTGCAGAAACCCATCTTTCTATTTTGGGGTTTGAGCTATAAAACCCCAAAAATGCAGACCCAGAACCCTTGTGCAAAACCCAGTCCTTCATTCCTCTTCCTAGTGCCAAGTTTCTTTGTCACCTTTTCGGAAATTCTGAGCAGAGAGGACGACTGGTAGGGAAAGGATGGGTTTACCCTTACAAAGTTAACGGGGTTAACAGCGAAAGTGGTTTCAGATATCTATGTTGGATCGAGCTTAAAAGTCTAGGTACTAATTTAATATTTTTGAAACTTGAGGTATGAAAGTTATTAGTGGGCCAAAGTTCAGACACTGTTTGTGATTTTTTCCCTTTCTGCAAATATGATTGCTTACATATTTTAAACTTTAAATATCTGTGTGTGTTGTCAAGTGAACCTTCATGCATTGTATGATGCCTGCAGTTTCAGAAAAGCAATTGCAGGTTCACTAGTGTTCAGAAATTGCTGTTCAGATTTTGATAAGTCAAAATCATTTTGATGGACTGCGAGCATTAATTATGACCTTTTAGGTAGATATACTTGTCATATAGCTCCATTATTATCACTTGAAGCTTATGTGAGTGTAGCAGCTAATGTTAGTGGTTTTTAATCAATTTGATTGGTCCAGTCAAAGTTCATTCTGAATTCTGCACTAGTTTCTGCATTTTGACCAAGCTAAATGAGATCTAAATTTTACATATTTCAAGTGCACACTTAAGTTGTTGTTTAGTTCAAGTTATTGGTTCAATTGTTTCTACAGTTAAAGAATGTTAGTCCAGGTAGGAGAATGTTAGAAAAATATGGAATTTAGATGATCTAATTGCATTAAGTAAATAGAGCAATTGATTTAACTAATTAAATAACATGAAGTATGTAACAACAATTCTAGTTCCAGTAATCTATTAAGGAGTCTATCTCTTAATAAAAGTAGGAGTCTCATATGTTAATAACCTGATTAACTTGAAGTGCTGTGATAAGCATTAAGTCTCTCCTAATTGGCAAACATGAAGCAGTGTTGGACTCCTTATGGGATGAGTCCAACTCAGGTTTTTGGCCAATATATAAGGAGGAGCAAAGTTCCTGTGTTCACCACCGTATTGCATTAGTTTAGCCCCATTTTGAAGCAAGTAGGTGTTGAAGTGCTGAAGATGACGAAGTGGTGTTAGCTCAGTGATTAGAGCGCCACTACCTAGGATCAAGGTCCTGGGTTCGAGTCACCATGGGGGTAGGAGTGAAATCCTTTGATCCTTTTCTTCTTCTTTTTTTTTTTTTTAAGTGCAGAAGATTTGTTCTCCAAGAAGGCTGCTGTTCATCCTTGCTCCTGCTCAAGTTGTGCTGCTACCAGTTGATCTTTGTTCCTACTACTCAAGATGTCTAACCTAGGCCTAGTTGTTTCTACTAGGATCCAGAGTACTATCGATCCAGGTGGAATCCTAGTTTCACTAGGAAAGCTATTCTGCAGATGATTTATGTTTTGTTGTGAAGCAGGCTTATAGTTCTTGATTATGTGTTGTATGATTTGATCTTGATGGTTGTTGTTGCTGCATCATATGTTTTAATAAATGGTATTGGAGCTTATGAATTTTTTTTTTTTGACACAACGAAGAGAATTTCATTACGAGCAACCTCAATGGAGGTGCCTTTGATCAAAGTTGATTACATCAATGATGCACTCTGGCATCCTATCTAGCCAAATAGTATGGGATTGTGCTTTAAAACCCACCGCAGCAAGCCTATGAGCTACCATGTTTGCAGAACATGGTGTATGAGCTAACTGAATCGAGGGAATCCATGCTGCAGCTCGTTTAATATCATCAATAAGCCCACCATTGGCAAGTAGTGTGTGCTCCCGACATTTGATTTCAGCAATAGCTTGCATGCAGTCATTTTCTACCACAACTTGCCGAATGTGAAGTGAGTTTAATAGGTCCAGGCCCGCGCGGATTGCAAGAAGCTCACATTGGTTCGGGGAGGCCGTGTGCGCAATTGGTCCAGCAAAAGCCGCAACAAATTCTCCAGCAGCATCCAGGATTACACCCCCAATACCTCCTTGTGTATGTTGAGGCAGAAAAGCAGCTCCATTCTCAGCCGGCCTCCAAACCTACTTACGACTTGCAGCAGTGGGGACAGTGGCCTTATTTCTTGCTTTCTGGAAGTCAGCAAGCCATGTAAAACAACTCAATGAGATATCTTGTGCCGATTGTTGAGTACCATTCCACAAACAGTTATTTCGATTCTTCCATAAAGCCCAGATAACCATGAGCTTATGAATTTCATAAAAAGCATAGATCATTAATTATTGTTTTAATTTAGAAAGGAAAACAATAAAATCTGTATAGAGAAAGGACTTACCCAATTGGAAATTTCGTAACTTGTCATCACTATTTGAATTGAATTGTCCCCTAAAAAGAAATCAAATTATTAATTTACACACCAGAAATATTAAAAAATATTATGTGTGAAAAACTAAGAATATAATGTAACAGTGAACACAGGGGGACAAACACTGAACCCAAGAGAAAAACTAAAAACAGCGAACACAGAGATTATTTTTCTTTTGATTACTACATGAGAAAGATTCAACTGTGCAACAGTTTGCTTGGGCGGGGATCATTGGCTGGACCTATTTGGCCTTAGTCCTGTTCTGGGCCTATTCTAGGCCTAATATGTCTTAGGCTAGGGGTTCCACTCTGTGTCCAAGATGTTTTATTTTTTATGTTCAAGTCTTTAGTTATTGTTATGCTTTCTTATTAGTTATGTCAATAAGTTACTACTTTTTTTGGTAGGACGAAGTGGGCATGGTCCCCGGTCTATGCACCTTGTGTGTCTTGTCTGCTCTGGTAGGCGGCGATTTTCTTGTAATGGCAAATAGTCGCAACTTCTTACTTGCAGTTACGTGTTCACTCTAGGTAGGCTTATTACTTGGTCAAATAGTCGCTGCCTCTAGTGGCAGGGTGAGACTAAATGCCACCAGATTTATTTTTTTGGTGGGAAAGATGTGGTATAGGTAATGGTGCTTCTTTGTAATAGAGTTATCTTTCCTGTATGTCACGAGAATTGTAAAGCGAATGGAGTAACCAGTAGAGCATTCTTCGCTAAGTGGTGCTTGCTAGAATATATTGCGCGCTTTAGTTGAGAGTTTTGTTATTATTTCAGGAAGTTCTTTAGATGCTTATTATAATCTGTGGTTTAGGCACGATGTCCCCCCCCCCCCCCCCCCCAATGTAATATATGGTTTCATTAATCAAGGCTTGAGGGCAACCGCACCGGCCCTTATTAAAAAAAAGACACAAAAAAAGGTTTCTAAAGAAGCATATGGAAATTCCATGAAAAACTCTAGTGCATGTTAATGTATGCCATACATTAACTTTTTTGAATATTTTAAACCGTTGGATATAATTAAATTTAAAATATATCTAACGGTCTAGAATATTCAAAAATGGTAACTTGTTTTTTTTTTTTTTTTTTTGAATCAATCCATCAATGATTGTCATTAATTCTAAAGCCAGAATGGCCATACTTATCCCTCCGCTACCATTAGCTAAACAGTCAAGAGGTTGTGGGGGTTCCACGGTGATATATAGGGATAGACCACTCATTAAATATCTAGCGCTCACTTAAAGAAACCAAACCTATAAGCTATGAAAATACATAACAAATAGACAAGCAGCTACACTCATTAGCGCTCATTATGGAACTAACAAGCATAGGTCCCTAGGGTTACTAAAAGTAAAACTACTAACATTCTCCAGGCCTAGGTTTAACATCTGGCCCAAAAGACAAAGTAGAAGGCCTAAGGCAATAACTAGCAGCTCAAAAGCCCAACTGAAAAAAAACCAGCGCAAGACCCAACAGACAGGCCCAGCGCAGACCCAGACACCCTCAGTCGCTGCCATCGCCACAGTCGCCACTACCAAAACCAGAAAACAAATCATACGCCTTCCAGCGACGCCACCACCCACGAGGCCGAAACGAAATCTGGCAAACCAAAACAGATCCAAAACCCAGAGGATTCGGACTTCTGAATTCATAAGCCGTCATAACTCCTATCGATGGCACCAAAAAAACCTCTCCTTGAATCAGTGCCTACAACCTCCATAGCCACGAAGTCTCAGATCTGGAACTCACGTTGACTTCTTTGTTGCAATCTCCATGCCCGACACTCCCAGAAAGCGTTAGGCTTGCAATATAGAGCAATATTCAATCGGCAGCCTGAATCGCACAAACCATTAACGAGTCGCCGACAATCGGGTGCCACCGCCGGACGAGAATAATCTTCGTGAGGTTTTGGAACCAAGTAGAGGTGGCTTCATGGTTATGTTGAGAAGAAGCTTTTCTTTGTTGGGATATTGACCGTTTACACAATTTGAGTCTAAAAATTGTCCACTTACTCCAGTAAGAGATTAGTGTGCCCATTTAATCAATTTAAAAGGAAAAAGACTATTTTAGACAAAGCATAACATACAATTACAGACCTATGTAGTCTCTCTTCTCAAACTCATATGACGTCTCTCTATCTTTCGGCATCTCACTGTCACTAGACTCCATAGCCCTCGACGACTCCGACGACCCAAACCTCTGGCGAATCAGACTATTTAATCATGTTAGAGTTCCAGTTTCCATCAAAATTCTGAAGAAAAAAAAAAAGAGGATATTCCTGGCCTTGCTGTTATACTCCAAGCTGCTCTCAGCATGAATCTCAATGAATGTAAAGTTTCCGAGAACAGCCTCAATCAGCTTCTTGCAATTTCAGACGTTTTGATTATCTATTTGGGTTAATTGGATATGTAAACTTGGCTCGTGTTGATCAGAATTGTGCTACACAATCAGAGACTGGGCTTTGAGTCGGAATTGTAGATTCGTGACTATAATTGATATAATTGTTTATGTATGAAAATGTCATCAAGTTGAAGGGGACTGTGACATCTCCCGTGCGAATTTTGAGAAACTAATAATTGATTCTTCAAAAGATTATAAACGTATGGGCAAAGTTGCTATATTTAAGCTGAAGAGTTGGGCATTATTGTAACACTATTATGGAGGGACAATAAAAAGATTATTGGGGGAAATAAAATGTTTATTGAGGGGCAGTAATATAATTATTGAGGGCAAAAATATGTTTATTGGGGGCCAATAATATGATTATTGGGGCAATAATATGATTATTGGGGTGCAATAATATGTTTATTGGGGACAGTAATATGTTTATTGGGTATTATTAGGGGGCAATATAATCGGACGCCGGAATCCGGTCACTGGTCCGGTAGCCGAATTCTGGTCATTGGAGTCCACGGCTGGCCACCGGTTACGGGAGTTCGGCGAGGTCTCCGATGACTTCTCTCTCTAAGTGACAAAGAAGGAGATGGCAAAATTGACCTAAAAATAAATAAAAAGTAATAAATAAAATACTTAATTGGGTATTTTAACAAAATATATATAAACTATTTGGTAAGTGAGCAATCTCATAAGATGTTTTGGTAAATAGGGTTAGTGTAGCTCAAATTTGGGTAAATTGACATTTTCCCTTCTTTGTTATTGAATGGTAACCTGTTTATCTGTTAGCCTGTATAAATTTATTTTATTTTATTTAGTTTATTTGTATTCTATTTTATTTTGTTTTTGCAAAATTCTCAATTACTTGTAAACGAGAATAGAAGTCGTTGCTGATGGGAATAGCAGCAATTTGTTCGATTTAGATTTTACGTAATCTCTGGCCCACTTCATTTGAAGCCGGAATGCTTCATCCTTGTTATGTCAATGGTCGAATTTCATATTGGGAAGTATTGGAATTGAGGAGAGATGCAATTGGTATCATCCATTTGGAATCCTTTGTCAAGATTTTGATCGGCTGAACGATCAAAGAGCTAGAAAATTGATGGAAAAGGGTTCAAGTAAAAGGAGGTGGGCATGAGCAGACATCAACTTGATTTTGAATTGTTCGTGTATAATCCAACGAAGAGCGATTAGGCAGGACGAACATCACATTGAAAGTTTATCTATAAGCTCCCTCAATTCTCTCCTTCTGATTGATTAACTAGTTTTGTAGTATCAGCTGGGTTCTGCCAATTAAAAAAAACGCTTAAATTCTATTGATGCCCAAAAATCCAGCTATCAGGCCCAATTCATTTCTCGAGCCCAATAAGCAAATTATACCGACAATCATCATGCCACGCATGTGGACCCCAGCCACATTCACGCATTTGGGGCTTGCAAGAACGGGCGTGGTGTGGAAGGTAACGGAAATGCATGAGGCCCATTATTAGTTTTAGGCTTGTTGGTAATTTCAGACTTGGGGACCGAAATTCAAGCCCAACAGCCCAATTCTGATTATGGGTAAGTGAAGAAGAAAGAACCCAAAAATCCTTAATTACGACAACACTTCTTTTACCCAACACCAAACCATTTCACTTAAAAACCATACATCTCAAATACTATACCACATCCTTTTACACAAATACCAATTCTCCACCTTTGACTTCCCTTTTTCCAGCAGCAAATCTTGGAACACGATTCTTGGGAGCACAGCAGCGGAATCCTGGAGTCACACGGCAGCATGATTCCTGGGATTACAGCAGCAGGATTTCTGGGATTACAACAGCAAGATTCCTGGAACAGCAGCAGACCTAAGCCACCACCACTCTATAAATCGATGGTTATAGCTGCTGTGAAGAAGAGGGGCAACAGAAGCTAACCGCTAACAGCCCAAGCAATTCCCTCATTCTCCCAGAAACCATTCCCAAACCCAGAAACTCCTTTACCTTCATGTGGATTCAAACTTATCATGCTTTATTGTATAAAGATCTCCTCTGCCATGCTTCTTCTCTCCCAAAATCCATCCTTAGCCCTCTACCATTCCCAACTTATATCCCTTATACCAAATACCTCAACTAATCCACCAATCACTGCCGGAATTTCTTCTTCCGAAACTCATGCTTTTCTAGCTCCCACACCACGCACATCTTGCCAAGCTTTTACTAAAGTTGCACACTAATTCACTGCCGTGAACATGGAGAGGAGCTGCTGGGAAGAAATCAACAGCATTCTTCTTAGGATTTATTATCCTTTGAGGTTGGCTGGGCCTAGTTGCTGCTTACTCAGACGAAGGGGCAAAGTCTTGGGTCCTTACCCATGAATTTTCACTGCCGTACAATTCCGATCAAAATGCCCCTCACAAATTCTTCTGCCTAAGCAATTGAACTGCCTATTGTTTCAGTCACGAGTAATAATCAGTAACTTTTTGTACATGGAGGCATTAGTATCAGAGTCAATTTTTGAGTTTTGGGCTGTAGCAATTCCAATTACATAACCAGGTCTGGTGCTAAAGTATTGTCATTTCAATGATTTTACTTAATTGCACGTTGCTATGAGCTTTCATAATCCATCAGTCTGGTCATTCTTGTAAGCTTGATGTTATTTTGCTACAAGAGCTAATAACAAAATGGTAAAATTGGGCATTTTTTGTCTTGTGTTGCTATATATTTGGATAAAAATATTTCAATGGTTTATGGTTAAATTTTTCTTGTTGACTTGTATAGGAAACTAAAGGGACAGTTGTCTGAAGAAGATGCGGTGTTGTTCTTTCAGAAGTGATACATTTTTTTTGACCAAATCACACTTAGCTAAAGGCTTCATAGTCTAGTTTGTGCATATTCAAATTTGTGTTTAGAGGCACTCTCCTTGTAATGGCAACTTGAACTATTGATATATGTCAAAACATCATTTTTGGTATTTCTTACAAAAGATTTTTTGATGTAATGATTTATATAGCTCTAGTTGAGTTGAAATTGAGACCTCCATTTGAAGGTGCCAAAAGCTCTGGCAGTTCTCTGCTAATTTATATATATCTCTATTATGTTATGTGATTTTGAAGTTTCAACAGGGAATGTACAAGAGTGTATGGGTTTAGTACTCTGATAACTTTGTTAGAGTCAGAGTTGCAGTCTTTGGTTTTGATTTGAACCCGTCGATTCATGCTTCAAGGATCAAATTTGTGTAATGCAGGTGCCATATGATTAGTATAATGCAACAACTTTTAATCAGGGCCGGTCCTGAGATTTTTGATGCCTAGGGCAAAAAAAAAATTTGTACCTAAGGCCAGTCTTGATAGTACGTTTTGAGATTAATTCGACTCTGAAAAATTACGAATTAATAACAAGTTTTTAGAATAATCAATAGAACCACAAAAACAAACAACAAAACTTCTAATATCCAAAATTTCAAAATTAAAAAACACTCAATGAATACAAGGAATAACCTTGTATGGAAAGGTGGATGCTTCATTCCAATGAATGCGGCCAAATGGATGTGTACGTACCTTGATGAGTATAAGAAGCTCCATGCACGTTGTACTAAGAAGAACAGAAGGCATGTTACCAAATGGAAGTGTCCACCAAGTGGACGACTTAAAGTGAACATTGATGGAAGCTTTAGAGCTGGAAATGGATATGGTGGTATAGGAGTTATTGTCCGGGATGATCATGGAGATTGCGTAGCTGCGTTGGCTAGACCGCTCCCTTATGTACAGTCTGTGTTGCATGCTGAGGTGGAGTCACTCCGCGCCGGCTTACTGGTAGCTATACATCAAGGTTGGGACGAGATTGAGGTAGTCAGATTGTGCTATGCTTGTAAATGCCCTTGATGGGGAGAAGGAAGACTTGTCAGAGATAGGCCGGATTGTAGAGGATTGTAAAAGATACGCTAGTTCTTTTAAGTCCTTTCAATTTCGGCATGTCTTTTGTGAAGCAAATGGGGTGGCCAATAGGTTAGCACACCTTGCTAGTTGGAATAGTATTGATGAATTTTGGGTAGAAGAGACGTCTGTTATTATTCGGGACGTTCTCTATGAGGATATGTGTAATGGTTCTAGGGGTTCAGGCAATATGTCTCCCCCCATTGTACTCTTTCCCTATTAATAATATGAACGAGGCACCTAGCTAGATTGGTGCCTCTGCTATTTAAAAAAAAAAAAAACACTCAATATCTATTTTGATCCATACCTCAACCTGCATCATGAAATGTCAAAAAATATGTATGCTCACTGTAGAAGAACAGAAAAATAAAGAGGAGAAAGATTATTGGGAGATGAAAAGCAGATAGGAGAAAAATTGAAAATGACAGATGTTGCAAGTGAACTGAGGAATTTAATAACCATTGAAACCCCAAATTTGAGGAGAAATTTGTTTGATTTCAAGGTTTTGGAGAAAGTGAAAGGCGCTATAATAATGCTTAACTTTTTATAATTGTCAATGACTCGAAGAGTCGAAAAAGAAGAAGAAATTGTCATCTAAAATTCTGAAATAAAAAAATATATATATATATATATATATATGGAAAATTCTACAATGTGTTAACGTATGACATGCATACAATTGCCTTAAAAGTGGTAAAATGAGACCTCAAAGTAGTAACATGAGTCCTTAAAGTGGTAAATTTTCTTAGTTACCACATGAGTCCTCAAAATGGTAACATGAGTCCTTACAGCGGTAAATTTTCTTAGTTTACCATATGAGTCCTGAAAATAGTAATATTAGTCCTCAAAGTAATAACATGAGTCCTTAGAGGGGTAAAAATAGTTGATGTATGAGAAAATAGTCTTTTCTTGTTGTTTCGGCCTTGATCAATTCAGTCAACCCAAACTAGCACGATATTTTACTTTATATTTTGTCACATTTCGTTATTTTTTGTCATTTTCATCATTTTTGTCACTTTCGTCACGTCTTACGTTTAATTGGCATGCAACGTTTTCTAGTCTACAAAATCGATATTTCTCTATGGAAAATGAGGGAGCTTTTCTAATAAGAACCACTAAAATGAGGACCAGTTGAGGACTTTCTAATCAGCGGTTTGGGAGACCCACTTTTTGATTATATTACAGTAAATCAACCGTTTGATTTTTATGTATGCATGAGTAGATCACTTGTAATACCCCGAAAATTTATTATTAATTTATGATGATTTTCCAGAATTTATTAAGTTGATTGTTGGGACGATTTCATGGTTCGAAGGTGGAGTGGAAGTGTTTCGGAGAATTATTCGCTCGGAATGCTCCTATTCAAGGGTTGACTTTTTATACGTTAGGATTCTGAGGAAACTTCCTTCACTAAAGTTGTAGATCACATCAATACGAGTTCGTAGACATGCGGAACGCGGAAATCGGAGTTCGTATGAAGAAGTTATGGCCATCGGAAAAAGTTTACATTATATGGGATTTTTCTGGAAAAATATCAGAAAAATCAGAGTTTCCATTTTGGGAAACTTTTCTCTCTCTTTAGTCCCTACCCCAGTTTCGCCCCTCTCCCTTCACCGGCGTCATTCTTCCTCTTCCGGCCACCATAAGAGGCGATTCAAAGTGGGTTTTTCTCGCCTCAATCCCCTCTTGAGGTCTGTGGAAGAATTGTAGCATGAAACGAGTTGTGGAGGGCGGTGCAAGGCCGGGAAGTTTGGCGGCGGCGCTGCGTCGAACCCAGATCGGAACTTCTGATTCCGGCCACCATAGCTGATATTTATTTAGAGCTTTTGGAGCCCAGAGGATGTAGATGCTTTCTCCCAAGGTGGCTTGCAATGATTCAAAGTGTGGATGTCAAATTTTGAAGATTGGGATTCTAGGGTTCTTCGAATTTTTGAGCTTTCGAGGTAAATTCCGGCCATATGGCTTTGATTCAGATTTTGTGGTAGTTATGAAAGTTGTAATTGGAGTTGAGATGAAGATCTTTTGTGTTGGAAGTTTTGTCAAATTTTGACTTTGGACCGGCGGTGGTGCCGCCACTGTGGTGGTGTTTTCCGGCGACTTCCGGCCACCTGACTTGATACACATTTACGCAAGCGTACGTATCATTGTCAAGATAGGGAAGTATTATGCCCAAAGTTATCATACCACGGGGATTAGTGGCTAACCCACAATCCTTGGGTAGTCGGAACTAAAGACACTTTGCATGCAAAGGAAATAAAACAAATAAAATAAAATAAAACTAATCTAAGGCACCAAGCCTTAGCAATGCTCGGCTTTGATTTTCACCAAAGCCTAATCAAAACTAAGAGCCTACTGGTGGATATGTACAAATGAGTGAGAAATTGTCATTTAAAATTGTGTTTGTAATTTTCTAATAACTAAATTACAAGAATTTAAATGAAAGCTTTAGCTAACAACTAAATTAAATAAAGAAAAGAAAAGTAAGAAATGGAAACTAGGTCACTAGGGCATCCACCTAGCCAAATTCAATGCACAAATATATTCCGACAATGGTTAAACAATTTATAATGGCATCAAGAACCGTACCCAAGCCTTTTCAAGGCTCATGAGTCATTAGATTCCTTAAATGGTATTCCTACTCCGGATCAAGGGCCGTAGAAACTCAATTGGGACAATTTAGAGCCTTGTTAGGGCCTCTAGTTGCACTAAAAGGCGAAGAGTCCTAGAATCAAGGTTCCCAAGCTAGCCAATACGGCAATCGAAATTGGTATTGTAAGTAACCATGTTCTAAACAAGTGTCCTAGCTATAAATTAGAGAAGTGATTAGGTCCCCTAATTTGTTCTAGACATGCTCATCGACACAATCAAGAGTTAATCAAGCTCCTAAGCATGCATCTAAGCCAAATATTATAGAATAGAACATATGCCAAACACGAAATTGAAAACCATTAAATCAAAAAATATTTATTGCATAAAATCCATGCTAGGGCTCAAACCCTAGTTTCCTAAATAAACTACTCACTACCCATCAACTAATCAACAACAATATTCATCAAATTAAGAGAGAAAGGTGAAGAGAAGTGAGAAGTAACAAGAACAAGTCACAAATTGCTATGGAGCAATTATGTCAAGCCTTGATTTATGGCTTCTCACTTTTACCCAAACTCAAATCTTGATGCTCCTTGACAAATTGATGAAGCTTTGTTGGTGTGGGTGTGAGAAGAGAAAAAGAAAATGGAAGAGGAAGAGATTGGGAGAGAATTGATTGTGCGGCGCTGTAGCTGTGTGTTCTCTTAGAGAGGAGAATAGGTCGTGGGATATATATATATTCGAGAGAGAGGGGAGAATGGTTAATTATTGAAGTGGGTGGCTGTTGGTCTTCCAAGAGGAAGAGATGGATAAGCTACACGTGCTGAGTATGTGAGGAAGAGAAAAAAAAATGTTGATGGCCAGCCACACGTTGGCTCTTAATTGGCATGAGGTAATTAATGTAATTGTTGCATGTTTTGGCTGGAGGCTAACGTGATTAATTAATCAAATGCTTGATTAATTTTTTTTTTTTTTTTGAGATGAAGATAAACTTTTATTCATTAACTAGAAAAAATACAGCCATGGGAATGACCCAAAACATTCTCCCTAACCTCCCTAACAGAAGAAAAAGAAGAAGAAGTACTCAAATCCCTAACTGATAAACCGGCTAAAGTCTTATCATTGACGATAAGTGACATGAGCCAATCAGGCCCATCCTCTAACCAAACAATTCGCCCATTAGCTCGGGCTACATGATTTGCAATTGCATGAGCAGCCATATTCCCCTCACGACGAACATGATGTATTGTGTTGATGTTGAGTAGAGCCATAATGTGTTGAATATCCTCTACCATACCTCCTTCAGCAGCAAAACATCTTTCCTTGGAGTTGATTAGTTGTATAGCCTCCATACTATCAGATTCCACCACCACGTGCCTCAATCTGTGTTCAACTACCAACTCCAAACCCACCTTAATTGCATATAATTCAGCCACCAAAGAGGACAATTGGTGTTGAAAATTATCCCCCCCTGCCACAATCAACGTACCATGCTCATCCCTTATAATTGCACCACCACCAACACATCTATTATTCATATTAACTGCCCCATCACAGTTCACCTTAATTTGCCCACTCCTAGGTGGCTGCCACCTCCGTACCCTTCCCAACCTTATATCCTCTGTTTCCCGTTGCTCAACTCTAGCACGGCAACTCATAGCCTCATTGAAACTCGTCACAAAATTTACCCCATTCGCATAAATAATATCAGACTGCACAACAGTTCCCTTATGATAGCAATTATTCCTCTCATGCCAGTTTAACCATAATAACACAGCAAATAGCTGCATTTCCTCCGCTCCAAGAGTAGAAGAAGCATGGTGAAAAAATTGAATAAAAGAAGGAAACTGACCAGATGACAACTTTGAGAAAAAAGTCGCCCTTTCGAACACCGCAACACAACTCGAACAACTCCATGTTGCGTGTACAGGCGACTCACTTCCCTGCTGGCATCTGAAACAAGTAGCAGAATGAGCAACTCGTCTCCAATGCAATATCTCCAGACAAGGTATAAAACCCATAGAGCACCTCCATAAGAAATGTAAAATTTTAGGAGGCAATTTCAGCTTCCAGAGATGTTTCCAGTAATTTCTAGGAGCATGCACTACATTTTCAGCCACTTCCGCATCCTGGCAAGCCAACCAATATCCACTTTTCACTGTGTATCTACCATTTTTACAGTAGTTCCACATATAAACATCAGGACGTCTTGAGTCACCAACTGGGATACTCCTAACTGCCTCACACTCCTCTTCTGTAAACCAATGTTCCAGAGCCTCCATATTCCAACCTCCATTGTTTAGCAACAATTCTGAAACACGTAAAAAAAGAGGTGCCCCTTGATGCAGAATAGGTCGGAAACTAGGCAAACCTGGGACCCATGGGTCAATAAACACTCTCACATTCTGCCCATTCCCAATTCTCCATCTAACGCCCTTCCGAAGTAGCTCTCTACCCCATAATAACGATCTCCATAAATACGACGGACTTGAACCGAGTTCGGCCTCCATAAAATCATCCCACGGAAAATACTTCGCTTTCAACATACGAGCCACCAAGGAATCAGGATACATTATCAATCTCCATCCCTGTTTCCCAAGCAAAGCTTGATTAAAAAGAGATAACTCCCTGAATCCCAGACCGCCTTCCTTCTTACTCAAACAAATATTATTCCATCTCCTCCAATGGATACCCTTACCTCCTTCCTTCCCCCACCAGAATCTCGCTAAACATTTGTTAATATCATCACAAGTCCCCATTGGCAATTAAAAGACACTCATTGTATAATTAGGAATTGCTTGAGCCACGGCTTTAATGAGGACCTCTTTCCCTGCCCTTGATAACATATGCCCTTCCCAACCATGGACACGATTCCAAACCCTATCTGGTAAGGACTGAAATAGCTTTTTCTTATCCTTACCTGTTACTGTAGGTAAACCCAAGTAACGTTCATGACAAGGCACAACAGGCATATCCAACACAGCAATGCACTCCTCCTTAATTGATTGTAACGTCTTCGGACTAAAACACACAGCCGACTTATCTCTATTAATCTTTTGTCCCGAAGCTTCCTCATAGATGGAAAAAATATGCTTTAGAGCCACACAATCTGATAACGTAGCATCACAAAATAGAAAACTATCATCTGCATAAAACAAATGAGAGACCGACGGAAATAAAAACTAATGATTAATTAATATAACCTTTTCTCTTTGCTGCAATTTTCTTCTTTCTTCTTTTCTATTTTTCTTTCTTCCCCACATTCCACAATCTCGAATATTTCCATATATATTGTCAAGGGACTAGTCGGGTTTCGCTCTCAAACTTGCATTGACCATGGTTGACTGTGTCGACAATTTCATCTTTTTGTCAGTAATTCCAATTAGCTCCATTTTGTACCATTTTCTCCCGATTTCCGCAACTCCGCTTATTACCTACAAATAAATAAAAATAGATTAATTACATAATAATTGACTTAAAGATTAACTTAATTCGAGTATTTAGAGTACAATTACGCAAATAAAAATGCGTGTAATCACCACCTCAGGGACAATTTTTGTCCCTCATTGTGATCTACTCATCGATACGAGCATTTTGATATATAGTTTGTAATTTTTGGAGATCGTATGAGCATCTTAGGATTTTTACCGTTTCGGTTCGATCGGTTTTCGATCTGTGTGAATCCTGTTGTCCGATCGACTTGTAGTTTTGATGTTTTGACTGTAGAAGTGTTCCGAAGACCTTAGATGGTCTCCGATGGGGTTTTGTCTAAATTGACGTATCCTTCGGTTTATAGTTCACGTGTTTCAAACTTTAAATTGATTGTGTGCCTTGTGTTGTATTGAGTGTGTGACCTTGTTGTGATTAAGTGATTGACAGAATTGTGTGAGCAAAGTTGGATGATTTTGTGCTTGTCTTGGTTTGTGTGAAGACGCAGCAGGAATTGAAGGTGAGTAAATCTCACATTGTTTTGGGTGATAAATTAGTTGAGTGATAGTTAGTAGAATAAATTGTTAGCTGTAAAATCATATCTGTTGCAAAATAAATATTTGTTTTGAAATATATGAACTTGATCATCAACGGTTCATGGGTAAGTAAAAACAAGGATTTGTTACAAATGATTTTCAGTTTGAGTAGATTGGGAAATATAGTAGGAGTTGTTTGGTGAAGTGAAAAGCATTGTTTTGTGTGATTTTATCACTATTGGGTTAAGGGGTGATTTTGATGAAAATAAATGAATTTGGAAAAGGAAAAATGACGGTGTTGTTAGATTTATGTTTTAAAAGGAATGTGTCCGATTAGTGATAATGTTGAGGTGTGGAGGCAATATTTTGAAAAAGGTTTTTGTTGTTGTTTTGAGAATGGTGAAGGTGGTGTTTGAGAGTGTGATTAAATATACAGTGTGGTGTAATAGGACCTGTGTGGCGGAACCTGTGTGGTGGAACCAAAGTGGCGACCAAAGTGGCGATAGTTTATACAGTAGTACCAAAGTGGTGATAATTGATATGTTGATTGTTATGAAGAGGATATGGATTAATGTTGAGTAATTGATGTCTGAGATTTTTGATGTGGTGTTTGGTGTTATTAATGGATGAATGGTATTGACTTTAGTTTATTTCTATTATGGACTTGCTTGTCGTCTTTCGTAATCTTTATAATATCAGGACCGGCCCTGTGCTGACCAGACGAGGAGATGATGGCTAGAGGGTACTGTCGACTAACCATAGATAGGTAGAGGGTACTGCCGACTAACTATCACATGCCATCTGGAGGGGACTGTTGACCAGATGACGCATCGAAGGGTATTGCCGGCCGAAATATTCTGGAGGGTACTGCCGACCAAAATATTATCTGGAGGGGATTGCCGACCAGGTAATGCATGCATGCGCTAACAATATTGCCTCCTTGAATAATAGAACTCAATCTCGAGAAGTCGATCATACTTAAATACTCGAAAATTCTTAATGCTCATAATATTTCCTCATTCAATCACTTTCCGAAAACCACTTCTCAATAATTCTCATAACTCAAAAATCAATAAATGCTTCCGAAAAATGGAACTCAATATTGATTCTGTAAATCTTCAATAAATTACCGGAAGCATATTTCAATAAATCTTGATAAATCAAATACTCAAATATTATCACCATGCTACTAAATATAATTGAGGAGATTCTGATAAATCAACAATTAAAGGAAATCATTATATCGTAAAAATCATATACTAAATCTCAACCAGGACATAATAAAATAAAGAAAATATTGCATGCATATTTATTTTAAAAATAAATGTCCAGTCACAGTAAGACTTAGGCGGTCAAGCGTAAGAATTTTCTCATCGAGCAGTGGCTCGATACGTCGTCCTGTACACAATAATACATCTTAAATAACTGAACGGAAAGTCAGAAATAAATTCATAATAGCTAAATCGAAAGCACGATATCTTCGACCCTCTAAAATCTACAAGTTCCAAACTTCACCAACAACATCGTTTCATCAATTCTAGCATTTTAGAATAGAAACGCGGGAAATCCAACGGTCAGATTTCTGGAAATAAACACCCGAAACTCTGAAACTTCGTAAATTTCCAATTCATACCAAACTTCTCCAATTTCCACCAAACTCATATCTACAAGTTCTATACGCTATAAGGAACATAACCAATCAAAATAGGAGGCCAGAATCGGTCCCCACGAGCCACCAACAGTGGCGGCGCATGGGCCCCACTCGCAGCCGGCCAACCCCCAAACCGGGTAAATTAAGATACTGGATGTAACAGGTGAACAACAAAAACAATACAAGCCAATTAGAAATAAAAGGACCCAGTGCATGCAAATAAGGGTTGTGGTCAGCCTCGTGGCTCAATGAATAGCAATTGAGGCACAATAAGTTACAACAAGTTACATTTGATCACACTATTTCTTTTTCAAGTTACATTTGATGGTTAAGTGAAAAGACCAAAAAAGTCAAGTGAGTCAATTCCTACGGTTGCCAATTGTTGCTGGTGTCATTTCCAGCATGATTAACTGTGTTCTCGGTGATCGGATTCTTCGCCTTCAGGCGAGGATGGAAAGCTAAGGACTCAAGATCGAGCCACAGGACAAAGAAATCAATGAAGTTCTATAAGTCATCTTTACCGACTTATTTCTTTCGTCATTTTTCACTACTAGAGATCAAAATCTCCCCTAAAAACTTCAGTGCTACTTCTATTATTAGAGTTGGAGGATTTGGTAATTCTACAAAGGACTGATTGATGGCGAGGCAAACAAGAAACAATGAGAGGTTTCTTGGGTTCATGGACGAGCCAAAGGCCGAGGTCGGCAAAGTCGAGGTAGTGTATGACCTTTTTTTTTTTTAATTTCTTCTGTAATTGTCAAGATTTTTTTTTTAGTTAAGGCTTCTTTTTCTTCCGTAATTGTCAAGATTTTTTTTAAATTGTATGCACAATTGAAATGTGTACTAAAAATTGGGGGTGAGTCCTTAACAGTGTAATGAGGTTCTCTGTTTTGTAACTTTTGTGGTCATGAGTTAGTTATTTATTTAACGACATTCTCTCTTGATTTTACGATAATTCAGGTCAAAAGTAGTAACCAAGGTTCTATTTGTGGTAATGTTTCAATATTCCAAGTCTAAGCTATAAGACTGCGAGTTGTGGTAAGAAGTGATAATCAAGTTGTTATTAGTGTTAACACTAATATACGAAAATGATGTCAATTTGGCCCTATAAAAAAATAAAAGATATAGCAAAAGGCTTGAAAAGCGTAGCTAAAGTTGTTAAAGGCGTAAGCTTTTTAAGTCTTTCTACGTACCTTCGCATTGAATCAGAGGCGAAATAGAAGAAAAAACAAGCCTTTTGAGCCTTGAGATGCACTTGAAGCCCGTTTAAAAAAAAAAACATTTACGACTTAATTACTCAAATGAGAACTTATTTTAGTCTAACGAGGAACTTATTTGTCTTAGTGAAGACTTTTTTCTAGTTACCTACTTTAGTCTGACGAGGACCTTATTTACCTTAATCATGACTTTTCTCTAGTTACCACATTAGTCCTTAAAGTGGTAATATGAGTCCTCAACATGGTAACTATTACATAAGATATGAGTCATTATGACATGTATGAGAATTGTTAACCTACCATAGCTTTACCCAAATACTTAAAAGACATAAAAAATAGGCATACTTAATTGATCATTTCCTAATTAAACACGTAATTATTTTAGAGTTTGCCACAGTCATAGCGAGTGTGAGCAAACAAGTCGCGAAATAGGACCACCATGAGCACAATACATAAGAGCTTGATGAGCTTTGATGAAGTTTCTTCCATCTTTCCGAGTAGGGTCGATTCGAAAGTAAGTCTTAGAAGTCGTGTTTTCCGCTCTTTTAGGTATTCATCAAATGCTTTCTCTACCATAAGTTTGCTTCCTATTTCACCTGGACCACCGACGACAGCCTTTCGTGCGAAGCACCTAGCAAGGACAACTGCGTCTTCCAAAGCGGCTGAGCCACCCTGAGCAATGAACGGAGTCATTGCATGCAAGGCATCTCCTGCAACTGTCACTGTTCCTACCCGAAAGTGTGTACATAGTATGTTCCATGGTGATCGATATTTGATGTACTCTGAGAAATGTAAACACTCGAGCCAGCAATTGTTGACCATCTCTTTAACGCTACTAGGAAAATCCTTCACTGACTCAGTTGAGAAGTTCATAATCAATTTCGGACTTTTGGAGATCTTGAAACCTGTTCATACGTAGAGAGGTATACTTCAACTCTAGCATAGTTTGAGGACTATTATCTAATAATCTCATTTAGTTACGTACCTTCTTGTGAAAGATATTTTCTAGTGATGAACCAATGAACCTGGTTGGTGGTCATGGGTATTACTCCGACCGTAACATCACCTTTTCTTATCATCTTAAACTCACTGCCGAATTTGTGGCCATTTGGATAAATTGTAAAGCTTCTTACTCCAATTACATTGAGTCTATTTGGCGCCTTCGCCCCAGTCAGATTTGTTATCTTGGAGTTCACTCCGTCACATCCGATCACAACCTGATCGATGCTTTAAACATTGAATAAAAGAAAAAAAAATGTCAACAGATTGTGAAGAATGGAAAATAGAGCTAGCTAATATACCTTGGCGTTCAATGTAGTTCCATTTTGAAGTTGAAGAACTGGATAAGATGTTACAGGATCCAACTCAATCGAAAGTACGTTGCAGCCATAACGTACAGTTTCGAGTGGCAGATTTTGAGCCAAAATATTAACCAGATCGGTCCTTCTTACACATCGCATTTCTTCTTTCCTGTTATGATTTTGCAATTACAAGAAGATCAAGTTACGAAGCTAGGGAAGTCAAACGGGGATATCAAATTCACAATCTTTTTATTATTTTTTTTTTCCTTCCTAGAAGTTTAAAGAAAAATTATAAATGAAAGCTCAAGAACTCACCAAATGGGAATTTCTTCCTGCTTACCATTATCAAGTGAAGAGAATTGTCCCCTAAAAATAAATAAAACTGTCAAACGACACAGAAAAATAGTAAAACGTTATTTGTTTTAGAATTTAATAGAATAATGAACAAAGAGATTAATGTTGAAGAATGTTGGTATTTAGTGTGCTCTATGATTAAACTATGATTAGTTCTATGATTCTAATAGGAGTGAAGGTTCTAGAATTCCTAGTCCTATTTGGAATAGTTTTCCATGTATCATAAGAATATGTACTTTGTAATCCCTATATATAGGGCTCCTATTATTAATAGTGGAACACACAATTCTCTCATCAATCTCTCTCGAATTCTTTATTCTAAAACACGTTATCAGCATGAGCCCTAACCTTGACACCAAAAACTCTAAACCAGAAAATTCTCCACCGTTACCCTCGCGAAGCACCTAGCCCCCAGCTAGCCCGCCTGCCCGTGATGCCCTCTCGGCCAGCGCTGTCCAGCCAGTCCGAAGAGCAGATTGGCCTAAATGGAATGATGAGATCCAGGTTGAATTAGATTCACTAGCAAAGAGACAGGTATTTGGACCTATAATGCAGACACCCCCAAGTGTAAAGCCTGTTGGCCATAAATGGGTCTTTCTTAGAAAGCGTAATGAGAAAAATGAGGTTGTTAGATACAAACCCGCCTTGTGGAGCATGGCTTCTCACAACGCCCTGTAATCGACTACAAGGAAACATATTCTCCCGTAATGGATGTCAAAACGTTCCGCTTCCTTGTCAATTTGGTAGTTTCTGAAAAACTTGACATGTAGCTTATGGATGTAGTTACAACATATCTCTATAGGGATCTAGATTCAGAGATATATATGAAGGTTCTAAATGGACTTTTAATTACCCAAATCAAGTGGCTCTAAACCACGGAGCGCGTTTTCAATAAGATTAAAACATTCACTATATGGATTGACACAATCCGGACGGATGTGGTATAACCATCTAAGTGACTACTTGATTGGGAAGGGATATATTAACAATGAAATATGCCCATGGGTGTTCATTAAAAGAACAAGTTCCGGATTTGCAATTGTAGTAGTTTATGTCGATGACATGAACCTGATTAGAACTCTAGTCGAGTTAAAGGAAACTGCCAAGTACTTGAAATCTGAATTTGAGATGAAAGATCTTGGTTTTATCTCGGATTAGAACTCGAGCACCGTAGTTATAGGATTTTGATCCATCAGTCTGCATATACTCAGAAAATTCTAAGGCGCTTTAATGAAGATAAAGCAAATCCTGTGAGTCTTGAGCTTGGAAAAGATCCATTTCGTCCAATGGATGAGGACGAAGAGTCATTAGAGGCCGAAGTGCCCTATTTGAGTGCAATAGGCGCATTATTGTACTTAGCTCAATGCACAAGACCGGACATCTAATTCGCAGTGAACTTGTTAGCTCGACATAGCTATGTGCCAACACGCCGCCATTGGATTGGTGTAAAGACTATTTTTCGTTACTTAAAAGGTACGATCGATACGGGCTTGTTTTATCCCTACTGAGAGAAAAGGAATAATGGATGTTTGGGATCGGACTCCTTAAGGCCAAACGCCGCCGTCCATGATTAAGACCGGCCAAGTTGCCGCCGTTGGCGCAGCCGTCGTTCAGGGTGGCCGGCGTTCTCGAATCCTTTATTCTAAAACAAATAATTATATTGTGTCCCCAAAACCAAAAATCTAGAAAACAGTATATCCCTATTTAGTATTTCTTTTGATCATTACAAGAGAGATATTCAAACTGTGGGTTTTGTAGTAGCATTTTCGGTAGTGCGTTCAATTCAAGTGCTTTCACAAGAAGAAGATTGAATTAGAGTATACTTCAAAGAAATGGGTTTGAGGAAAGAGGTCTCCAAATAAGCAAATCCAAAACAAGATCATTATAATTTTATTTAGAGGGGGAGAGAGAGATTTACGATAGTATAGGATCAGCAGTTTGTCTAAGATATGAGGCTACACCGAGCTGTTCAAGGGCACGCCAACCATTAGAATGCACAATGATACCTCCGGTGGCTTGTAAAGTCTTTGATTTTTCTAGGACCAAGCTTCTTATGCCCTTTCTGCATCCACAACAGTTTCAAATGGCATCATTTGTGAGTTGCGACCATTTTAAATAACTCCAATGATTGTTAATCTATTGCTATATAGGACTAAGATGCAAGTTCAGTTAACTAATAAACCTGTAAAGAGCAAGAGCAGTGGCGAGGCCGGAAATCCCACCACCCACAATCACAACATCTTCTCTCCTATCCCCTGCCATGTCCATATCCTTAACCATCTGCTTTTGCTTTGATCTAGTTTGCTTCTTGTGCATTTTATATAAAACTGGAAATGGTGACCTATTAACTAGCATTATTTTTGAAGTGCATACAGTACTTCTCAATTATATTTGTTAGGTAAAGCAATTTATTGTTCCGATTTGTTGTTATAATTTGCATGGCACCAACCTTGTAATAGTCAACCGTGCAGCATTGTTTGCAGGTTGTTGCACGAATTAAGTAGGTAAGTCTATGAGCAGCAAATAGTTAATGAAGGTTATTCCTCTTTTTTTTCTTTTTTTCTCTCTCTCTCTCTCTTTTTCCTTTTCGTTTTCTTTTCTTCTTTTTTTTTTTTTTCTTTCTTTCTTCTTTTTCTTCTTCCTTCTCTCTTCTCAATGCACTTCCGCATATACTATCGGAGACGTACAATTGGATTCCGCTCCCTTGATAGCGTTGACCATGGTTGACCCGCATTGACTATTTCGTCATTTTCTCGTAAACTCCATTTTGCATTTCCCACCATTTTACCTAGTTTCCGCAATTCTCTTATTTCCTACACAATAAATAAAAATAGATTAATTACATAATAATTGACTTGAGAATTAGCTTAGTTCTAGTATTTAGATACAATTACATACATATAAATGCGTGTAATAAGCTATAATATCATGCCCATTGATTATTTAATAAAACTATGTTGAAGAATGTTGACATTTAGTGTGCCTTGTCAAACTATGATATATTAGTTTTATAGTTGTAATAGAAGAGATTTCCTACTCTGAGTTAGAATAGGAATCCTTGTACTCTAAGATTATGTACTTTGTAGTCCTTATATATTTGTAGTCCTTATATATAGGGCTCCCATTATCAATGAATACACACAACTATTCTCCCAATTCTCTCTTTGCTTTCAATATCGTAAAACACGTGATTAGCACTATTATATAAAAGCTGAATCGTGGGGATTCAAGCTATACGAAGTAAGAGCGTTCGTAGACTTCAGACTAAGAGCGTCCGTAAGCATCGATTTTGACCATACAAACATCATTGTTTCATTCTAATCCAAAT
Organism: Rosa chinensis; assembly: GCF_002994745.2. Classification (NCBI taxonomy): domain Eukaryota; kingdom Viridiplantae; phylum Streptophyta; class Magnoliopsida; order Rosales; family Rosaceae; genus Rosa; species Rosa chinensis. The sequence continues at coordinate 16,335,719 of NC_037088.1, read as the reverse complement.
TTCTAGGAAATCAATTTCTTGGTAGCATTAAGGCTCAGAAATCTTAATATTAGTTTTCGTAGAAGCATTGACTCCGAAACGAATCCGTTCTTGTTTCTCCTTTTCAGGATGTCAAACTTGAACAATCTTGATTTTACTCCATTGTATTCTACGGGCACGGGATATTTTTATGTGGGCTCATAATGTTCAGCTCCACATAATTACCCTTGATTTATTGCCTACAATCCAAAAGCCCTGTTCTGAAGGAACCACTCAAGACTCTTAAACTGAGATAGATAATTCCAGGGCACTTACCCTAATGAAGCGCCACATAGAGATGGCACTCCAGTTTGAGTACATGAATGAGGATAGCACTAGAAACCTTCGAGTAGCGCTTCGTGAATGTTTTAGTAAACATTCACCATCTTCCGAACTTAGAAGCACGATGGAATAATCCCCGCTTCTCTAAACTTTGAAATAGTTATGGAATATTTTTCGGAAGCTCTCTGCATCAGTTCATTGATACATGCATGTGGAAAAACTATCACAGAAAAACAATTGATTGAGAAAACCCTAACTACCTTGTCCATCACTGAATTAAGATTCTCTAAATTCTATTGAATCTTAATCAACGAAGGAGGGATCACAGATCTCCATAAGTTAATTGGAGCTATGGCTTGTGTTGAAAGGCACAACCATGAATTTGTGAATAGAGAATATGGTAGGCCTTAAGATGGCTACCATGAGCACCGTTCAATGGCTAGATGAAGTCGCCATGGATGATATGATCCATATGATCAACATGCTCATGAAGGTAATTGCCAAAGTTGGTGAATACATGACCAAAGAAGTCATGGCATTGAGGGTATAGGGGTTGGACACCATGGCGCCACTTTTGGCCATGGTAACACTATTCCAACGCCAATGGTCCTAGGGACCATGTATATTGCGTCAATACACCTCAATCAAGAGAGCATCCTCTACATTATGTTTTATGGAGTACCTGATCAATGGTGATCAAGATATCGAGTTATGGAAGACTTTAAATCTGGTGATGACGGTAAAATGCCACAGATTTTTTTAGTATAGTCTTTATTTTCTAAGAATTATGTAATGGCAATTATGCGTTAGTCAATAAATGACATTTTGTTTTAACTCTTTCTCACTAGGCTCATCCAATTAATTGTGATGTTTAGGAAAGGTTTGAACTAAGAGAATGGTTTTAAAAGTGAGCATAGCTCCACCAAAATCTTGCCTTACCTTACTTGGTCACAATCAAATTAGAGTTACCGAATGGATTGAGTGACCACAATTTGTCTAAGTTTGATTTTTATTTTGGATTAGATTTGGTCAAGAAACTTTGATGTAATCATCGGTTATATTAATAAAGTATTGATTATTCTATTTCATGTTTGGACATATCTTAAAGTTGAACTTTATTATTTCAAAGATATAAGAGCCAATGGTTTTTATGTGGAAACACATTGTGAGAATGAACAAGAGTTCCTTTACATCACCTCTAATGACTACGGACATAAACGAGTCTTAGAGAAACTTATGTGTCGTTCTAGTGGATTGTATGCAACCACTATTTGAATCATTGAATCAAACCATGTCATGAGAGATGGCTTATGGGTTTTCGACACATATAGACTTTGGCATAACCGTTTGGGACACTCAGGTCATGACATGATGATTCGTCTATTAAAGACTTCACACGGACATCCATTCTTCAGAACGAAGAGAAGTAAGAACCAAAAATTGATTCGAGGAGAAGCATGGCACGCCCCTACCCCTCACGGCGCCGCCACCATGCTAGACAGGCCACCAATGGCCGGCGCCGCCTACCCCTTGCTGTCATCACTTGGCTTTGATGCCAAGAACCCTAATTCACCATCTCTTTTTACTTTTAAAGTCAAATGTGACTTCATGGCTCAACCAAAATCCCCATTAGTTGCTACTAAAGCCCATTTTTTGTTCTGTAAAGCCTTCTTTTTAGGATCGAGGCCATCCTATGCAAAGGACACTAAGGAAATAATTTCATTCTTACATAGAATCCAAAGAGATTCTGTGGATCAATTCAACCAACTTACGGAGTGCTTCGATGTTTCATGGTGTTGGTTGATGTGCAGACACGCTGATCACGTGGCACACTATCGTCCACTCATAATGTTGCTTATGATAAACTCCTAGCCCAGATCATATGGCTATGGGTCCACTACCCGAATCATCCTATTCAGACAATTCGACTTAATAATGCTATAGAGTTTACATTGAAAATTTTCGATGACTATTGTAGATAATCAGGGATTGATATTAGGCATCATATTCCCATGTACACACCCCAATGGTCTCCCAGAAGAGCTACCATTAAATGACTACAATGGTAGCCCAGACATTGGTAATGCGCACCAATATCTCCGCCGCTTGGGATTATGCAATATCTCATGCAGCTATGCTAATTCGTCTACGACTCATAGCCACTCAACTTTTATTTGAGTTACAACTAGTGACTGGGTGCGAGTCTAATATCTCGTACTTATGCATATTTGAGTGCGGTTTATGTGCCAATTGTGCCACCACAGCACATCAAAATGGGTCATTGTTAAGAATGCATATATATATTTGTGTTGGATATAAATCTCCAACTATAAGTCTGCTATGTAGAACCCTTGACAGGTGATCTCTTTTCCACTAGATTTGCGGATTGTCACTTTGATGAGACAGTCTTCCCATCGTTAGGGGAGATTATAATGTCAACTCAACAGGAATGATAGGAATTGTCTTGGTCTATCCCCACTATATCTCATCTCGATCCCCTAAAAGTGACGAGATCACATATACCTACAAGGATTGATGTTTGCACAAGAGGACATGGAGCCACCCAGAAGAGATGAGCACAGCACCACCACCATGGATGGTGGTACAGTGACACCATAAGGTGGCATAATGGTGTCATAGGCCATGAGTTCCGCCAGAGAGCGTAGGAAACCCATAGGTTTAATGGATTCTGGCCCTAGGAAGAGAGTGAGTTTTGCACAACTTGATTCATTGATCATTGATACTCAAAATTCGTCTCATGAGAATATTCTGGATTGTGGTTATGTCCAAGAGACATCATTGGGGGACACCTCAATGTTAGAACCAATTCCTGTGAATATAGAGATCTCTACAATCTACACTAGTGTATATGAGGACATGAGATTATTGAGACCAATGACATCGAACCTTGCTCCATTGAAGAATGCCAACGTAGAGAAAATTGGCCTAAATGGAAAGATATGATCTAGGTCGAATTGGATTCACTAACGAAGAGGAAGAATTTCAGGCCTGAGATGCCAACACCTTCTAACATAAAACCTGTTGACATTAATAGGTCTTCGTTAGATAGCGTGATGAGAAAAAGAGATGGTAATCTCGCCTTATGGCGTAAGGCTTCTCACAAAACGCCCTAGAATCGACTACGAGAAGACATATTCTCTCGTAATGGATGTCATTGCACTCCACTACGTACCTTGATAGTTTGGTAGTTTCTGAATAATTGAACATATAGCTTACGAATGTGGTCACTATGTATTTTTATGGGGATCTAGATACGGAATATAATGAAGATCCTTGTGAACTTTATTTACCCAAGTCAAGTGGCTCTAGACTACGGAGCGCGTTCGCAATGAGGTTGAAACGCTCGCTAAAGTGACTACTTGATTGGGAATGGATATGATGAACTATGCCTGCGCGTTTCCATGACAAGTTCCGGGTTTGCAATTGTCGCAGTTTATGTTGATAAACATAATTGGAATCCTTGAGAATTAAGGGAAACCACTGAACACCTGAAATCTGAGTTTGAGATGAAAGACCTTGGGAGAACACGGTTTTGTCTAGAGTTAGAACTTGTATACTGTGTCAATGAATGCTTTGGCGTTTTGATAAAGTCAAAATGCACTCTCATGGCCATCTGTAGTCTTGACCCTAAGAGGGATATGTACGTTTCATTCCAGGGATGATGACGAAGACGTATTAATTAGCAGAAGTGCCTTTCCTAAGTGCAATAGACGCATTATTGTACTGAACACAATACAAGACCGGACACCTCATTTGTTCTGAACTTGTTGGCTAGATTTAGCCCTGCGCCAACACGATGCCATTGAATTGGTGTAAAGACAATCTTTCGATACTTAAAGGATATGATAGATATGGGCTTGTTCTACACCACCATGGCAGACCTTGTCGCCTCCGCTGGCACTACCACCGCCACCAAGGGTGGCCGGCCTCACCCACCTCCCTTATATCAAAACGATGGTGATGTTTTGATGAGTTTTGTTGATGCAGGGTATCTCTCTGACTCTTGAAAAGGTCGCTCCCAAAAGGGTTATGTCTTTACCATAGGAAACACCGCGATATCTTGGAGGTCTACAAAACAGACCCTTGTTGCTACTACCTCGAATCATGCTGAGATTATTGTTCTACATAAAGCTGTGCGTGAATACATATGGCTAAGGTCTGTAATTAGACATAGTCGAAGAACTTGTGGTTTGATGTCTACCACAGATGAACCTACGTGCATTTATGAGGATAATGCAGCTTGTATTGAACAAATGAAGTTAGGTTTCATCAAGGGCGACAACACCAAGCATATATCGCCTAAGTTCTTTTACAATTAGCAACAACAATCACTTCTAAAGATTGAAGTGTATCAAATTTGATCAGAGGATAATGTAGCGAACTTATTCACTAAGTCGTTACCTAAATCCACCTTCGAGAAACATGTGAAGAGCATCAGATTGAGAAAGTTATCCGAACTCCCATAATTGCAGTAATCAGGGGGAGATGTCGACATCAGGAGGAGGTATGATGTCTACATGTTCAATCTTGAAGAGTGAATGACGTGTTGTACTCTTTTTCTCCTCCTCGAGGTTGTTTTTGTTCCACATAATTTTTGTTACTCGAACAAGGTTTTTAACAAGGCAACGATCAAAGCGTCATCACCAAGTTTGAGTGGCACAAGGGGGAGTGTTAAAAAATGTTGACATTTAGTGTGCCTTGTCAAATTAGGATTAGTTCTATAGTTGTAATAGGAGAGATTTCCTGCCTCGAGTTAGAATAGGAATCCTTGTATTCCAAGATTATGTATTTTGTAGTCCCTATATATAAGGCTCCTATTATCAATGAATACACAAAACTATTCTCCCAATTCTCTCTTTGCTTTCAATATCCTACAACAAACTACTGCATGCATATTCTCATATCTCCCATACGAATCACGTACTGACTAGGATCCCCATGAAGACAATTTGATGAAGTTTTATGGATTTTTCCCAAAAAGAATAGCAATCCCTACAAATAACTTAGTTCAGGTGATCATATGAAGATAAAACAATATAAAGGAATAGCAATCCTTACAGATACTTTGTTTAGGAGATTATGAAATAAAGAAAGTAATTTTAATACTAGAAATAAACTAGAAATCAATTCACATTCATCCATTGATAACAGCAATCACCACAACATCAATCACTAAACAATAACTGACTTGATGCATAAACTCTCGCAAGCTTACGAATCGTGTCAAGTAAGAGAAACATTTGGACCTTGATTATTGTGCATCGGGAATTAGGCGTTGGACCTAACCGAAGTAATTGGTGTTAGGACGACTAAAAGCACACAGTAAAAATATTTAATTAAAAAAAAAATTATAAACAATCAAGGCACCAAGCCTCGGCAATGCTCAGCTTCGCTCACACGAAGCCTAATCAAAGCCACTAATTGGTAGCCTCAAGGTGGATATGCACAAATAAGTCGAAATTAATAGGAAGGTTTGAATTGGGAATTAACTAAATTAAATGCAAACTAAAATAAAAGCAAACAGCTAATTATCAAGCAAGAAATTAAATTCGGATTTCAAATTAATGGGAACATGGGAGTGTCACGTGATTCACACTAACTCTCTTGTAAATATCGATGCCAATTTCACAAATGCATGCATTTCTTAAATGTGTTAAGTCCCGTATCTAGTATCGGTCAAGGCTACTAAGCCAATTATCATTTCGGTGTATCGATTATGTCGGTTAAGGCCACAATCATCTCTCTAATTTAGGCATTACGCCTGTTAAGGCCTCAATACCCAAAATTAGAGGCCTAGAGAGCAAGATAATAGAGACCCATGCAAGCTTTGTTACAATTAAGCTAGCTAATAGTTACCACACTTAAATCCTAGATGCAACAAGACTAATAAGTTATCAACTTATCAATCTATTCATCACAATTTCCCACAACATAATTTCAAATGGTGACAAAGCCTAGAAACATGCTTCTACGAACTAATAAATTTGGATTTAAAGCTTACACAAAGGAAATTGTATTTATTAAAATTAAAGCATCAACATTTATACAAGATGAGTTAGGGTTTCACAACCTTAACTCCCAAATTGAATTACTCACAACCCATTATCAAATACATCACCAAAAGCACATAATAATTATGAAATAGATAGTAAGGAAGAGAGGGGAGAGTTAGCTTGGTCACTTCTAGCTATGAGCTAGTATGAACTAAGCAATTTCTTCACCCAACTATCCAAATTAAGGTGTGGTGCTCTGGATGATGATTCCCTTGAAGCCTTGAGAAAATCCCAAAAGAATATGAAATTAAAATGAAGAAAAGAAGAGAGAAGAGGGTGAGGTTTGTGGGTGGTCTCAATGAAGAGTAGAAATGGTGGTGTGCAGCGCTGTCCTTCTAAGAATAGAGAATAGAGTTAGATATATCTAGGTTGCTAGCATAGGAACAATTAAGAGTGGGTGAGTGGCTCCTGATTGTTGAGAGTGAGCAAGGGGATTAATACTGCCACATGGCATTTTGTGCGTGGACAAGGATAGAAGAAAGAAAAAGAAAACTAAGAGAAGATCACGTGCAGCGGGTGGATGATTAATTAAGCAAAAGTTGATTTCAAAGTTCAAACCATTTGGCACACGTGCAGCACCATAACACTATGTTTGTTAAATAAACATTTAGTTTAATTAACAAATCTCCACCCCATTTTTTTGTTTTGTTTTGTTTTTCTTTTCTTCTTCTTCTTCGGTCTCGAGGTACATCTGAAAGCATCATCGTGGAATAATTGGATTCGGCTTCCTTGATCATGTTGACTATGGTTGGCCGACTTCGTCAATTTTGTCATCCTATCGAAAACTATTTTGTCATTCTATCGAAAACTCCAAATTACTCAAATTTCACTTCATTTTTCCTCGTTTCCGCAACTCCACTTATTTTCTACACAATAAATCAAAATGTATTAATTACATAACAATTAACTTGAAGAATAGCTTAATTCTAGTATTTAGAATGCAATTACACGCATAGAAATGCATGTAATCAATAACCCACATCCTTACACCAAAAGAATTCACATACTTTATACAAAATCATCACAGATCACCACAATGGTTGTCACATAATATTGTTTCCTCATCTTCAACAATTTCAAAAAAATAAAATCATTTTCAAAATAATAAGTTCACATCTCAAAACCATCATAAAAAATGTACACACTTAAATCAAAGCTCAAAGCCGACAAAACTGTCTTTTCTTCATTAAGTTGTCATCAGTTGACCACAAAGATTGAAGTCAAAACGATAATGAAATTGGTTGTGTTTTTTCGCAACAAACATAAAATATTTCAATCATCTCATCCAACAGTCGGTCTAGAAAAATTCAATTTCCTCCTATTTGTTATTTTTGAAAAGTCTATGTCACTATATAAGCAATATACAAGTTATACAACTTCACTAGTAGGCACATAGGTATTTCTAGCGATTTACAAACACAAAATTAAAAATTGGTAAATTTGACATTATCCATGTATTTAACTCATGATAATAGGTACTGCAAGCAAAAATTAACTTGGTCGGCCTTTGTTTTCATATTAGTCAAAGGGGGTCAACACTATATACGATTATGCTTCCCTAAGGAAGCCGAATTACGGGGAGATAAACGTCCTGAAATTTTTACAAAGGTTGATATACCTCGTCCATGGGAGAGTGTGAGGATTGATAGATCGAAAAGAGGAGTTGCGAGTGAGTGATTATGAGTGTTTTAGTTTAATGAGTATTTAGAGTTTAGGGTTGACCACACGAATAAAGGCCGAAACGGTGATGAAAACAAGCCAATTTTTACCATATACATGTTTCCCTGACTTGATCATATCCAACGGTCAAAATTGTCAAATTCTATTTCTTTCACCTTGTTCAACTTGGAAGGTATACTTTTGTCTACAACCAATTGACATGCAGTACAACACTAGTAGCTAGGCATATAAGAATTTTGTGTGATCCAAATAATACAAATTGGAGATCGATAGATTGGGCATTACACGTGCATTTAACGCATATTAATAGGTACCGTATAAAGAAACTAACCTGGTTGGCCTTCGTTTTCATATTGGTCAATGGGGTCAACCCAATATATGTTTAAGGTTTTCTAAGGAGAGCCAAATCACGGGGAGATAAACGTCCTAAATTTTTTATATGGGTTGATACAGCTCATCTCCGCAAGAGTGTGAGCGCGGATATATTGAGAAAAGGAGTTGCTAGGGAGTGGTTACGAGCGTTTTAGTTTAATGAGTTTTTAGAATTTAGGGTTGACCATGCGAATCGAGGCTGGAATGATGATGGAAACATGTCAATTTTTTACCATAGCCATATTTCTCTGCCTTGGTCACATCCAACAGTTGAATTTATCAAATTCCATTTCTTTCATCTTGTTCATCTAACGGCCGGTTTTCTTAGTTGTCGTAGTTTGAAAATGATTAAAAATTTATTGTAATGACCTTCTCTTCGATTTGTAATTTTGTTAGAATATTGTACAAACTACATGGTCATAATTTCAATTTGCTACAGAACCTTCTTAGACTCTCTGAACCCTAGAAATATTCAATGAACTAAGGTGATATCTTTCATAAATTATTTTAAGATCTCGGTTGCTATTAAGGTGTTCGGAAATATTTTTGTAAATTTTTCTAAAGGTGAACCTCCAAATTTTGGACTTGATAATAAAACCTTCAAATTTCTAAAGGTGAGATCCTCATTAGTGGCAATTTAATGATTTAATGTTGGATGTTGTTAGGGTCTCGTCACTTTATATAGAAGTATTGAATCAAACGAAGAACCCAGAAACATTAGTCTTGACCCCTTTTTCGCAACAGGGAAGAACGCAACCTAACCTAGAAGTTTATTCCTCATCTGGCAGCTTCCTAGCGTTTCCCTAGTAAAAAATGGTTCAGATTGACAATGCTAAGAAGACCCCGACACCGTTAGTCCAACCGGAGGAGGAGATTCAAAGTTCGAAAGCTTTGAGTTGTTCGGTTCTTCTACAAATTCTGCCGACTCAGGTCGAAATCGATGTTGCATGAGGTATGAAGAACGATCCTCTCATCGTTCTCTACATCTTGCCATAATTAGTTTCCAAATTTGATTAACTTTGGAAGAATTTGTATTTGTTGTGGTTTCGGGCACCGCCGGAATTCCTTTTCACGGCGGCTGTCTCGTTTACCCTGGTTCCATGACTATTCAAAGAATCCTTGAAGTCCCCTTACAATTTTGATAGTCGATATGGGCAGTCATCGAGTGAGTCCGTTTTGATATACCTTAGTGTTGGAGGGTTTGTGATTCTGATGTGTGTGACTCAGTCGGATTCGATTAGGGCATCTCCAATAAAGTACTTATTTCAAAATAAAATTGAAATTTAACTAACTTTAGGCTAAGAGCAACTCCAACAGATTCCCTATTTTACAACAATCTCTAAAATCTCCATATTCTTCCTTAAAATTTTAGAGTTTGCTGTAAATATAGGGAATTTGGTTTTCTCTTTCCTCACTTTCCCTAAAATAGGGATAGTTATAGAGAATCTGTTGGAGCAAAAGATGCTTATTTTTCCCTCAAGTAGAGAAAAATCAAAATATAGGGAATCTGTTGGAGTTGCTCTAAGTTTGGTGTCCAACAGACTAGCTAAGTTTAACTTTAGTTAAAAAAACTTGACTATATTTACCTAAAAAGGAGAGAGAATTTAACTAAAAATACAATTTAACTTGGGAGTTAACTATCCTATTGGAGCATAACACGATAAGTAACTAGTTATATTTCAATTTTAACTACTTTTAGCTATGAAGATAGCTATCACTGTTAGAGATGCTCTTACTTCGGTGAAACTGATCCAGTCCTCGAAAGGGTTTTTTGTGAAGAAACAGAAGTTGGTTTTTGATGGTAGGGAATTGGCTATGAACAATTTTCGGGTTAAGAGTTGGCTAGGAATTCACTAAAACACCCTCAAAATTTACCATAATGGAGTCATTTGTTACTGATAAAGGCAGTAAAGTGTGAATTTCCTTATGTGCCATTCTCTTTCACATTACATGGACGAGAACCACCCACGCAGACTGACCCCACAAGGGCGTGCCGTACACTTGGCGTATTCCAGACGCACCCTTAAATAATTAAACATTTGCTTAATTAACACTTATGTCCTTTTTTTTTTCTGCTCTCTTCTATTTTCCCGTCTTGAGGCACCTCTACACATTCTCCACTTCTTTGATGGCATTAACTATGCTTGACCCACGACAATTATTTTGTGATTTTGTTGGAAACTCTATTTTGTTTCAATTTCGATCCATTTTCTCTCGGTTTCCGCAACTCTGCTAATTTACTACAAAAAAATAAAAGTGAATTAATTACATAATAATTAACTTAAAGATTATCTTAATTTTCATGTTCTAGATACAATTACACGCCTAAAAATGCGTGTAATCATGCGCTACCTGACAGGGAAGACTCTTACTTTGCGTTTTCTTTCTCGAGAATTCTCTTTGATTTGATGTAAATAGGATAGCGTAAAATGGGTAGTGTATTAAGTAGTTAACTCATGTTTCAAAACTTCCCTTTAAAAAAATATATATATATATATATATTTTTTTTTGGGTGAGGCTATTTCCACCCTACCAAATGCTTTGTTCACCCTACAATTAAATTTTTATCATGAAATTTTCAATTTCAACGTCAAATAATTTTAAAAAGAAGAAAAGATATTACTATTGAAAATGTGAAATCGGAAAAGAGAAAAGAAAAAGAAAATTAGCACACCATCAACCCCATGCCTTCTAGTTTCTTTTTACTCTTTTTTTTTTTTTCCTCTTCTCTATTTTCTCCTTTCATTAACTACAATGACATAGAATCAAACACGCGCGAGTCATATGAAGTAGAACAAAATAATACTAACCATGACATGCTAAGAGTAGCACACAATTTAACCCTGCAAAATGTAGTTGTCAGTATAGAATAAGTAGGGATCGTTCAAGTCAGAGATTGAGGGTACACCTGTAATTGCATAAACAAATAAAGAATTAATATAAGTATGAAGTATAATTTACAAAAATAAAACAAAGAATATATACAAGTTAATGCAAATAGGGGGTTTTAGGATTTTTAAATTATAAATTAAAATAAAGAAAGTGTAAAAACACATATGCAAGGGTGGAACGCAAGGAATAACGATCAAAACCACAATCATATACATGAAATCCAATTACGATTCCTATAGTTGATTTTATATGTCATGAGAAAGAAGTTGACCATGTAAAACGTTAGTAAGCAAACGATTTCCCATATTTACTTTTCTTGAATATTTAGTCTAAGTGACTAAGCACCTAAATTAAACCTATTGAACATGCAATCATAGTCTAGAAAGCTAGCTACTCAAGAACACATTCAACGCATGACGAACAAAGAAAAGATGTCAACCAAACTGCACAACCTAGTATGAAAAAGTTCATTTATTTGCAATCCTCCTTAATTGATTTCGACTTTTGTCTAAAGCCTTTACTACTTATGAATTAGGTTCACAAAACTATTAGGTGAATTGTTTACCTAAATCTAGCCCCAATTACATGCATATATCCTAAGTTGGCCACCAAAGAACATAAACATACAAAATTTTTCTGTAATCCAAAATCTATCAAGCAATCTCACATAAGCAACATAGAAATCAACATATAGAATTGCAACTTCCAAAACATATAAACGGTTTTTAAACTTTGCCCTTAACGTTATGTTAACTAGAATTCATAGTTTACGAAATCAAACAAAGGAAACAAAAGAAAAGGATGAAATACACCGTGAAAGATGAAGTACAAAGCCTTGAAACGAAGAACTTGAAGATCCTTGAAAGCAAGCAATCTTCTAAGGACGACACAAGGGTGGATGGCGGCTAGGATCTTGATGTATTGCATGGCTTCTTCTCCTCTTTGGTTGATAACACAGACTATGAAGACTAGAGAATGGAATTCTAAATTTGTGAGTGAAAAGAATGAAAGAATTGTGGGTGAAGTGATATGTGAAACGTCCCAATGATGCTCCTATTTATAGGGGATGGCAACTTAGTCTCCAAACCTTCAAAATTTTTTTTTTTATTTTTTAGGATTTATCTGATTGATCCACACAGCATTAACCCATCAGATAACACTATGCCAATAATGCCTTCAGATGACACATTTCAGACGACAGAAAACAAGTTTTCTGTCGTCTGACATGTTTCAAGTTTTTTAGACGACAGAATAAACTAATTGTGTTGTCTGAATAGCATGAAAATCCACACTAGTTCATTTTTTCCAGCTTTGAAAAATTCAGACAACAGATAACTGTTGTATGAATAAACCAAGAAATTCTCACTTTCAATTGAAAAAATAAGACAACAGATTTATGTTGTCTGAATGAAACAGATAAATTACTTCTCATTGTGTGTCCAAAAACTATTTTTTGTTACAACATAAACTTATCAAATTGATGCCCTAGCAAGCCCCGTGTTTTTCCCACACTCAGTCAAAAACTCAAAAACATCAAAAACACATTCTCTCGCGCCTAGCTCTCTCTCGACCCAGCAGCAACCCTAAGCAACCCAGAGCAACAAATCTAGCAGCAACCTACAGCAACATCCCGTCCATTACAAACAACCCAACCCAAATTCCCTTGATTCCTCTCTATTAGAAGAGACAGAAGATTCCTTTTCACCCCTAGCTAGAAGAGACAGATCAGATTCCTTTCACAGAACTGGAGTTCTTCGATTTCAAGAGCTGGAGTCCGAAGTATATTCAGTATTGTTAATTGCATGGTAAGCTCGTTCTTCCTCTTAGGGTTTCGACTTCGATTCGTTTTGGATTTTGGGGTTTTGTTGGGATATCGATTTGGGGGTTTTGCTCAATTAGGGTGTTATGGCTTATTCTTTCTGGGTATTTCAATTTGGGTTTCTCCTCGGTCGTTCTTCTTATTCTCTTTGAATTCGATTCATCTCAGATGCTTCCAATTCAGTGGCTGGGTCACTCGTGCGCGATTTGCTCTGTCTGAGCGTCCTTTGTTCGTGCAGAAGAAGTGGTTCATGAAAGCAGTAATAGCAACATGTTCCCCTAGCCTTCTACAATTGAATTTGTTCTTTACGAGATGTTGGATTCATCAGTGTTAAATATCGGTAAAACAATTTTATCAAGATGAGGTTAGTAAGTACCAAGTAGCATTATAAATACTGATGTTAGTGTTACATTGTTTAATTGCAATTTCATTCCATGGGCAAGATTGTAGGTTACAAGTCTTCACTGACTTGAAGGGAAAAGCTGAGCAAGCGTTGGAAACTAGTACAAGGCTGATTATAATCGTAGATATTGTACTAATGTCCGAGTTTTTGGTGCCGATCCTAATAAGAAGATAGAAAGGTATGTTCAAGCAGTGGCCTTGGATGCAGGTATATATGCTACTTTTGATATTCAAGTTTATATAAGCAATAAGTGATTGTAGGAGTGTATTACCACACTAGCTATTATGGAGGTAGCAGCTACTGTAAAACCCCTACTGGGCATCGTTTATGCTCATTCCCTTTTTCCTCAAACTTTTTCAGGTGGTGGTTAGTAGATTAAAGTGGAGCTTTGGGTGAGTAAGACTTCTGAATTCTTTAGCAGCTTATCTCTTGGTTGAGCTAAGCTATTATTTTGAGCAAATTTGGTTGAAGGACTAGATTGTGGTAAATTGCAGTTTTTGTTGATAGTGTATGTGTACAAAGGGAAACTTTGAAATCTACTTACCTAGGTATATATGAACAACCATATGGGCTTCTATGTTACCCCTTTTCATTTGTGTTGTATATTATGTTATGTTTTCGTGGAGCAAGTCTAATGGCAATTGCAACTTTTGTGCTTGTGTAATGAACTTAACTTTCTTGAGGGTCTGTTACTAAATTCATGATTTCAGTATGATTGAGTTTGAAAAATACCATGTGAAATACCATGTGCAGGAGTTTGAGAAAAGCTTTACAATAAAGTTTCCGGCTTGTACTATTGCTGACTGCAAAGAGGCACATATAAACAGCTTTTTTAATAAACTTTCTTATAGTTTCTCTTTCCAGCTTTACTTTACGAATTGCTCTGGCATTTTCATATGCAGCTATAAATTTGAATTCCCAACTCTAGGCAACAGAGCAGGTTTGTAAAAGCACATAGGCCTAGTTGTGCATGATAGGAGCATTTTTATGCGACGTTTTAATAATTATTTCCTCATATTTTTCTTAGTTATTTCCTTTATTTAATCATTTTTAATTTAGTTTTTATTTTATAGGTACATTGAAATAAATGGAGAAGAAATGAGCTGAAATGAAGAAATGGAGTTTTCCTGGTCCAACTAGGAATCCTAGTCAACGCAGGAATCCTGATGAGGCTAGGAAACCTGAAGGTATTAGGAGACAACATGATGACGTGGGAGATATTATGGGAGATTAAATCTGATTTTTGCATGGGAAATCATGGAGATAATGTGAAAATCATGGAGTTAATGTCAAAAATCAAGAGATGATCAAGGATAATGATGCCATGGAGAGATTTAAGGGAGAAAAAGTCCAAAACAAGTCCAGATTCATTCCTATTTTCACTCAAGAGTATTTTGGCCGAAAATTAAGAGAAAAATCATATTAAATCTGGGCAAAATCAGCAATAATATATTTGGAAAGATTATGGGATTTATTTTTGAGGCTTCTGATTGGCTGGATGACTCAACAGAGCTGACATGGCATTCTGTGATTGGTCGAAGCTGTGTGGCATGATTGGATAGTTATTTGAGGAGATAAATCAGAAAATAATCATGCAATTAATTCAAAAATAATCTCCCTAAATCAAGGTGTTAAATTGGAGGTTTCTTATTGGTTGGACGACATAGCAGAGCTGACGTGGCGTTATCTAATTGACTAATGCTGTGTGGATCAATCTCGAAGACTTGGAGACTAAGTTGCCATCCTCCTATAAATAGGAGCATTCTCTACACAATTTAACACACCATCACACAACAACACCACCACAACAAA
The DNA here is from genome assembly GCF_002994745.2 of Rosa chinensis. Taxonomy (NCBI): domain Eukaryota; kingdom Viridiplantae; phylum Streptophyta; class Magnoliopsida; order Rosales; family Rosaceae; genus Rosa; species Rosa chinensis. Next base: position 16,320,367 of record NC_037088.1, on the reverse strand, counting down.
CACCTCTTCATTCAGAAAATTCTCTACATCCTCTAAAGCAAGCCACGGAGTTCAAGCAAGGCCGAAGGGAGAAGAAGGAACCGTGACCTATTCCACCACCATCCACCATTGAAGACTTGCTTTCAAGCTTCAAGGATCACAACGAAAATCATCCATCCTCATCTTCCATCCACGGTGTAATTCGACCTCTACTTTGTAACCTTTGTTTGAATTTCGTTGGTTTTGTTTTAGTTAACATTCATGATTGAACAAAGTTATTATTTCTGGAATTTTTATGATTAAATGAGAATTTTGACTCTTATATTGTAATTCGAGAGTTGCTTATGTGAGTTTGTTTAATTAAATTTGCTTTATAGATATCTTTTGTATTTTAATCTTATGTGGTTCGAAACACTTAGGGTTTTGATATGAATGGTGCTAGGTTTAAGAACATGAAATCAACTTTTTGTTTTGTGTAACTTGAATCGAAGTAGTAAAGGTTTTGGACAAAAACCGAATTTAATTAAAGAGGATTGCAATTGGGTGGACTTTTTCATACTAAGTTGCACACTTGAGTTGATAGCCTTTCTTTGTTCTTAATGCGTTAAACATGTCATGATTGACTAGCTTTCTAGGGCTTGATTACATGTTTGATAGGATTAATCTTTGTGCTTTCACTTAGGTTAATTAGCACTGAAAAGTAAAAAATGGGAAATTATTTGCTTTCGAATATTTCACATGATCAACTCCTTTCTCATGACTTAGATGAACAATATTAGGATTTAATCGAATTTGATCATAGTTTTGGTTTTGATCTTTGTTCTCTCATTCCACCCGTGTATATATGTTTTTTACGTTTTCTTTATTTTATTTATTTTAGTTTTTAATTTAATAATCCTAAAACCCCCTTTTGTGTTCATTTGTATATATTTTTATTCTTTGTTTTATTTTTGTAAATAATACTTTTTACTTTTATTAATTTGTTTTTGTAATTACAGGTGTACCCTCAATCCCCGGAATAGAACGATCCCTATTGACTATATACTAACGATGACATTTCAGGGTTAAATTATGCGCTTGCTTTTAGCGCATTAGTGCACACACACCATCCCCCGGGGGACTCTTGTTTTAGGAGTGCTTTAATTGTATCTTTCATTTCTTTTCCGCAAGTAAATCCTTTGCGTACTTCAAGTTTTTTTTTGTTTTTTTTTTCAAGTTTATTCTGCCTTTCATTATTCCACTTCTACCTTCAGTCCATGGACCGAGTACTTATGTTGTTGATTATATGTATTTGCAGTGATGCATAATTGGTTATCCTAGTGAACCCCTTTTGTTTAAAAATTTAAATTTTGGAATTGACCTAGACAGCAGCATTGCAAGTAAGGATGCTTCTCCATTTGAATTTTTAGTTTTTCTATTTGAAAAGATCATTATTTCATTTGAAGTTATGGACGATGTTATTGTAATTGCAAGTTCCCATGCAATATATCAATATTGATAGTGTGTCTTCCCAATGATGTGTCTCTTCTAGTAGTTCCATTTCGGCGCCTCACGAGCTCGGTGGAGGTGGCAGCAATTGGTCTCTTCTTCTTCCAATTCCAGTCAATTAGATATTTGTTCGTATAGGTATTTATTTGACATTAGCCTTAGTTTACTGAATAAGTATGATCACATTCATCATTGTGAAAGAGAAAAATGTAAGATAGAAGAAAAATTTGATGGAAATATGTTACATGAAATCGTAAAATTTGGAAATGTTGTGTCTTATTGTAATATCTCTTTGGTAAGCCTCATTGTGGAATAGTAAAGGTTGGGCATGCCTCATTGTTCATTATAGCGGAGTGGAAAGCTCCATTTATCAATTACCACCCTTTGAACTGTGTTGTGCAGACACAGATGTGCTGCAAAGAACATGGCCTATTGTGGAATTCGCCTTAGAAGAGTATGGCCTTTTATGCACTCTGGATCTGGTAAGTGTCATAATAGATCTGGTAAGTGTCATAATAGATCTGGTATATGAATACGATCCTGCAAATTTTAGTATATTAATTGTTAATCATTGTTAAATGAAATTTATCTTTCACTTCACACTTTGAACTGCTTCTTCTCATTACAAGTTTATCAGTTCAGAGCTATATGCTCATCTGAATCATTGTAAAGCCTGTCAACACTATAAGAACATGCAAATTCCTTTAGGCGGTTTGTAATATTGAAACATAAGCTGACAAATACCTTTTATGTGACACATGTTAGCAAAATCACATTGCATCATTCAAGTTAATTTTGAAAAGATAACATTATATGGTTCCTGGATATGAGAACCCTGTTGAATTTGGTCTTTTGACTTTATAACATTATATGCTGGAATTGTTCATATTCTATTATTGTGTTGGAGCAGACCATATGGGCAAGGTGATGTGTATTAACTACTCTACTTTAGTGGCCTTCTCAATGAAATGTATGAGTTATAGGCTACCTAATGCAAGATTTGTTATTGATTTCATGCATTAGTTACTCTAATTTGTTCTATAATGAGCATTAATTTGGTTGTTTGGACATGAAAAGTTGCTGGGTTTGCCTGAAGGCCTATGCACAAACACGTTAGCCCTGTACATGGATTAATCTATGCCTTTAGCAATTACTCTATTTTCCATGTTATTTCACTCTTTTGTTTGTTTTATGATTGTTGTAGGAGAATACAATTAATGTGATTGTTCAGTTGCAATTTCTTAGGACTGAGGAGGATAACAACCAACTAGGTGGGATATGATATCATCACTTGTGCTCATGTAATATTTTTGTTTATATTGTTCTTACAGAACTATGCTTCCATAATGCCTTTTAGTTGTAATAAGCTATTATGTTTGGCATGCAGGGAGGAGCTCATATTGAGTGCAGTTCTAAGATGAAATAGCTCAATAAGATTTTTCTTTTTTGTTACTTTTAGTTTTGCTCATCATTAGCTTGTCTAACTTTATGATATTTCTGTATTGTTCAGGTCCTATCAGGCAGAAATAGCATATTTAGATGTCAAATCAGAAGAACGAGATTCAACATCTGAGAAAGATGATCTTGGTGGTCGCAAGCGACCATTTTGGAGCTCAAATAAATCTAAAAAAGTGATATGCTGTGCCAACTGCAATGTTTGTTGCACCAAGCCTATTCACGGGTCCACAGATGATTCCCATACGACCCCTACTCACATGCAGGAGAGACAAAATGGTCCAATTCCAAGGGAAAGTTTCTCAGTGTCGGTGCTGCAGTAATTTCTTGTAGAAATGAAAAAGCACCTGATGGTTACATGAAAGAAATTGTGGAGGACAAGAACTTGGATTTTAGTATTAAGGTAAAATTGATCAACTGCTTACCTATGGACTTTATTGTTTAATGATATAGTGCATGCTTTGTGCATATAACTTTCATATTTAATTTGCTGCATTTCCTTATTGCAGTGGGGAACGAGGTCAAATTTGGTTTACACAGACAAGGATATTGATGAGATCCGAGCGGAATGGGCTAAGCATGTTTTGAAGTTCCCAGAAAATTAAGTATCAACCTATATATCTGCTTTTATTTCTGGTAGCTTGATAACTTGCAGTAGTAGTGTCTAGGAACTGCTTTTGTGCATTTTGATAGAACTGATGGAAAGTGTTGAACAATATAATGCATGCAGTTGCTGTAACTACTATATGGATGCTACCAGGTTTTTGTCTTAGTTAGATTAGGATCCATGCAACAATGGCAGGGGTTAATGTAAAGGCTAGCATGCTAGCTAGTTTAATTAGTATTATGCTACTGATGGGAATGTATTTTGGTGGGTTAATTGATGCAATGAGGAATTTGCTGATTTCAGATCTTATAATATGCCTTTTTGATGACTAGTGTACAGAATGAGGTTTGCTATATGGTTCAAATCCAACAAATGCAGGTTTATGATATGTTGTATCACAAATACAGTAACAACATAAAAGAATATCTCTCTGTTGTTCCTTCATACTTGTAACAACAGAAAACTGAAGTTTATTTCACTATCAAACAACAGAAAAGTGAAGTTTAATTCATTATCAAACAACAGAATACTTTTACCAGACAACAGAAAACTGAAGTTCAATTCACTATCAAACAACAGAAATACTTCTAACATACAACATAAAACTGAAGTTCAATTCATTATCAAACAACTAAGTTCTTCAAACAAACAACAGAAACGCGTAGTTCATTTAATTATCACACAACAGAAGAGTGAGTTTTCAACCTCAATCAAACTACAGAACTACATGATTACATATAGTTATATTGTCTATCAGACAACATAAATACTTAAAACTGTGGTTGGAATACAAGATAAAAGACATAAAAATAAAGTCTTAAAACTATTTAGATGACAGATGAGCATAATTTAACCAGTTATAAGAGATTTTCAAACAACAATTAAATGTCTTTGAAAATGCATTCAGACAACAGATTGTTAAACAAGCCTTTATTTTGGTACCTTCAGACAACATATAAATGTGTTCTTATTATATGTCAGACAACAGCAGTTTTATTAAAACTGTAGTTTGTAGTTCATTTGAACAACATTAATCTGTCGTTATATGTAATTATTAACGACAGAAAGTCCCAAATCCTTTAGTGTTGGGTTGTTCAGACCAATGTTCTAAAAATCGGCCTAGGCGGCGCCTAGGCGCTAGGCGGCAAGGAACCGCTCCGATTTTGGCCTAGGCGTTTCCCTTAGGCGATGGGCTACTAGGCGTCCGCCTAGGCGGGCTAGGCCGTGGTGCCAGGCGGGGACTAGGCGGGCTAGGCGGTTCTAGGCGGTCATAAACCCTAATTTATTCTATATTTTGACTATTTTTATATTTATAATTAATTTTTAGACTTTAAATATTGTCATTTATATTATTATATGTCATTAAAATAATTTAAAAATTAAAAAAAAAAAACCGCCTAGTCCCCGCCTAGGCTCCCGCCTAGGCCCCTAGGCGCTAGTCCCTGGGTCACCGCCCGACTAGCGCCTAGCGTTTTTTAGAACCTTGGTTCAGACGACAGAGCCTTGTGAAACTTCTGTTGTCTAAGTGAGAAGAGACAACAGAGGATATCTGTCGTCTGATGCCGTAAGAGACGGCAGCTGGATACACAACAGATAATTTACATATCAGATGACAGATGATATTTGTCGTCTGAAGGCTTTATTGGCATAGTGTAATTCCACATCATGCATTCTTCCTGTGTCATCCAACCAACAAGAAGCCTTCAAATTAGCACCTTGATTCTAGGGAGATTATTTTTGCATTAATTACATGATTATTTTCTGATTTATCTCCTCAATTTCAGCCAAGGATGGAGTGTGGAGCTCAAGGAATGTATCTAGACTTGTTTCCATCATTTCTGCATGTTGTAATCCCTTAAAACCCTCCAAGGATGATGCTAAACCCTTCTGGAAGCCTCTAGGACGTCACATGTACAATATTATCTGAAATATGAAGCATAAATTTGGCCATGGGCTTCCCAATGTGATTTGGGCCTCAAAAAAGAAATTCCTGTCAAAAGTCTGAATCACACGCAGCTTGACCTTTCTGTACTAAATCGACTTAACTTGTTCTAGAAAAATGATATTGATAACCCGTAAAAAGCTCTGGAAACTAGACATTTGAGGCTTTCCATTAATGTAAAGATCATCATCTAATTCTTTCTGAGCTGCTCTCAATGCTCTGTCGAAATTGACTGACTTGCACAAGCAGATTTTCTGATTTGGCCTTTCATGAGTCTTTCTCTTAGTGCTCTCAGGTTTCCTATCCCCTATCCCCATTAGGACTCCTTATGTCTTCAAGACTCCTAGTCAAATAAGGAATCTTCACATGAAATATTCTTGAACCTTCCGAAATCTTCTTTTGCTTTCCTAGTTCAATTGGGACTCCTTGTGTCATTAGGATTCCTTTTCCTGGTAGGAGTAGGTTTCCTAGTCCAACTAGGACTCTGCATTTTCTCCATTTTTCTTCATTTCTCCGAACATGTTTCCTAGTTAACTTAGGATTCCTACTTTGACCGGGATTCCTTGTCGAACCAGGAATTCTTGGTTGGACCAGGAATACTCTATTTCTTCATTTTGGGCTCATTTCTGCATCCCTTGTGTCTTGCCTTTGTCATCTCCAACGTCTCACATCCTTCTCATGTGTCTTTAAGCTCATTTCCTTGTCATTTTCTCCGATGCACCTAGAAAATAGAAACTAAATTAAAAATGATTAAGTGAAGGAAATAACTAAGCAAAATATAGGAAGTTAAATATTAAAACGTAGCATTAATATGCTCCTATCAAATCAACAATTCTTTGCACTTGTTGCTATAGCTTGAAAATTTGTCTAATTATTTGTTAGGTCGGCTTGCGATGAAAAAGCTAAGATGTTAATTTTTTTTTTGGTATAGAAAGCTGTTATGATAATTCATAATTAGAATATCTATTGGGTAAAGTTTTAATTAAAACAAAATTGATTTCTCATTTTGATTTTTTTTCTGTTAATAATTGTTGTTAAGGACAATTTTGGGATTTTAAAGGAAAAAAAATTTGTTATAGAGTGAACAAAGTATTTAGTAGGATGGAAATAGACACACTTTTTTTTTAATATAAAAAATTCCAATCATTTCTTCTAAAAGAAAGGAAAACCATTAATAATTCTGCAAAAAAAAAAAAAAAAGAGGCCTTCATTTAGTATTTGCGGCTCACAAGTTGGCTTATTGTGCCTTAGGCACAGGTTTGGTACTCTCTTGGTGCGGATCTGTTCCCACAATTCTAGGGGAACTCCTCTCCACCTAATGTAATCTACTTGATTTCATTAATATAGTCGATTGTTTTGAGCTCAAAAAAACTATTTGCGGCTCATAGACTGCTTCTTAATTAATGGAACAAACTGCAAACAATGCTGCACGTTTGACCATTGCAAGGTTGGTGCCATGCGAATTGTAACGACAAATCTAAACAATGAAGTGCTCTACCTAACAAAGATAATTGAGCAGTACTTTGAAAATAAAGCTAGTTAATAGGTCACCATTTCAATTTTATATAAAACGCACAATAAGCAAACTAGATCAAAGCAAAAGAAGATAGGCAAGGATATGGATATGGCAGGGGATACAAGAGAAGATGTTGTGATTGTGGGTGGTGGGATTTCAGGCCTCGCCACTGCTCTTGCTCTTCACAGGTTTACTATTAGTAACTAAACTTACCTCTTAGTCCTATATAGCAATAGATAAACAATCATTGGAGTTATTTAAAATTGTCACAAGCGATGCCATCTGAAACTATTGTGGATGCAGAAAGGGCATAAGAAGCTTGGTCCTAGAAAAATCAAAGAGTTTACAAGCCACCGGAGGTATCGTTGTGCATTCTAATGGTTGGCATGCCCTCGAACAGCTCGGCGTAGCCCCATATCTTAGACAAACTGCTGATCCTATACTATCGTAAATCTCTCTCTCCTTTCTAAATAAAATTATAATGATCTTGTTTTGGATTTGCTTGTTTGGAGATCTCTTTCCTCAAACCCATTTCTTAGAAGCATACTCTAATTCAATGTTCTTCTTGTGAAAGCACTTGAATAGAACGTACTTCAGAAAATGATACTACAAAACCCACAGTTTGAATATCTCTTGTAATAATCAAAAGAAATATGAAATAGGGATATACTGTTTTCTAGATTTTTTGTTTTGGGGGCACAATATGATTAATCTCTTTGATCATTATTCTATTACATTCTGAAACAGATAACGTTTTACTATTTTTCTGTGTCGTTTGATAGTTTTATTTATTTTCAGGGGACAATTCTCTTCACTTGATAATGGCAAGCCAAAAGAAATGCCCATTTCGTGAGTTCTTGAGCTTTCATTCATATTTTTTTTCTTTAAACCTCTAGGAAGGAAAAAAAATAATAATAATGAAAAGAGTGTGAATTTGATCTCCTCGTTTGACTTCCCTAGCTTCGTAACTTGATCTTCTTATAATTACAAAATCATAACAGGAAAGAAGAAATGCGATGTGTGAGAAGGACTGATCTGGTTAATATTTTGGCTCAAAACCTGCCACTCAACACTGTACGTTATGGCTCCAACGTACTTTCTATTGAGTTGGATCCTGTAACATCTTATCCAGTTCTTCAACTTCAAAATGGAACTAGCTTAAACGCCAAGGTATATTAGCTAGCTCTATTTTCCATTCTTCACAATTTGTTGACAATTTTTTTTCTTTTATTCAACGTTTCAAGCATCGATCAGGTTGTGATCGGATGCGACGGAGTGAACTCCAACATAACAAATCTGATTGGGGTGAAGGCCCCGAGTAGACTCAACGTAATGGCAGTAAGAAGCATTACAATATATCCAGATGGCCATAAATTCGGCAGTGAGTTTAAGATGATAAAAAAAGGTGATGTTACGGTCGGAGTAATACCCATGACCACCAACCAGGTTTATTGGTTCATCACTGGAAAATATTTTTCACAAGAAGGTACGTAACTAAATGAGATTATTAGATATAGTCCCCCTACTATGCTAGAGTTAAAGTAAACCTCTCTTCGTATGAACAGGTTTCAAGATCTCCAAAAGTTCGAAATTGATTATGAACTTCTCAACTGAGTCAGTGAAGGATTTTCCTAGTAGCATTAAAGAGATGGTCAACAATTGCTGGCTAGAGTACTTACATTTCTCAGAGTACATCAAATACCGATCACCATGGAACATACTATGTACACACTTTCGGGTAGGAACAGTGACAGTTGCAGGAGATGCCTTGCATGCAATGACTCCGTTCATTGCTCAGGGTGGCTCAGCCGCTTTGGAAGACGCAGTTGTCCTTGCTAGGTGCTTGGCACGAAAGGCTGTCGTCGATGGTCCAGGTGAAATAGGAAGCAAACTTATGGTAGAGAAAGCATTTGATGAATACCTAAAAGAGCGGAAAACACGACTTCTAAGACTCACTATCGAATCAACCCTACTCGGAAAGATGGAAGAAACTTCATCAAAGCTCATCAAGCTCTTATATATTGTGCTCATGGTGGTCCTATTTCGCAACTCATTTGCTCACGCTCGCTATGACTGTGGCAAACTCTAAGATAATCACGTGTTTAGGAAATAATCAATTAAGTATATATGCCTATTTTTCATGTCTTTAATTATTTGGGTAAAGCTACAGTACGTTAACATTCCTTATTAAAGTAAATAAGGTCCTCGTCAGACTAAAGTAGGTAACTAGAAGTAAGTCTTATTCACTAAGATAAATAATTAAGGTCACTAGGCCAAAAAATGAAACAGACGACGGATATTTTTCGTTGTGGGATATGGACAGCCACCGTTGTGTATCGGCGCGTTGTGTGATGAAAATAGCACAACGGTGATGCACCGTTGTATGATATAAAAACAGTCGACATACTCTTGTTATCAACGTTGTGCCTTCCCTCGGCAGATGGTAGGCAGAGCTGCCGCACAGCCATGCTGTGCATGGTTGGTGCATGCATCAGACAACGAAACTTGTTTCAAGATGTTGTTGGAAAACATTATTAGACAACGTTTTTTTTTATTTTTCTGTTGTATGATTTAGATGAGGACAACTAAGTTCTTGTCTGGTCTGTCATTTGATTGCTTGTCAGACAACATGAGTTAGAATTATTCTGTTGTTTCAGTACTCCTCACACAATAGCTTGTAGAGTACTAGTGTGGTATGATTGTTACCTGAACATTGTGTGATCAGAATTGGGCAAAATTAATGCTCCATGATTACCTAAATAATGGTACTGATCAATATTGAAAAGAAATTTGAATCCAATTCATCAATTGAAGTACTCCGATTCATACATTAAAGAATTACATGTGTCTACAAAGGATGTATTTCACAATCATCCATACATTAAGACAAAAAAAAAATTCTAATAGATCCTAGATATATGTATTGACGACAAACTTAGCCCCCTCATTCCACATATGAAAATACCAAGCTTCTATCCCTGCTCCCTTTCTCCCTTTTGGTCCTGCACAGAATAGAACAAAAGCACAAGATTTAAACTTCTAAAGAGCATGCTTAGTTGTCTCATGAAATTCTTTGTAGTCCTGGACAAAGTAGAACTTAGTACAATGACACACACATGTTCATCAAGTTATCTCAATGATCACAAACCAGATAGCCAGAATCAACTTTATCATTTACATAACTAGTACAATGATTATGTATACATGTTAAAAATTAACAGAAAGTATGTAGAACAAATGCAAATTTACAAAAATAAAACTTTGCTCTAGTCAATGGCAGAGTTGAAAATGGTGAATGTCCAATCCCAATGCACACTTTTCAGCAGCAAAACATGAAAAAATAAATTCAGGTGCTCCTAATAGAGTAATAGCATAAGCTTATGTCATAAATCATGCAAAGTATCTGAAACAAATGTAGTAAAGTAGAATAATTATTCACAGATATATATATATATATATATATATATATATAGAGAGAGAGAGAGAGAGAGAGAGATGGATAAGGAATCCACGCCCATATAATACAGATTAGCGACCAGAAAACTCAAGAAGCCAGCCTCACTATAGAACAGCTAACCAATTCATCATATGGAATAGTCCTTAAAAACAGTGGTAACTGAAGTCAATATAGCAAACCAAATACACATTTTCTTTTTCAGGTCTGCTAAGCTTTTTGAGGATTAATTAGGCATTTTGATGACTATGGTTTAAGAAATTCGCATGTATAAATGCTCACCCTTCAGAACCCTCAAGAGGTTCATTTATTAATTGAAGGAACTCGGCATGGTGCTCCTGAATTAATCTTAAAAGCTGTGGGTTTTGCTTTCCAAGTTCCTGCAGCATGGGCTGTAACAAAAGCAGAATGCTTAAAAAGAAACCATCGCATTTACTAATGTGAAAAGATGCAATTCATATGCATACCTGTAAAATTTGTGGGTTGGCTTGTAACATTGAGCGCAACATTTGGAACTGTAATGGAAACAAAATAAGTAAATCAAAATCCTCATCATGAACAACTTAATAAAGCAAACAAACATGCATCTAAATTAGACATGATTGTTTCTAAGGAAGTCGAGGGATCCAAATGCACCAGCACCGGACAGTGCTTCCTTGAGAATTCCAACTTAGATAAACATACAGCCGCATAAAATTAAAAGAAAGTCCTTCCACAATCATAAGACTTACCTGGGGAAACATATTCAAGGGACCTGAATTAGGTGCTTCGGAGATTGGTGGAGCATTGGCTATGCCTGTTTCGGTTGCCTGACTTGCAGGGAAATGAGCCACAAGCACTACAACTTCCGCTGTTTCTGGAATACTCTGAACAACACTATGTCAACAGCTAAATACATCAATATAATAGCTAAGAGTTAAAGAAATGTAGACATACAGAGTACAAGTAGTCCACTGCTCACTCTGGGTTGTTAAAAGCCGCTCGAAGTGCATGTGTAACTGTTTATCTATCCCAATTTCTACCACCCATATCCATTATATGTTGAATAGTCTGCTCAAGATTAGTTCCAGCAACTAAATTTGACGCAGCTTGATCATAGCTATCAGTATGCACATTGCAATTGAAACACAAGAGAGTTAACATCATTAGGTTCTATACCAAATAAGTAACATATTAAGGCAAGCAGAATCCAACGGTGTTATTTAAATTGTATAGAACAGGAGAAAACGAAAACAAAGCAGCTGCTTCACCCCAAAAAAAAAAAAAAAAAAATATATATATATATATATATATATATTATAGGGCACATATAGGATGTCAAGATAACTACACTCAAGTAAGGTCACAACATGGATAGCACACATCCACCATATTATTGTATATTCACATAAGTAGTACATTCCAGCTACATTAACTGATTCAACATGGAACACACAAACCAAATCTAACTCAGGAACTTTTCTTCTGGGCTCAAATCACATGCATCAAATATCATTATAGGTAGCAAGAAAGAAAAATTTACCAACAATCATCCTTTTAGTGATTGATAGGAGTATTTTTATGCGACGTTTTAATAGTTATTTCCTCATATTTTACTTAGTTATTTGACTATTTCCTTAAATAAATAAATTTTAATTTAGTTTTTATTTTCTAGGTACATTGGAATAAATGGAGAAGAAATGAGTTGAAATGAAGAAATGGAGTTTTCCTGGTCCAACTAGGAATCCCAGTCAACGCAGGAATCTTAATGAGGCTAGGAAACCTGAAGGCATTAGGAGACCACATGGCAAAAAGATGACGTTGGAGATATTTTTGGGGAATTAAATCTGATTTTGCCATGGGAAATTATGGAGTTAATGTCAAAAATCAAGCGAGGATCAAGGATAATGATGCCATGGAGAGATTTAAGGGAGAAAAGGTCCAAAACAAGTCTAGATTTATTCCTATTTTCACTCAAGATTATTTTGGCCGAAAATTAAGAGATAAAATCAGATTAAATCTTGGGAAAATCAGCAATAATATATTTGGAAAGATTATGGAGTTATTTTGGAGCTTCCTGATTGGTTGAGTGACATGGCAGAGCTGACGTGGCATTAATTCATTGGTTGGAGCTATGTGGTGCAACCAGATACATTCCTTGATGTCCACATTCATTCTTGGCTGAAATTGAAGAGATAAATCAGAAAATAATTATGCAATTAATTCAAAAATAATCTCCCTAAATCAAGGTGCTAAATTGGAGGTTTCTTATTGGTTGGATGACATAGTAGAGCTAACGTGACGTTATTTGATTGGCTAATGCTGTGTGGATCATTCTTGAAGACTTGGAGACTAAGTTGCCATCTTCCTATAAATAGGAGCATACAACACCACACCACAACACCACCACCACAACCCACCACACCACAACAACACACCTCTCCCCCTCAGAAAATAAACATTAGAAAAATTCTCTCCATTCTCTAGTCTTTAGAAGCTCTGAGTCTCAACCAAGGAGGAGAAGAAGTCATGCAATACATCAAGATCCTAGCCACCATCCACCCTTGTGTCGTCCCTAGAAGATTGCTTGCTTTCAAGGATCTTCGAGTTCTTCGTCTCAAGGCCATGTCATCCATCTTTAACGGTGTATTTCATACTTTCTTTTGTTTTCCTTTGTTTGATTTGTAGAGTTATGAATTCTAGTTAACATGACGTTAAGGGCAAAGTTTAAAGCCCATTTATATGTTTTGAAATAAAATTGTGATTTTCATACGTTGATTGATATGTTGCTTATGTGAGATTGCTTGATTGATTTTGGATTACAGAAAACTTTTGCATGTTTGTGTTCTTTGGTGGCCCACTTATAGGATTTGCATGTAATTGGGGCTAGATTTAGGTAAACGATTCACCTAATAGTTTTGTGAACCTAAATCACAAGTAGTAAAGGCTTTGGACAAAGGTCGAATTCAATTGAAGAGGATTGCAAATAGGTGAACTTATTCATAACTAGGTTGTGCACTTAAGTTGATAACCTTTCTCTGTGCTTCTTGCGTTGAACATGTTTTGATTAGCTAGCTTTCTAGACTATGATTGCATGTTTAATAGGATTGATCTAGGTGCTTTCAGTTAGGTAAATTAGTAAAGGAAAGTAAAAAATGGGAAATCGTTTGCTTTCTAACGTTTCACATGGTCAACTTCTTTCTCATGACATAAAAGATCAACTATAGGAATTGTGATTGGATTTCATTCATGTGATTGTGGATTTGATCTTTGTTCCTTGCGTTCCACCCTTGTATATGTGTTTTTACATTTTCTTTATTTTATTTATTTTATTTTTAATTTTTAATTCTAAAACCCCTAATTGTGTTTACTTGTATATATTTCTTTTTTTGTTTTATTTTTGTAAATAATACTTTGTACTTGTATTAATTCTTTGTTTCTTTTTGCAATTACAAGTGTACCCTCAATCCCCGGTTAGAACGATCCCTATTTACCATATACTAACGATGACATTTTCAGGGTTAAATTGCGCGCTTGCTTTTAGCGTATCAGTGATTTCAAGCACAACTCTCCAGATTTGAACTAGACATGTAGAGCTGCAATTTTTCAAAATTTCAAGTTATTCGGAGTTCAAATGAATCGTCAAACAGAGATCCAAAGTGATAGAAAATGCTGATTTCTACAGAAATCCTAAAACACTCTGCTAACTTCAAAATGGCATAAGTATCTCATTTCAACTTCATTTTTCATGAAACCACGTTTAAAACAATCATTGACGAATCTGTTTTAAGGTATCAAAAAGTAAGATTAAAAGAAAAATTATTGCTTTTTCGAAAACGACAGAACATCCCACTGGTTCAGCTTGGTGGTTGTCTTTGAGGCATACTACCAAACACATGGTGTGCAGTATTTGAACCTTAATCTATTTCAGTTCTAAGAATTCTAATAGAGTTACCAAAGCTAATTAATAGTCAAAAGTGTATTCCATAACAAGAAAAGCCAAGAAATGAATGAATAATTACCAGGTTGAGCAGGAGAGAGAGGCTTGGAGGGGAGCTTGGCAGACTTAGCACGTTGAAAATGGCTTGGGCTGGGTGGCAGCAGGAACCACCATCATAGCAGCAAGTTGAATTAAGTCATCGTTATCGTCATCGCCTAACAGATAGAAAGGGTTTGCGGTTGCTTCTCCGTCTAGGTTGCCGATCCCAAAACCCATACTCAAAGGAGCGAGTATGAACATGAACTATGATTGCTTCTCCTTCTAGGTTGTGTCGAATCAAAGCACAGAGAAAGAGAGAAGAACTTAGTGAAACCCCTAAATCGAGCAGCCGTGAAACCCTTAAATCGAGTAGCCCACAAATCCCCAAATCGAATAGCTCTTAAACCCTTAGATCGAGTAGCCCACAAATTCCAAAATTGACGTTGTAAACCTTAATCTTCAATAGATTGAAGAACCTCATCCTTCTTCTCAATTTGCAGAATCCTCCTTCACTAATCTCAAGTCGAGAAGGGATGGCTTTTTGGGTGATGACTTGTGTTTCGGGGAGAGAATAAGACTGATGAAGAAATTGTGTTTTCTGGTGTTTTGTTTGAGTGTTGGAAATAAATGAAGTGGAAGACAAAAGTTGCTAGCTGTAACCTAGTTAAGTTGTAAAAAACTCGGGGATTTGGGTCTTTTTATTTTGTAATCATGAGTCAGACAACACATAAATGAAGCTACGTTGTCTGATTCTGCACATATTAAATTTGAGCTGGGAATTGTAAGGAGGGAAAGTTCCCGCTATGTGCAATCAAAGTTTCAGTTTTGGCACTAGGATAGAAATTTCTCATTTAGACAACACAAATAAGTAGTTTATGTTGTAGGAGCTTACAATCATGACATATACGTTAATCAAAATTTGTAGGTTTTGAGGGCATTTGGAGGGACATCCAAACCTCCCAATATGTATTCCTTAATCATACAACACAAAAATAAAAACTGTTGTATGACATTTTGCAAAGCTACACTCACACAACATATATAACTATACTATTGTGCAATGCAGTACAAATTTGGAGCCGAATTTGAGTCGAGGTAGGAGGAAAATCTGCCGCTCATTTTTTTTCATTCACACAACAAACCATTCTCATAAGTGTTGTGTAATGACCTTCTAGCTAAATACTTCTGAATTTTAATAGCCTTATACGACGTAAGTTTTTCAAACGTGTTGTATGATTCATTTTCCTTTATCACACAACAAATTTTTTTTTTCGTTGTGTAAAAAGTGTCGTGTGTTCAGGTTATTGGCCTAGTGGGTCCTCGTTAGAGTGAAGTAGGTTCTCATTTGAGTAATAATTAAGTCCTAGGATTGAGCTCCTCTACCGTTAGTTGTGTGCAAATTTCATAAAATCATGATCCTCTAACTAATCTCATGGTCAGATAGTTGCTACATCATCTAATGTCACATTTAGATGCTTTCTCTCTCAAACCAACGCTTAAACAATAACAAAAACCGTTTTGATTCTAATTTGAATTGGGAGATCTTGTTCTTGGCCCAGCATTCCAGCACCTCTTTGCACACCAAGGTGGCCAATTAGAAAAGCCAAATATTGGCCAAAAGAATAAAAGTGATGCAATACTAAAACCTAAACAAGACCAATCAGTCAATTATGGATGGGTTTAGAGATTGAAATCTGAAGTGCCTTCTTCACTGCAATATTAATAGCAAACAAACTGCAAACAAGGATTAGATGAAATTTCACTAAAAAAAAAGTGAAAACCATCGTATCCAAAACAAAAAAAAGGATGCAGATCAAAGAGCAGAGAATTGGTTAGAGGAGATGAAATACAAGTTTTTATTTTTTGGGACAATTCATTATGGGGGCTAAAATTTGCACACCCCCTTTTACATTGTACACACCCTTTGCCTTTTTTTAATATTTCTTATCAATTCACAATATTTTTCTTCCAAAACTACAACTACCCTTCTCTCTCTCTCTCTCTCTCTCTCTCTCTCTCTCTCTCTCTCTCTCTCTCTCTCTCTCTCCATCCACATAACCCATTTGTGCAATCTATGGACTAGATAGTCTCCTCCTTCTCGCTCTCCCTCTCCTCCTTCAATCCACTGAAGTCCCTCTCCTCCTTCGGTCCATTTCCCAGTGCCCTTCATCCCCATCTTATCCACCAAAGACCCATCCGCCAAATTGTCTCTCACCTTAAAAATATCGGCGGTAATCTCAACTGACCGGAGAGAGGGAGGTTGCCTTCGTTGAAAGTGCATGAGGTATGAAATTTGATATACTCTTCACGCTCTACAAGGTGGTATACATGGTTTTTGAATTCGGTGAAGTATTTAGGATTTGATGTTTTGGGTGCACATGGCTACCGCTGAGTTTACTGTTGCCAGCAATTGTTCTGGAGTCCTTTGCCTCATTTTCGATGTTGGTTCTTTTTGCATAGCAAGAATTGATGCTTGATTGGTTTAGTTTTAAAACATGTGGAGTTGAAGATTTGAATTACAATTGTGGGATCCATCAATTGTTGCTGGATGGTACTCTTGGTTCTGAAGTTGAGATGCATGGATTCCCTGAGGGTGCTAAGATCAATTTTGTTACTTGGTCCCCAGATGGCTGTCATTTGGCCTTCACCATTCGTTTTGATGATGAAAATTCAAGTACTAAGCTTAAAGTGTGGGTTACCGAAGTGAAAACCGGGAGGGAGGGAGGGGGAGAGAGAGAGTGAGAGAGTCCGAGATTTGGATCGAAGGGGGAGAGAGAGGGATTGTTTTAGTTGTAGGATGTGTAGGGGTGATTTGGTAAAAACAGCACAAGGGGTATGTAAAATGTAAAAAAGGGTGTGCAAATTTCAGCCCCCTTCATTATACACCCAATTCCTAAAAAATTTAATGGAAAAAACTCACTTATCATTTCTTTTCAATCTCCACCCAATTATTGCCAACCAGGATAAAATATTAGATTTTGTTTTTCAAAGAATTACACATATTGCCATAATTTAAATCTGACAAACATAAGTCAACTAGCAAGATTAATGTCGTCTTTAAATACCTTTTTTTTTAAGGGAAGGACGATCAAATTATATTGCTCAATCAAAGAGTACAATGAGAAGCCACAAAGCCTCTAATATCAGGAGGGACAAGCCCACTCCATGAAATATTAAAAGAAGAATGTAAAGCTAGTTTAGCTAAATTATGGGCAGCCATATTAGCTTCACGATACACATGTCTCAAGGAAGAACCAACTAAAATCCCAAGAGAAAAGTTGATATCCTCAATAATACTACTCAAGGATGAAGTCTCCTCCCCCTCAGCCTCAATAGTAGAAACTAAACTCTGACAATCTGTCTCAAACATAATAGGAGAAAGGTGAAACTGCACTGCCAGGGAACAAGCAGCCCTGCAAGCCATGGCCTCAACAATATCTGGAGAGGTAACAGGATTGACCGTAATACAAACTCCACCAACAATATCACCCATAGCATCTCGAATAACCACTCCTAATCCACCTAATTTGGAGGAGAAATCAAAGGCTCCATCACAGTTGGCCTTAAGCCAGCCGGAAGGAGGTGGTAACCAGACTGCCCTACCCCTCAATGTAGTACGACGAGGTGTAGCCAAGGTAGATTGAAACAACATGTCATATGATCGAATCTGAAACTGTAAGTGAGGCAAAGAAACAAACTTATTTGACCACACTCTCATATTGCGCTCTTTCCAAACAAACCATCCAACTATAAGCAATAGAGCCACATTCTTTTTAGATAGAATATCAAAACAAGAGGCCAACCAAGTAATGATTGACGTACCTTCATTACAATCAATATGCAGCACCCCATGCAGCTCCGGAAAAAGAGAGAGCAAGTCCTGAACAAACTGGCAGTCCCTTGTGATATGATTAATAGATTCATCATGATGATTACAAAACCAACACCCATCCTGAACAACAACCCGTTTAGTGTGCAACAAAGCAGCTGTTGCTAGGATAGACGAACATACTTTCCACCAATGAACTTTAACCTTGCCCGGTATTTGAGCAAACCAAATCTGTTTCCAGAAAGAAGAGAGATCCTCCGAACTAGTAGCAACTTCTCCAAAGTTATGGAGCTCCTCAAAAGCTAACACATAAGCACTCTTGGTAGAAAATCTACCTTTCTTATCATAATTCCAGGTAAGACGATCAGGAACATCCCTCTGACTAAGAGGCATAGATAAAATCAAATCAACATCATCAGCCACAAAATATTGATTAATAAGAGCCAGATTCCAAGAGAAACCTGGAAGTAATAAATTAGAAACTCTCTCCGGTCCATCCTCATGTCGGATGATAGGTAGAAAAGAAGAAGGTCTCGGGATCCAGGGATCCTCCCAAGGCCGTATTAGCCGACCATTCCCCACCTGCCAACGAACACCACTCCTCAAAATGTGTTTAGCCGCATGGATACCCCTCCAACATGCAGATGGAGATGAAGAAAGCCCACTAGACCAGAAATCTCCATTCGGGAAATACTTAGCCTGATACAATCGAGCCAAAAGAGAGCCTTAATTGTAGATCTTAATACCTTAATTGTAGATCTTTTTTATTTGTCCCACTACTATCGTAGTTTTCATTAAATTCATCGTGATTGCTAGAATTGTGAGAGTTTTTCTTTATATAATTTTTTGAATTCAAAATTTATATAGATTTAAGTGAATGTGATATTTACTTTTTGATAATTTAAACTTTTTATTTTAAAGGTACTTTTTGTTTTACCTGCAACCTAACTTAAAGGTAGAGGTTTAAAATTTTTAACCCAACTAATAGATTTTGTTTTTTAATACACAACCTAAAGATTAGACACGTTTGTTTGTTTTCTTTTTTTCCTGAGAATATTAGACACGTTTGTTTAGTTAACTTGACTTTTAGAAATTTTCATATCAACCTATTTATTAGAATCATTTTTCACATCAACCTCTTTCTTAGGTATTTTATCATCGCGAATTGACCATGTTTATTAGGTTGAAAGTCTCTATATTATACCTATATAATAAGGTACCTAATGATTAGAACACTTTTTCTAATAATTTGATTTCAAGTATGTATCTAATATATAAGAGGTTTATTTTTTGTTTCTTTTTGTATGACACCTCTGTATTAGAATCAAAATTGTTTTTTGTATCATCCTCGTTGTTAGGTTTTCTACTATATTCTACCTATGATCGAAGAAGATACGCCTTTTTTTTAGCTTGAAGGTTTATGGTATTCAAGCCTCACTTACATATAACTATTTAGTAGGTAAATTAGCAATGTAGTAGTTGAGAGTGAAAAGCTATCATGGGATTAATATGACAAGATACATACCTTACAATTAGATATTTTTCGAGTATGTAGAGAGGCACTGAATGTGAGCCTAGGAGTGCAAACACAATAAAAAAAGCTTTTGCCCATTTCCTGATCCCATCTCCAACCCTTTTCTTTTCTTTTAGAACATTTTTTTAGTTGTCCCTCAGAAACACAAGCGAGAAGTATCATGCCTACTTGTCCTCCACCATTTCTTTCAAGCACAAAAAATATTTTCTCTCAATGTTTGAATCAAAATCTCTTTCCATCTGTAAGGGCAATTGGAATACTAGAACTCTAGAAAGATTGTTGTGGAGAACGAACGAAGAGAGGCAGCCAGTCCAGGGCCGACTTTCAGCGATTTCCTTCTTGTCAGGTGGAGTCGCCGACATAGTGATGCTGCCGGACGGGTGATGGATGGAATATGGTCCACTGACCTCTGACCTCTGATTTTGCTTTGCCTTCGGTTTGGCAGTGAGTTTTTTTTGGATTTGTTCGGATCGAAGCGGCGGCGGACTAGCTTCATGCCCACTAATTCAGGAAGGATGAGGCCGGTGGCCAAATGGGTTTGGTCCTAGATGGCGGCAACGGTTGTGCGGCCACCGTTGATAAGGCTTCGGGCGGCTTGGATGTAAGGGGATTTGTCCCTAGATCTACCTATGGCACAAGGCCTTGATAGCGGAGCATGACGGTGGTCTTTCTTGAGGCAGGATGATAGCTCGAGGTGGTGGTCTACGGAGGGGGTGGGTAGCTGTCGGTGTATAAGCGGTGTGCAAGTTGTGAAGATCAGATGAATCTGAGCTTTCGTTGTTGGGCCTAGGGTTTGCAGTCAGGGTCTTGGGCTTCTAAGCACTCTTGTACACCTATGTTTTTGCCCAATTTTAAGTTTTGTTTTTCAGACGTAGCCT
Source organism: Rosa chinensis (assembly GCF_002994745.2). NCBI lineage: Eukaryota > Viridiplantae > Streptophyta > Magnoliopsida > Rosales > Rosaceae > Rosa > Rosa chinensis. Next base: position 16,299,727 of record NC_037088.1, on the reverse strand, counting down.
ATTTACTATGTTTTGTCGTAGTGTATAGGCTTGCTTTTAGATAAGTGAGCATTGGTTGTCTAATGAGTGGTGCTAGCTTGCCACGTCCTAGCCTTGCCCATAGTTGGCAAGGGAAGGTATATATCCGTGCCATTCTGGCTTGAGTTGAATGAGAATTGATTTGGTTCAAAAAAAAAAAATCTCTTTCCATCTGTTTAAACAATTTTTTTTGAGAATAAATGTCAACTCCATTAATAATAGAAAAGATTACAAAAGACAAATGTAGAAATTACATCATAAATGAAAAGTACGAAAATAAAATAATGAACATAAAACCTAGCAAAGATACGATTGGATGCAAAAATGCATTTGAGGACGCATCGGGTGTAAACCGTGCTATGTGAAAAGTTACCAATAGTATGACCGACCATAAAAGGGCAATCTTCTATCAAAGCAACCGGTGGTATGACCAACCAAACAGATTTCTCATACATCATACGTCGAAAAGAGAACAATCTTTCACCTAAGTTATCGATAGTGTGACCAACCACTAAAGGGCAATCTTCTAACAATATAACTGGTGACGTGACCTTCCAAACATCTTCCACGTAAAAAGTACGCCAAACAGAGATCAATCTTCTGCCAAAGTGACCTATGAAATAAAAAGATGAAAACCAAATAAAAATCAAACTCAAAGCCCACATCCAGGCCCAATACCAAGTCCAAACCCAAACCCGACCTGTGATCCAGATCCAGACCCAAATCTGGATCTGACCCGAATCCTAAATCGGGATGTTCAAACCAGTCTGCACCATGCCATTGTGAGGCGTCTTCAGCCCAGAAAAGTTTCCGACCATCGGCTCAACATCCGGCGATCTATCGCCCTTTGCACACCTCCAGATGCAGCCCATATCAGCCGTCCAGAAGCAAATCCAGGTCCACCAGACATGACCACGACCAGGGACGAGGTTCCCTGCCTCCATTGCTGGTTGACAACCACTCAACCTGCTCACCACCGCGTCCACCATACTACCCCTATCCACCACCAGAATCGGAAAGCTATTCCACCATCCAATCCTCCAATGGCTTCGAGAATCACAGTAATAACTCCGCCGGAGGGAAGAGAAACGAGGCAAATAACCTTCGCCGCTACACCAGATCCCCACCACGCCACCAGAGTCACCCAAATCCTCCATATTCATGGAGGAAATTTCAGAAGCAAAACCGCAAGGGCGGCTGCTCTCAACCCTAGCAGAGCGCTATGTCGTGAACTTCTGTTGAAACAATAATTGTTCCCATCAAGGAAAAAAAAATTGAAATTCTATTGGGAAAGAAAATATCTACATATAAGGAAAACAAGAACTAAAATTTGTGTTGGAAATGAAATAATATTGTAATGAGCATATATAGAAATATATACTCTAGTCATTAATCACAATATAAAGCAAGGATGAAATTAAGGATGTAAGAGCGAGTCCACCCGTTGAGCTTGACCGGTCAAGACTATTCACTGCTTTTTTGTCTTGTATTTCCACTATTGATGTTGGCTGGTCAGACACTGTTCAGAAAATGTCAAGAATGGTCAAATTGACTACGAAAGTAACCATTCTTGACATTTTGTGAACAGTGTCTGACCAGCCAACATCAATAGTGGAAATACAAGGCAAAAAAGCAGTGAATAGTCTTGACTAGTCAAGCTCAACTGGTGGACTTGCTCTAATTGATTATGATAAAGTCAAAACGAATTGATTTTTTAGCTTATTATTTTAAATTCAAATGGATGATAAGATTAAGGAAGATACTTAATTAAACTCTCCACAATCGAAAGGGAAAATTAGATATATCAAAAAATGAGAAAAACTATTAATTATAGACATATACACTATATGGAAGGTTTGCTTATGTAGAGTGGGTGTAAATTGAAAGAAAAATATATATGGGTTTTTCCCAATAGAAGTTTTTTTTTTTTTTGAGGGTCCCAATAGAAGTTTATATTTTTGGGTTTATATCTAATTTCTCTTATTTTTTATTCTTTTATCAATTAAAGGACATGCTCTTCTATTGTTCAAAAATCTAGTTTATATCTTAATGTTCTAGAAGGATTCCAGATCTTATACATCATAATTTGAATGGAAAACTGTGTTTTTTTTGTTTTTCCCTCCAATTGGGTAGATAACGGCAAGTTTTACGTTGGTTTGAGAAGAAAAAACCCAAAAAATGAAACAAGTTGATGTGGCGATGATCTGACCATTGAACTATTTCAATGACTAGGATTTTATGAAATTCAGAACTTCACAGATATAGTAGGAGCTCGATCCTAAGTCCTAAATGTTTTAAAAAAAAACGCGCTTCAAGAGCTTTTCAAGGCTCAAAAGGAATTTTTTTTTTGGGTTCTTGACCAAAAGCCCCAAAATGAGCCAAAATTATCCCACTTGCCCCAGCAACAGATTTTTATTCCCACTAACCCAAATCAAATGAAAATGACAAATATGCCCTCAGCCTAATTAAGAAACTACAAGTACTGCCACCCCTCATCTCTCTCTCCCATCCCGATCTTTCTCTTCAGAGCTCTCTCTCTTCTCCGGCGCTGTCGCTCTCTCCTCCGGCGTTGTCTTTCTCTTCTCGGTTATGGATAGCGAATCGGTTTAGTAGCAACAGAGGGAGTTGGATCGGGTTAAGGGGCCGTGGAGCCCCGAAGACTGCGTCGGCGGAGGCGGAGGCGTTTCGATTGAGGAACAGCATCACCACCACCTCAGGCCAGAGAAGAAATCGGTCTGTTTCGGTGTCGGGCCTCAGATACAGTCCAAAGAGCCCGTCCAGATCCGACGTCAGTGACTCCGGCATGGTGCCTGCAGTCTCGTCGGCGCAAGTGTTCAGGCCGGTAGCGAGAGCAGTGTTGAGCAGTGTTAAGGACGGAGTCGCCGCCGAGCTAGAACGACATGATCTACAATGAACCGGAGCGGTCAAATCTGCTGACTCTGGAGGCTACTCGACCGAGTTGGGGACTCGCAGAGAAGAAAGAACGACGTCGTTGCAGCAGCAGGACGAGGCTGAGAATGAGAACAAAACGATGTCGTTTGGGCCGGAGTTCATGTCTTTTATGCAGGAGATGATTAGGAAGGAGGTTAGACATGGATGACATGAACGGTCAGCACTTTAGTATACCCAAGCTTTCAGAACTCAACAATACATTAGCGGGAATAAAAGTTGCTGTGGTTGGGTCTTTTTGATATTGACATATGAGTAGGGTAAATTAATTTCTTGTGATGCCTCTTTTCATGATGAATTCAAAGCTGCAATATATATTATTGGGGGGCAATAGACGTCTATTGGAGGGCAATAGACGTCTATTGGAGGGCAATAGATGTTTTGAATTGATGTAATCTCTTTGTTTTTTTCTGTAATCAAAGTTTTATTTGTCTAAATTTAGGGAGATTAATTCCCATTCTGGCGACTGAAAGTCCTATTGGGGGGCAATAGGCGTCTATTGGAGGGCAATACATGGCTGATAGTCGTCTATTGGGGGGCAATACACGTCTATTAGGGGGCAATAGACCAAAAGTTCTATTGGGGGGCAATAGACGTTTTGAATTTATGTAATCTCCTTGTTTTTTTCTGTAATCAAAGTTTTATTTGTCTAAATTTTTGGAGATTAGTTCTCATTTTAGCAACTGAAAGTCCTATTGGGGGTAATAGACGTCTATTGGGGGCAATACATGGCTGATGGTCGTCTATTGGGGGGCAATACATGGCTGATAGTCGTCTATTGGAGGGTAATAGACGTCTATTAGGGGGCAATAGACGTCTATTGGGGGCAATAGAGGTTTATTGCCCATCTACTAGGGGGCAATAGATGTCTATTGGGGGCAAAAAAACTTTCCGGTGAGATTTTCAGCAAATTCCGGTGGGCGGCAGTAGGTGACCGAAATCCGGCGACCGGTGACCGGAATCCGGCGAAAGTTGGCCGGAATCCGGCGAAAGTTGGCCGGAATCCGGCGAACGTTGGCCGGAATCCGGCGGCCGGTGACCGGAATCCGGCGGCCGGTGACCGGAATCCGGCGGCCGGTGACGGGCTCCGGCGAAGTCTCCCATGGTTTCTCTCTCTTCTATTTTTTCTCTCTCTCTCTCTAAGTAACAAGGGAGTGAGGGTAAAATGGTATTAAAAAAAATTAAAAACAAAAAAAAGGTATTAGGGAAGACTCCCTTAGAGTGTATTGGGTAAGAGAGAATTAAAAAAACTTAATGGGGTAAGTGGGAAAAAAATCCCTAGAAATGGGGTAAATGGACAAAATCCCTTTTTTTTTCTTGTATTCCACCTCTGATTCAATGGCAAGGCAGAAAGGCTTAAAAAGGTTACACCTTTCACATCTTTAGCTACACTTTTCACGCCTTTTGCTACACTTAGAAATTTCTTTATTATCTTTTCATGCATGTTTTAAATCAAAGACAACAACTTTTCATTCTCTCACATTCATAACATCTCATTTGATAAGCTTGTAGGAGTTGTTAGCTTTGCCTAATTCAAAAGTGAAGCAAGCAAAGGATACATTGCTATTCAAAGTCCATTTACAGTTGGAGATAAGCTTCCTATTGAAAATTCAAAATACAAAGTTTGGGGGAGTTATCAGCTATCCAACTACACTACTATGTAAAGATAGCAACGCGAGGAGAAACTCAGAGCAGCAATTAAACGTTGTTCTGCTGATACAAAGGAGTGACAGCAAGCCAAGCTACAAGGGAAAAGCTCAGGTATCCACCACGCCCATGCTATTCTTGTTCTCTTTGGCAGCAAAACACAAGCTTGTTTCAAATGAATGAGAAGCTGTTCATGAAAAACCTATCATCTTTTGTTGAGTTTCAAGCTATTAGAAATATGCATGATCGTTCATGAATGGCCAAGCTGCTTCATTGTCTTCACCTCTCTTGCATTAAGACAAATATGGTCATTCATGAACGGTCGGGATCTTAATGCAATCCTGGCTACTGCAATTTCCAGCGTTGGAACATATGGTCATTCATAAACAGCCGAGTTCCAATGCTAAAATTTGCACAAGATGCCCACATTCACTCTCTTTGAAAATCGGCAATACCAGCCACCACCAAGAGCTTTACAGTCTCTATCTTTTCCATTAACCATGTTAAAAAAAAAAAGGCCTCGCACCACTTCCAAACAAGCCACGCAAAAACCACCGAGCAAAATATCAAACAAAATGATGTCATGATCTGGCGGTGGAACAATTAAGGTCTACATTCAAGTATAAAAACAATTTTCAAAGTATGGAAGTAATTGTCAAAGTGTAAGTTAATTAGCAGACAAGGTTCACATGCTCAGAAGCAAAACAAATTAAACTTTTTCTTTGGTGGTAAGTTTGATAAACAAGAGACAAAACAATGGAGGCCAGCTTAATTGTCTAAACAAGCATTGAAACTTGAACATGCTGAACTAGAAGACAAATGATAGCAAAGATTAATTAATGGATCTTTTGAGGCCCTGGTGTGATCAGTAAAACAGTGCTATACATGATCATTGAAGGCAAAAAGTTCAATTGAACATTTAGAGCGGTGCACCATACAGTCAAAAGAATGCATCGCGCCAACTCTGCACACCAGTCGTAATTCCAATTGCCGCTCAACCTGCAGCAGCAAAAAGATTGGAAATCTTCATCAGTATCCTAATTAATTAAAGCCCCCGCCAAGAAGAGATGAAAAGTTCAAGGAAAGAGGAGTACCGGACTCTGCAGTGAAGACGATAGATGTAGTCTTGAAGCAGATAAACTCCTCTCTTTTATGGAGAGTACATAGTATTGTAACATTTTCATATTTTATTTATTATTGAAATTAAATTTGGGTGAATTTATTTTGTGTTTAAATGTAGAATTTATTTTGAATTTTATTTTGTAACTCATGGTGATTTATTTTGATTTATTTTGAGATTTTAATTTTTGTAACCTATGGCATTTGGTTACTACCCTATTAATAGGGAGTGTCCTAAGAGCCTGTAAATAGCACCATTTGTTGCATGCTTAGATATACCAAACTTTTACTCTATTATTCATCCATCAACTTTCCCCAAAAAACTCCAAAGTGTCTTTTGTTCTTTTTTGGCCAAATAAAGGTGTTCTTGTAACGTCCCGAACCTAAATCCACGTGTTTACTAGTCATTTGGACGGTAAACGACCTTTACTTTCACGTTTACTTTCGGTTTAGTACTTTTAGTGGCCCTAAAAGTTGACTTTTTGTTTGGGTCAAAATTTGAGAAAATGTTCTTCACAAAAGTTGTAGGGGACGTTAAACCGAGCGCGTGCATATGTGGTACGTAAAAATCGGACTTCGTATGTGAGAGTTATGACCAAAATTGTAAAGTTACTGTTCATGGTAACTTTTGATAAAAATGGAAAGTTACCCGGGTAGGTTTCCATTTCCGGAAACCACCCCAGCTCTTTCTCTCTCCTCCCCCCCCGAGCTCTCTCTTCTCCGGTTCGGCCTCCTCCTTCCCCCCTCCGATTTCCGGCGATTCCGGCCACCACAGGGCGTGCCACCGGTCACCAGAGGAGCGCCTCCTCCCTCCGAGCACCCTAGCAACCTTGGTTTTCCACGATTTGGCCGGAAAACCACGGATCGAAGCCAAAACCCCTCCGGCTGCAGTTTGAAGCTTTTGCCGATTTCCGGCGATTCCGGCCACCTCCGGTCCCCATCTCGCCGTCGAAGGTTCGGTTTTCATCACTGATCATTTCCCCTATGGCCTTGTATCACGATTTGTTGTGTAGATGCCGAATCGACGAATTGAAATTCTAGGGTTCTTGAGGATTTCTGGGTTTTTGTTCATTGATCGATTTCGGCCGTTTTTAATTGTTATTTGGGAATGTTGTAGTTGAGAAGTTGAATCAGTGTGTTGAGAAGGTGCTACTGTCAAATTTTGGTGGCCATCGGAGATGGTGGCGGCGGTGCCGCCACTGTGGGCGGCGGTAGCGGCGGCTAGGGTAGTTTATAAATTTCAATTTTTAGCTAGTTAAATTCTATAATTATCATAGAGCTTATATATGAAGTTTGGTGAATTTTGGAGGAGTTTGGAATTGTTTGTGAATTTTCGAAGTTTGGAGTTTTGTGGTGGAATTATGGGAAATCCGGCCGTCGGATTTCCCTCGTTTTCATTATGGAATATGTAAATTGAGGAATTAGAATTGTGGAAGAGATTTGGGTTGAATTTGAGAAGTATTGGAGATAGGGATTTTCGGATTTCGTTTAAGTTCGTAATTATTTTATCGGATTGCCGTTTACGGAAATATAATTGTGTACAGGGCAATGTCGCGAGCTACGGTTAGATGAAGGAACTCGTTTGCGTGGTTGCCAATAGTACTGTGAGTGGACGTTTGTTTTAAATAAGTGATGCATGCATTTATTTTATTAAAGCATGTTCTATTTTATTAACGTATTTTCCGAGCATATAAAGTTAATTGCGAATTATCTCATGGATTTACTTTTAAATAATGATTCTCATGAAGTATTTAAGTTCTATACCGGTTGTGAGTTTTGGTTATGAAGTTGTTATGCTCGGATTCGAATTTATAAATGATGTTGATTTTCGACGAATTGATTTTCGAGGTAATTTTCGAGATTTATACTGTTTATATTATCTTTATAATCGTCGATTTGAGATTTCTGAAAGATTTTTGAAATGGGATTTCGATGGAATAAATTCTTGTTTATTTATTCGATTTTTGGCATTGGGAATGCCTCATTGACAATCTACTTATTTCTTTAGCGTGTGGGACACGCTGTTAATTTATACGACTCTTTGAGTATTTCCGGGTACGGTTGGGAATCGTACCCGTGTTGTCTTTATACGTGGGACATGGGGAAGCTTTATTGATTTATCGGTTTTTAACCACCATACCCAGGGTCGTTATATATATATTATATTACTGGCTAGCCTATTAGTACTCCTCCCTACTTACTATGTGTTTGTAGGTGAGTAGAGGAGAGCATGGGATGCTCTAGAGTGTGGGACACTCCGACCCGAGCCAATAAGGCTCCCTTCTTTTGTATGGTGAAACTTCTTCCCCATATTTTATCTTTATTTGACTAGCGGGGCTAGTCCGTTTTTCACTGTTGCCAGCGGGGCTGGTCTTACTTTCTTGAGAAATGAGATTTCGGTTTTACGATATAGTTTTCGAATGTGGCGACTAGCGAGGCTAGTCAATTTATCGTTTTGGAATTCTTGGATTTAAAGCTAAATGTATTTTCTAATTGTTGCGTGCATCGGTTATTAAAGAGAATAATTGTGGGAAAGTAGGAAATCATTTTTTTTTCCTTTAAATTGTTTATTTTTGTCCACTCACGCTAACGTTTTTCGTCTACTTTCCCCTGGGCCTTTCGGTTTCTAATGCCCAGTTTGCAGGCGAATTAGTGGAGGTCGGGCGTACATGATATTTGAGGCATAGTTGTCACTACTTCCGCAGTGTAGGATCACTTGATCCTTTACTCTTCTGTTATATCCCTGTGTATTGTAGTATTGCTCTGCATAACCTTGGGATTAGTATTTTTGAGTTTTGTGTTTTGTGAAAGTGGAGTTGTTGGTAATTGGGAGCAGGGTGGCTCCAGGAGTATAAGGTTGGTTTGCTTGAAGTGTTTAGTGTGTTTTACAGGTTTTTGGGTAGTCCATTTTAGAGGTGACTCTGCCGAATTTTTGGTAGGGTTATCCCTAAGGTGGGCCCCACAGGGCCACCTCGGGTTTCAGGGTGAAATTCGGGGTGGGTCCTGTCAATTTGGTATCAGAGCATTAGGTTGTTAGGTTCTGTAGACTCGTTTCTATTCTGTTACCTTATATACTTGGTGTTGCCCAGTACCTCTCGAGTGATGGCCCGACTGCAGCGGTTCCCCATCGTGTGCTCTTCGGTGCTGTGGTATTCATCAAGTGTGTAAGGTACAAAGCTAGTTGGTTCTCTTCTGGTGCTATGCCTCTTGTACGCCGACCTCCTAGGACTTTGTTTGCGTATTCGATTGGTTAACTGTCTTGCGCCTATCCCTGGTGATGGTAGAGTAAAACTACTCTACAGTTTCGAGTTGTGCTACGAAATGTGATTCGAGGAAAATGCTGTGGTTGTCTTTTCCTTGATGCCAACAAGTTTGTTGGGGCAGGGATTAAGGTGCGGAAACCGGAGTTCGAGTTTGTGTTTGAGTGTCTGAGACGAGCGACAATAGCTTTGGGCTGTCTCTAGATGATATGATTGCTTCGGGAATCAGGATTGTGGGTAGAAATGGACTTGATAATAATGGTGGTTTTGACTTTGAACCAAGTTTCGGGAAAGATGTTTTGTGATGTGATTAGTTGTTAAGTAGCATTTGAACATTATTGGAAGTTTTTGGTGGTTCTTTGGGAACCTCAGTGTTGGAAACCATTTACAGAGAAAATTGAATAATTATTCTGGGTTGTTATGGCTAGAGTCTTTGTTTTCAAGTGACTTTGGTCACTGATGATGGCAAGTGAGAAGTGATGATAGTAATTGAGAGATATAAGTAGGACGAGATTTTTAGAAATTGTCATTTTGGGTCGTTGACCTAACCAAGGTGTATGAGCATAGCTTTGCTCGAAATAAAAGAGATTGATTTTTGATACCATGACTTATAGTTTTGTCTATCTGAGTCTTGTATGGTAGCGAGTAGGGAGATTAACAAGAATGGGCTTTTACAGTTGATATGTGCTTGAAGTGCAAGAATTGGAAGAATGCTTAAGGTTTTATAAAAGAGTTACGACTTTGGTCGGTAAATAATTGGGAGAGTTGGAATCAACTCTTCGTATGTGGTATTATGCAAATGGATTCCTTTGTTTATCCATTTTTGAGTGAAACGGTTGTGGGGAATAGTGATAGTGACATAGTTCGGTGTTCTTAGAAGTTCAAACGGAATTACTTTGTGATACGGAATCTGATTTGAGTTTTGAATCACGGAGCCTTGAAGGTTGAATTGTGATAGATTCTTAGTGGAAGTTTGCCGGACGAATGGGTTGTGATATTATATTAGTGGATGGTGGAAGGAATAACTTTAAGGAAATAAGTTTTCTGTTGGCTCTGGAAATGTTTTAAGTTAAGGCTTGACCAAGACTCTTGTTATCTTGGGTGGAAGGTATTGTAGTCTGTTTTAAGTGACGTACTTCAGTGATGATTATTTGAGCAAATTGGATCATTATTGTGGTGGGACCACGTTCGGATCCGGATATCGATTGGTGTGACACAAGATGTTGGACGGGTGTCCTTTGTCTTATATTAAGGATTGTTCGGGAAAGAGCTTGTGAATTGTGTTAGCTACCTTGAAGAATTAGTTATTGCTTGAATTAAATATATTTAATGGATTCCCTTGGAGGGATTAAGCGAGTTTTGCCATTTTGGTGATCCTTAATTGAAAATGTATAAGAAGTTGGTACGAGTGAAATCCGGTCACCACTTGTCTAAAGGTAAGATGACTTGAAGAGGAAGTAGGAGTTGAGTTGGAATAAATTGATTGGGCTTATGTTCTATCAAGGGTTCAATAGATATTTAAGTACTACTTGTTGAGCTACTATGATTGAGTTATGTTATTGGAATAATTCTTAGTGAGAAGATTTGGAAAGTTTTTGGTGCAATTTTGGTTAGCACAGGGAAGTCATATGAATTCTTGTTGTAGCTGAAATTTTATAAGTTAAGCGTCGATTGAGGAGTGGATTCGTGGTTATCTTATCCTCTTTTTGGTAAGGGCAATTGTTGTTTATCAGTTTTGGCCTTAAGTTAAATAAAAGGAGTTGGCTATATTCTAGTACTTGCAAGTTCAACGCGGTTTGACATAACTGATTTCCATTGATTCTTGTAACATCAGACAATGAACCTCTTCGATATCATATTTTCCTATCTTGGGAAGTAGACTCCGTTTCTGTGGTACACAAAGTGTTATTTGTTTAATTAAGTGACTTTGAGTTTTTGGGCTGGAGTAGAGTGAGTAGTAATGGTTTTTGCTTTGCACCGAGTTTCGAACGACTGGGTACTCGTTGCGTACCGTAAGTACTATCATGTGAGGAATTTTAGCAGTTTTGATTGGGGACGTTGGTAATTAGTAGATTCCTTGAAACACATTGAGTCGGAAAAGTTTTCCACCACATTATTTTTATAAGAAGTTTTCAAGAGACAATGTTAGTTAACCAGTTTGAGATACTATAGGTGTGGCCAGCAGGGCAACTATCAATTGAGTTTTCGTAGTCGACTTGGAACATAAATTCAAGGCTGGATCAATGATTTTTAGTCAGGTATCAGGGTAACGCAGTGGATGTGTAGTGGCCCCATAACTACATGATTAAGAACTTATAGGTTGTTCGAAGCTACCTTTGTTATATTTGACAATTGTGGGATCTTTATGTGAATGATATTTGATCAATAATCTGTGCACAACAGGCAAAAGAGGAAGTGTTGTTTTGGGGTAGCTAAGTTAATTGTTTTGGACTTGTTGGTTAACAGTGACTATTTTGTGGCATATTAGTAGCGGTTGGGTTACCCCCATGAACGCACGTACGAAGGGAAAGGTATTAAGTATGGAATTGATATACTATCACAATATTATTGGAGAACGGGGTGGATCTTCACTGTGTGACGTAATTGAAGAGGTTATGAATGCTACTATTTCAATCGAATGGTTTGTGATGTCAATACCTCGTGCTATCTGAACTATAAGCATGTTTTGATTTGCTTGAGTAGTTGGAATTATAGGAAAATCTTTGGGGTTGTCAAAGTAGTTGACTTGTGATTGTAAGAGAAAAATTTGACCAAGGATAAGTCGACAAGCTTCAAGGTTTTGGATACATTGGATGAGATATTGTTTTGATTAGTCTTTTGGGGAGACTATGAAAAGAAGTTCATTCTGGTTGTGGGTTATATCGTTATTTCCACATCTTGGTTTTCTTGACGGGCGAGACGATTATTCCTTATGCAGTATTCAAGATTACAGTGACTGGTCATATTTCTACTTGAGGACTGTTCCTTTTTATATGTCGATTCCCTTATTTTATTTGGCCACCTCTTGGACTAGATCTAAAGTTAGTTTCTGCATGAGTTGAGCAGACTTGCATATCGATCGTGCGATATCATCCCCACTTTGTTATGATCTGAGTACTACCTTCGTTGAGGATGTTGCATTGCAGATTAGTACATGTGTGCTACCTCTACTTTAACAGTATGAAATTTCGAGGACGAAATTATTATAAGGAGGGGAGATTGTAACGTCCCGAACCTAAATCCACGTGTTTACTAGTCATTTGGACGGTAAACGACCTTTACTTTCACGTTTACTTTCGGTTTAGTACTTTTAGTGGCCCTAAAAGTTGACTTTTTGTTCGGGTCAAAATTTGAGAAAATGTTCTTCACAAAAGTTGTAGGGGACGTTAAACCGAGCGCGTGCATATGTGGTACGTAAAAATCGGACTTCGTATGTGAGAGTTATGACCAAAATTGTAAAGTTACTGTTCATGGTAACTTTTGATAAAAATGGAAAGTTACCCGGGTAGGTTTCCATTTCCGGAAACCACCCCAGCTCTTTCTCTCTCCTCCCCCCCCGAGCTCTCTCTTCTCCGGTTCGGCCTCCTCCTTCCCCCCTCCGATTTCCGGCGATTCCGGCCACCACAGGGCGTGCCACCGGTCACCAGAGGAGCGCCTCCTCCCTCCGAGCACCCTAGCAACCTTGGTTTTCCACGATTTGGCCGGAAAACCACGGATCGAAGCCAAAACCCCTCCGGCTGCAGTTTGAAGCTTTTGCCGATTTCCGGCGATTCCGGCCACCTCCGGTCCCCATCTCGCCGTCGAAGGTTCGGTTTTCATCACTGATCATTTCCCCTATGGCCTTGTATCACGATTTGTTGTGTAGATGCCGAATCGACGAATTGAAATTCTAGGGTTCTTGAGGATTTCTGGGTTTTTGTTCATTGATCGATTTCGGCCGTTTTAATTGTTATTTGGGAATGTTGTAGTTGAGAAGTTGAATCAGTGTGTTGAGAAGGTGCTACTGTCAAATTTTGGTGGCCATCGGAGATGGTGGCGGCGGTGCCGCCACTGTGGGCGGCGGTAGCGGCGGCTAGGGTAGTTTATAAATTTCAATTTTTAGCTAGTTAAATTCTATAATTATCATAGAGCTTATATATGAAGTTTGGTGAATTTTGGAGGAGTTTGGAATTGTTTGTGAATTTTCGAAGTTTGGAGTTTTGTGGTGGAATTATGGGAAATCCGGCCGTCGGATTTCCCTCGTTTTCATTATGGAATATGTAAATTGAGGAATTAGAATTGTGGAAGAGATTTGGGTTGAATTTGAGAAGTATTGGAGATAGGGATTTTCGGATTTCGTTTAAGTTCGTAATTATTTTATCGGATTGCCGTTTACGGAAATATAATTGTGTACAGGGCAATGTCGCGAGCTACGGTTAGATGAAGGAACTCGTTTGCGTGGTTGCCAATAGTACTGTGAGTGGACGTTTGTTTTAAATAAGTGATGCATGCATTTATTTTATTAAAGCATGTTCTATTTTATTAACGTATTTTCCGAGCATATAAAGTTAATTGCGAATTATCTCATGGATTTACTTTTAAATAATGATTCTCATGAAGTATTTAAGTTCTATACCGGTTGTGAGTTTTGGTTATGAAGTTGTTATGCTCGGATTCGAATTTATAAATGATGTTGATTTTCGACGAATTGATTTTCGAGGTAATTTTCGAGATTTATACTGTTTATATTATCTTTATAATCGTCGATTTGAGATTTCTGAAAGATTTTCGAAATGGGATTTCGATGGAATAAATTCTTGTTTATTTATTCGATTTTTGGCATTGGGAATGCCTCATTGACAATCTACTTATTTCTTTAGCGTGTGGGACACGCTGTTAATTTATACGACTCTTTGAGTATTTCCGGGTACGGTTGGGAATCGTACCCGTGTTGTCTTTATACGTGGGACATGGGGAAGCTTTATTGATTTATCGGTTTTTAACCACCATACCCAGGGTCGTTATATATATATTATATTACTGGCTAGCCTATTAGTACTCCTCCCTACTTACTATGTGTTTGTAGGTGAGTAGAGGAGAGCATGGGATGCTCTAGAGTGTGGGACACTCCGACCCGAGCCAATAAGGCTCCCTTCTTTTGTATGGTGAAACTTCTTCCCCATATTTTATCTTTATTTGACTAGCGGGGCTAGTCCGTTTTTCACTGTTGCCAGCGGGGCTGGTCTTACTTTCTTGAGAAATGAGATTTCGGTTTTACGATATAGTTTTCGAATGTGGCGACTAGCGAGGCTAGTCAATTTATCGTTTTGGAATTCTTGGATTTAAAGCTAAATGTATTTTTCTAATTGTTGCGTGCATCGGTTATTAAAGAGAATAATTGTGGGAAAGTAGGAAATCATTTTTTTTTCCTTTAAATTGTTTATTTTTGTCCACTCACGCTAACGTTTTTCGTCTACTTTCCCCTGGGCCTTTCGGTTTCTAATGCCCAGTTTGCAGGCGAATTAGTGGAGGTCGGGCGTACATGATATTTGAGGCATAGTTGTCACTACTTCCGCAGTGTAGGATCACTTGATCCTTTACTCTTCTGTTATATCCCTGTGTATTGTAGTATTGCTCTGCATAACCTTGGGATTAGTATTTTTGAGTTTTGTGTTTTGTGAAAGTGGAGTTGTTGGTAATTGGGAGCAGGGTGGCTCCAGGAGTATAAGGTTGGTTTGCTTGAAGTGTTTAGTGTGTTTTACAGGTTTTTGGGTAGTCCATTTTAGAGGTGACTCTGCCGAATTTTTGGTAGGGTTATCCCTAAGGTGGGCCCCACAGGGCCACCTCGGGTTTCAGGGTGAAATTCGGGGTGGGTCCTGTCAGTTCTTTTGGTGGAGTTTTGGGTTTCTCCAATTTGTGCAGATTGGTGTGAGCCATTTGTTGTTGGGCTATTGTCTCCTGCAGGGGACAAGTCAAGAGATTTCTGGTGCACCGGCGTTGTTCCGCAAAAACCTTGAATCTCCTTAAAGAGAGTGGGATACCCGCGCCTCAGCCTTTTGTCAACGAGTTTCTCGAATAGAAATTATAATTTTTTAGTGCAATTTCACCAACAATCTTAAGGAGATTCAAAAGAAGATGGAGCGTACTCAAGAGAAGCTATTTGACAATGTGGGAGATCTCAACAAGCCTTTCCGCTTCAAAGTTGCACATTTCAAGAGATGGAAGGAAAAAGTTCTCTTCTACCTTAATCTTCTCAATGTTGCTTGTGTCCTAACAGAGAAGAATTTATCAAAGAAGAGTATTCAAGGCATGAAGGATGATGAACTCCTTGCTCATGAAGAAAAAGTTGAAATTTTTCAAAATGATGAGTATAATTTTCGGTACTATCTCTTGAATTGTCTTGCTGATCATTTTTATGATTATTATGATACAACATATTCTTCTGTGAATAAAATTTGGAAAGCATTATAGAGCAAATATGACACCGAGGAAGCTGGTGTGAAAAAAAATGCTGCAAGCCGCGTTTTCCGCTATCAAATGGTGGATGGCAAGTCCAAGACTTTCAAATGATTGTAGCCGAAGTTACATTTGAAGGTGTCAAAATTGGTGAAAATCTAGTGGTGGCTGGTATCATTGATAAATTTCCACCTTCATGGAAGAGTTCCAAAAATCCATTCGTTACAAACAAAAGAAGATTTCCTTGGAGACCCTGACCACTCGCATCCGTGTTGAGGAGGAAGCAAGAGGTCAAGATGTTCTTACACAAGATACAAACAATGACACCGCCAAAGTAAATTTTGTATCTTCCCATAATAGCACAAAAATTGACAGTTGGGCTTGGCGGTAGAGACACAACAACGCCTGCATATAGAGCATAAAAGCTTTGAAATGAATGGGCTAAATTGATATTCACAAATAAAGAAAAAGAAACAGTTAATGAATGCTTTGTGAAGCAGTGTTATTAACCAAGGCAGAAATGGCAGTGTGTCTAGTTAATTGAGCAATTTTTTTTTTGGCAGTTAATAGAGTTTTATTGAATCACAAACACAAACTTACAGACAAAGACCCAAACATGGGCCGAAGGTACATAAGCAAGGAAGTAAATAACAAAACCCAACAACAAACAAACCCAATGACAAACAGCCCACTAGCAAAGCCAGCAGAAGGGGAGAGCGATCTTGTCGTCGTCGCCGACAAGCGATCCACCGCGTGACTCAGAAACGTCACCACCGCGTGACTCAGAAACGTCACGGTAGTTGCAGGCAAGGACTTAGAAGCCAGCCAAATCTTTCCAGCACATGAATACCAAACCAGATCCCAACAGAACTCTACAATCCAAATCCCAAAACCATACAAAACATCAACAAAACCCATCAGTAGATCGCCAAGCAAGCAATTTCCAGGCATGAGGGTAACCAAAAGAAATAGAAAAAAGAAAAAGGAATAGAGAGATAAGCAGCAGGGGATTCGTCCACGTGCCTATGTAAGACATCCGATAGAACGCTGTGTTCAGAGAATCGAATCGGCAAACATTCGTTTAAAACAGTGATGGGTATGAAGCATGTGCACCTGAAACGTGAAGAATCTAGGATTTGAAAAGCAGAAGGAGAGGAAGAAGAATGGGGGACATGAGAGGGATAAGAATCGAAGAGAATGAAGAAGAAAAGGGGATAGATGGGATGGGTAATCTGGGCTTTAAAGATGAATAAGATTTAGGTTATGGGGGAATTGGGAAAACGAAGGAAACCGAAAGCTGATGATAAGCAAATCTGCCACCACCGGGGCAGGGAGCTACCACGAAGGGTAGGGGAAAACAGGGAAAATTGGAGACTCCCCCAACTCTAAAGCCGAAGATCCAGATCAGAAGGATCTAGATCTGGCAAGAGAAGGGGGAGAAGGAGAAAACTTAGTCTGGTGGGTTTCTTAGAGAGAAGGGAGACTTTCTCACTCTACAGGACAGAGCCTTAATTGAGCAGCTATTTTGATGCCATAATGTGATCAGATAAAGTCAAAATTGTAGTTGTTGTCTATACATGGTTAGAGGCAAAGCTCTCTTGAAACGGTGGAGACCAAACATAATGGAGGCCATATTAATTGTCTATATAACCATTGAATCTTGAACATGCATGAACTAGAAGACAAATGATGGCAAAGTTTAATTATATGGTTTCTTTGAAACTATGGATGCAAGCTAGGAGCAAACATAAACTTAATTGTTTTTTTATTTTTTTGTTTCTGGAATCATGCTAACAAGAAGCCAAAAGCATGGCTTTAATTATTCAAGGATTAAATTCTGCTTACTACCTTGTACTTTTAAGGGTTCATCAGTTCAGTCCCTGCATTTCTAATTTAATCAGAAAAGTCCTTGCACTCTCCAATTTCATCAAATTAATCTAATCCATCACTATTCCGTCAATTTTAGCTGTTAAAATGCTGATGTGGGACCTTCTCACAGAGAAAATTCCCAAACTACCCATCGCTAGGCAGTCCGTCGATGCATTAGCATTGTGAATGCAGATGGGTAGTTTGGAAATTTTCTCCGAAAATTGACCAAGTGGTGACGGATTGGATCGATTTGATGAAATTGGAGAGTGCAAAGACTTTTCTGATTAAATTATAAGTACAGGGACTGAACTGATGAACCCTTAAAAGTACAGGGTAGTAAGCAGAATTTAGTCCATTATTCAATCTTGAATTTGCTTTATGTCGTAAGCAAAGAAGACAAGGGTTGCCCCCATAAGCTATAATGGTAGACAGACTTTAGCTCTATTGAAATCGTAACCACTCGTCCGACCACAAATGTGATTACGATATTCCTGCCTTGGTTACCATCTGCGACCTGTCACCATTTGCGACATGAAATTTTCAGACCCCGTCTGGTCTCAGAATCAACATTAAGGTCACCATCTGCAACCTAAGATCTTCAGACCCCGTCTGGTCATAAAATCAAACATCAAGGTCACCGTCTGCAACTTGTTATCATCTGTGACATATGATCTTTAGACCCTGTCTGGTCTTAAAGTCAACCATTAAGTAGGTCACACCCGACCTAGAAACGTTACAAACATCTAGTTTCGGTTTTCCCAATCCCTGCTCATCATCTGTGACCCTTGGTACAAAGACCAATACATCTAAAATGAGTCACACTTGACTCAAAAATGTAACATCAAGCTCAATACTTTTCAAACAATAGAAAACATCTTTTTCCACAATATTGTTTCCTGAAAAGTCACATTCAACAATAATATGAACACCATCATGCATATTATTCATCACAATCATCCACAATGATATATATATATATATATATATATATATTTCACGTAAATATATATATACGTAGTCATTCGCTCAGCAATGCCTACTAATACCAACTATAGTTTGCAGTTAAATAAATAACGCCAAAACAATAATGGTAATTCCGTTCGTACATGAACCTTGTGAGATTACTCACCTCGACACTCCCGCTACGTCTTCAATATAGCACAAAGCAGCCAATCCACAAAATAACCGTCCAAAATACTTCGTCAAGTACCTAACACATATGGTTCCAACTTAGTAACGATTCACATTTGATTTAAGTTCGAAACCCCTGTTTTGAACTAAAATCCCCAAAGTGGTGCCAATCGAGGAAAAACCACATCCGAGACCTCCCAAAGTCTCCGAAATACTTCCACGATCGATATGACCAAACCACAAGTCGATCGGACGCTCGAATCCTCACAGATCGAATAAATCGACCGGTATGAAACTGTAAAAACCATAACAATTCCATACGAAATCCAAAATATTCATATTATATATCGAAACGCTCGTATCAATGAGTAGAACATATATAATACCAAAAACAGTTCTCTACATGGCTAGAAATCCACCAGAACGCCGCCACAGGCGGTGCTGCACCGCCACCGACCAAAACTCAATATTTCACAAAATTCCCAACATCAAAGTTGTTCATCTAAGCATGCTTGTGAATTTTCATAACAAGCTCGAAGTCAGAAAACAAGCATAAAGGGTTGAAAACTACCTCACAAGCTTTGGATTATTGCTCAATCCGAGTTGAACCGATTTCCACGTAAATCGATCCAAACAAACACCATAGATCGATTCAGATGGCCCCCACGAAGCCAAGGAAGGAAAATTGAAGCGGTACCGTCGCCGGAGCTACGTTTTCCTGTCGGGTCCAAAAACACCAAACTGCTTCGCCTTACTGCGCTGCACACGGTGGATATCGCCGGTAGAGGATGCCACAGAGACGACCAGACGGAGGAGACGAACCGGTTGACCAAGTTTCAAGGCCAGAGATTGTTGGAAAAGTCGGGTCGGGTCAGGCGGAAAACTTTGATTCTGAAGGTGCCGACCGAGAGAGAAAAGTGAGAGAAAAAATATTTCCGGAAATGGAAATATGAAATTATGAATTCATTTTCTGATTTTCTCTATTTATACTAAAATGGAAACTTCTTCCGATATTCTTAACTTTCTCATACGAACTTTGATTGATGCAAACCACATGTCCACGAACTCGTATCGACGCGCTCTACAACTTTTGTGAAGGAAGTTTTCCAAGAATATGAATGTATAAAAAGTCAAACATCACACGACCCCCTAAACTGTGAAATTTGAATAATTATACGTACGAAAACCATTACACTTCACATGCAACCTACGAATAAAGCATAATAACAATTATTCATACAACTCGTCCGTTATTAATTACCAAAATTAAATAACAGAAATCCAGGTCATCACATCATATTTTTCGAGAAGGAAACGTTCCCGCTAATGTTTTAGCTAATTATGGTGCTTCGCATAATGGTAGTCATGTGTGAGACATTTTACCCCAATTCCTTGCCCTTGACTTTGGATGGGACTTCTTTGGACGAATGGTTTATAGGTTCAGATGAGTCTTGCCTTTGTTTTTCCTTGTCATGATTGTAGAGGTTTTGTTGATTGTATTTCACGTTTTAGGTTGTTTGCTAGTGCAATGGTTTGGAACTTTCTAGAGTCTTCTTATGCATGTAATGGGGTTTGTTTCAGGCACAGCTTTGGTTTTGTCCTCCGACCTATTTGTAATTCTCTTTTTCTATCAATAATATTTCGGGAGGGGACGTTGAGTTAGTGCTCTACCCACTTCTTTTAAAAAAAAAAATAAAAAAAAAAATAAAAAAAAAATAATAATAATAATAATAATAAATAAATAAATAAATAAAATAAAATAAAATAAAACCTTTGAGAGAAGCTTGAACATGATGAAGGCGACGGCAAATATAAAATTAATAAATTCTCAATTTCATATTTAATGATTAACAAATGATAATTTTAGATAAAGGCCAAAGTAGATATGATGTAGGACAAGAATGAGCCCGGTTCAAAAAGAAAACCATAAAAGTAAAGAAGCGGCATAGAATCAAGAAGAGTGATTGAAAAATAGGTAACTCACGTGTAATGAGATAACTAGCCGCTGGAATATTCAGATATTATATAATAACTTCTCAAATATATGTTATTAGGGTAGTAAGGTTTGTTGTTGTCATAATATAATCTCTGTTCATGAAAGATGATTGTTCCTAAAGAAAAAAAACAAAAGAGAACTGATTAATACATGTGTAACAGAGACAAAATTGAAAACAATTTTTTTTTTTGGTTGAAAAATTAAAAACACCTTGTTAATTATAATAACCACTAATTGTAAGGCCCCGTACCTTAATATTTTTATAAAGTACGTTTTATCGGGTTTGACCGAGGAGTTGACTTTTAATTTGTCTGTTATGTCGGAGTTTTTACGGGAAAGTGGTGATTCAAGTGTTACGGTACTATCCCTTATTAAAAATATTGGTTTTTTATATAAAAAAAAAGGGGCGTTAAGTTTTTAAAGCAGAGAGAGAGAGAGAATCGGACCGAGCCAACTCCCCCGCGCCCTCCCCCTTACGTTTTCTTCTTCTCCCCGAACCGGACTCGTCTTCCGGGCGTTTCATCTTAGCCGGACGTCATTGGGCTTGCCTCCGGCCACCACAGCTTCCTCTCCTCATCCTCTGTCATCTCAGGTAAGTGATTTTAGTTGGGTAGCCTTGATTTGTTTGATTTTGGGGGATGATTGCCGTCGGGTTTGATAACTTCCGGTTGGGTTTTCAATTTCCGGCGGTCTCCGGCCGGAAATCCTTGTGCTTTCGGGTCGCTGGGAAGGATTGAACACTTCTCCAACCTCCTTGTGGTTTATTTTGGCCGGAGGAGGTGTTAGGGATAATGAACAGTAGAGTGAACAATGCTGCCGAGTTCTTGATATTTTTGGGTTTGAATTTCGGCTATTTCTGCTTTTTTTTGTGTGACTGTTGCAGGTATACAGATGGTTGTGTGTGTTATGAAGTTGATTTTGGAATAGATAGGTTGAGTGGAATTGGATTTAATCTTTGAGTTTTGTGTTAAACTTGAGATTGTTGGATATTGAGTTTTCTTTTGATTTTGTTGTTGAGCATGGTTGTTTGAATTGTCATGTTTGTAGTGTTTGGGTGAAATCTCTTGGTAAAGGGCTATTGTTGAATTATTTGTTAGGAAGTAGAGAGAATTTGAGATTTTTGGAGTTGGAATTGTGAATTAGAAAAAGGGAAAAATTAAGAAAGAATGTGGAAATTTTGGAAAAGGATTTATATTATAAATTGGTGGTAAATTGTGATGAAGGAAGTGAAATTAAAATTGATTAAGTTATCGAATGGTCCTTGTGAAGGTTTAGATTAAGCGAGGTCATTGAATGGTTGAGGAATCGAATTAAAAATCGGTTGAGGTGTTATGAGTTGGAGGGCATTGAGATTGTAAGGAATTATAAAATTTAATCCCAAATTGAAGTGTGGGAGTTTTATAACAATTTATGAATAACGGATGCTTATTCCAAGGGGAATGAGTTGATTTTGAGAGCATTTCCTTTTTATGGTTAATTATATCTTATTCAATTGTGACAGGACGTACTGAGCCTCGAGCGAGGAGGACACAGGCAGGCAGCAGGATTAGCTGCGGGACTCACTAGTGAGTGGACTTTTATTTTGTTTAAATAATACATGCAGCATGGTATTTAGTTTTCAGTTGGAATATTATTTGAGTAAATGTGACTTTGTGGAAAATAAAGGATTTAAAAAGAAAGCAGTTGACAAGGAGGCCAGTTTTGGCGCATGCGTATCTTACCTAGTTGGCAGTCCCTTATAGGTAATAGTCTGGTTGGCAGTCCCTTCCAGACTACAGCTCGGTTGGCAGTCCCATCCGATGCGTCATCTGGTTGACAGTCCCTTCCAGATGACTTGAGGTAGTTAGTCGGCAGTCCCGTCTACTACCTGTGGCTAGTTGGCAGTCCCAACTAACCACCGCCTCCTATTCCGATTGGCAGTCCATTCCGATGCGTCATCTGGTGGCAGTCCCTCCCAGATGGCATGAGATGCCTAGGAAGCAGTCCTTCTTAGTCATCTAATGAGTTTTCTTGGGAAAAGATTGAGTTGGAAATTTTTATGGAGTTTCGCTGCATGTTTGTTTTGTTGAAAAGAGAAATGGGGAAGCATACCATAAATTGTTCTGATTCTCGTTTCGGTTTTGTCCACTCACTCTAATGGATTTTATATGTTTTCCCCTGGGCCCTTCGTTTTCAAATGCCCAGATTTCAGATTAGCAGAGATCGCATCCAGGCTCAAAGGACTTTGGAAATCAGCACTTCAGTTTTTGTCCGTAGGTTATTACTTAACCTACCTTGTATGATATCGGCTTAGTTTTAGTGTTGCTCTGATAACCCTTTTCTTTTAAATTTGATGGATGTTGTTGTTCGGATTGTTGTTGCTTACGGAGGTTTTGTTGGGATTTGAAATTCCGAATGTAATATATGTGCTTGGATTGTAAATATGTTATTGTAGGTTGAGTAGAAGTTAAAGTTGTAATCATGTCGAGGTTTGTGAAACGTTTGGGTAGCCCATATTTAGGGGAGGTTTTGCCGAATTTTCGGTAGGATTTCGCTTAACGTGGGCCCCGCAGGCTCGTATCCAGGTATTTGGGGTGATTCCTGGGTCGGGTCCTGTCACTAATAATGAAATCCTTCAGTAACTGAAAATTTACTTATACAAACAGTCATGCTCATCTAAGGAAAAATTTAAATGAATTGTGAATGACAAGTAAATCTTTATCACATGTATTAAATTTATAATTTATAATTATAACAATTTAATTAAAATTGTGCATTAATTTTCATTCATCAGATTCATTTAGAGTGAGGCTATTTGATAGGAGCATAAATGTGATAAATATAGTGTGAAATCCCTTACACTTTTCTTGGTTAATTCCTTTAAAAAGTCTGTTTTAACTTTGTTTTTCTTCTAGGTAGTTTATGGAGTGATTCAAGAGAAATAAGAGCTGAAAGGGAGCAACGAAGCCATGAAACATGAAGTATTGATGCAGAGGACCAAGTTTGATCAACCTTTTGGCCAGAAATTACAAGGGAAGTCCACGGAATTCATTGTGCAAAACAGTTGCTGCAAAGCAGAAACTGCAGTTTCAGAATCAGCTTTCTGGGAACGGTTTTGAGGAGCAATTCTTGCATCATTAAATCTACACCTATGAAGAAAGGGCCAGCGATACTTGAAGAAATAATGTTATAATTCAACAAGAGCTAAAGAACTGGTCAAAAGTGTCAACAAGGCAGCAGGAAATCAAAGTCGAAGTATGCTTCCCGATAAGGCAGAAACTGTCAGCTTTTCATGAAGCTTTTTGGGAGATCTTTTCCGGCTATTTTCTTGGAGTTTTTCCAGAAGGTTATTGATCATTCTAGATTATATGATGTCATAGAACACGTGGGAGTCAAGAACCATCCAGAAACTTGTCAAGACGAAGTCGTTCCTTGTCCAAGAAGGAAGC
Organism: Rosa chinensis; assembly: GCF_002994745.2. Classification (NCBI taxonomy): domain Eukaryota; kingdom Viridiplantae; phylum Streptophyta; class Magnoliopsida; order Rosales; family Rosaceae; genus Rosa; species Rosa chinensis. Next base: position 16,275,875 of record NC_037088.1, on the reverse strand, counting down.
TTCAGAGTCAGAAATTGAATCCTAGTCAAAACAGGACGGTTTTGCAGAATTCTTCTTTGGACGGATTTCCAGGGCATTTTTGGGAGGTTATTGCTGCTGAAAATATGAAGGAGAGTCCTAGAATGATTCCTCAAGATTTTGGGAAGATTATTAAAGCTTGAAAATCATTTAATTATGCACCAAGTAGAGTAATCCTCAAGCAACTAGGAGAGGCTTTCAAAGCGGAATTGGAAAAGGAAACTTGGGCTGTGTATTCTATATATATAGAGGCTCTGAACACGTTGGAAAGCACCATCCTACAGCGCCATCTTCTGGTCCCAAACCCTAGCACACAAAGTCTCAAAAATTCCCAAGTCCTCCAAGAGCAAAAACCGTGCACACCATCATCCATCTTCATCAAGCCTTGCCGTGTACCATCTTGAGGGGGGTTCTTGCGTTCAAAGGCTGCCTAAAAGTGAATTCGTGGCTCTCATCTTCTTCCCTTTACGGTTTTTACTTTCTTGTAATTCAAACTCATATGTTTTTAGTTGTGAATTTTGAGACAATGTGTGGCTAATTCACTTTTGTTAGGGGCGAGGTTTGAAGCCCCTAAGATATGTTTTTGACAATATTGTGATTCCTAGTTTTGTGATTGCTTTGTTGTGAAATTGTTTATTTGGTTTTGGTTTATGGATAACTCTTACTTGTTTATGTTCATGAACGCGTGTATAGAACATTATGAACTTGTAAGTGGGGCTAGAAATAGGTATTTTAATCTCCTAAACGGTTAATAATGCTTGTTTCAATGGTAGTAAAACCTATAGGACAATAGGTGAAACCAAATAAAAAGGATTGCATGCTAGGTAGGCGTTCCACACTAGTTTTGCATACTTGTTTCGATCAAACTTCCACATGTGATTAATGCTTAGAATAAATTGTTGATAGGATAGCGTTCTATACCTTGATTGTTTATTCTAAAGGCTTAGTAATGGTGCGTTCATCTTGCTTAAGTAATATATGGAAGTAATAAGACCTTATGCATGCGTTCATGGTTTGTTCTTGATTGAAACCTTTTTCACGACTTAGTAATTGAAACTAGGATGATAAATTTGTCTCAAGCATATTTTGGTGGTGGATTTCCGAGTTCCTAACATCTTCATCCATATCTTTTAAAACCTTAAACTCAAAATCGTTTTTCTTTTCTTCGTTTTCTATTTATTTTCGTGAAAACCCAAAAACCCCCAGTTTAGTGTGTTTCAGGATTGCAACGCCTCTGCAATCCTCCTCTCTGTCCCTCCTTCTTTCTCTCTTTTCTTTTTGTTGTGTGATGCTTATTTAAGTGTAGTTTTATTTTGTTTTGTTTTCTTTTGTGTGATTAATATAGTTACCCTCAATCTCTGGCATCGAACGATCCTTGCTTATCCTTTACTACTGACGACTACATCATTGCAGGGTTAAGTTGAGTGCTTAATTTTAGCGTATCACTATTGTTACCCTACCATTTTCTTTGTTCACCCTAACCGCACCCTCTATAACAATCTCTACAAAATTATCTCTTAGATGCGTGAACTCCTTGTACCAATATTGTTCTTTGAGCAACTAAATATATTGGACATTTGCCACAAAAACAACCTGAGCACCATTGAAGAGATTCCAAGCGCTCCTGAAGTATGAAATGGGTCAATGACTTGGTGAAGCAAAGTGAGGCACCAAAGGAACAGGAACAGGAACAGGAACAGGAAAAGGGGCACCAAAGGACATGAGGAGAGATTTAATGGACCCAGAAATCAGAGTAAAAAGATAAATAACATTGTAACTGTTCACTGTCATTTTCTGTCGGCAATCAAAGACCTACAAACATAATAGCTTGGGAAGCTGTCGTCCAACTGGTACCTTAATCTTGCATGTTTAAGTTGCTGCTTGCCACGTGCTGTGTGTGCTCTGCTTCTTGTGACAAAGATAATGATAATCTGTCAACGCCATTACATCCACTGGCAAAATGGTCCATGCATATCCTTTAATTTATATCACCCACCAAACGCCTATATCACTTGCTCTTCGTACAGCCTTCAATTCGATTGAAACATCTCCTCCTACCACCTTTCCTAGATACGTTTATCACCTTCTTTTTCCTTCTCCAACTCTCCTGATTACTTTTAGCGAAATTTTGCTAGTTGGAGCAGTTAAGGAAAAGCTCTGTACTAAAAAGGTCAATATCAGCAGATCTGAATTCCCTTCCACTTGATTATGTTTTGTCAAATATTGGATAAAACAACTTTCTAACAAATAAAATATTGCGAGGTATAGACTTTCGTCACATATACCGGATCCATATATCTCATATTAGAGTCTATCATAAAAACAATTAAAATAAAAATATAAAAAAACACAAGGAAATCTTAATTTAGGTCTTTGTTATCTGTTATCAACTACAAAAGCATGCAAGTAAAGAGTGAAGAAGTAGATAAAAATTTGTCATAAAAAAAAAAAAACAAAGTAGAGAAAAATTTGAACGTTAACCCCATCTGCCCAATCTTGTTCTGATGAGAGGTTGAAAACAAAAATAATTGAGCAGATTCACGCAATACAGATACCCCAAAATAGGAAACCCCTCTCTTTTGAGATACCCAAAAAAGGTAGACAGGGATTAATGGTAGAGGGAGTCTTACGTACGGCACCCACATCAAGTGGCAGTGGCAGTGGCAGTGGAGCGGGCCAATCAGTGCCTAAGCAGGGAGGTATTTTGAGTATTGCATATTAAAAATCAGGGACAGTTTCAGAAAAGACCAAAAAATTTGAGATTTTTAATTGGAAGGCCACATGGCCCCACCACGTGACGGCCCCCAACGCAAGAATTTATCTTAATGGTAACATAATGACGTTAGAGCTTTCAATTCGCACCACATCTTTATCTGGGTGCGTAGAAGAATTTTCACATGTTAATGTCATGTCACAAATTTGATGGGGAATAAGCTAAAAACGTGCTTAAACGTGTTCGCCTAGACTAGAACCAAATAATCCGTGTGCTTGTAGCAGATGCATGAGAGAAGGAACGTACTACTAGCTTAGGTACTATATATGTGGGTGTCTCTCTGAGCTAACTTTCATGCCAATTTTAATTTCTTACTGCCCCCTAAAGCTTCAATGGCTATCACAGAAAACCAGCCGGCTGATCAGGAGGAAGAAAAGCTCAGTGATGAGTGCAAGGCACTCCTTCTTTCTCTCCCCAAAGAGAAAGGCTGGAGAACCCTGCACCAATATCGATTCCAGGGTTTCTGGTGCCAATCTGCTGAAATCCAAAAGCATGCAAGTAAAGAGTGAAGAAGTAGATAAAAATTTGTCATAAAAAAAAAAAAACAAAGTAGAGAAAAATTTGAACGTTAACCCCATCTGCCCAATCTTGTTCTGATGAGAGGTTGAAAACAAAAATAATTGAGCAGATTCACGCAATACAGATACCCCAAAATAGGAAACCCCTCTCTTTTGAGATACCCAAAAAAGGTAGACAGGGATTAATGGTAGAGGGAGCCTTACGTACGGCACCCACACCAAGTGGCAGTGGCAGTGGGGCGGGCCAATCAGTGTCCAAACAGGGGATATTTTGAATATTACATATTAAAAATCAAGGACAGTTTCAGAAAAGAGGAAAAAATTTGAGATTTTTAATTAGAGGGCCACATGGCCCCACCACGTGACAGCCCCAACGCAAGAATTTATCTTAATGGTAACATAATGACGTTAGAGCTTTCAATTCGCACCACATCTTTACCTGGGTGCACAGAAGAATTTTCACATGTTAATGTCATGTCACAAATTTGATGGGGAATAAGCTAAAAACGTGCTTAAACGTGTTCGCCTAGACTAGAACCAAATAATCCGTGTGCTTGTAGCAGATGCATGAGAGAAGGAACGTACTACTAGCTTAGGTACTATATATGTGGGTGTCTCTCTGAGCTAACTTTCATGCCAATTTTAATTTCTTACTGCCCCCTAAAGCTTCAATGGCTATCACAGAAAACCAGCCGGCTGATCAGGAGGAAGAAAAGCTCAGTGATGAGTGCAAGGCACTCCTTCTTTCTCTCCCCAAAGAGAAAGGCTGGAGAACCCTGCACCAATATCGATTCCAGGGTTTCTGGTGCCAATCTGCTGAAATCCAATCCATAATGGCTTTCCAAAACCACTTCCAAGCTAATGACTCCGACGTAGTCTTGGCCACCATCCCAAAATCTGGCACAACATGGTTAAAAGCCTTGGCTTTTGCTATCGTGAACCGACACCGCTTCTCAATCAAGAGCCATCCTTTGCTCACTTCCAACCCTCATCATCTTGTGCCATTCTTCGAGTACAATCTCTATGCAAACAACCAACTTCCTGATCTCTCCAAATTTCCTGAGCCAAGACTGTTTGGGACACACATTCCTTATCCTTCTTTGGGTACAATCAAAAAGTCGAACTGTAAGATGGTTTATATCTGCAGAAACCCATTCGACACATTTGTTTCTAGTTGGCATTTCATCAACAAAGGGAAGCCACAGTCTGAAACTCCAATGTCCCTTGAGGAGGCCTTTGATATGTATTGCAAGGGCATCGTTGGGTTTGGTCCATTTTGGGAGCACATGTTGGGGTACTGGAAAGAGAGCTTGAACAGACCCGATAAGGTCTTGTTCTTAAAGTACGAGGACATGAAGGAAGATAGTGCACTTCACTTGAAAAGATTGGCAAAGTTCCTGGAGTACCCTTTTACTTTGGAGGAGGAGAGAAATGGTGTGATTCAAGATATAGAAAAGCTCTGTTCTTTTGAGACCATGAAGAAATTGGAGGTGAATAAAAGTGGCATGTTTGTCAAGAACTTCGAGATTAAGAGCTTGTTTAGAAAAGCTGAGGTGGGAGATTGGGTTAACTATTTGAGCCCTAAGATGGCAGAGAGGTTGTCCAAAGTCATAGAAGAAAGGTTGGGTGGTTCTGGTTTGAGATTCAATGTGTTTTCTTAGCTAGCAGATCCAGTCCAGCAGCTTGGGGTCCGTTAATTGGAGCTCTCTGGTTCCATTATTAATCATATATATAATTATATATGATTTGTGTTAGCTTCTCTGCTTACTGTCCTGTAAAATGTTAATTAGTAGCTTGCGCATCTCAATAGAATAAATGTAAGGTGTCATGTTGCCAGATTTCCTTTAAAATTTTCTCATCGTCACTGTATGCAAAATCCAAGGGTCAAAAGTGACATAAAGTTGGTGCAAAATGAATCATGCTCCACTTATTCAGTGAGTTATTAAACATGAATATATGTCAATGGACTTTTTTTTTATTAAACAAACAATTAGTAAATAATCTTTCGGCCAAGATTTTTAGCACGTTTTTATTTCATAATAGACCACATACAATAAACGTCATACCTTGAAACCCTGACTCCGCATTAGACCTCAAAACTCTGCCTTTGTACTGGACTTGAAATTTTTTGTTTTTCATTTCTCCAAGTAACCTAATTACCTCGAACAATGATAAACTACCCAATCCGTATATTCTCGATAGCTCTCGCCAAATTTGCATCATTGTCTCCATTAAAAATGAGTCCTTCAATCGAAGCAAATTGCAATCATTTATCTCGTTTAGTCTTCAATATCTCAGGACCATATTCATATACTCTTAACTAAGTGCGTAAATAAACTGACTTACCAAACAACATATAAGGTATATATGTCAGGTCTAGTATGTGATAAATATATCAATACTACTCGCTTTTCACACCTCACACTCGAAGTCGCTGGAATTTAACCACATTTCGATTGTAGTATGCATATAAAAGTGAAACATAAAGTAAAATAATATTAAATATTTTTCTGAAATCGTTAAAATTTATGCGAGGCGAAGAAACACCCTGTGACCCTAGCTCTCTCGATCCTTCGACACATCACCATGGCATAGACGTAATAAAACAAAAAAGATGGGCAAATAAGTAAATCAATATGGCTGATACTGTTCACGGAGAGATAGCCCTTTAGTATAGGTAATTACACATGCTTCTTAGTTCTAACCTCCTTTCCTCTTCTCTAAATTTTTTGGAATCTCATAATCCAAACAATGCCACCTCATTCTAAGCTAGTCATTTGTCTTGCTTGGTCTTTTCGATACTTGATACCTGAATAAATTATCTGTAGGGGTGAGCTTACATAAGTAGGGTCATACCTTTTTAGGTTGCTATCAACTAAGTAACAAACAAGTTTCAAGCAATAAATTGAAAGACAATGCATGAATGTGATATTAACTCATCACTCTTCATTTCCATATGATCATTTCATCAATCGTATTGAAAATGCTTCACTTCCTTTTTGGTGTATAGGTGGCTGAAATTCGCATGTCTCTATCAAGTGATTAACTCAACCACACAAAAAATTATTTTGTTTTCTCTCAATTCTTATGAATTTTAATATCTCGTACTAATCGATATTCTTTTATGACAATTCAAGATTTTTTTTTTCCCGATAACTCATACTCACAATTCTTCACCATGAATTATGGATGTGTTCAAGTAAATCCTTATTTGTGTGTCTGACTCAAACTCTAGGTTACTTTACCTAGTGGTAATAGGGTTTTAATTAGAGAGAATCTCGAAGAATGTCATAGAGATATCCATTCATTGTATAATTACATTTCCTTGTACAATTCAGATTGTATGCATTGTAATCCTCTATATAAAGAGGCCCATATTATTAATGAGAATACAACAATTTTCTCTCAATTTCTGATTCCCTAAAACACGTTATCAGCACGAAGCCTTAACCCTGAAACAAATAGCCAAACCCTGATTCAAGAAACTAAAAACCTTGAATCCGAATACAAAACCTTGAAGCCTTTTCTGCCTCCACCTCACAATTTGAAGCACTTGATCCCAGGAGTCCAGAACCGGCGGTGCCATCCGAAGAACTGGTCGGAAACCTACCGAACGGGCCACCGGAAGCTCCATTCAACTCGCAGCAAATATTCTACCTGTTCACCATCTTCCGGACCTCCAATTTTCACAAAATTTTGGTAGCAGAAGCCTCTTGATCTGAAGATTCAGGAACAAGAATAAAAAATCCAAAAACCGGACTAAAACTTGTTGAACCAGCCCCCTGATCATCCAGCAGAAAAACCGACAGAAAAGAAAAGAAAAGAAAAAGAAAAGAAGAAGAAAGAAGCAGCCCAGCCCAAAAGGAAGAAGTCAAAGCCCAGCCCACTGACATCAGCCTGCCAAGTCAGCAACCGCCACGTCAGCATCTGGACCCACTGCCACGTCAGCATTTGGACCCACTGCCACGTCAGCACTAGAGCCACGTCAGCACTAGAGCCACGTCAGCATCCCATCAATGCCGGTCAGCCCTCCGATCAAGGCCCGGTCAACCACTTTTTCGGCCAATTCCGATAACTTTTCTTGAGACTTTTCAGACCATTTCCGGCGATTTTTTCCTGCCAACTTTTCCGGCGACCTATTTCGAGGTATTTTTTTTCTAAAAGTTCCTGTTTTTTAGAGTTTTTACATTTAATTTCTCTTCTTTTTCGGGGACTTGCAACCTCCCTTCTTATACCCCCTTTTCTTCATCATAGGGGAGACCAAATTAAGCCGAACTGCGGGGTTGGTGCTCACTCCAAGCTTAGAGCTTGTTGAGATCTCCAAACTTAGAGTTTGTAGAGAATTTATGATCGACCACTTATGTCATTGTTTCGATCTAATCCAATATCTCTTGGAATCGAATTTCTTAGAAGCGACTACACTCGGAAATTCCTAATTTCTTGGAAGCGATTACGCTCAGAAATTTTATATGTTTTCGTGGTAGCCTGTTTCGTTCTGAAACTAACCCTAATTTCTTGTTCACTTTCAGTATGAGTAACCTAAACAAATTGGACTTTGCTCTATTGGGAACAACTGGCTCTGGATATCACAGGTGGGTTCGTGATGTCCGCCAGCATTTCAAGGCTGATGGAATCCTGGATATGATTCTCGAGCCTAGCCAGGACGTGCTAACAGTTGAGCAAGCTCAAGCTTTGGAAGTAAATAGAGCAACCTTAGAGGCAAATAAGGCGGAAGCCATCATCCTAATAACTCGTCATATGGATGACTCACTCCAGCAAGAGTGTATGAATGAAGAAGACCCCAGAAGGCTGTGGATCTCACTCGAAGATAGATTTGGCAACGTCCGTGACTCCCTGCTTCCCGACCTAGAAGTGAGATGGCATAGCCTCCGCTTCTGTGATTTCAAGTCAGTTCTTGACTATAACTTAGAAGCACTTCGCATTAAATCCTTAATGGAATTCTGTGATAAAGAGATCACACATGCGATGTTGATTGAGAAGACTCTCTCTACCTTCCCCGTCTCTGCATTGATGGTTGCTAAGAACTATCGAATCGATGTTGCTGCAGGACGGATCACGAGGTTTCATGAGCTCATTGGAGCTATGAATGCCGCTGAAAAGCATGACAACATCCTTGTGAAGAATTATAATTCGAGATCCGTGGAAATATAGCATATTCTGGAATCCAATTATAGTCGTGCCCCTAAGAGAAGGCGCTAAGAGCGAAACCCTAACCTTAGGGATACTTCTGGATGTTCTGGTCCATATAATCGCTCTACTTAGGAAGGTAACCGCCAAAATAGGCGAACACGGAACTGAAGAGGTCAACGTGGAAAGAGAGAGGGAAGCAACGCCTCTGGCCATGTTGGTGGCGCCACCAACACTAAGAGCCATCTAAATGGCGCTTTCAAAGCACCTCAATCAATGGAGTTTGAGCAAAAAGATGTATGTTCTCGATGTGGAGTGTCTGATCATTGGGCACACATTTGTAGAGCTCGTGAAGAAATTGTCACCGCCTACAAAGCATATTGTGAAGCAAGAGAAGCTCACTATGTGGAACAAGAAGATCAAGAAGATGATCTAGAGTGAAGACTACAAATTTGGCTGGGATCAATAGATCGCCAATTCTGTTTAGGTCTTTATTTTTCCAAGAGATGTAATAGGCAATTGCCATATATTGTTGTAGTAAATGCCAATGGTTTAGGTTTTCTTCAAAGTAAGCTCACCCAAAGTAAGTGTGATGTCTAGGAAGGTTATGAGATTAGTGGTACTTAAGTGAGCTTTGCTCCGCCGACATCTCTCTACTCACCTGGTCACATTTATTTTGGAATTACCGAAAGAAGTTAGACGACTACCATTGTTTTGCATTAGCTAGCATTTTGGATTAGATTTTCTTTGGTCAAAGAGACAATGCTGTAACTACGTTGGCTTATGAATAAAATTTGGAGTTCTTCTCATGATGACTCAATTTTGATTTTGAGCATATTACTTTTGTGACCACGATGGCTGGGTCATCAATATTAATTCAAGGACATGGAATAGCCTAAGTTCCCCTTGCCAAATGGCACCTTGATTACTGTCGTAGAAACTCTCTACGCTCCTAGGGCCAATCGCACCTATGAATAGCCAACGGATTCCATGCGAAAACGTACGCATGTAGAGAACGGAGATGAGTTCCTTTGCAATACCTCTAATGATTGCAAACAAAGGCGCATCTTAGAGAAGTTTATGTGTCTCTCTAGTGGACTTTATGTCACTATTTGAGCTATTAAATCCAATAAAGTTACGAGAGAAGATCTCTTGGATTTAGACACATATTGGCTTTGTCACGACAGGATAGATCATTCTGGTCATGATATGATGATCCGTCTACTAAAGACTTCACATGGATATCTTTTCTATCGAGCGAAATGAAGCATGAATCAAAAGTTGATCTCTGGACTAAGTATGACCGATGTTGCTGCCTAGGGCACCGCCTCCATCCACCACCAGCACAGGGCTGGCACAGTCCCTATCCAAACACCATGGATAGAGTCCATCATGGTAATAGCGCCCCAGGTGATGCTACAATCACCAACTTGCTTCAAATAGCGTTTCAGACTCTCAAGCCTAACCAAAATTCTCATTGGTTGCTTCAAAAGCCTCTCGCTCGTTTTACAAAAGCCGTTCCTTAGGAAAATTAGGACTGAGACTGTCGTATGCAAAGGATATGAAAATACTCATTTTGTTCTTACATAGAATCCGTGGGAATTCTGTGGAATGATTCAACCAACTTGCGGACGTTTAAATATCTCATGATGTTGGTTGACACGCAAACACACTGGTCACGTGTTGTGCCATTGTCCACTTGTACTGCTGCTTATGCTACACTCCTAGCACATACCATATGACAACGGGCTCACTCCCCGGATCATCCTATTCATTCAATTGGATTTGATATTGCTAGAGAGTTTATATTGAAGACTTTCAATGGTTATTGCATTGGGACTGATGTTGGACATCATATTCCCATGAACACACCCAAATGGTCTCTCGGAAACGACTACGATGGTAGCCTAGACATTGGTAATGTGCACCAATCTCCTTATATCCGCTTGGGGTGATGCAATATCGCATGCAACTCTGCTAATTCGTCTACGACCTACCGCCACTCAATGTATATCTGCGTTACAGCTAGTGACTGGGTACAAGTATTTTTCACTTCTGCATATTTGAGTGAGCCCTTTTATGTGCCCATTGCACCGCTACAACGCTCTATAATGGGTCTTTATAGACGAATGGGCAACTCAGTTGGATTTGAGACTCCAACAATCGTCCGCCACTTCAGGCCCTTGCTAAGCGATCTCATTACAGCTAGATTTGCAGGTTGTCACTTTGATGAGACAGTCTTCCCGTCGTTAGGGGGAGATAAGAACACAGATGTTCAGCAGGAACGACAGGAATTGTCGTGGTCTGTCCCCACAATGTCTCATCTCGATCCCTGTTAAAGTGATGAGATCACACAAATATGCTGCAAACAAGGCTGCAAGGAAGGACGTCCCTACGAGAGGACGTAGCGCCACCCTACACGGAGGTAGGCATGGCGCCAATGCCAAAGAGAGTGGCACTCTGGCGTTACAGCCATGGCCCCAGCTAGGATGCGTGGGAGGCCCGTGAGTTCGAAGGATACTTTGGTACATTTCAATCCTTTGATCATCAAGACTCAAAATCTGTCTCATGAGAATCTTTCGGGTTAGGGTTATCGTTGGGGGACGCCTCAACGTTAGAACCTATTCCTAAGAATATAGAGCTATATGAAAATTACACTAGTGTACATGAGACGTGGGATAGAAACTCCATCATAATTGTTGATGTAGTTGCGCATGAGTTTGCTGGGTCCGATGATATCGAACCATGCTTTGTTGATGAATGAATGCCAACATAGAGAGATTTGGCCTAATTGGAAAGATGCGAACTAGGTTAAGTTAGATTCTCTAACGAAGAGGAAAGGTCTTTGAGCCAGTGATGCCAACATCTCCTAACATAAAACCTAGTGACTAATGTGTCTTCATTAGAAAGCATGATGAGAAAAAGAGATGGCAATCTCGCCTTATGGCGCAAGGCTTCTCACAAAACGCCCTGGAATTGACTACTATGAGACATATTCTCTAGTAATGGATGTCATTGCACTCTACTGCCCTGTTAGTTTGGTAGTTTCTGAATAACTGAACATGCAGCTTACAAAAGTGGTCATTACGTATCTATATGGGGATCTAGATATGGAATATACATGAAGGTTCATGATGAACTTCATTTATCCAAGTCAAGTGGCTCTAGACCACGGAGCGTGTTTGCAATAAGTTTGAAACGCTCACTAAGATGATTACTTGATTGGGAAGGGATATGCCCATGCATTTCCATAACAAGTTACAGATTCCATCGCGGTTCATGTTGGACATGATCTTCATTAGAAGCCCTTAAAGAGTTAAGGGAAACTGCTGAACACTTCAAATCCGAGTTTGAGATGAAGGATTTTGGGAGAACACGATTATGCCTCTGTTTGGAATTTGAGCATCATGTTGATAGATGCTTAGGCATTTTGACAAGGTCAAACCTTCAAGCACCCCCATGATCGTCCTTAGTCTTAATCCTGAAAAGGATCCTCTTCGTCTGAAGGATGATGACGAAGATGTGCTAGAGGCAGAAGTGCCTCACTTGAGTACAATAGGCGCATTATTGTACTTAGCTCAATGCACAAGACTGGACATCTCATTTTCAGTGAACTTGTTAGCTAAGTTATAGCTCTGCGCCAACGCGACGCCATTTGATTGGTGTAAAAGATATCTTTCGGTACTTGAGATGTACGATTGATATGAGCTCGTTCTATCCCTATAGCGAGATGATGGATTTAGACCCATCACACACCAGGAACGCCGCCAACACTGGCATGCGTCCACTATCCCATCCCAAAATGACATAAGTGTTTTGGAAGGTTTTGCTGATGTTGGGTATCTCTCTGACCCATACAAAGGTCATTCCCAAACTGGTTAAGTGTTCACCATGGGAAAAGACCGTGATATCTTGGAGGTCTACAGAACAGACCTTAGTCGCTATATCTTCGAATAATGCAGAGATTCTTGCTCTTCACGAAGTGGTTTGTGAATGTATATGGATTGGATCCATAATTACGCATGTTCGAACAATTGTGGTTTGAAGTCTACCACAGATGAGCCTACGAGCATTTAGGATAACGTTGCTTGCTTTGAACAAATGAAGCAAATGCTACATCAAAAGCGACAACACCAAGTATAATCAGCAATAACAAACTCTTCTCAAGATCAAAGTGAACTAGGTTCGATCTAAGAACAGTATGGCAGACTTGCTCACTAAGTCATTGCCTAAATTCCACTTTCGAGAAACATGTTGGTAGCATCGTTTGAGGAAGTTATCCAAACTCCAATGACCGTAGTCGTCAGGGGGAGATGCAGACATCAGGGGGAGGTGTCTACATGTATGGTCTCAAAACGTAAAGTGTGTGTTGTGCTTTTTTTCCCCTTCGACCGAGGTTATTTTTGTCCCACTGGGTTTTTGTTACTCGGCAAGGTTTTTAATGAGGCAACGAGAGGAGCACCACATTTGGGTGACACAAGGGGGAGTGTTCAAGTAAATCCCTATTTGTGTGTCTGGCCTAAACTCTAGGTTACTTGACCTAGTGGTAATAGGGTTTTAATTAGAGAGAATCTTGAAGAATATCTTAGAGATATCCATTCATTGTATGATTAACTTTCCTTGTACAATTCAGATTCTATGCATTGTAATCCTTTATATAAAGAGGCCCCTATTATCAATGAGAACACATCAATTTTCTCTCAATTTCTGATTCCCTAAAACAGGATGATAATATTTTGGACTGCAATTCATTAATTAACCCTTCACAAAAATTTACAATTGCAATTCGATCACCTGATTTAAAGCCAATAATTTGTGTGACATTTTTTTTGTCTAAAGCCAATAGCTATTTGATATATATGCTAGTCCATATATTTTCCAACCAACAATGCCAACAGCCCATATATTTAAGGGTTAAATACTGTTTACCCCCTGAACTTTCAGGGAAAAAACAGTTCAGTCCCTTCCTTTCACACGTTTACTCCCTTATCTCTCAATTTTGGACCAATAGGTCCCTCCGTTAAGTCTCCGTCCAATTTTGACGTTAAATCAAGGGTAAAAATGTCTTTTTCCTCTCTTCTCTCTCTCCATAAACAAATTCCCTTTTTTTTTTCTTTTTCTTTTTTAGGGTATGATCCCACCTCGGTGAGTTCAATGGTGGCGGAGTTGTGCTCTTCATTGTCTTCCTCAGCCACTTATGGCACAGAAGACTTCACTACTAGAATTATGTCAATAGACATCACCACTATTAAATCGGTCGGAATTGCACGCGATGTAAAAAATACATCCTAACATCAGTTTGTGAAAAATCGATTTCTATTGTAATTATAAACATCGGTCGTTAAATTAACCGATGTGTAAAGTCTCGTTCAAAAATTTTGAAAAAACGCGGAGGGACTAAGTTGAAAATTTCAGAAACGCGGGAGGACCAAAATATTCATTCCCCCAACACTTAGACTTTTTTTCACTTGTCTGAAACTTTTGAACCCTAATTACTAACTCTCACTTCAACTCCAGCGCGCCTCCTTCTTCGCGTCGACCTCATTCTCCAACCTGACCCTCCTTCCCCTCCATCTCCACCTCCGACCATCACCTCTCTCTCTTCTCCTTCTCTCTTGCTCCCTTGTCTTTCCAAACCCTACTCTCTCTCTCTCTCTAAAATGCTCTCCGTCTCTATCTAAAATTGACGAAGATGAAGTCTCTGTAGCTGCGCCAAAATTTCTTAGGGGAGACGATGGAGCCGCCCCAGTTGCCAAACCCTAGTCCGGCAGGCCTCGGTGAAAGCATAAAGCCTCCAACGAGAACGCTTCTCCATCTTCAGATCTCATCTTTACGGCCCTGGATTCGAAGCCTTCGTCGGCGGCCAAGTTGAATAGTCTGTTGCCGCCATGGCCACGGCCATTAAATCCTCTCAAACGGAAGCTTGAGATGCTTCCTGAGAACTCCGCCCATGGAGCCTCTGATTCCGGCGTCCCGGTACTGCTCTAATCTTGAGACTGCTAATTTGAGAAATCTGTTTGTTTTTCATGAAATCGATCTTGGGGTTTTTGCTTGTGTAGAGCAGTTAGGTTTACTGCTTGCTGAGATTGATTTATCAATATTTGTCGAGTCTATATATGATACCTTTTATCAAAGATAAGATGTTCTGTTCTAAAAGCTTTACCTGTGTTTTTTTACCCTCCATTGTAAGTATATCGTATGTTACAGAACAACTTGTGGACTTGTTGAAGCATTATCACATCATGCATGTGCCTTCTATTGTCCTTGTTTTGTTTGTGTCACCTTTTTTTTTTGGTTGGATCTTTTCATTTACCAATTATTTAATGCTAAAATTGGTTCAGGTTTGTACAGACGTGAGACCTGCATTGGATAAGGAACTTCCATCCGCATATGTTGAGGAATACAGGTACATGTTATAAGTTCTATGGCAAGCATTTCTGCAAGTATGTTTTTTCAATATCTTTAAAAGCCAAATTGAGCATTATGCTCCAGAATATTTGACTTAATATTAGTGACTCTACTGCTCAGCTTTATCAGAGGCATTTACAGTCATGCGCTTAATCCATGTACTTTTATGTAGCCAGTGTTTCAAATTAGCTTCTTCTTTCGTGTCTACTTCGATACATCAAACTATGTTTTTACTTCATTTGGTAACTTAAGATTTGAAATGTAGTTTCTAAATGGACTGAGAGAGAGCTATCCAATAAATCTTTTTCTCTAACTTTTAAGAGTGCTCTTTTAATAACCATACAAGAATAAACAACTATTGGTGGCTTTTAAGTAACATACAATGGACAATACTTGTCTTTATTTCATTTGTTGGTGCATGCTGGCTCATGTATGTTTCTGTGTATTTGGGTAGGGTTGTGTAATTCCTTACTTTTTTGTTTCAGGTGTGCTTTGGATGGAGAAATACTTAGATATGTGGGTGAAGCTTATCCAAAAGGGGTCTGCTCAGTGTATTGTGGGAATGGTAAAGATGCAGAGGGCCCAGGATCTGACTTTGAGCTCGTGGTAGTGATTTCAGCTGCTAGACATAGCCCACAAAATTTCTGGTGTGTCAAACTAGTTTAACCACCCAACCACAAATGCTTTATTTCTCTTTAACATTAGATTTCATTATGCACGTAGTCTGCACCAACACCAGTTATTGCAAATTTAAACTGTGTCATGTTGTTATACCAGGTACTTTCTTAGTTACAAATATAAGGAAGATAATGTGGATTTCCTTTTTTTTTTTTAAATAATTAGCAATGGTAGTTGGCGTTCAGTGTGGAGCATTGAGTTCAAAGATGAAGTACAAATGCTGGAATTAAAAGGCAAACTGCAGGTATTATTTGTTTTGTACTTGGTGCATGATGGATGTGCAACCTGGTTCATGTATCTCTTTGCAAATATATATTATGATATGCTTGATTCCTAGCATAAAGGCCTAACCAAGAATAAACTGTTACTTTTCCATGTTCACATCTTCTCGTTCTTTCAGGTGGGTGCCCACTATTTTGAGGAGGGGAATGTGCAGTTAGATGCAAAACATGAATGCAAAGATTCAACAATTTTTCAGGTGGACTTTAAATTGACTATTGCCATTTTATCTTGCTATAGCTTGGGAAGATGTACCATCCAAGGTCTATGAAACTTAATGCATTAGGTATCATATCACTTTCTACGTCAATTCTAATCAAGGCTTGCAAGGGAATAAACCTTTATGAGTGGTAGGCAGTACTTACTAAATGAACTTTATGCTATAAACATGCCGGTTGGTGTTGCTAAGTTAGTAAATGGTAAAGAGTTTTTATTGGTTGGCTGGGTCATTTAGTCTGGTCCCTACTAGGATGATTGTAATCAGTTGCTAGTACTTATCAGTAGACTGCAAATCTTCTTAATTAAGTTGACATAACTCTTGGAGATGATGTTCTTAACCTCCTAAGCAATTTAAAGTCTGAAAAGAATACAATTCATCTGACCTTATTATACAATTATTGACAGAACATTTCCTGTGGCTGCTTTTCTTTATTTAATTTTTTTTCTTATAACTTAAACATGTGACTCTCACGCATTGATGCCCTCTTCTCCCACCCTCATTGCAGTCCTCTGAAGATTCTGCAATTACCATAGGCAACATTATAAGGCAACATGAGGCAGAATACTTGGCATCTCTTGAGGTCCAACCATTTGTTGATTTCTCAAGTTAATATATGGTGTTGTTTTACATTTTGAGATTTTTACCAACAGATTTACTTCTGCAGGCATCCTATTCAAACTTGCCCGATACCACTTTTAAGGTACCATTCAAACTTCCCCTTCCCCGAACAATGTTTCTTTATGAGTTCCTTACCTGAAAATCCTTCCATTATTCATTATTAAATATCTAATTCGATTCATGTCAGTAACAGAACCTTCAAAACTTAATGAATGAATGTTCTGCAGGATCTTCGTAGAAAGCTTCTAGTTACTCGCACCCTATTTCCATGGCAGAATACTTTACAGTTTATATTGACAAGAGATATCACAAAAGAACTTGGCATTGGAAAGTGAATTCACCCTTTCAACTGGAAGGTGTTCGACTCAGAGAACGAATTTTCTCCCATGTAGACCCATTTCATGAGTATGCTGGTCATGCATAGAGGGTTTGCCTATTTATCATTCCCTTTCTCTCGAGTGATGTCCTCAGCCATTGGAGCTTCTCCCTCAGTTTTGTGCATTGTAATATAATTGATATCTATGTTTGTGTAGATATAATATTCTTATTACTTTTCATAGAAGTGTGCATTGTTTATACTGTAGGAATAATGGGAAGTAAAGTTTACTCAGTCATGTTTATGCTGAGTTCATTTAAGGTTTCTCATATAACCATTCCCTATTGTCATTTTCATCTATTTAGGTGCACCATGTGTTGCTGCAATTGAGAATATGAGCCATTTTGATGCTGATGGGAAGCGTCATTACCCATTTGGTAAAGGCTTAGGCTCAGAGGTATGTACATATATAATTTACTTTCTTGCTTCACATAATATCTTAATTAATCTTAGTATTACAGTTCATGCATTACCATGTATTTGAAAAAGTTTAATTCACATGTTTGCAGGTTGTAAAGCAGTTTGGTATCCCTAATCTATTTGATTTTCCCATTAGACCAACTGTAAGTCCTATGTTTTTTCAGTTCACTTATCATTCGAAATTGCTCTAGTGCATGCTTGAGACTAGCTTGGTTGACAACAAGGGCCATACAATTTCTATATAGTTCAAGTTTTTGTTTCAGAGCACACATTGTCACGATTTTGCTTCTTATCAATTTATCATCTCAATATGGTATATTTGCTGCGGGCAGAAATTGTCTAAAACCTTGATTACATTTATCTGGTAGCTATCTGCGTCTGGAGATAGTGGAGTACCTGAAGTGGTAGCTGATCCTCTAGGTGAAGTTTCTAAGACATTTCAGGAGCTTGGAATATGTGTTGTGCAACAATGTGCTAAGATTCACCAACAAGGTATGTTTGAGGTGCAAGTTGTTAGGATTCTGCTCAAGTTGACTGCATACCATAATTAATATGTACTTGAATAAGTTAAATCATAGTGAAGATTCAGGAAATTAAACAAGGTTAATATTTAACTCAACGTGTTTTCTCACCTTAATTCATGACATATTTGTTTAGCCTGTGAGATGTCGAGTATGAATGCTTTTGTGGTCATTCAAATGACCTTAATTTTCTAAATCAGCTACCACAACACATCAGAAGCAGATATATATATGAAAAGACGAGATCTACATTTCATCAGTTTGTTAAATCGTGCAGGCCTTATTGAAAGCTGCGGTTGGCTACCTCTAATTTCCCTATCCAATTAGAGGCTTGCTTGTTATTATCCTCCTTAGAATATTTTGGTTAGGAGGCAGCAGTATTCCATTTGTTGGGCTAGTACTTACATCATTATGTCTCATCTCATTCTTATTGTTTCCAAATTCTTTTCGAAACTTGAAACTGTGATGGAAGCCAAACTCTAGTAGGTGTAGTGTGGCAAAAAGTATCTGTGGTCGTGATTTTGCTTGATTAATCAGAAAACAGGGAGCACCAATCATTATTAATGATGACACACTTTCCTTTTCGACCAAGGTATACGTATTAGGAATTAACATAAACTTTGGTTTAAATATTAGCGCATTTCATTATGACTTACATTGATATATGTTTGTTGTGTATATATATATTTGTAGTGGGCGGTAAAGACTCGGAAAGGATATACCCAACAACAACTTGACGAGGTGCGCATGGAGGTGGCCGACTACTTGCAGACCTTGTTGTAGATTCTGACTAGGATGGGGATTTTGAGTAAGGCTAGATTGCTATTTTGGTTCACTTTGACTACTTACAGACCTTGTTGTAGATTCTGACTAGGATGAGGATTTTGAGTCAGGCTACATAGCTTTTGGTTCACTTTTTTTGTAGTAGATGAAGTGAATGCAGCAATTATGAACAAAATTGCTGTATATAGGCATTGTTAGGCTAGCTTTGTAGTAGGTTAATTGGGGTTTTGTTTTGCCTGTTTTGTGAACTGTCAATGATGATGATTTTGGACAAAATACCCCAATATATATTGAAATCACTTTGGTCAACTGTGGATATTGCAATATTGTATAGCAGCAGCTACATATTTTGTGGACATCAATCCTCTTATTTCAAACTGATGTCTATGTATAAAGTTTAAATCAGTTATAGCTATAAGAACTGATGTCCAGTAAGAGAGATACATCAGTTCCAAAATCAAAATCGATGTCCCATTAACCATAGGAAATTGAATTATTATGTTGGAATCGATGTGCCATAAGCTACTGCACATCGTCTTTTAGAAAAAGATCGATGTCCAATATAAGTATTGCCATCGATGAGGACAAGAAAACCGATGTTATGAAAATATATGGACATCGTTTTTTATAGTGATTCGATATATTACATAGCATTAGACATCGTTCTTTTACTGGAACCGATGTAGTATAAGATGATTAACATCGTTTTTTCCTAGAATCTGATGTTAATGTAAGTAAATAAATCGGTTCATATAATATTCAACTGTGTATATTGAATTAGGAATGGTAGGATATGAGCTAAATTACACGTCTAAATCATGAACAACAAGAAACGTTCATGGTGACTGATGTGTGAAGCAATATCAGTCATCGTTTTTAAGTAAATAACGATGTTAAAATGTATAGTTGGGCTGTAGGATCTATATTTCTATAAGCATTAAAGGCAAAAATATGAGGGTTTAACAATATATAAACATACAAATTTGTCTGAATTTAAACGTATTTACATCGATTTATAATGAAGAACCGATGTATATAATTATACCAGACATCGGCTAAAAACCGATGTCTGCATTTTCCGGATCTTTCTCATCAGGCACTAAGACATCGGTCGGAATTCTTTTTCTCATCGGTTTTTGGCCGATGTCTGAGGCCATAATTCTAGTAGTGCTTGTAAGTTCTTCATCTGCCTCAACGACCTCGCAGAAGCCGCCCTCTACACCCGCCACTCCATCCGCCACCACCATGCCCCCAAAATCAAAACCCCAAAACCAGCAATCATTCCCACACCGGAAAACCCAACCCGGAAAACTGCAACAAGTCTTCTCTAAACCCAGATAGATTAGACAAAAGAAAAGAAAACTAAAACAATTCCATCAACAACCCATGAGCTCCCTGCAAACCCTGCTCAAAACCGTCTTAAAAAACCCCATTACCATCGAATCCCAATCCCAGGCCAAACAGCTCCATGCCCAATTCACACCGCCATCACCAATGCCACTGCTCCGATCCGCCGCCCAAAACCTTAATTCCCCACTTCTCTAATGGCCATCACAGAACCTTCAAATTAAACTTCCAAAATCAACAAAGAAAAAATCTAATTCCAGAATTGACAAAAAAAAAAAAAAAACCAAATTTCTGACCAAGACCAAAACTTGACCACTCAAATCGAATACACATGGGAGAGATTGGCGTATATGGTCTTGGCTTTGAAGCTCTGCTGCCAAGCAAGAATCAAGCAGAGAAGAACAGTTTCCCTGTTCCGGTGGAGAATGAAGGTACAGATGCTGCCGTAGATGTAACCGGCAAGACGAGAAAGCAAATTCCAACTGGCTGGAGGGGACGAGGTAGATGCAACTGCCACCTGGCAGAAGTGACCTGATCGAGCGGAGGAGACGGTGTGGGTCTCGATCTGGGTATCGAGGCAGGAGGCGAGACGGAGAAATTGTCTACTTTGGCCTGCCAAAAAGTCATGGAGAACGCTGGAGAAGATCGATATGGGTGTCGACTCGGAGGCAAGGCGATATTTGATATTCTGATGGTAGGGTGTGTGAGGAATTCGGATTCAGATGGGGTGTTTTGGCTTTACAAGGAGTTGAAGGAGAAGTTGGGAGGGGAGCTGGAGGATGGAGTTGTGGTTTAGGATCCACCCAATCCTATCAGTGGGCAGAAGGGAGGAGAGAGAGAGATAGGTGGTGGAAGAGGAAGAAGAGAGAGAGAAAAGCATAAGGGAAGAGAGAGAGATCGGTGGTGGAAGAGGAAGAAGAGAGAGAGAAAAGCATAAGGGAAGAGAGAGAGATCGGTGGTGGAAGAGGAAGAAGAGAGAGAGAAAAGCAGAAGGGAAGAGAGAGAGATCAGTGGTGGAAGAGGAAGAAGATAGAGAGAAAAGCAGAAGAAAAGAGAGAGAGATCGGTGGTGGAAGAGGAAGAAGAGAGAGAGAAAAGCAGAAGGGAAGAGAGAGAGAGAGAGGAAAAAAATAAATTAATTAAAAAAAAAGAATTGAGGGGTATATGAGACATTTTGACATGGAAGGGATAACCACATCAGTGACTTAACTGAGAAATTGGACGGAATGGACCTATTGGTCCAAAATTGAGAGATGAGGGAGTAAACGTGTGAAATTAAAAAGGGAGGGACTGAACTGTTTTTTCCCTGAAAGTTCAGGGAGTAAACAATATTTAACCCTATCTTTGACAAGCAATAATTTATGAAAATTATAAGAAAAATATCCATTTACCCAAATTTGAGCTACACTATTTATCGGAGGTTTCTGAATTTTAGAGAATTTGCTTAAGGGGTTGATCTGTGAATACATGGACTGTGTGTGCTTGGAAATAAGGTATAGGCATCTTGCAGCGACAATTAGTGCCAATGCTAGCTTTTCTATGTCGAGCTATTGAGTCTCGGCATTAGCGAAACCCTTACCTGAGTAGTATACTGGTAGCTTTGATTCATTTTCCCTTCTTATCAATGCAAAGCTTATAGATGTTCTGGACATAGTGAGGTATAGGTACAAGGTTTAACCCAGGACGGGTTTTGAGAGCAATGGTACCACTGCCAAGTAATTCTTTATCGCCAAAAATGTTGTCTCATGCTTTGGGCCCCACGTTATGTGCTTGACATGTTAAGTTTTTAGGAATTTGAAGAAAGGTGCACACTTGTCAGTGAGTTAAGCAATGAACCGAGGAGAGCAACAATATGCCCCGTTAGGCACTGTACCTCATTCATGGTGCTTGGTGTTTGCATGTCTAGAATGGCTCGCACTTTTTCTAGGTTTTCCTCAATTCCTCTAGCTTTGACTACTAAGCCTTAAAATTTTCTACCTCCAACAATGAAAAGACATTTCTTATGGCTAAGGCACTTACAACGGTATATAATAACTTGGAAAATGATATCCAGGTTGTGAATGTGTCCCTTAGCGATCAGGCTTTTGACCAATATTTTGTTGACATACACCTCTATTATCTTATCAATATGATCAGCAAAGATTGAGTTGACCAGTCATTGCTAGTTGGCACCAGCATTCTTAAGCCCAAATGGCATGACCCGTAGCAATATAAGCCTTTGTTGGTGGTGAAAGCAATGTGTTCTTTCGGTGAGATTTATTTTTATCTGGTTATATCCAGAATAGTCATCTATGAAGCTCAGTAGCTTACGCCTAGCGGTAGAGTCGATAAGGTGATCGATATGAGGTAATGGGAAGCTACCCTTAAGGCAGACTTGGTTAAGGTTTGTGCAGTTAACACACATTCACCACTTCCCGTTGCCTTCTTCACCATCACCATGTTGGAGAGCCAGGTGGGATATGAGACTTCAGAGATGAAATGTATATCATGCTATCTCCTTACCTCGGCCTGCATTGCCTTGTACTTTTCCATATTTTAAGCTCTTCTTTTTTGATGTACAGCTGTTTGTGATGGAAGGATACTGAGCTTGTGTGTAATTAGTTATGGTAAGACACCTGGCATGTCGGCGTATGACCAGGCGAACACTAGTTGGTTAGCCTCAGGAATTTTATCAAGGCGTCCCGCAGTTGGAGGTTTAGGTTAGCACCGATCTTGACTTTTCTCTCTAGGTTTTCTTTTGAAAGTGACACCAATATAGTTAACTAAATCGGTTTTTAACTTAGTTTCTATTTTTAGGTTCACTGGAGCAGATCAAGAAGAAATGAGCTTAAAAGAGCATGCGAAGCAAAGGAAACCTTGGAAATGACAAAGGCAAGGCACAAGGGATGCAGAAATGAGTTGAAATGAAGACATGGAGTATTCCTGGTCTAACTAGGAATCTCAGTCAAAGTAGGAATCCTAGGTGAACTAGGAAACATGTTCGGAGAAAGTGAAAAATGCAGAGTTCTAGTTGGACTAAGAAACATACTCCTGCCAGGAAAAGGAATCTTAATGACATAAGGAGTCTCAGTTAAATTAGGAGAGCAAAAGAAGATTCTGAAAGATTCAAGAATATTTCATGTGAAGAGTCATTGTTTGACTAGGAGTTTTGAAGACACAAGGAGTCCTGATGGGGCTAGGAACCTTAGAGCACTAGGAGTTATGGCTGATTTAGTACAGGAAGGTCAAGCTGCGCGTGAATTTGACATTTGACGAGAATTTATGTTTTGAGGCCCAAATCACATCGGGAAGCCCACGGACAAATTTATGCTTCATATTTCAAATAATATTGCACATGTGCTGTCCATAGAGGATTCTAGAAGGATTTGATGTCATTCTTGGAGAGTTTTAAGGGATTACAACATGCAGAAATGATGGAATCAAGTCCAGATACGTTGCTTGTTGCTCACACTCTTATTTGGACAAAATTAGAAGATAAAAATAAAAAAATTCACTTATTACTTCGGCAAATATATCTTATCTAAGATTTTAGACACTTCTCCTTGGTTGGTGATGCAGATGAACTTACATAGATTTATTTGATTGGTTGGAACTATGTGGAACAACCAGATAATTCCTAGAAATTAAAAGAAGGGTCCAGAAGACTTGGAGACTAAGGCTTGCCATCCCCTATAAATATACACCATTCTAATGTCAAGTCTCATTCATTCTTTCTTTCTTTCATGCGCCAAAACTCTCCCCATTCTCTAGTTCTCAAATTTCTGTGTTTTTCAAGCAAAGAGGAGGAGAAGAAGAAGCCGTGAGCAAGCCCTAGCCACTATCATCCACCCTTGTGCCATAGCATTGAAGTCTTGCTTTGAAGATTCAAGTGTTCCTCATCCATCCCTTCACAAGGTAATTCAATCTTTTTCCTTGTAAACTCTTTCATTTTTCTTTGTTTGAATTTGTGAACAGTGATTTCTAGTTGACATATAAAGTTAAGGGCAAAGTTTAAAGTCCGTCTTTATGCTTGAATGAAATTTGCTATTTCAATATGTTGGTTTTCATGTTGCTTATTTGAGTTTGCTCAATTAGTTTTGCTATATTGAAATTTCTTATAAATTAATCTTAATTGGTTCGAAACTTTTAGGATTTGCATGTAATTGGTGCTAGATTTGCGATTAAAAATTTACCTAATAGTTTTGTAACCCTAAATCATAAGTAGTAAAGGCTTTGGACAAAAGTTGAAATCAATTGAGGAAGCTTACAAGTAGATGAACTTTTTCATACTAGATTGTACACTCAAATTGACATCCTTTCTTTGTTCTTCAAGCATTGAATATGTTCTTCAATAGCTAACTTTTTAGACTATGATTGCATGCTCAATAGGACTAATTTTGACAGGACCCGCCCCGGATTTCACCCTGAAATCCGAAGAGGCCCTGCGGGGCCCACCTTAGAAGAAATTCTACTAAAAATTTGACAGAACTTCCCCTAAAAATGGACAACCCAAAACCTGTAGAAAAACATTTATACTTCTAAATCATCCATCCTTATTCTCCTAGAGCCACCCTGCTCCCTATATTACAACATCTCCCATATCACAAAACAATTCTAAAACTTAAGAATAATAATCTCAAGAGTTATCAGAGCAATCTATTTCTTAAGCGTACAAGAAGGTAGAATACAAGATAAACGACCAATACTTTTATAATGCGGAAGCTATGACAGCTATGCCTCAACCCCAAGTACGCTCGACCTCAAGCTAAACTGGCCTGCAAACTGGGCATTTAAAACCGAAGGGCCCAGGGGAAAACATTTAAAATCCGTTAGAGTGAGTGGACGAAAAATAAGTACTTTCAAATGTATAAGTAAAACTTAATGCTTTCCCAAGTTATTCTCTAAAATCTCGCATGCAGTAACAATCTTGAAAACACTCTTAATCATCCTCTTTACTGAAATCTCAATCACGTAACAAGAACATCTTGAAATCTCTTAAAATCTCATCCTCAATCCTTATAAACACATCCTTTTCATGAGGCTCGTTTGATGACTAGAAAGGACTGCTGTCTAGTCATCTCATGTCATCTAGGAGGGACTGCCACCCAGATGACGCAACGGAAGGGACTGCCAACCGGAATAGGAGGCGGTGGATAGATGGGACTGCCAACTAGCCACATGTAGTAGACGGGACTGCCGACTAACCACAAGTAGTAGACGGGACTGCCGACTAACTACCTCATGTCATCTGGAAGGGACTGCCAACCAGGTGACGCATCGGATGGGACTGCCAACCGGGCTGTAGTCTGGAAGGGACTGCCAACCAGACTATTACCTAGAAGGGACTGCCAACTAGGTAAGATACGCATGCGCCAAAACTGGCCTCCTTAATAAACTGAATAGCCTCCTCAGGAAACTGAAAATAACCTCTTTCAATTACTTGCTTTCGGAAAGAAACTTGGTATTACTTCAATAAATCAATAATAATTCACCGAAAGCATAACTCAGGATTAACTCACTAAATCAAACCTCAATATCTCAATAAATCCTCGAAAGCATCCTCGAAAGCATAAAATCAAATACTCTGTAAATCAATAAATGCTTTCAGAAAGAAAACTCAATCTAACTTCAAAGCTGATAAGTACGGAGCTCAAAGCTCAATAAATCTTGATAAATCAATCATGCTCAAATATTCGATGAAACATTCGTACTCGTGAATCCTCATAAAAACCGATATTCAAAATCCAAAATTCTCATAATATTTTCTGAATCAGTCACTTCCCGAAAATCATTCCTCAACTCAATAACTCATGAATGACTATCTCAAAAATCTACTAAAAGCCCACGGGAAGGAATTTCAATACTAATCTCGTAATTCATAAATAAATCTCGATAAACTAAATCTCATAAAACCATAAAACTCAATAATTCAAATTATAAATTAAATCTCAATCGGAAAATGCTAATATACTGCATGCACAATTAATTTAAAATAAATGTCCACTCACAGTACTATTTAGGCGACCACACAAACGGTTTCCTTCGTCGAGCAGTAGCTCGGTACGTCATCCTGTACACAAGTATAATTCGTGAATAACAATCCGGAAATTAAATACCATTCCCACATCATATCCTCATAAATCACCTATCCACTTCTTGGATTCAATCCAAACTTTACCACTATTACCAATTCATCGATTTACATATTCCACAACGAAAACGAGGGAAATCCGATGGCCGGATTTCCCACAATTCAATCACAAAACTCCAAACTTCAGAAAATCACAAACAATTCCAAATTCCTCCAAAATTCACCAAACTTCACAAACAACCTCTACAACAAATATAGGATTTAACTAGCTAAAAAAAAACAGAATATAAATCACTGTTCATACACTGCACTATTTCACCGTCGCACTATTCATGCTTGACACTGTTCATACGGCGCCCAACTCCTCCTCCGGCCACCAAATTTCAACCACATAATCATCTCAACATTCTAAGCACTTTTCATAACTGTGACCAAGTGAGAAAATACCTTGAAATGCTCCAATTTTTCCGATGAACACAAACCCGGAAATCTCCAAACCCACCAATTTGGAAATCCTTCAAATTCACCTTCCAAACGTGGAAATTCCAACTAGAAGTCTTGAGGGAAGATGATCAGTGACTCGAGGCGCTCCTAATAGAGCCAATTTAACCGCCGAAGATAGCCGGAAACTGGGGAATTTCGCCGGGGAAGCAAACTGCTACAGTAACAATGCTTGCATAAATTCGGGGTTTTCCGGCCAAATTGCCGATACCCACTGGTACCATCGTATAGAGGAGGAAGAGACGGTCCAAGGACAACTAGAATCAAGTCAATCGGAGGCCGGACGGTGAAGAAATCGGAAAAAGAAGGAGAGAAGGCGACGCGGGGGAAGAGGGGGAGAAAATCAGGGAGAGAGAAAAATGACGAGTTACCACAGTAACTCGTCCTATTTATAGAAAGTTGCCATGAACAGTAAGTTTACCATTTCGCTTATAACTTTCGTATACGAACTCCGATATTTACGTTCCACATATGCACGCGCTCGGTTTAATGTCCTCTACAACTTTCATGAAGGAAATTTTCTCAAATTTTGACCCGAACAAAAAGTCAACTTTTAGGGCCCCCTAAAATGTCGAAACGGAGCCAAAAAGTAAATGTAAAAGTCGTTTACCCATCGAAAGACTTGTAAACTGGTAAATTCGGGTTCGGGACGTCACAATCTCCCCACCTTATAAAAATTTCGTCCTCGAAATTCCATACTGTTGAAGTAGAGATGGGTGCACACGCCAATCCATAGTAAACAGTCACGAAGATGAATAGCACAACAATCGTACGGCCGTGGCGATGATAAGGCACAGAAAAGATGTGCAAGTCTGCTCAAATCATGTAGAAATTACCTTCAAAACTGATCCAAAACTTGACCAATTAGAACATGGAGATCAACCCTTATAAGAAACAATTCTCTAGCTGAAATCTAGCCAATTATTGCGATCTGAATAATTCCCACAGCGTTCTTACTAAATTCAGTGTCTTAGTAGGTAGATTTACTTCCACTCATTACTGACAGTCTTTAACAACTAAGGGAGATCATTGTCAAAGCATTATGTTTGAAGCAACCTGTAAATGGTTCAACTATATGAGCAGAAACACCTACTAAAATTCCCTAAATAAAGACTCAAGGCTAAATCAAGGTCGGTTACTTGAACGAACTACACCTTGAAACTGCATAACAAAATCAAATCTTCTTTGGGTTAAGTTCTCCCTTTGCAATCTTAAGTCAACGACTGGAGCAGCTGATAATTTCAACAATCTCAATTACACAAGCAACTAAAAACATATACTTAAAACCCCAAACTATGTTGTAGTACATACTCACAAATACACAACTTCAACGTCAAGAAATTTAGGTCAAATACTAGTCCATATAACTCATGGTATCAATATCACAAACTACTCAGTTTGAATAGTAGCATTCATACCTTTTTCATATAACTCGTATGGTGATGATCCACTTTGTTCACCAACAACATGATGATAATACATCTACCCACACTTAATACAATTTCAAATCGTACACGGGTTTATGGAAAGTCCAACAGTTAATAAAACACCACAAGATGTTCACTGATAACCCACATGTCTGAAACAACCAATTTTTTTGTAACCACATACCCGCACTTGCTTTTTGTCTGTTTGTGCTTAAATTTCTGATCGAATGTCGTGCACGTAGAGGTCCCACAGTTGTCAAGCATATCAAAGAGTAGCCTCGAACCAACCTATAAGTTCTTAATCATGAAGGTTAACGGGTCACTACACTTCCTTTGCGCTACTTTGATACCCAACTAAAACATTGATCAAAGCCTTGAGATGACATCTAAGTCAACCAGAGAAACTTCTTTGATACATACCCTGCTGGCCATAAGGCG
Source organism: Rosa chinensis (assembly GCF_002994745.2). NCBI lineage: Eukaryota > Viridiplantae > Streptophyta > Magnoliopsida > Rosales > Rosaceae > Rosa > Rosa chinensis. The sequence continues at coordinate 16,247,333 of NC_037088.1, read as the reverse complement.
ACACATTTCGCATACCTGTTCATGTTCAAAATTTTTGTACCAGACTGCTAGCAAAGTAGTCCATTCTTTCTTCTCCGCGTTTCCAAACCATAATATTCCAATAATCAACGTCCAACTTGCAAGTATTTGAGTATAGTCAATTCTCCTTGCATGGCTCAAAGCCGATATCCCCAAACGATACTGTCATCGCTAAACTGAGGATGAAGTAGCTGGAGATCCGCCCTCTAACAACACTTATTCAATAATATTTAAGGTACAATAACAATTCCAAAAACTAATCTGCGCTAACTAAGATTGCACCAAAATTTCCCAAACCTCATCTCGCTAAGTATAAATCCAACAACACAACTCAATTAGAGTCGCTCAATAGTTAGTACTTCAAGTGTCGGTTGAAACCATTGATAAAACCCAAGTCCAAACAAACAATTAATTTTTAAACTCAACTCCAACATCCTGCTAAGTCATCGTACCTACAACTTCCTATACTTCTCCAAATATGGGCCACCATACAGTAGAAATATCAATTAATGTGAGAACTAAATCTCAAACAGTTTAACCCATTCCACAAGTAACGATACCAAGGTAATAAAACTCACTTAATTCCTTCAAAGCAAACTGTTAATATACGTATTCAACTCAAGCAGCAACCAATTTTCCTAGATGACAAAACGTTGTTCACAGAGTCTTTCCTCGAACAACAACCTTGATGCAAAACAGACACCTGTCCAACATCTCATTTCACACAAAGCGGTACCTGGATCTGAAATTAATCCAACCACCTGGCGATCCAATTCCTTCATTTAATCGCCATAGACATACGCCACTGTACAGACATACCGCATTACGTTTGACCCACATATAACAAGAATTCTGGTCAAACCTTAATTAGAAATATTTTCGGAGCCAACTGAGAAACTTATTTCCTCAAAGTTATTCCACTAACCACTCTTACAATATCACAATCTAACTGTCTAGCAAAAACTTCACCAACAATCTATCACAATTAATCTTCAAGGCTCCACAATTTACAACTCGAAACATACTCTGTATCACAAGTAATTCCACTTGCACCATTATGAATACCCAACGAGATCACTACCACTATTCTCCAATTTTTAGGTACAACCATTTCAACCAAAACGGATAACCAATTAAGTACACGCAATAGGCACAATCTCATATATAAAAGTTGTTTCTCATCTTCTCAATTAAATACTGCCAAACATCGTAACTCGATTGTAAAGCTCTAAGCGTCCAACTAAATATTCAAGTTTCAAACATAAAACTATATCAAAAACTTAAATTCTGTCTATCTCCTTACTCAATACGATCCAAAACTTCAAAAAGATCAATTATAAGTCAATGTATCTAAAATCAATTTCTTCCAATCCGGACAAAACTATATCCAAATACCATGGTTTGGTCAAAGAGCCAAGATAACCAGACATGATTTCCAAGTAATCTCCAACAACTGTCAATGATATCCCAAATGTCACTTACATGACATATCACATCATGTATCACAACTCCTGGAACTTGGTTCAACGTCAGAACCATTAATATTACTAATTCCATTTCCATCAACAATTCTGATTCCAAAGCAATTTATAGCAAACAGAGACAACCCAAAGCTATGTCCACTCAACTCTAACAATCAAACACAAAATCGAACTCCAGTCTTGCACCTTAAACCTTGCCCCAACAAACTTGTTGGCATCGAGGGAGAGATAACCACCACATTCCCTCGGATCACATTTCGTAGCATAACTCAAACCTGTAGAGTAATCTAACATCACCATCACCAGGAAAAGGTGCAAGACACGTAATTAATCTGATACGCAAAGAAATCCCTATGAGGTCGACATATAAGAGGCATAGCACCTGAAGGAAAATCAACTAACCACGTACCTTACATACTTGATGAATACTTCAGCACCAAAGAGTAAACGATGGGGAACCGCTGCAGTCGGGCCATCACTCGGGAGGTACTGAGTAACATCAAGCATGTAAGGTAACTAGAATAGAAACGAGTCAACAGAACCTAACAACCTAATGCTTTGATACCAATTGACAGGACCCGCCCCGGATTTCACCCTGAAATCCGAAGAGGCCCTGCGGGGCCCACCTTAGAAGAAATTCTACCAAAAATTTGACAGAACTTCCCCTCCTGTAGAAAAACATTTATACTTCTAAATCATCCATCCTTATTCTCCTAGAGCCACCCTGCTCCCTATATTACAACATCTCCCATATCACAAAACAATTCTAAAACTTAAGAATAATAATCTCAAGAGTTATCAGAGCAATCTATTTCTTAAGCGTACAAGAAGGTAGAATACAAGATAAACGACCAATACTTTTATAATGCGGAAGCTATGACAGCTATGCCTCAACCCCAAGTACGCTCGACCTCAAGCTAAACTGGCCTGCAAACTGGGCATTTAAAACCGAAGGGCCCAAGGGAAAACATTTAAAATCCGTTAGAGTGAGTGGACGAAAAATAAGTACTTTCAAATGTATAAGTAAAACTTAATGCTTTCCCAAGTTATTCTCTAAAATCTCGCATGCAGTAACAATCTTGAAAACACTCTTAATCATCCTCTTTACTGAAATCTCAATCACGTAACAAGAACATCTTGAAATCTCTTAAAATCTCATCCTCAATCCTTATAAACACATCCTTTTCATGAGGCTCGTTTGATGACTAGAAAGGACTGCTGTCTAGTCATCTCATGCCATCTAGGAGGGACTGCCACCCAGATGACGCAACGGAAGGGACTGCCAACCGGAATAGGAGGCGGTGGATAGATGGGACTGCCAACTAGCCACATGTAGTAGACGGGACTGCCGACTAACCACAAGTAGTAGATGGGACTGCCGACTAACTACCTCATGTCATCTGGAAGGGACTGCCAACCAGGTGACGCATCGGATGGGACTGCCAACCGGGCTGTAGTCTGGAAGGGACTGCCAACCAGACTATTACCTAGAAGGGACTGCCAACTAGGTAAGATACGCATGCGCCAAAACTGGCCTCCTTAATAAACTGAATAGCCTCCTCAGGAAACTGAAAATAACCTCTTTCAATTACTTGCTTTCGGAAAGAAACTCGGTATTACTTCAATAAATCAATAATAATTCACCGAAAGCATAACTCAGGATTAACTCACTAAATCAAACCTCAATATCTCAATAAATCTTCGAAAGCATCCTCGAAAGCATAAAATCAAATACTCTGTAAATCAATAAATGCTTTCAGAAAGAAAACTCAATCTAACTTCAAAGCTGATAAGTACGGAGCTCAAAGCTCAATAAATCTTGATAAATCAATCATGCTCAAATATTCGATGAAACATTCGTACTCGTGAATCCTCATAAAAACCGATATTCAAAATCCAAAATTCTCATAATATTTTCTGAATCAGTCACTTCCCGAAAATCATTCCTCAACTCAATAACTCATGAATGACTATCTCAAAAATCTACTAAAAGCCCACGGGAATCTCGATAAACTAAATCTCATAAAACCATAAAACTCAATAATTCAAATTATAAATTAAATCTCAATCGAAAAATGCTAATATACTGCATGCACAATTAATTTAAAATAAATGTCCACTCACAGTACTATTTAGGCGACCACACAAACGGTTTCCTTCGTCGAGTAGTAGCTCGGTACGTCATCCTGTACACAAGTATAATTCGTGAATAACAATCCGGAAATTAAATACCATTCCCACATCATATCCTCATAAATCACCTATCCACTTCTTGGATTCAATCCAAACTTTACCACTATTACCAATTCATCGATTTACATATTCCACAACGAAAACGAGGGAAATCCGATGGCCGGATTTCCCATAATTCAATCACAAAACTCCAAACTTCAGAAAATCACAAACAATTCCAAATTCCTCCAAAATTCACCAAACTTCACAAACAACCTCTACAACAAATATAGGATTTAACTAGCTAAAAAAAAACAGAATATAAATCACTGTTCATACACTGCACTATTCACCGTCGCACTATTCATGCGTGACACTGTTCATGCGGCGCCCAACTCCTCCTCCGGCCACCAAATTTCAACCACATAATCATCTCAACATTCTAAGCACTTTTCATAACTGTGACCAAGTGAGAAAATACCTTGAAATGCTCCAATTTTGCCGATGAACACAAACCCGGAAATCTCCAAACCCACCAATTTGGAAATCCTTCAAATTCACCTTCCAAACGTGGAAATTCCAACTAGAAGTCTTGAGGGAAGATGATTAGTGACTCGAGCCGCTCCTAATAGAGCCAATTTAACCACCGAAGATAGCCGGAAACTGGGGAATTTCGCCGGGGAAGCAAACTGCTACAGGAACAATGCTTGCATAAATTCGGGGTTTTCCGGCCAAATTGCCGATACCCACTGGTACCATCGTATAGAGGAGGAAGAGACGGTCCAAGGACAACTGGAATCAAGTCAATCGGACGCCGGACGGTGAAGAAATCGGAAAAAGAAGGAGAGAAGGCGACGCGGGGGAAGAGGGGGAGAAAATCAGGGAGAGAGAAAAATGACGAGTTACCACAGTAACTCGTCGTATTTATAGAAAGTTACCATAAACAGTAAGTTTACCATTTCGCTTATAACTTTCGTATACGAACTCTGATTTTTACGTACCACATATGCACGCGCTCGGTTTAACGTCCTCTACAACTTTCATGAAGGAAATTTTCTCAAATTTTGATCTGAACAAAAAGTCAACTTTTAGGGCCCCCTAAAATGTCGAAACGGAGCCAAAAAGTAAATGTAAAAGTCGTTTACCCATCGAAAGACTTGTAAACTGGTAAATTCGGGTTCGGGACGTCACAAATTTAGATGCTTCCACTTAGATTAATTACTCAAGGAAAGTAAAAAATGGGAAATTGTTTGATTTTTAACGTTTCACATGGTCAACTTCTTTCTCATGACATAGAAAATCAACTATAGGATTTGTAATCAGATTTCGTGCATGGTTTTAATCTTTGTTCCTTGAGTTCCACCCTTCTATACATGTCTTTACATTTTCTTTATTTTCTTTATTTTAATTTTCGATTTTATAATCTTAAAACCCCCCAAAATTTCGATCTCATGTAATTTTGTTTATTTTTGTAAATAATACTTTATACTTTTTATTAATTTTTTATTTGTTTATGCACTTACATGTGTACCCTCAATCCCTAACTTGAACGATCCCTATTTACCATATATTAATGAGGACATTTTTAGGGTGAAATTGCGTGCTACTTACAGCATACCAATCATCTGCACAAGACGATCTCGGTCCTAATTTTCCTAAGGAACAAGCTTTCCAAAATAAGCGAGGGGCCTTAGAAGCAACCAATGAGGATTTTGGTTGGGCCTGAGCATCTGTAACACTATTGGAAGCAAAGTTGGGGATTACAATATCACCTAGGGCACGATCACCGAGATGAACGCAACCTATGGAGTCATGGAGGGGGACGATGCTGGTCCTAGGCCGACAGTGGACCACGGTGATGCTAGAATCAGAGGCGGCGGCGGTCACACTCAGTCCAGGAATCAACCTTTGATTCTTGCTTCATTTCACTCGAAAGAATTGGTGTCTGTATGAAGTCTTTAGTATACAGATCATCATATCACGACAAGGATATCCTAATCAGTTATGCCAAAGCCAATATATGTCAGAATCCAAGAGATCTTCTCTTATTACATTACTGGATTCAATAGGTCGAATTGTTGTGACATAAAGTCTACTAGATAGATACATAAGCTTCTTTAAGATGCCCTTCCATAAGCAATCATTAGAGGTAATGCAAATGAACTCTTTTCCGCTCTCTGTATGTGTTTCCGCATGGAATCCTTTGGCTCTGCTATCTTTAAACCTTAATAGGGTTTGAATTGCTGTAGGAGCGTAGAGAGCTTTTGTGATAGAAATCAAGGTGCCATTTGGCAAGAGGAATTGAGCCATTCCATGTCCTTGAACTAATCCTAATGACCCAGCCATCATAGTCACAGAGGAATATGTAAGCAACATCTCTAAGAATAATTACCTATGACGGAGAATGGTGTGCATAGTAACACTATTCGTAAGACATTACAATTCTCCCGAATCCATTCCTAAAAGAAAAGCTCAGAATTAAAATGGAGTCATAATGAAAATAACTCAAAATTTTATTCATAAGCCAACGGAGTACATCATTATTTCTTTGACCAAAAAAATATATAATTCAAATACTAGCTAATACAAAACAATGGTAGTTGTTTGACTTCTATTGGTAACTCCAAAAAATGTGACCAGGTAAGCAGAAACATGCCAGTGGAGCAAAGCTCACTTAAGTACCACTTATCTCAAAACCTTCCTAGACACCACACTTTGGATGAGCCTAGTTGAAGAAAAACTAAACCATTGGCATTTACTACAAAAATTATATGGCAAGTGCCTATTACATCTCTTGGAAAAAATAAAAGACTTATACAAAATCGCCAGTCTCTTGATCTTGGCCTTTGAAGTCTTCCACCCTCATATCGAGATCACCATCTTGATCTTCTTGTTCCATATAGTTTTCTTCCCTTGCTTCATGATATGTTCAGTATGCGTTGGCAACCTTCTGGGATGTAGTGCAAGCTTTTGCCCAATGTTCGGACGCTCCATATCGAAGACAAGCATATTTATGATAGGGCTCCCTTAATCGAGGCGCCTTTGGGGAGCGTTTTGGATGGCCATTACCCTTGGTGGCATCACCACCATAGCTAGAGGCTTTGCCTTCCTCTCTCTTTACACGTTGACCTCTATGGTTCTATGTCCGCTTGTTTTGGCGGCTACCTTCGTCATTGGGGCGAGAATATGGACCAGAACGTCCAGAATTATCCCTATGTTTAGGATTTCGCTCCTAGCTCCCTCCCTTAGGGGCGCGACTATAATTAGACTCTGGAATATACTTGGTTCCCACGAGTGTAGAGTTATAGTTCTTCACAAGGATGTTGTCGTGCTTCTCAGCTACATTCATGGCTCCTATTAGCTCATGAAACCTTGTGATGCGTCCTGCATTGACATCTATCCAATAGTTCTTAGCAACCATCATTATAGAGACGGGGAAGGTAGAGAGAGTCCTCTCGATCATCGCATCAGTGATATTCTTTTCACAGAATTCCATTAGAGATTTGATGTGAAGGGCTTCCGAGTTGTAGTCAAGAACAGTCTTGAAATCACAGAAGCGGAGATTGTGCCATCTCACTTTTAAATTAGGAACTAGGGAGCCACGAACATTGCTAAATCGCTCTTCGAGTGGGACCCAAAACCATCTAGGGCCTTCTTCATTTAGGTACTCACATTGGAGCGAGTCATCCATGTGACGAGTCATAAGGATGACGGCTTTTGCCTTATTTGCCTCCAACTCAGCTCTATATTCACTTCCAAAGCGGCAACTTGGGCAGCAGTAAGTACGTTCTGACTAGGCTCAAGAATCGTTTCCCGGATTTCTTGAGCCTTAAGATGCTGATGGACATCACTAACCAACTTGTGATATCCAGAGCCTGTTGTCCCCAATGAAGCAAAGTCCAAGTTGTTCAAGTTACTCATCCTGAAAAACAATAAGAAAAGAGGGGTTAGTTTCGGAGCGGAAAAGGATACCACGAAAACAATAAAAATTTCTGAGCATAGTCACTTCCAAGAAATTAGGAATTTATGAGAGTAATCGTTCCCAAGAAATTCGATTCCAATATGTATTGGATTAGATCAAAACAATGATGCGTATGTGGTCGATCGTATATTCTCAAAAAAATCTAAGTTTGGAGATCTCAATAAGCTCCGAGCTTGGAGATAGCATGAACTCCCACAGTTTGGCTTAGATCTCCCGACAAAAGAAGAAGTAGGGGTAGAAGAACGGAGGTAGAAAAGAAAAGAATTGAAAGTACTGAAAGCAAATTTACTTTGTTTTGGGGTCACCTGAAAATTAGCCAGAAAATTGGCCGGAAGAAGGCTACCGGAGGTGGCCGAAAAAAGACACCGATGGCCGAAGGTGATAGTCACTGGCCAGAGCAGGCAGGTGCATGGCTGGAGGCTTGGCTGGGGCTGCTGATCGCAAGTGTGCGTACTTGGTTGCTACAGGGTCACGGGGGCACTGTGGCTGTGCAGGTGTGAGGCTGGCGAGGCTAATTTGCTCGGCAGATGGCAAGGCTGGTTGTCATCTCTAGGGTGTGCAAGGCTAGCGGCAAGGGTGTGCGAGCGTTGTGGCTGGTGAGGTTAACCGAGGGGTCAGCGAGGCTAATCTACAGGCACATTGGTGCACGGAAGAGGGGGCTGTGGCTAGCGAGGCTAGTGAAGGAGGGGACTGAGGCTGGCAAGGCTAACTTGCAGGGTGTGCGATAGGCGAGGCTAGGGGAGGAGGGGGAAGCGAAACCAATCGGCAAGGCGGAGGGGTGGAGGGGCGCGCACAGAGGTAGACATAGGGGTGCGCTAGCGAGGCTAACACAGCAAGTTCGGGGCTTTTTTGGTCGGTTCTGGACTCCTGGGATCGAGGGCTTTAAGGTATGCGATGGAGGTAGCTAGGCTTTGAAGTTTATGATTTTAGGGTTTCAGGGTTACGGTTTCGTGCTGATAACGTGTTTTAAGGAATCAGAAATTAGGAGAGAATGAGTTGTGCTTTCATTGATAATATGAGCCTCTTTATATAAAGGATTACAACCAGAGAATACGAGTCTTACAAGGAAACTGAATCATACAATGAATAAGATATCTTAGAGAATATTTGTAATACTAACCCTATTATAACTTAGACAAGTAACTAGATTTTGGGCCAGACATACCAACTAGATTTTGGGCCAGACACACCAACTAGGTATCCTTAAAGATGGTGGAGAATATGAAGATTAATGTTATTCAATGAGAAATTAAGTAGTATTTGTATTTAATTAATTGGTTATGTATATAGTTTTCCTTACAGATTTAGATTTTAAAAAATTAGTGTACTTATTAGTCATTTTGCACTTGGGTACTATAATCTTTCAAGAATTCAAATGTTTGTAGAGTGAACTCAGAAAATAATTTGGTGGCAATAGCCACACCCTTTTTAAAATTCTATCTTTAAATGTTAACTAGTGAATGCCCCGCCTTATATCAACTTTTGGCTTAGTCCTTGAGTGTGTTGACTTTGTAATTTCATAATTTTATAATCTTTTGGCTAATAAAAATTTGACAAAAGATAAAATAAAATAAACTTTAAGCTTAACCATAATTTCTTTGGAAGTTGAAAAACTTAGGGGGGGCGTTTACGTTATACTTGAATGAGATTGAGAAGGAATAGCAGAGAGAATGAACGAGAGAGACAAGGAGTCATTCACATTCCGGTGTTTACTTGTTAGAAATAGAAATGGTTATCATTTAACTGTTTACTAAAGTGTAGGAATAGGAATTGTAATGAAGTTGATTACTATAATACCCTCATATTCAATCACTCATTAAAAAAAAAGAACATAAAAACATGTTCGAAAAACAATTGCATCCTAATAGACAATCAACTACATCTAAGGAAAATGAATTATGAAATTGGACAAACATTATATTATGGTGATAATTGCATATTTAACCAACTTGTTAGACCCACCCCATGGAACAAGCATAATTATTACCACCAGTTAAACCATTAAAACTAGAATTATTATACAAATCCATCACCTATTCACCTGCGTATGGCAAGAATGCACTATTGACATACACAGACAACTTTTCCCATCATATAAATTGAATTTTGTACAGGTAGTTTTGGAATGAAAAAATTGATTCACCAAAGAGGAGGAATTACTATCACCCCCTGTTATGGAGTAAAAAGAGAGGAATCATTCCAAATTTTGGCATGCATGAGTCCCATATTATTTTATTCCTCCTTATTGTTTTTGAAAAGAGGGCTGTATGGCTGCCCTCAACTCTTGATTAATGAAACCATAGAATACAAGGGAATGACATAGAGCCTGAAACCCAAATTACAATAACCATCAAGAGGACGTCCTAAAATAACACCACTAAATTTATATATTCTAACATGCACTAATTAGCAAAGAGTGCTCTACTAACTATTCCATTTGGTTTAACAAAGCGGTGACATAACGGAAAGATAACTCTATCATGAAGAAACATCATTACAAATAGCACAGCTTTCCTACTATGTTGTCGCACAGAAATAATTCTGGCAACACTCTGCTCCATCCTTCTAATAAGAGGTTGCATCCATTTGATCAAGTAAACTGCTCGCTAACTCGCTAGACCAGACAAGGCACACTGAGTTTGCAAGGCAGGACAAAGCCCACTTTGCCCTACCAAATGACTGTAGAAACTTATTGCCTGCAAGAAGCTACGTTTAACTTCAAGTAAAAAATAATAACATATAAAATAAAAGGGCTCTTGACCATTTAGCCAATTTGGGCCCAACAAATGCACGCTTACTCCACTGAAAGATTTATATGTCCACTTGTGATGCCCCGGAAATTCGTATTTATTTTCCAAGGATTTTCCAGAATTTAAATTGTGGGTATCGGACGGTTTCGTGGCTCGTGGATGGAGCGGAAGTGTTTCGGGCGAATAATTATTCAGGAAGCGTCATTTAGGGGGGAGGGGGGGGGCGCAAGGGTTGACTTTTTATTCGTTGGGATTCTCCGAAAACTTCCTTCACGAAAGTTGTAGAGCGCGTCGATACGAGTTTGTGGACATGCGGAACGAGAATCGGAGTTCGTATGAAGAAGTTAATTGCTTCGGAAAAACTTTCCATTTTGGTATAAAATGACGAAAATTTCCGAAAATTTCAAAAGAGCCCAGATTTCCCAAAAGGAAACCCGAGCTTTCCTCTTCTCTCCCGAGCCCGTGCGCAACCTCCATTTTCGCCGGCTTCGTTCTTCCTCCTCTGGCCACCATCGGACGCGATTCCAAGTGGGCTTTCTTCGCCTCAACCTCCTCTACACGTCTATGGTAACCATCGAGCGTGGGACGAGCTGTGGTGGGCGCTGCAAGGCCGAGAAGAAGCCTTGTCGGGGACGAAATCGCCTTCGTCGAAACTGGAGATTCCAGCCACCTTTGCCGGTGAATCTTGAGGTATTTTGGAGCTCGGAGGACGTAAATGCTTCCCCCAATGTGGCTTGCATCCGTTCAACTCGTGGAGGTCGAATTTTGGAATTGAAATTCTAGGGTTTCCATCGGTCCGATTTGTTCTAAGGTAAAATTCAATCGATTGGTTTATAATTGGACTTTGGTGTAGTTATGAAAGTTTAAATTGGAGTTGAGATGAAGAACTTTGGTGTTGGCAGTTTTGTCAAATTTTGACTTTGGGCAGCCGGCGGTGCCGCCATTGTGGTTGTGTTTTCCGGCGGTTTTCGGCCACCTCAGGGATAGTTTATGTTCTCGAGTTTGATCTACTCGTCGATACGAGCATTTTGATATATTGTTTGTAATTTTTGGAGATCGTATGAGCATGTTAGGGTTTTTACAGTTTCGGACTATTCGATGTTTCTATCCGTGAGGATTCGAGCGTTCGATCGACTTGTGGTTTCGGCATATCGATCGTACATGTATTCTGGAGACATTGGGTGGTCTCGGATGTGGTTTCACCTCGATTGGAGTCACTTTGGGGATTTTAGTTCAAAACAGGGGTTTCGAACTTTTTAAAATTGTTTGTGAATTGTTACTAAATGGAAACCGATTGTGTTTAGGTATGTGATTAGGTACTTGACGAAGTATTCTTGACGGTCATTTTGTGGGTTTGCTGCTTTATTCTGTACTGAAGACGCAGCAGGAGTTTCGAGGTGAGTAATCGCACGAGGTTCATTCACGAACGGGTTTACCATATTGTCTTGGAGTTATGGGATTAACTGTGATAATAGTCGTATTAGTGGCATTCTTGAGTGGATGATCATGTATATATATATTGGCGTGATATATATATGTATTGGTGGAATCTGTGTGATGAGTTGGATGATTGCTATCTGTGTGATGACTGATCAAATTGTGTATTGAGTTGTGTTTGTAGGATATCATGTGTTGAGATACCATGGGTCTAATATGACCGACCGTCTTAAGTGAGATTTAAGATATGGTAGCTTGTGTAGAAATATCTGTGTAGCTTGTGTAGGAATATTTGTGTGATGATTGCTATCTGTGTGATGACTAGCAATGAATCTATGTGATGATCGCAATCTATGTGATGATTGGCGATATTTGTGTGATGATTAGTTGGATGATCGCTATCTATGTTATGACCAGCGATATCTGTGTGATGATTAGTTGGATGATCGCTATCTATGTGATGACCGGCGATATCTGTGTGATGAATATGCGTGATGATCGCTATCTGTGTGATGACTGGCGATATCTGTGTGATGATTAGTTGGATGATCGCTATCTGTGTGATGATCAGTAGGATGATGACTATCTGTGTGATGATCGGTGAAATCTGTGCGATGATCAGTATGATAACTGCTCGGTAATGGAGCTGAATTGTTATTAAGTAAACAATAATCGAGAAGACTGCTGTGATGGTCGAGGCTACCTACAGACGTCAGAGTGTGAGATTACGATGACTATTTTGACTTGAATTGCTTGACTTAATGTGACCTACTGAACTAAATTATATGCACGGTTTACTATGAATTGTTTTGCTTGTTTTGAATTGTGATTGCTTTGTTTCTTCTTGATTGTATTGATTGATGGTTTGATTTATCTTAAGAGCCATAGTGGTGATGAATTGTACTCTGTGGTGAGGATAGGAAGGTGATTCATTGTTTTACACATTTGATGTCATGTTGATGACAAAAGCTCCTAGGGGGGGGGGAATGAGTGTGATTTGGAATTCGCCGTAGTGCGTTAGAATGACGTCAAACATTGCTTGAGCAAGTCTTGTTTGATTGAATTTGTATAATGGGATGCTAGGTTGAGAATCTAAGCATGTAGTTTAGTCACCAGTTGACTTATGTAGGCACGATATGGAAGGTTATGGAATTGATGGCCGTAGGTGTGAGATATGTGCATATCGTGTTTAGGCTTAGGCGACTTAAGAAATGTGTTTTGCTTTGTGGTTTTGAGTTTACTCATAAGGGCTTGCAAAACCTTACCGGGTTTGTTATGTGGCAACCCGGTACACCATTCCAACGGTGTATGGGTTATTTCTGCAGGTCAGGTTAATCGTGGCTGATGCTAAGGTAGCGTGCTTGCAGCTTAACGGTAAGAAGTCAATTTTGTGACTTTACCGTTATAAAGACTTCCGCTTGTAGTGAGCTCTGAGGAGCATTTACGTTTTATTTTGTTGTTGACAATTTAATTCGTAAGCTCGTGTATTATGTGACTCTGTGGAGCGAGTCAATATTGGAATTGTGCGTTCAGGGCATCAATATGTACTTGGGTTAAAAGGGAAAAAATTTTGAAGTATTTTGTATTAATGGCTGAACATTCACGCATATATAATTATGGAGTTATATATTGATTTTTATTGTGTATAAAATCAGGGGTGTGACACCACTTACCCAATTTAAATGTAAAACGACAAGTGTGCCCTTCAAATAATTAAAAAGTCATTGGAGACTTTGCCGGACGCCGGTCACCTATCACGAGACACGGGTCACTGGTAGCCAGAATCCAGTCACCAGCCGAAGGTTGCCGGAGGTTCCCAACGACTTTTATTACCCCCCAATAAATTTTTTTAGGGGGGCAATAAAGTTTATTGGGGAAAATAAAATGTTTATTGGGTACTATTGGGGGCAATAAAACAGGACGCCGGACTCCATTAAGGGTTCGGAGGTTGGAAAATACTTCAGTACATTGATGTACCGATACATCAAGTAGACTAGATTCAATACAGATGTAGACTAGCTCGGTACAAGGGTAGACTAACTTCATGCATATCTACCCATGTACTGAGCTAGTCTACCTCTGTATTGAACGTAGTCTACTTGATGTATCGGTACATTAATGTACTGTAGACAATCCCTCGGAGGTTGCCACAAATTGACAAAACGGTTGTCAGAGACTTTTATCAACCCCCCCCCAAAAAAAACCCAATAGAAAGTTTATTGGGTATTATTAGGGGGCAATAAAATAAGACTCCGGTAACCGGTCATCGAATTCCGATAGCAGTCACAGGATTCTAGCAGCCGGCGAACGAAGTCTGGCAAAGTCTCTCTCTCTCTATGTGACAAAGGGAGAGAGGACAAAATTGTCCCAAAAAATAATTAAAAAAATAACTTAATTGGATATTAGGGCAAAAAATATGTAATTTGTTGGGTAAGTAGGCAATCTTATAAAATGTTTGGGTGCTCATAGGCTTAGTGTAGCTCAAGTTTGGGTAAACGGATATTTTCCCTATAAAAATACCCTGAGTCTTGAGCCCAAGCCCAAGCCAAGTTTGACCGCTGCAGAAGGCATGACGCCTTCATACCACCTGCATCACCCCTACCTTCCCACCATGGGCAATGCCACCGCCTCCACCTACTTCACCCTAAGCAATCAAGCGCCATCCTACAATCCTCCCATCATCCCCGTTGCGTCAGTGAGAAATGCCGGCATCTCCCAGATGGGATCCAATGGATCTGATCTGAGCACAAAGAATCCCAGCCCCGTCGCCACATTGTAATTACCACCAGGTGGCCTCCACTCCAGCAACAACCACTCAAACCACCCTTCAAGTAGTTCAAGTAGTATGCACACCTCTCAGGGGTAAAACGAATCCCGCCCTGCCTGCCGACCATCTATCCTCCGCCGCCCATCCTTATTAGACCCTCTCGACGATCTGACAGCGTCTCCGTCCCCTCGCAGCGTCTACACCGGCTGAGCCATGTACCAATGAACACTCGATCTCCTTGGGTCACTAGGGCGTGCCGTTGGACAGGACATAAAGTGTGCAGCGCGTTCTAGGTCAGAGAGAGAAGGAAACAAGAGTCGAGCATGATTCCTCCTTATAATGCAAGGAGAATGAGAATGGCTCCCCTTAATTTCATTCTCATTAGTAATTGGTCATTACTTGTTAATAAACGCCCCCGTTGATGAGAAAAACAACAATGACAATAGGTATGTTGAAACTGAGTCGTGAATAGACAATAGTTGGCCACATAAATTAACTCTCGAAAGCTGGCGCCGCGGTACCCTACATAACAGTTATAGATAAACATGCGCTGGTTGGAACGCGCGTACTCAATTAAACAGGACCATAATGGAAACGTGGAAGCTTCTAAGATACTTAGACTACTACATATATGGGGATGTTTATGACCTAATTCCTCCATCTTCTATGGTTCTAGCTACCACCACCAGTTGGATCAATGGCCATCACTGAAAACCCACCATTAGATCATGAAGAGGAAAAACTCAGTGATGAGTGCAAGAAACTCCTTCTTTCTCTCCCAAAAGAGAAAGGTTGGAGAACCCTTCACCTCTTTCAATTCCAAGGCTTCTGGTGCCAATCAGCCGAAATCCAGTCCATACTCGCTTTCCAAAACCACTTCTAAACTAGTGACTCAGACATAGTCTTGGCCAGCATTCCAAAATCAGGCACCACATGGTTAAAAGCCTTGACTTTCGCTATTGTAAACCGACGCCATTTCGCAGTCTCAAAGTCCCATCCTTTACTCACTTCCAATCCTCATGATGTTGTGCCTTTCCTTGAGTACAAGCTCTATGCAAACAACCCACTTCCTGACCTCTCCAAATTTCCTGAGCCAAGACTGTTTGGGACACACATTCCTTATCCTTCTCTGAGTACAATAAAAAAGTCCAACTGTAAGATTGTTTACATTTGCAGAAACCCATTTGATACATTTGTGTCCTCTTGGCATTTCATTAACAAAGTGAAGCCACAATCTCAAGCTCCGATCTCTCTCGATGAGGCCTTTGATATGTATTGCAAGGGCATAGTTGGGTTTGGTCCGCTTTGGGAGCACATGTTGGGGTACTGGAAAGAGAGCTTGAACAGACCTGACAATGTTTTGTGTTTGAAGTATGAGGACATGAAGGAAAATGGTGTGTTTCAGTTAAAGAAATTGGCAAATTTTCTGGGGTTCCTTTTTAGTTTGGAGGAGGAGAGAGGTGGTGAGATTGAGGAAATAGCAAAGCTTTGTGGTTTTCAGAACATGAAGAAATTGGAGGTCAATAGAAGTGGCAAGTCTATTAAGAACTTTGAGAATAAGAACCTATTTAGAAAAGCCGAGGTGGGGGATTGGATGAACTATTTGACCCCTAATATGGTTGAAAGGTTGTCCAAAGTCCTTGAAGAAAAGTTGTGAGGTTCAGGTTTGAAATTCAATGTGCTTCCCTGAGTTAACAAAGGTAGATTTCAAGGTTTCACTATTATGGTTTGTCTATATCTTTTCATTCTTATTTGTAAAATTTGGGTGTATTATATTGAGCATTTCAACAATAACATGTATCATGTAGGTATGTATACATTAATACATATATGCATTTCACATGAATGTTCTCGCTACCACTACAAAAATGTTGTAGTATCATTTTATATATGTATTATTGCATTAAATATTTTTTAAATATCATTTTAACGTTATTGTATGGGTTAAGTATAGAAGTAACATATATACTTTAATGTATTAATGTATACATGGTGTCTTTAGGTATAGAAGTAGCATATTAAAGTTATCTATCTCTTTCCTAGCCTCTTGCACACAATAGGCACCGGCACCTCAAATCCATCGAAAATAAAGTTAGCTAGGTTGAATTAAACCAACCTTTCAAAATATAATGCTCTGATGACTCTAGGGTGAGGCGTCTTACAACTTTATAATAGAGCATTTACTCTACTTCGCAAAATTTGATGAAATAGATGTGGACATCTAAATGTCCACATCTATTTCATCAAATTTTGGTGGTGAACAGGATCACAAGCAAAACAGTTTGGTGGTGAACAGTTGGAACTAGTTACATTGCAAAACAGTGTGTTAAAATTGGTTGGTGGTGCAATAGTTTTAAAATGAAGTATATCAAATATGAACGTAGCAAAGAAGCAAATTCTTGTTTTCTTTTTATAGACAAATATAATTTTCATTCAGTCACAAAGCATAAATATCCAGAGAAGGAATAAAGGACCAAAATCATACGTTCGAAGGAAGGAAAATAAACTAAACCCTAAGAAAATCAACGATTACAAACACCATGATCCAAAATGGACCTAAATTCCAACCGCACTAACTGCCCCTTTCCAGAAGTTAATGAAAACATTTCTGAGAGTTTTCATAAATCCTCATAGTTTACTATAAGGAAAGTTGAACCCTTTTTCATACTATGTCCTATAAGTATCAGACTACGTCGTGTAAGGGTCTTTTGTTAGCACTACTGATGATAAAAAAATTACACCCAGAGAATAATGCCATAACCATGACATAACAATAAGACCAAATCGTAGCTCGACACAGTAAGAACTTATCAGACCTAACCAATGTTTGCCTCAAAATCGTCTCGCTTTAAATTAGAGCTCGAAGAATTTTCGGTTCAATTGTTCTTTTAGATTGCGCAAGTATGCCAATTCGCAGTCAAATGACCAAGCGAGATTTTGATATGAATTCTACTTAATTCTAACTTCAAGGAACCTTCTCAGCCACTAGGTTCTCTTGCTTTTGTTACAAGGACTTTTGGCATTTTTACCAATGTTACTTTTTTTTTTTTTGTGATTTTTTATGTAGATTCAAGAAAATCTTCGAGTGTGAAGTAAAAAAGCAACAAAGTAAATGCCATAATTAAAGCACAATTAACCTAGAGGGCTGGAAAGTACAGTAAAACTTCTATAAATGAATAATGTTGGGACTACAAAAAATTATTACTTTAGAGGGGCTATTATATTATTACTAAATGAATAGTGATAAATGAATATTTATTACTTTAGAGAGAGTTCTATGTTATTCCTAATTCAATTATAGTCTAACTTGATTAGGTTGTCTATTGTAGATATCAAGATCTAGGTGACAATTATGCTATACCAAATGTTTATTCAAATGAGACATTTCAAGAAGTTTTAACTTTAAATAACTACTTGCTACAAAATGAAAAACAATTTACCAGATTTAGTTCATGCATTGCAATAAATTAAGAATGAAGTTCAGTTCGGTTAAGACACATGCAAGGAAAAAGCAAAGGACTATAAAAATATATTTTGACAATTAATTAAATTGAGAACTGTTTTAGGGAATTGATATTTGAGAGAAAATCGCTGTGTATTCTCATTAATAATAGGGGCCTCTTTATATAGAGGATTACAATGCATAGAATCTGAATCATACAAGAAAAGGTAATCATACATTGAATAGGAATATCTAGATTCTTCTAATCAAACCCTATTATCTCTAGGTCAAGTAACCTAAGGTTTGGGCCAGACACAAATAGGGATTTACTTGAACACTCCCCCTTGTGTAGCCCAAATGTGGTGCTTCTCTCGTTGCCTCACTGAAAACCTTGCCGAGTAACAAAAACCCAGTGGGACAAAAAAAACCTCGGTCGAAAAGGAAAAAGAGCACAACACACCCTTCACATTTCAAGATTTACATGTAGACATCTCCCCCTGATGTCTGCGTCTCCCCCTGATGACTATGATCATGGGAGTTCAGATAATTTCCGCAAGCCAATTCTTGCCACATGTTTCTCGAATGTGGATTTGGGGCAATGACTTAGTAAACAAGTCTGCCACATTGTCCTCAAATCAAACCTGGTTTACCTTGATCTTGAGGAGCTTCTGTTGTTGCTGATTGTAGAAGAGTTTAGGCGATATGTGCTTGATGTTGTTGCCTTTGATGTAGCATTGCTTCATTTATTCGATGCAAGCAGCATTATCCTCATAAATACTAGTAGGCTCATCTATGGTAGACTTCAGACCACAATTACTTCAAACATGTGTAACTATGGATCGTAGCCATATATATTCATGATGAACTGCTTCGTGAAGAGTAATAATCTCTGCATGATTGGAAGAGGTAGCGACTAAGGTCTATTTTGTAGACCTCCAGGATATCACGGTCTTTCCCATGGTGAATACATAGCCAGTTTCGGAGCGACCTTTGTGTTAGTCAGAGAGGTACCCTGCATCCGCAAAGCCTTCCAAAACACTTACATCATTTTGGGATGGGGAGAGGGAACATAGTCCACCATGTATGGCATCCCTAGCAGTTGATGGGTCCGAATCCATCTTCTCTCTGTAGGGATAGAACAAGCCCATATCAATCGTACACTTAGGTATCGAAAGATATTTTTAACACCAGTCCAATGACGTCATGTTGGCACAGAGCTATATCTAGCTAACAATTTCACAGCGAATGAGATGTCCGGTCTTGTGCATTGTGCTAAGTACAATAATGCATCTATTGCACTTAGGTATGGCACTTCTGCCTTTAGCACTTCTTCGTCGTCATCTTTTGGACGGAATGGATCCTTCTTTGGATCAAGACTACGCACTGCCATTAGGGTGCTTGAAGGCTTAATTTTGTCAGTGTTAAAACGCCTAAACATCTTTTGAGTATAAGCTGATTGATGAATCAGGATACCATCTTCACGGTGCTCAAGTTCCAAATTGAGGCAAAACCGTGTTTTCCCAAGATCTTTCATCTCAAACTCGGATTTCAAGTGTTCAGCGGTTTCCCTTATCTCTTTAAGGGTGCCAATTATGTTCATGTCATCGACATAAATCGCTACTATTGCAAATCCTGAACTTGTCCTTTTTATGAATACACATGGGCATAGTTCATTGTCGACATATCCCTCACCAATCAAGTAGTCACTTAGACGGTTATACCACAACCGTCCGGATTGTTTCAATCCATATAGTGAGCGTTTCAATCTAATCGCAAACGTGCTCCGTGGTTTAGAGCCACTTGATTTGGGTAACTGAAGTCCATCTGGGACCTTCATGTATATTTCTGTATCTAGATCCCCATATAGATACGTAGTAACCACATCCATAAGCTGCATGTTCAGTTTTTCAGAAACTACCAAACTGACAAGGTAGCGGAACGTTATGACATCCATTACGGAAGAATAGGTCTCCTTGTAGTCGATTCCAGGGCGTTGTGAGAAGCCTTGCACCACAAGGCGAGCTTTGTACCTTACAATCTTGTTTTTCTCATTACACCCTCTAACTAATACCCATTTGTGACCAACTGGTTTGGTGTTGGGCGGTATTGGCACAACTAGTCTGAATACCTTTCTTTTTACTAGAGAATCAAGTTCTGCCTGGATCACATCTTTCCATTTAGGACAATCGGCTCTACGTTGACATTCATCAACGGAGCGTGGTTCGATGTCATTGGTCTCAATAATCTCACGCGCCACTGAATACGCAAATACATCATCAATGATGATGGAGTTTCTTTGCCACGTCCCATGTACACTAGTGTAATTTACATAGATCTCTGCATTCTCAGGTATATGTTCTGACATTGAGGCGTACAAGACCTGATTTGTCTTATGCAATAGGCATGTTATCCAGATTCCAATCAAATCCAGGCCATGGACACTGGACTGCTGGAAAGAAAGTACTAAGGTACTTACAAAAGACAAAATCTTACCTGCTAGTATACAGACAAAGCAAGAACCTTGAAATTCAGGGATACACAGACTCAGATTTTGCTGGAAATTATCCGGAAAATTCCAAGTCTACTTCAGGCTATGTGTTCATGATGGCACAAGGTGCTATAGCTTGGAAAACCATGAAACAAACTCTCACAGCCACTTCCACCATGCAGGCATAATTCATAGCTATATATGAGGGTGTGTGTCAAGGTCTGTGGATTAAAAACTTCCTCACACAGACTAGAGTTGTTGACAGCATTATCTCTACACCATTAGTGATATTTTGTGATAATTCTGCTGCTGTGTTCTTCACCAAGAAGAACAAGAGGTCGACAAATTTAAAACATATTGATTTGAAGTATTATAGCGTGAGAGAACAAGTGAAACATGGAGAAATCAATATTGTGCAGATTGGCACTGATTCACAACTTGCTAATCCCTTTACTAAGGCATTGCGAATAGCAGTTTTCCAAAAGCATGTAGCTAATATAGGAGTTCTACCTACATTAGATGCATAGAATCAGTGGGAGCAAAATTGAATTTTAAGAAGTTTTGTAAGTTTGATTTTCAGTTTTCACTTGTAATAAAGTTTCAGTTTTATGAGATTTTGTTTTGTAATCTTTGACATATTTTAATGAAAGTCCATGGCATTATTCAGTTCAGTTTGAGTTTGCAGTGTTCTATTCTTATTTTGATTATGCATTACAGTTAAAGTAGCTATTTTGTTTTGTGGATGGAAGTTGTGAAGTTATTCACGGCATTAAAGTTACAGATATCTGCACTACATGTTCTTGATGTCAACTCAAGAAACTGTGCAAAATAAAGGATTTTGAAATTCAAACTCATCAAGAATGGAAAACTTGCATATACATATAGGTTTCAGATTTTACAGAGTATATGCACATATTGTTGACATATCTTGCTGGTGACATATGTAGAATGCAGTTCTCATTTTTGTAGTTCTGGAGTGATACATTTCACTTAAATGTGTTCTTTCCTTTGCTCAGAATGATGTGCTGCATTTTGACCATGTCTTGAAATAGGAGCTGATTAATTTTACAATCCATCTGTGCACACTAAGCTTATTATTTGTTCTACTGATATTGCCTGCAGTTTAGTGTTAATGACAGTGATGGTTCAAGTGGGAGAATGTAAGGAAAATTTGTGAACACATCACTATCATCGAGTTAATTAACACTGATTGTATGCTTTACTTGGAGATCAAATAATGGGGTTGTATTATGAATCAAATCTTGTACTTCAACATGTAATCTGGAATGTTGAATATTTGAGAATCCTATAGCTATTTACTTATGGTAAGTAGTATATGGTATGTCATAAGGAAATCTATAGAGAATATATTTTTTAGATATTCTTTAAGGGAGATATCTTTGCAGGTTCTCTATATAAAGGCTCTGGTCCCTGCTTTCACTATCACTGAGTATACGGAACCTTGACCCATAGAGAGGAACTCGCTCTTGGTGAAAAGCAGAAGACCTTAGCCATGAACGACTTGATCAACATGAATACTCAAGGTTAGTACCATTCAGTTCACATAAACATGTTTTGTATCTATAGACTTTGTGATTGTGATCCTTGTCTGTTTGTATTGATATTACACCCGGAACATTCTCATGGGACGGATTTTGAGTATCGATGATCAAAGGATTTGTTTGTGCCTCATTCGCTCTCTTTCTAGAGCGAGTATCCTTCGAACCAATCTATCTACCGCGCTTCCTTGCGGGACCTGCGGCCATAGATGCCACATCATTACCATTCTGGGCAATGACGTCATCTCCTGGTGTCACAGGAGTGGTGTTATGTCCATTATTCGGGACATCAATCCTTGCAGGCACGTTTGCAGCAGGTATGTGTGATCTCGTCACTTTGGCAATATCAGAAAATGCATCAGGCAAAGTGTCTGCTACGTTTTGGAGCTCGATTATTCTTCACACTTCAAGTTCGGACTGTGTGGTTGAGGGATTGAGATGAGACATAGTGGGGACAGACCACGACAATTCCTGTCGTTCCTGTTGAACATCTGTGTTCTTATCTCCCTCTCACGATGGGAAGACTGTCTCATCAAAGTGACAGTCCGCAAATCTAGTGGTAAAGAGATCGCCTGTCAAGGGTTCAAGATAGCGGATGATAGTTGGAGATTCATAGCCAACATAGATGTCCATTCGTCGTTGTGGACCCATCTTAGTACACTGTGGCGGCGTAATAGGCACATAAATGGCACAACCAAAAATGCGTAAGTGCGAGATATCAGGCTCGTACTAGTCACTAGCTGTAACGTAAAGTAAGATTGGGTTGCAGTGGGTCATAGACGAATTAGTGTGGCTGCATGCAATACTGCATATCCCCAAGCAGAAATAGAAAGATTGGTGCGCATAACCAATGTTCGTGCTATCATTTGTAGTCGTTTGATAGCGGCTTCTACGAGACCATTTTGGGTATGAACATGGGGAGCTGGATGCTCTACATCAATTCCCAGTGACATGCAATAGTCATCGAATGTTTTCAATGTAAAGTCCCCAGCATTATCAAGTCGAACGGACTTAATAGGATGGTCAGGGTAGTGAGCCCGTAGAAGGATAATCTGGGCGAGGAGTTTAGCATAAGCAGCATTTCGAGTGGACAACAGCGCGACATGTGACCAGCGTGTCGACGCATCAACCAATACCATAAAATATTTAAAAGGTCCGCAAGATGGTTGAATTGGTCCACAGATATCCCTTTGGATTCTCTGTAAAAATGAAATGAGTATTTTGGGATCCTTTGCGTAGGACAGTCTCGATCCTAATTTCCCTAATGAACAGGCTTAGAAAAATGAGCGAGGGGACTTAGAAGAAACCAACAAGGATTTTGGTTGGGCCTGAGCTTTTGTAGCGCTATTACAAGCAAAATGTGTGACTACATCACCCATCATGGTGTTGGAAACATGGAAAGTGGCATTCATGGCGTCTTGACCATGGGGAGAACCATCCATGGCGTCATGGCCATGGGTAGCGCCATTTATGGCATTGTAACAAGGGACTTGGGCCGCCCTTTGGCATTGCAAGACAGCTGCAGCGCCATATGCTGCAGTGGCTGCTGTCTTGCTAAGTCCGGGAATCAATTTTCGATTCTTGCTTCTTCTCACTCTGAAGAATGGATGTCAGTGTGAAGTATTTAGTATACGAGGCATCATATCATGACTAGGATGTCCTAGTCGGTCATGCCAAAGCCAGTATGTGTCAGAATCCAAGAGATCTTCTCTTATGACATTATTGGATTCAATTGGTCGAATTGTAGTGACATAAAGTCCAGTGGATTGACACATAAGCTTCTCTAAGATGCACTTTCATCCGCAATCATTAGAGATAATGCAAAGGAACTCTTTTCCGTTCTTAGTATGCGTTTCCGCATGGAATCTGTTGGCTCAAATATCTTTGAAGCTCAATAAGGTTCAACTTGCCTTAGGAGCGTAGAGAGTTTCTGCGACTTTAATCAAGGTGCCATTTGGCAATAAGAATTGGGCAATTCCATGTCCTTGAACTAAACCTGATGGCGTAGCCATCGTAGTCACAGAGGAATATGTATGAAACATCTCTAAGAATAATTGCCTATGGCGTAGAATGGTGTGCGTAGTCGCACTATCCACAAGACATTGTAGTTCTCTAGAATCCATTCCTAAAAGAAAAAGCTCGTAATTAAAAAGGGTTCATAAAGAAAAGAACTCAACTTTTATTAATAAGCCAATGGTATTACATCATTGTCACTTTCACTAGAGAAAATCTAATCCAAAAACTAGCTAATGCAAAACAATGGTAGTTGTCTAACTTCTTTCGGTAATTCCAACGCAAATGTGACTAGGTGAGGAGAGAGATATCGGTGGAGCAAGGCTTTCTTAAGTACCACTAATCTCAATACCTTCGTCGACATCACATTTGTATTGAGTACGCCAACTTTGAAGAAAGATTAAACCATTGGCATGTACTACAAAAATAATATGGCAATTGCCTACATCTCTTGGAAAATAAAAAGACTTAATCAAAATCGCCAATTTCTGGGTCTTGATCCTTGAAGTCTTCCACCCTTAGATCGAAATCGCCATCTTGATCTTCTTGTTCCATGTAATTTGCCTCCCTTTCTTCACGATATATCTTGTATGCGTTTGCAACATTCTGGGATGCTTTACACGCTCTTGCCCAATTTCCAGGTAGTCCACATCTAAGACAAGCATCTTTATGGTAAGGTTCCCTTGATCGAGGTGCTTTAGAAGTGTTTTGGGGATGGTTTCTTTCCTTTGTGGCATCACTACCATAACCGGAGGCTTGGCCTCTCTCTCTCTTCACACGTTTACCACCACGGTTCCGTGCACACCTATCTTGGCAGTTTCCTTCCTTTTTAGGGCGAGAATTATCCCTATCCTTAGGGTTTCGCTCCTTGTGACCTCACTTAGGGGCGCGACTATAATTAGATTCCAGAATTGACTTGGCTCCCACGGGTCTAGAGTTATAGTTCTTCATAAGTATGTTATCGTGTTTTCAGCCACTTCATGGAACCAATAAGCTCATGAAATCTTGTGATGCATCTAGCATTGACATCAATTCGATAGTTCTTGGCTACCATCAATGCAGAGATGGGGAAAGTACAGAGAGTCTTCTCGATCAATATCGTATCATTGATTTTCTGCCCACAGAATTCCATCAAAGACTTGATACGAAGTGCTTCCGAATTGTAGACAAGTACGGACTTGAAATCACATAAGCGAAGGCTGTGCCATCTCACTTCTAAGTCTGGAAGTAGGGAGTCATGGACGTTGCCAAAATGTTGCTCGAGCTCTACCCATAGTTTCCTTGGGTCATCCTCATTGTGGTACTCATTCTGGAGCACGTCATTCATGTGCCTTGTCATGAAAATGATGGCTTTAGCTTCATTGGCCTCTCTCGTAGGTCTATTTGCTTCAAAAGCAGCAGCTTGTTGAGGAGTAAGCACGTCCTGACTTGGCTCTTGGATCGTACTCAGAATCCCATCAACCTTAAGATGTTGGCGCACATCACGGACCCACTTATGGTATCCTGTGCCTGTTGTCCCTAGTAGAGCAAAGCTCAACTTGTTCAGGTTACTCATCCTGAAAAACAACAAGAAAATAGGGTTAGTTTCGGAGCGAAATAGGCTACCACGAAAACAATAAAAATTTCTGAGCGTAGTTGCTTCCAAGGAATTCGATTCCAAGAGGGGTTGGATTAGATCGAAACAATGATGTTTGTGGTCGATCGTTTTTATCTCAACAAACTCTAAGTTTGGAGGACTCTACAAGCTCCAAGCTTAGAGTAAGCATGAACCCCTATAATTCGGCTTTTTGGTCACCTCTATGAAGAAGAAAGGGGGGTAGAAGAAGGGAGGTTGCAAGTCCCCGAGAAAGAAGAAAAGAATGAAAAATAGGAACTTTTAGAAAAGTTTACCTTGAAAAGTTGCCGAAATCTGGTGACCAAAGGTGGTGGTAGGAGCTAGGTTGGGTTGTGCAGGGATGTTGAGAGGTAGTTGCAGGGGCTGCTGCGGGGATGTCGCGAGGCCGCTGAGGTGATGTTGCGAGGCCGCTGCAGAGATGCCGCAGGGATGCTGCGGGAATGTCGCGAGGATGCTGCAAAGATGCCACGGGGATGCCGCGAGGTCGCTACAGAGATGCCGTGAGGATGTTATAGAGATGCAGCGGGGATGCCGTGAGGATGCATGCGTGTGAGGGGAAAAACGAGTGTTAGCGGGGACAGAAGGCAAGCAGGGCTTGTAGCCACTGTAGGGGCATCGAGGCTAACCAAGTGGGGTTAGCGTTGAGTTGCGACAGGGCAATGGTAGCACCGGCGAGGCTAATCCGGTGAAGTATTTTTCGGCTTTTAGGGTTTTTGGTTTTTTAAGGTTAGGGTTAGGACTCGTGCTAATAACGTATTTTAGGGAATTGATATTTGAGAGAAAATCGCTGTATATTCTCATTGATGATAGAGGCCTCTTTATATAGAGGATTACAATGCATAGAATCCAAATCATACAAGGAAAGGTAAGCATACATTGAATAGGAATATCTAGATTCTTCTAATCAAACCCTATTACCTCTAGGTCAAGTAACCTAGGGTTTGGGCCAGACACACAAATACGGATTTACTTGAACAAGAACATATAAATTGTTAAAAGTGTTTTACTGTATATACATAGCAATTACCGGCCATAATCTGCACTCATACTTAACCATGTCACCTTGGCGGAGTAACTTCAATGGAGTAATCTCCGAAAACACATCAAGACAACCTTCACCGGCAAGCTAGCTCTAGGCCGAAATATGCCTTGACTCGCCGACACGCGCCACCCAAAGTTGTCTCTGCAGAAAGAACCAAAACTCAGCAAACTGAAGAATATCAGTCCCACATCGAAAACAAGAGTGAAGTAACTCACTATTTCACCTATAAAAGGTCTACTTCCCTCTCTTCATTGATTACACGTTCAATAACTATTTACCGCTAGATTTGTCAATACAAGTACATCGTTTAACTTTAGCATCGGAGGAGCGAAGACCACCAACCGCGGTCTCCCTTCTTGACGCCGTTGTATTTCTCTTGATAGATTAGCAGGATTTTTTGAACTACACACATATCGGAAGATTGGACCATTGTCTACGTTATCGGAAGCCGACATCATATGGCGATATTATGAGCATTAGCATTGGCGCTGTCTGTGGGAATCTCTGAACAAAGAGTCATTTCCCATTCAACCTACCATGGTTAGCAAAAGCGACAAGGGTGTTAGAGACCAAGCAGATCAAGCCAGAAACCCTCAGACACAGAACAACACAAAACCCGAACAAACAAAGCAAATGCATTCACACAAACCAAACCAAAACAAGAACACAAAAAAACAAAATACCCAGAAACAGAGCATTCCTCAAATTCGAAGAAACAAACGCCGACGAGCGACGAAGCAGACCAACCGTAAAATTAGCTCGACCACCTCTTCTCTCCTTCAAATTCTTTTCTTCTTTCTATTCTCCACTCGATCAACGCGGTTTGCAGATTTTTGTTTTCTCTGATTCTCTCTCACTCAGAAAGAGTACAAAGGAACATAATAGATTTAAGTGAGTAAAACTCGATTTCGTTCCCCCCTTAAATACAAACTTTGACGACAAATCCCACCCATCTCTGAAAAGTAACCTCCTGCCATGATCACGCCACGTACCCCCACTAACCAAGACGACGCCTCAGTAGACACCTCTCTTCCGCTAAATAGCCTCATTCTCCCGCTATTTGGCCTTCTCCTCCGCTACTTAGCTTTATTCTCTGCTAAATATCCCCATCCTCCGCTATGAATCATCAAGCAACGAGTCAACAATCCGCCACAACACAAGTGTTACCACCAACAATGTCATTTCACAGCTAACATTTACCTTGCTCCAACAAACTTGCAAGGCAATCATACCATCACTCATCAACCGACAACTACTGGACAACATGTCTCAGACATCGTGACTTCCTATAATAGTCGACGGTCACTCACCCGACACAATTTACACTTAGCGGAACATTCCCAACCAGGGATATCCCATTTATCATCAGTACACCGACCATAACGAGGCGGTGCAGTCAAGTTCTTATCCTCCGAGAAAGAGTAAGGGAACAGTTAAACACAGCCTACGGCAACCACTGATCTGGCAGTTAACTTCCCGACACTAAGGCTATGAAAGAGTGGGATAGCTACCCACCACCTCATGCTATCACACAGCTCCCCTCAACAAACAATCATCCGACCAAACGGAGGTCTTTCTTAGCCGGAGAGTGGGGGACTCCCTAGAGGGCCTAGCAGGGGCCCACCCGAAAGGGCAAAAAAGCGCTCGCTCAGACAAAATCCATGGTTGATGACGCACTCGCACTGATTATGCCCGCCATATAACTAAAGGTTCCGCCTTAGTTGTGGTAACTCCCCAACCAAGAAATCCCTCCTTGACTGGGGACTTGGGGGACTTGTATATAGATAGCAATTACCTGCCATAATCTGCACTCATACTTAACCATGTCACCTTGGAGGAGTAACTTCAATGGAGTAATCTCCGGAAACACAGCAAGACAACCTTCATCGGCAAGCCAGGTCTAGGCCGAAATATGCCTTGACGCGCTGACACGTGCCACCCAAAGTTGTCTCTGCAGAAAGAACCAAAACTCAGCAAACTGAAGGATATCAGTCCCACATCGAAAAAAAGAGTGGGGTAACTCACTATTTCACTATAAAAGGTCCACTTCCCTCTCTTCATTGATTACACGTTCAATAGCTATTTACCGCTAGATTTGTCAATACAAGTACATCATTTAACTTTAGCATCGGAGGAGCGAAGACCGCCAACTGCGGTCTCCCCTCTTGACGCTGTTGTATTTCTCTTGACAGATTAGTAGGATTTCGTGAACTACACATATATCGGAAGATTGGACCATTGTCCACGTTATCGGAAGCCGACATCATATGGCGATATCTGAGCATTAACATTTACTTATTATGTATTTTATTTTTTTACATACTTCATCAATTATTAATTTTTTGACATTTTTTTTCATTTATTTTATCGATTATTACATTATATATTCACTGCATCCTTAAGGATGTCTAGAAAAATTATTTATCTTATGAATTTAGCTAGGTTTTTAGTAACGTACACTGGTCCTGAGTTAGGAACGGAGAAATTTATTATTTAATCAAGCTTTTTAATTTATCAAACATTCATTTATCGTGACGTGTGAGAAAAAAATGCGGAATGTAAGAGAGTAATAAAGTAGATAAATTTCGAGTAAGCTACAACAAATGGTATTGCTGAAAGTTGTAGATGTGTTGAAGTTTGTTGTGCTGGCATGGACCTTTTACAAGGAGCTAGAGGGTCGTATTTATACAATTACAAACATAAGGTTTAGGAAAGGAATTACAATTAAATATAAAAGAAATTCAGACTTAATGACACCATAATTACCTCATTCCTTAATGGCACCATAATTACCTTCTTCTTGCGGCGCAATCATAATTAATTTGCTTTTAATTATGCAATATTTTCTCTAATGACTTCAAAATCAATTGAATATCGGCATTAATTACTTGAAGAATTAGTTATTGTTTGTTGTTTCCTTCCCTTTCAATTTCTTTTCCGAAAATTAATATCTCATAAAATCTAATAAAAAATTAAATTTTATTGAAATACCAACGATAAAAGAAAAAAAAAATACCAACAATAAAAGCACCATATTTTCCTCATCTATCGGCTAAGGGTTTACAAGCCAATTTCCCTAAAATTGGTACAAACAGCCGAACAACAAAACTAGATATTAGAGAATGGAGGTTCATCATCCAAAAAGATGTACTATATTTGATGCTTCTTAAAAAGTTCTCTCCTTTGAGAAACCCTAAGTCATGCATGCGTCATTCCTCGCCGTCTTTGACTGATCTAAAGTTTAGTTTATCTGAATCATATCGATGCTCAAATTTAAGATCATTGCATGGAATTGTAGGGGGTTGGTGAACTTTAAAACACGAGAGGCTCTGGTTACTTTGGTCAGGAAGAAAAACCCAGCATAGTGTTCCTCTCGTAGACACTTACTGATCCGAGTTTACTTGAGGAATTGTGTACTCGCATGGGATTTGATGGCTGCATCTGCTCGCCAAAGGATCGCGATTCTAGTGGTCTGGCTCTGTTTTGGAAGAATGATACTCCACTAAGGTTGTGCAACTATTCTACTCATCACATTGACGTAGAGGTAGGGTTATTAGGTTCATCGGAGATTTGGAGGTTTACTAGGATATATAGCTTCACATCTCATAGAGATCGGATATGGACTTGGAATTTGATTGTTGGGGAATGTAACTGTACTTACATAGACATGTGCAAGCATAATTAGCTATAATGAACCACGCTCATGCTACCACTAGCGGTACCAACTCCCGCCAAAGGAGTGACCTACGGGAACACAGCCAAGCAGGCTACCATATGAGCCCCGGCTTGCCCCCAGATCACTGTTGACGCGCCGCCATGCGCCGCGCCAAGACAACATCAGAAGCTCTAGAAGCTGGGGACTGAAGCATATCAGTCCCACATCGAAAACATGGAGAAGATCAGCTCTCTCCTCACCTATAAAAGGTTCTCTCCTCTCTCCTCATTAATTACGCATTTAATACTTACCTACTGTTACTTTGTCAACACAAATACATTGACTAACTTAGGCATCGGAAAAGAGAAGACCACCCAGCACCGAAGACATAGGTTGAGTCATTGAAGGAGATATGATCGGTGCTGGAGAAGTCCATTGAGAATCGATTTGAAGCACCGAAGGCTAGCTCAATCACCTGAACTGTTCGTCCTAATCTCCAGTTGTCTCAACTCGTTTAATATCTCAGACTAGAATGAAGTCTGCTCCGTCGCCATTGTGCCATAAATCTCTGGAGTTCATGGAATCCCGCTGTTGTCTCTTCCATCTCGATTTGGAGCTTCATCCTCAAATTACTTGGGTCAGGTGGACGTGGCAGTGTTGATGACTATTGTGGAGGATCCCCAGCTCTCCTCGGCCCCATGATTTGGAGCTCTGATACCAGCCCAAAACAGTGAACAAGATTGGGCAGCCAAGGCTAGGGCATGGGCAGCCAGGACGACAATGGATTACCAGGAAAAGCAATCGCAATATACTCCAGCTGGGCAACCAGAAGAACAAATTGGGTCACTTCCCTCTTCACCTCTTATTATGACGATGGACTCTATTCCAGCACAAGCTTTTAGTTGTTTTAGCATGATGGAGGAATGTCTTAGTGGTAAATCTCTCACTTTGCCTACTGAGTCTACGTTACCATACTCACCTGCACTTGTTGTTGTTGATTCTGGAGTGAGTATTAGTGGAGATAAGGGTAAAATGATAGATGATGGTCGTAATTGTAACTTGGGTACTTCTTTGGGTACAAATAAACTTATTAGTGATGCTTTGAATTCTGGGGAAGGTAGTACGGAAAGGCAACAGTTTATTCAGAACTCAAGGTTGGGGTACTCCTCCTATCTGGAAGATCAAGGACCATCACTTGATATTGGGTTAAATAGTGCTAAGTCTCAGTTTAGTACTATGGAGATGACTACTTGTATGATCAAGAACGCACATTTTGGGAGTAAAATTGGTAAAAATGATGAGCCTGCACTAGGTTCTTTATCATAGCTACCGGAATCCATCGAACCAGTGAGCTTGCTGCCGTCGCCTTCAATTCAGACTTCTTCAGGATCAACTTAGTTTATGTCTCCAACTAGAGGCCTTGTACTAGGGAAGGGATATGCCAACAAAATTAGGACTGGTGAGCTTGATAACCGGTTGAATGTGGGTTCAAAGAAGATTAGTCACTATGGACTACAACTATGCTTCTTTGGGTTTGATAAGAAGGTACGTGACAAAGGTGGTGGCCACACTCTCTTAACAGATGAATTTTCTATCCCGAATAGAAAGTTTGCAGGGAATATGAGGGTGCTTCGGGCAAGTATCTCCAACTTGATATCCGCATTTACAAATTTGGAGTTGCTACAACATAAGTATCAATTTGATCCAGTAGATGTCATGGCTGTAGTTGCAAGTGTAATTATTCAATTGCAATTAAATGAAGCTACTGAGTCATACAAGAGAATGGACAAACTTTTGAGAGCTTTTGGGATATGTATATCATTTAATCATTTGGCCAAATGTCTTTGCTCAAGTGGTCCAGAAGTTCTAAATGAGCAATTCGTTGATATTGTATTCTTTGTGAATTTCTATGATGGAATTCAGGATCTTTGGCTCCCTGCTCATGATGAAATATCCATTTGCCAAGATATGGGTTATGTTAAATCATGTTTTACATGGTTCACTAGGTTCACAAAGGAGAAGAGTTGATAGAGCATGTTGTTCTGACACCTAGGCTAACATGTGCCCTTGCTCTAGGGTTATAACTCTTCCCCCTAACAAATCAGATCACAACCCCATTATGATTAAGATTAGTTCTGAACCTATTCTAAGCATGTCAAGAGAGAGGAGATTCAAATTTGAGGAGATGTGGATGTAACACGTTGAATGTCCTTCAATCATTCAAAAAGGTCGGGCGACTCTTTCCACTGGTAATCCAATTAGATGGTTGGTTTAAAGATAAATACAACTGGCAAGTTGTTGAGGACTTGGGATGTTGGCACATTCAAGCAACGACAATCTGAAATGAAGTTGCTGCAAGATAAGATGAATAATTTGATGCGTCGGGCTTTTGATCCCTTGTAGTTTGACCAATAGAAAACTTTACTGTTTCGTTATAATGAACTGCTCTCATTGGAAGAAACTTATTGGTGACAACGATCTCGAGTGCTTTGGCTGAAAGATGGTGACCATAATTCTGCTTCTTCTTTTTTTCACAAAAAAGCACCTAAGAAACGTAGTCGGAATAGGATCAAAGGACTTATGGATGCACAGGGCAATTAGCAAACTAACCTGGAGTTGATTTCCAATATGTTCATTGATTACTATGAGACTATTTTCAGGTCTGAGGGTTCTGATGTGGAGGCTATCATTCTGGTGCTTGATAGGATACAGCCTTGTGTCACAGAGGATATGAATTTGTCTCTTCTGGCTGAGTATATTGATGAGGAAATTAAGATAGCTTTATTTCAAATGCACCCTTTAAAATCGCCGGGTCTGGATGGGATGTCTCCTGCATTTTTCCAAAAATATTGGCATATAGTTCATTATCATTTGTGCTTAGCAGTGAAGACCTTCTTGTTGATGGGGTAGTTGGATGTAGAAAGCAATTTCACCCACCTCACAATCATTCCCAAAATTAAAGAGCCTGCTTTACCTTCAGATTTTAGACCGATTGCTTTATGCAACGTAGTCTATAAGATTGCTTCTAAAGTGTTAACGAATAGATTTAAACTTATCTTACCTGATATAGTTTCTCCGCTCCAAAGTGCCTATGTCCCAGGTTGTTTGATCTCAGACAATACCGTGGTTGCCACAGAAGCCCCACATTCCATCCATAAATTACGTTGCTAAAATGAAGGTTCCTTCTCTTTCAAACTTGATATCAGTAAGGCTTATGATAGATTGGAATGGAATTTTCCCGCTGCTGTTCTGATTAAATTGGGTTGTGCAAGAAAATTGGTTGATGTTGTTCTTTGTTCTATAAAACCAGTCAGTTACTCCATTTTAATGCATCGCTCTCCGGTGGGCTATATTATCCCTTCCAAGGGCATCCGGCAGGGAGACCCCCTCTCCCCTACTTGTTTATTCTTTCTGCTGAAGGTCTTTCAGCAATGATTTCATATGAAACTTCTCATGGCTCTTTGAAAGGCTTGTCTATGTGTTCAGGGGCACCAGTTATTAATCACCTTTTATTCGCTGATGATAGTTTTCTTTTTGGGGAGGCTACAAAAGCAAAGTGTCTTCACTTCAAGTTTTTATTAAATGTTTACGAGCGTGCATCTGGACAGAAAATTAATTTGGAGAAGAGCAGGGTATTTTTTACTAAGAATGTCCCTCCAAATGATAAGTCCTATTTGGCTTCCATTTTAGGGGTGCACTGTGTTGAGAATCATGGAAAGTATCTTGGTCTTCTGCTTCATGTTGGTAAGTCTAAATCTACCATTTTTGCCTATTTAAAGGAAAGGTTAATAAAGAAATTGATTAGTTGGCGTACCAAGGTCTTAAGTTCTGCAGGCAAAGAAATTCTTATCAACGCTATAGCTCAAGTTGCTCCATCGTATACCATGAACTGCAATAAATTGCCAAAGGCTCTGTGTGACAATTTACACCAACTCTGTGCATAGTTCCTTTGGGGTAGTACTGACGATCATCAGAAAATTCACTGGTGATCCTAGGATCTCATGTTTTTGACTAAGAATGAAGGTGGAATGGCTTCAAGAATCTACATGCGCATAATTTGGCGATGTTGGCACAACAAGGATGAGGTTGCTTTCGAAGCCAAACTCTTTGATTGCAAGACTCCATAAAGTGGTGTATTTTCCGGATTGTACTTTCTAGAAGCGGATATGGGAGACTCTCTTTCTTTTTCATGGAGGAGTATTATGGAAGCCTGTTCGGTGCTTCAAGCTGGTTTATTTTGGCAAGTTGGGTCTGGGACGGACATCAATATTTGGCATGACAAGTGGATTCCTAATATTCCAATCTATCGTATTCATAAACCTGCTCAATGTACACTATCTTCAGTAACTTCCCTTATAAAAAATGGTAATAAGACCTGGAACCTAGAAGCCTGACAAGAAAGGTATGTTTTCTACTAAAACGGCATATTGGATTGCTCGTGATATGGTGTTGGGTAATATGTTGGTGTAGGTACAATTCTTGTACATGTTGTATTGGCATTCCCATACAAAACTATGACAATGTCCCTTTACTGATCTCAGAGAATCATTGGTAAATGCATCTGCATATGCATGGGATTGCAACACGTTGCAATCCCCGAGTCAGTAGTCAGTTTCATGTGGAGTCCGATTTTGAAAAGTAGGTTTTAGGTTTTATGTATTTATGTCTTTAAAAGATTTTTCTGAGTGTTAAAAGCATGGTGTTGATGCCCTAGGGTTTTTAGGACTTGTCTATTCCTAATTGATTTTCTTTAAGATTTGTTGGATTTCATATATGGAAAGTTACTTTCCTAATTAAAGGACAATTAGGGTAGAATCTTTGGTTGAGAAGTTTTGCCGTTGGTGCTTGATATATATTCAGAAAATATGCACGGCAGAAGTGTGGATCTTGTGACGCAAGAATTTTGTTAGAGTCTTGCATGTTAGTTTGAGACTGAATCTTCACAAAGAGTCAAACACTTGTTCCATGTGTAAGTGTTATTGATCATATTTTCATATGCATAAACAAACTCTCTTGAGATCAGTAGAGAGACTGTGAAGAAGGAAGAACAAGATTTGGTCATCGTTCAATTGAAGGAGTTCAAGAAGATAGACAAATTGTGTGTTAGTTTTTGTCTAACCAAGATAGCCGAGCCAGTGCTATTTGAAGTTGTAAAAGAACATATCCTTTTGAATACAATGATTCTTATTTTGGGTTCTCAAGAGTAAGAGCCCCGCAGTGTTTTTAATCTCATATTTGAGGTTTTCACTGCGTAACCAAAATCTGGTGTCCCGTTTGTTTATTTTGGTTTTTGTTGCCCAGTAAAGATTGATCCGTGTACTGCAATCCCCATTCTCCAAAAAATAGTTTCTGTCCTTGTATTTTCACTTGGCATCAGAGCAGTTTCTAAAGCTTTTTAGTTGATCCGTGGTCAAGGACGGAACGTGAATATAACAGAGCCTCCAGTTCTATAAATTGCCCCCCTTT
The DNA here is from genome assembly GCF_002994745.2 of Rosa chinensis. Classification (NCBI taxonomy): domain Eukaryota; kingdom Viridiplantae; phylum Streptophyta; class Magnoliopsida; order Rosales; family Rosaceae; genus Rosa; species Rosa chinensis. Next base: position 16,211,446 of record NC_037088.1, on the reverse strand, counting down.
GTTTTATGGCGAAGACTATTCACAATGGAAGATTATGATGAGGGTTTTTCTCTACTCTCAGGACGAAAACATGTGGAATATTGTTGAGAATGGATGGGAACACCCAACCAAGGCAGAAGAATCAAAGAAAGTAGAAGGGTCATCTGTAAGAGTTCTTAAGCCTAGGAAGGAATGGAGAGAAGAAGAGGTTCAAATAGAAGTTGTGATTTCAAGGTACAGAATTCCTTATACATAACTTTATCCAAGAAAGAGAGGGTGAGAATCAGCCATTGTGACATCTCTAAACAAGCATGGGATCTTCTTCAGGTCACTTATGAAGGAAATAAAAAGGTTAGAGGTCAGAAGCTTCAGAGACTTGTCTTGGAGTTTAAGAACATGCAAATGGGGGAGGATGAATCAATTGATGATTTTCAAGCTCGCCTTCTCAATGTGACAAACCAATGCCGCAGCCTTGATGATCCATTTGAGGAGCACCGAATAGTCAAGAAATTTCTCAGGATCTTCCTTCAAAATTTCAAGCCAAGTAGATTGCCATAGAGGAGACTCAAGACGTGGACACCTATTCTCTTGACGAACTGATAGGTAATCTCAAAACCTTTGAGATGAGGATCGAGCCTGAGAAAAAGGTAAAAAATATTGCTTTCTCTTCTATTAAAAAGAAAGATGATGTTGGTGATGATTATGTGGATTTATCATTGTTGACAAAAGAGTTCAAAAATTTTCTAAAAAACAAAAAGTCCTGTGGAAACTCTTCGAAAAATTTTCCTAACATACCTAAATGCTTTGAGTGTGGTGGAATTGGACATCTTGTTGTCGATTGTGGCAACAAGAAGTATAATTCACGTGGTAACAAGGCTTTAAAGACTACATGGAGTGATAGTGATGAAGAGGTAAATCTTGCTCTTACTTCCTCTTTTAATTCTGAGTTATCTGATGTTTTTGATTTAGAAGATGACACTTTTGATGAAGAAACAAATGAAAAATGCAAGCAATTGTATAATGCCTCAAGAATTGTTCTTAAGAAAAATAATAAACTTGAAGAGAAAATTGACTTCTTAAGGGGTGAGAAAGAGAAGATTGAGAAAAGATTTGATACTTCTTTAAAAGAATGGGAAGAAGAACGTACTGACCTTGTTGATAAGATTAAAGTTTTGCAGGGTGAGGTCAAATCTCAAAATTGGGACAAGGAGCATGATGAGCTTATAAACAAAATCAAAATTTTGCAGGTTGAAGTCAAGACTCAGTCTACTCTGAATGTTTCACTAGCCCTTGAAAATGAGAAATTGCAGGATGAGCTACTCATAGTCAAGGAAAGCTTCAACAAGTTCTCTATAGGGTCTGAAAAGGTCTCCAAGATGATGGACTTTGGTAAAACTCATGGCAACAAATAAGGGTTAGGTTATCAAGGTGAGTCTTGCAAGCCTTTAACCTTTGTTAAAGGTGTGGAATGTGAAAGTTCATTGGATCAGACACCAACTTCAAATATCAATGATTCTGGTTCCAAGTTGCTTGCAAAATCAGAACCACATATGGCTCACCAAACACTTCAGAAAAGCTCCTTGGTAAGTCCTGACAAACTTTGTCAGCCCAGGTATATTCACAACCCCAAAAACTTCATTCGTACTTGTCATTATTGTGGAAAATTAGGACACATACGTCCTAGGTGCAATATGCTTCGCAGGGCTACTCAAATCAGAGGAAAACGTTGAGAACTAACTCACCTGCCTCGTTGCAAGCTGAGTTGAAAGATGGTATGAATCTGATTGCTAGGATTGCAAAGCTGGCTTCAATCCCCGTGGATCTGGAAACAAAAACGAAGCAGAAGCAAATCTGGATTTAAAAAGTTTCAAATAATAGTTTTTCTACTCATATGGATAATCTTGATAATATGCTTGAGGATGCTTTTGTTCCTACTGATCACAAATTGGCTAATCCATTTACTAGGTTGTTAGACAGAACTCAATTTGAATCACTTAGAAGCACCGTTGGTGGATGCTCTAAGTATTGATACTCTCACTTCGCTTGGTCCATTTTGCATGCATTCATGTTGTATGTCTTCATGATAGTATAGGTGCATTTTCTTTACGTTTCTGCATTATTAGGTTCAGTTTCTGGAAATTTGTATCCCCGAGTGTCTTGCAGATTATTTTGAACTTAGAGTGACAAGGGCTGTACTCTTTTCCTTAAATCTGTGTGCAATAAGGTGTCTAGCACATTTTGATTTTGCCCTTGCATCACTCTGTAATTGCATCACTCTGTAATTGCATCACTCTCAAAGTAAATAGGCCTCGGTCATGACGAACGATATGAGGATTAGGAAGAAACGGGAATGGTTTGGTCACCCCGGTGGATTGTGAAACTATTGACTCGAGTAGATGTGCTCTTTGGGATGTCCTTGTTACATCTAGTACCCTAAAGTCATCTGACTTGGGAATTGCTAGCACAATACTTGTTACATGGGTCGTAGTCTTCTTGAGCAAAAATGTTACTTTGTGTGAAAGGCAAAAAGAAAAAAAAAAATTCAAATTCATGCCCACATAGTGTTATAAGGGGAATAAAGATTATGTGCTTCAAATTGTTTTGTATGTGAGTTTTGCTTTTTAGGTTTCCACAAATATTACACACCTCATCTTGAGATATGTTCACTCCTCACAACAAGAGGTATAGAATACTCGATCACCCTCTATCTTACCTTGTGATTGTTGGAATCAAATTCACTCGTGTGAACTTCTTTTGTTGCACTCTTGTTTATGGTTAAGTGGTATTTCTCTTGTTGGAAAAGCTATGTGAATTAAATCTGTTCTTAGCATTTAGATACTACCTACTCATTGTGTGTTTTCATTTCATTCATGCATCTCTCATCACATCATCATCCTTAGGGGGAGTATTAATACTTGGACTATCTTTCTCTGATTGATTCAACTTGAGCTAGTGTCTACTGTGCACCATCTATTTGTGATCCTCCTTCTACATCGCTTCCGCTACGTAAGTTACCTTTGTCATTCCTATTCAAAAAGAGGGAGAAATTAGATGGATAACGTTATTCTATCTTATGCATTTTACCCATGTGTGATAAGTGTTTCAGGAATGAATGGATGAAGAGTTGTGATGCTCCTCCTATAAGTGTTCAGGGAGAGAGTTTGTCCTAATTTATGTTTTGTATAGGAATGCCAAAGGGAGAGATTGTAGGTACAATTCTTGTACATGTTGTATTGGCATTCCCATACAAAACTATGACAAAGTCCCTTTACTGATCTCAGAGAATCATTGGTAAATGCATCTGCATATGCATGGGATTGCAACGTGTGTTGCAATCCCCGAGTCAGTAGTCAGTTTCATGTGGAGTCCGATTTTGAAAAGTAGGTTTTAGGTTTTATGTATTTATGTCTTTAAAAGATTTTTTTGAGTGTTAAAATCATCATGTTGATGCCCTAGGGTTTTTAGGACTTGTCTATTCCTAATTGATTTTCTTTAAGATTTATTGGATTTCATATATGGAAAGTTACTTTCCTAATTAAAGGACAATTAGGGTAGAATCTTTGGTTGAGAGGTTTTGCCGTTGGTGCTTGATATATATTCAGAAAATATGCACGGCAGAAGTGTGGATCTTGTGACGTAAGAATTTTGTTAGAGTCTTGCATGTTAGTTTGAGATTGAATCTTCACAAAGAGTCAAACACTTGGTCCATGTGTAAGTGTTATTGATCATGTTTTCATATGCATAAACAAACTCTCTTGAGATCAGTAGAGAGACTGTGAAGAAGGAAGAACAAGATTTGGTCATCGTTCAATTGAAGGAGTTCAAGAAGATAGACAAATTAGTGTACTTATTAGTCATTTTGCACTCGGGTAATATAATCTTTCAAGAATTCGAATGTTTGTAGAGTGAACTCAGAAAATAATTTTGTGGCAATAGCCACACCCTTTTTAAAATTCTGTTTTTAAATGTTAACTAGTGAATGCCCCGCCTTATATCAACTTTTGGCTTAGTTCTTGTGTGTGTTGACTTTGTAATTTCATAATTTTATAATCTTTTGGCTAATAAAAATTTGACAAAAGAGAAAATAAAATAAACTTTAAGCTTAACCATAATTTCTTTGGAAGTTGAAAAATATAGGGGGGGGGGGGGGGGGGGGGGGGGGTTACGTTATACTTGAATGAGATTGAGAAGGAATCGCAGAGAGAATGAACGAGAGAGACAAGGTGCCATTCACATTCCGGTGTTTACTTGTTAGAAATAGAAGTGGTATCATTTAACTGTTTACTAAAGTGTAGGAATAGGAATTGTAATGAAGTTGATTACTATAATACCCTCATATTCAATCACTCATTAAAAAAAAAGAACATAAAAACATGTTTGAAAAACAATTGCATCCTAATAGACAATCAACTACATCTAAGGCAAATGAATTATGAAATTGGACAAACATTATATTATGGTGATAATTGCATATTTGACCAACTTATTAGACCCACCCCATGGAACAAGCATAATTATTACCATCAGTTAACCATTAAAACTAGAATTATTATATAGATCCATCACCTATTCACCTGGGTATGGCAAGAATGCACTATTGACATACACAGACAACTTTTCCCATTATATAAATTGAATTTTGTACAGGTAGTTTTGGATTATCATAAAAATATGAGAGTAGCTTTGGAATGAAAAAATTGATTCACCCGAGAGGAGGAATTACTATCACCCCCTGTTATGGAGTAAAAAGAGAGGAATCATTCCAAATTTTGGCATGCATGAGTCCCATATTATTTGATTCCTCCTTATTGTTTTTGAAAAGGGGGCTGTATGGCTGCCCTCAACCCTTGATTAATGAAACCATAGAATACAAGGGAATGACATAGAGCCTGAAACCCAAATTACAATAACCATCAAGAGGACGTCCTAAAATAACACCACTAAATTTATGTATTCTAACATGCACTAATTAGCAAAGAGTGCTCTACTAGCTATTCCATTTGGTTTAACAAAGCAGTGACATAACGGAAAGATAACTCCATCATGAAGAAACATCATTACAAATAGCACAGCTTTCCTACTATGTTGTCGCACAGAAATAATTATGGCAACACTCTGCTCCATCCTGCTAATAAGAGGTTGCATCCATTTGATCAAGTAAACTACTCGCTAACTCGCTAGACCAGACAAGGCACACTGAGTTTGCAAGGCAGGACAAAGCTCACGTTGCCCTACCAAATGACTGTAGAAACTTATTGCCTGCAAGAAGCTACGTTTAACTTCAAGTAAAAAATAATAACATAGAAAATAAAAGGGCTCTTGACCATTTAGCCAATTTGGGCCCAACAAATGCACGCTTACTCCACTAAAAGATTTATGTGTCCACTTGTGATGCCCTGGAAATTCGTATTTATTTTCCAAGGATTTTCCGGAATTTAAATTGTGGGTATCGGACGGTTTTGTGGCTCGTGGATGGAGCGGAAGTGTTTCGGGCAAATAATTATTCAGGAAGCATCATTTAGGGGGGGGGCGCGCAAGGGTTGACTTTTTATTCGTTGGGATTCTCCGAAAACTTCCTTCACGAAAGTTGTAGAGCACGTCGATACGAGTTCGTGGACATGCGGAATGAGAGAATCAAAGTTCGTATGAAGAAGTTAATTGCTTCGGAAAAACTTTCCATTTTGGTATAAAAGGACGAAAATTTCCGAAAATTTCAAAAGAGCCCAGATTTCCCAAAAAGGAAACCCGAGCTTTCCTCTTCTCTCCCGAGCCCGTGCGCAGTCTCCATTTTCGCCGGCTTCGTTCTTCCTCCTCCGGCCACCATCGAATGCTATTCCAAGTGGGCTTTCTTCACCTCAACCTCCTCTACACGTCTATGGTAACCATCGAGTGTGGGACGAGCTGTGGTGGGCGCTGCAAGGCAGAGAAGAAGCCACGTCTGGGAAGAAATCGCCTTCGTTGGAACTGGAGATTCCGGCCACCTTTGCCGGTGAATCTTGAGGGCTTTTAGAGCTCGGAGGACGTAGATGCTTCCCACAATGTGGCTTGCATCGATTCAACTCGTGGAGGTCGAATTTTGGAATTGAAATTCTAGGGTTTCCATCGGTCTGATTTGTTCTAAGGTAAAATTCGATCGATTGGTTTATAATTAGACTTTGGCGTAGTTATGAAAGTTTAAATTGGAGTTGAGATGAAGAACTTTGGTGTTGGGAGTTTTGTCAAATTCTGACTTTGGACCAGCAGCGGCGCTGCCACTGTGGTGGTGTTTTCCGGCTGTTTCCGGCCACCTCAGGGATAGTTTTTGTTCCTGAGTTCGATCTACTCGTCGATAAGAGCATTTTGATATTTTGTTTGTAATTATTGGAGATCGTATGAGCAAAACGGTTTCGGACCGTTCGTTGTTTCTATCCGTGAGGATTCGAGCGTTCGATCGACTTGTGGTTTCGGCATATCGATCGTAGATGTATTCTGGAGACATTAGGTGGTCTCGGATGTGGTTTCGCCTCGATTGGCTTCACTTTGGGGATTTTAGTTCAAAACAGGGGTTTCGGACTTAAATCGTTTGTGAATTGTTACTAAGTGGAAACCGATTGTGATTAGGTACTTGACGAAGTATTCTTGGACGGTCGTTTTGTGGGTTGGCTGTTTTGTTCTGTATTGATGATGCAGCAGGAGTTTCGAGGTGAGTAATCTCACGATGTTCATTCACAAACAAGTTTACCATATTGTCTTGGAGTTATGGGATTAACTGTGATAATAGTGGTATTAGCGGCATTCCTGAGTGGATGATCATGTATATTTATATTGGCGTGATATATATATATATATATATATATATATGTATTGGTGGAATCTGTGTGATGAGTTAGATGATTGCTATCTGTGTAATGATTGATGAAATTGTATATTGAGTTGTGATTGTAGGATATCATGTGTTGAGATACCATGGATCTAATATGACCGACCGTCTTAAGTGAGATTTAAGATATGGTAGCTTGTGTAAAAATATCTGTGTAGCTTGTGTAGGAATATTTGTGTGATGATTGCTATCTGTGTGATGGTTACTTGGATGATCACTATTTATGTGATGACCAACGATATCTGTGTGATGATTAGTTGGATGATCGCTATCTATGTGATAACCGGCGATATCTGTGTGATGAATATGCGTGATGATCGCTATCTGTGTGATGATTAGTTGGATGATCGTTATCTGTGTGATGATCAGTAGGATGATGGCTATCTGTGTGATGATCGGTGAAATCTGTGCGATGATCAGTATGATAACTGCTCGGTAACGGAGCTGAATTGTTATTAAGTTAATAATAATCGAGAAGACTGCTGTGATGGTCTGGGCTACCTACAGATGTCAGAGTGTGAGATTATGATGGCTACTTTGACTTGAATTGCTTGACTTAATGTGACCTACTGAACAAAATTATATGCAGGGGTTACTATGAATTGTTTTGCTTGTTTTGAATTGTGATTGCTTTGTTTCTTCTTGATTGTATTGATTGATGGTTTGATTTATCTTAAGAGCCATAGTGGTGACGAATTGTACTCTCACTACAAGAAATCAGGTAATAAGTGAGGAAAGTATTTGCGAGGATCGATAATTCCTCGCCCAAAATTACAATTTGCGAGGAATACATGGTTGTCGCTTAGTTAAAAATCTGCGAGGAAAAATTCCTCACAAATTCTCATAGTTTACGAGGAAGTTTATTTTTTTTTTCTTTTTTTTTCAGAGGATCAAAGGATTTCACTCATACCCCCATGGTGACTCGAACCTATGACTTCGTCATTAGGTAGTGGGTGCTCTAACCACTGAGCTAACACCACTTCGTCAACGAGGAAGTTTATAATTCCTCACAAAATCCTTGCAAATAATTTTGAAATTTGTCCCAATCTATTAGGCGGGACAACATGGCGCTACCCCAAATTTATCTCACTCTCTACACCTATTCTCTCTATTGGCTCGTCCCTCCGTCTCTCTCAATTTAAGGGCACTCTCTTATTCAAGGGGACTCGGTTCAGCATTCTCAAAAAAAAAAAAAAGGGACTCGGTTCAGACTTCTCAATTTACCGTAGCTCTCTCTCTCTCGATGCCGACATCCTTCTGCCTTACCTGTGGTAGGGCTCTAACATCGTTCTAGTTCCTCTAAATCCTTATTTGCTTCACACTAGTTGGATCTTGAGATACTTTGCATTGTTTTCTGATCTATGGTAATCTCATCGATTGTGTTGATCTTTGATTGTAATTTGGTTTTGTGTGAATTTGATTCGATTTGGGTGGATTTAGTTTGGGTCTGTATAGGACTCAAGATCTAATTTTGATTCGGTTTTTTATCTAGATTTTCAGGGTTTGTGACTACACTGTTTCTATGGCGTCGAAGCCCATCTTGATTTCCCTTTTTCCAGCCAAAGGTCGACCAGATCTCTTTCCTCTCCATCAACTCCTCCTCATTCTCTCCGGTTCGCTCTCTCTCTCTCTCTCTCTCTCTCTCTCTCTCTCTCTCTCTCTCTCTCTCTCTCTATCTCTATTTCCCGTTCCATTTCGTTCTGGTTCTCCATTAATTTTGTGAATTGCTACAGGGGTTTGAACGGTTTAGGTTAATGTTGATGTTTAGGTTGATAATTGCACAATGTTAGTCTTAGTTTAGCAAGATTGATACCCGCATATACTGAAAGTATCATATTTTAATTAAGGTTGTGAAGATATTGGACATTGCTATTTTAATCAAGTGTGTTGAATATTGGCTTGTTTTGAATTCAATCAATTTATTGTGGTTTGTGGTTTTAAATTTGCAGGATAATTTTGTAGGACTAAAACCACTATTTTGTGGTAGCGGCATTTCATTTTGATTTAAGAACTGTTGTCCGTGGTAGGAATAAAGCTACAATTTTTTGGAGAAAATCATTCTTCAGAGTTCAGAACAAATATAGCAAGAGGTAGTTTTCTTGTGGGATAAAGTTTGCATTGTTATGCTTTGTGGGTATCAGATTTCTCTGAAATATTGGATATGAAATATGGAGGGTTATGCCAATATAGATAGATGGACATGAATCCTGATAGAGCTTGTTAATGTTTTGCTTTTGTTAAACTGTTTCCTTTTCTTTTGTTTGGTTTGTTGCATAAAGTTTGGTATTCATTTTAGTTACAGAAATGTGGTTTATTTGCAAACAAGGTTGATTACCCTGTGAGTACAGCTATTTACTTCTTGCTGCCAACTAGGAGTGTTTCAAGCCTTCATCGCATATCGTGTGCAGAAACATGGCATTTCTACCTGGAAGAACCTCTTATGGTACGCTCTAATTATGGCTTATAACTGAAATATATATACACACATTGGTGTGTGTGTGTGTGTGTGGGTGAGCCTTGAGTTAATTGATTCCCTCTTGCTTATTTTTTCTCAGCCATAGTGTTTGATTTTTCTTCTGACTTTGTATTAGCTTTTCTGCTCATTTATTTATTTATTTCTTGCTTTGTGACTCTTTGCAACACTTTGGAACTATAAATGTCTTGTAATGTCCTTAGAGAGTTAGGTGTCAACGTGAATGGTGATTTATTCTAAAATGTTTCAAAATCAATATGCCACGGCTAGTATCTATATACAATGGTCATGTTAATTATCTTTGCTATTTCAATTGGATGTTCCTTTATGTAGTTTGGTGCAAGATAGCTCTAGTCATTCATCTGGAAATTTACTTAGATTTAATGTTACGTGGTTGAGCATATATATATATATATATATATGTATATATATATATATATAGGGCATGCAAATGTTAAGACCAGATACAAAGCTGCTTTATAAGTTGAAGCTTTTGTTGGTTCTCTTGCAAGGGAAACAAGAGTTAAGTAGGTGAATAAAAAGAAAAGAGAGAAAACAGATCATGTTTCTGAATTGATCAGCAGACTATGAGTTTACAATGTATTATTAAATTGTGTGGAAAGAAATGGGCTGTCTACTATTGCTTCAAGTAAGTCCAGATTATACTTTTGATCTGCAGGGCATGCATACCTTTGTGTTGCTTATGATATCTATTTTGTTGCTAGCTAGTTGCATGCATACCTTTGTTGTGGGTTGATCAATGTCAGATTATTACTAAACTTATGATAAAAATTTTCTGGATTTGTTTGTCGGCTATGTACGTAGTCATCTCTTTTCATTTTGCTGTAGGAGAAAATGAAGGAGAGGATGAAAGATTTCAGGGCAAAGCTCATTGAAGAGGCATATATATCATTGGATACTCATCTTCAGTCATACAAGTGACTTTGAGTGACAAGCTTCCAATAATAGTTGAGCAAAATTAAAATCTTTTTAGTGGATGATCTTTAACAAATTACAGGGTGTATTTTACTAGCAAAAACAATGGCATGCTTTGCACCAAGATTGATAATGTTGAAGGCATAGATGACTTCCCAGGTGTCTTGGTATGGAGAATTTAAATTGATGCCTTGATTTTCATGGACCTCTACTTATTGTATATGTTATTAAGGAACTAAACATCTTCCAAGATCTTTTGTTCTTGCAGTAGAAGAACTATATGTAATAATTATTCTTTATTTAATATAAGTCTAAAAGTGTTATTGATAATTTTTAGTTATGCCTTTTATTTGTTGTTTATCTTCAAGGCTTCCAACAAGTAAAATAACAGCATATAAAAAAAATTAGAATTGTGAAATGAACAACATATTCTTAACTTCATACAAGAGCCTCACAAATAATAATACGAGAGGAATATGTGTTCCTCACAATTCTCAATTTGTGAGGAATATGCATTCATGGCAATTCTTAATTTGTGAGGAATATGCATTCCTCGCAATTGTTCATTTGTGAGGAAATCAAAAGTCCTCGCATATAGTAATCCGTGAGGGGGTTTAGGCGAGGAAAGTTTGCGACGACTTGATTTCCTCGCTCATCACTTTAAGCGAGGAATTTAGACTTTTTGTGAGGAATTCTATTCATCACATTTGTTGTTTTCTCTTGTAGTGTTTGTGGTGAGGATAGGAAGGTGATTCATTGTTTTACACATTTGATGTCATGTTGATGACAAAAGCTCCTAGGGGGGAGGGAATGAGTGTGATTTGGAATTTGCAATAGTGCGTTAGAATGACGTCAAACATTGCTTGAGGAAGTCTTGTTTGATTGAATTTGTGTAATGGGATGCTAGGTTGAGAATCTGAGCATGTAGTTTAGTCACCAGTTGACTTATGTAGGCACGATATGGAAGGTTATGGAATTGATGGTCGTAGGTGTGAGATATGTGCATATCGTGTTTAGGTTGAAGCGACTTAAGAAATGTGTTTTGCTTTGTGGTTTTGAGTTTACTCATACAGGCTTGCAAAAACATACCGGGTTTGTTGTGTGGCAACCCGGTACACCATTCCAACAGTGTAGGGTTATTTCTGCAAGTCAGGTTAATCGTGGCTGATGCTGACATAGCGTGCTTGCACCTTAACTGTAAGAAGTTAATTTTGTGACTTTACCGTTATAAAGACTTCCGCTTGTAGTGAGCTCTGAGGAGCATTTACGTTTTATTTTGTTGTTGACAATTTAATTCGTAAGCTCGTGTATTATGTGACTCTCTGGAGCGAGTCAATATTGGAATTGTGGGTTCAGGGTATCAATATGCACTTGGGTTAAAAGGGAAAAAGTTTCGAAGTATTTTGTATTGATGGCTAAACGTTCATGCATATATAATTATGGGGTTATATATTGATTTTTATTGTGTATAAAATCAGGGGTGTGACACCACTTACCCAATTTAAATGTAAAACGACAAGTGTGCCCTTCAAATAATTAAAAAGTCATTGGAGACTTTGCCGGACGCCGTTCACCTATCACGGGACACGGGTCACTGGTAGCCAGAATCCAGTCACCAGCCGAAGGTTCCCAAAGACTTTTATTACCCCCAATAAATTTTCTTAGGGGAGCAATAAAGTTTATTGGGGGAAATAAAATGTTTATTGGGTTGGGGGCAATAAAACAGGACGCCGAACTCCATTAAGGGTTTGGAGGTTGGAAAATACTTCAGTACATTGATGTACCGATACATCAAGTAGACTAGGTTCAATACAGATGTAGACTAGCTCGGTACAAGGGTAGGCTAACTTCATGCATGTCTACCCATGTACTGAGCTAGTCTACCTCTGTATTGAACGTAGTCTGCTTGATGTATCGGTACATTAATGTACTGTAGACAATCCCTCGGAGGTTGCCACAAATTGGCAAAAAGACTTTTATCAACCCCCCCAAAAAAATAAAACCCAATAAATTTTTATTGGGAGGCAATAAAAAGTTTATTGGGGACAATAGAAAGTTTATTGGGTATTATTAGGGGGCAATAAAACAGGACTCCGGTAACCGGTCACCGAATTCCAGTAGCAGTCACAGGATTCTAGCAGCCGACGACCGAAGTCTGGCGAAGTCTCTCTCTCTCTCTCTCTCTCTCTCTCTCTATGTGACAAAGAGAGAGAGGGAAAAATTGTCCCAAAAAATAATAAAAAATAACTTAATTGGATATTAGGGCAAAAAATATGTAATTTGTTGGGTAAGTGGGCAATCTTATAAAATGTTTGGGTGCTCATAGGGTTAGTGTAGCTCAAGTTTGGGTAAATGGATATTTTCCCTATAAAAATACCCTGAGTCTTGAGCCCAAGCCCAAGCCCAAGCCAAGTTTGACCGCTGCAGAAGGCATCACTACTAGAATAATGCTAATAGACATCATGTCTTTAAAATCAGTTAAGATTTCAACTGATGTAAATTGTGTTTATAACATCGGTTCTAAAAAATCTGATTTCTATAAAATAATTAACATCGGTTCTTATGCTGAACTGATGTCTATACTTTTCAAACAAAATTTTAAAAAAACGCGGAAATGTACTAAGTCTAAAATTAAGGAAGCGGGAGCAAAATTTTCACTCCCTCCCAACACTTAGTCAGATTTCCACGACTGATTGACTAGGTTTTCCTCTACTTTTCCCCACACCGACCGCGATACAAAAACACCGAGACTGACTTCCTCTTTCACCCACACCGCGACCGATCGTCCTCTTTCCCTACACCGCGATACAGAGACACCGCAACCGAAGTCATCTGTCGCCCCCGTCCAGTAACCGACGACCTCTTTCGCCTTCTCTGGCTCCGATGGCTTGATTTCCTCCTCCTTGTCCGCCTCCTTCTCTCTCATCTCTCTTCTGAAATCCAGCGAATCTCCCAATTGCTGAGATCGAGAAGCCGAAGCCGGAGCTGCAGTGGCCGTCTGTCCTTTCTCTTTCCACGGGCCTCCCCTTCTCAGCCCCTCTCTTCGACCGTCGAGGCGGCGACGGCCATCGCTCTCATCGACGGTAATTTGCTTGAATCTATAGTTTTCTGGGTTTGTGATTTCGTAAATTTGATTCATGCTTGTGCTCTCTTTAATTCTGATTCAATTTTCGTTACCCATATAACGGTTGGAAGTAAGATTAGACTTTTGTATTTTTCTGAATGTGATTTTAGGCACTTCTGAGGAAATTACGGCTATTAAGGAGCAAGAGAAGCAAATTAACGATTTTAGACAACATTAGTGGGATTATAAGACCTTCAAGGTACTTATCTAAGCTTCGACTAGTACTGAGTTGCTGAATTTTCAGTCCAGTGAACTTTAATAAGATATTTGGTGCTGTGTTTCAGATTGACGTTGTTATTGGATCCACCGAGCTCCGGCAAGACGACGCTACTATTGGCTCTCGCCGGACACCTTGGAACTGGTCTTCAAGTAGTGGTTTATCTTGCATACTCATGAAGTTTATGATAGTTGCTGATTTTGAGACTTCAGCTTCAATTAGTACTCATTTGTTTATGTTTGATCACTTTGAAGATGTCAGGTAGCACAACATACAATGGCCATGGCTTAAACGAGTTTGTACCGCAGAGGACGTCGGCTTATGTCAGTCAACAGGACTGGTTTGCGGTGGAGATGACTGTAAGGGAGACTCTTGACTTTGCAGGACGGTGTCAAGGTGTTGGATTCAAATATGGTAAGGTTTGGGAAATGTGTACTTATTTGTGCATGGTTTGTGTTTGATGAAGTGTTGACATGAATGTTTGGTGACAGATATGCTAGTAGAACTAGCAAGAAGAGAAAAGATTGCGGGGATAAAACCCGATGGTGATCTTGATATATTCATGAAGGTACTTGTTCTTGCTACAGATGTTGATTCTTTTGAATATGTACTATGTAGTGATTACTGACGCAATGTTGTTTTCCAGTCATTAGCTCTTGGAGAGAAAGAGACAAGCCTTGTGGTAGAGTACATCATGAAGGTATTTTCTCGATTCCAGTTATTGAAATTCCTACTATGTTGTATCAAGATTTCTTGTTTCATTCTCTTTCTAGTACTAACATATTTCTGACAAAGATTTTAGGGTTGGACATATGCGCTGAGACAGGATATTCTTTTGAGTTTTCTGATGCAAGCTTTCTCTGTCTTAGACACAATGGGATGTTTCTAACTTTCTATACTGACTAATTATTTAGTTAATTAGTTCCTTTTCGTTTTCTGTTTTCAGCAGTTGTTGCAATTCGTTTTCATGACTCTTGCTATGTCAAAATGACTATATAAGTGGACCATATGTAAGTGCTAACTTCGCCATCCGTTTTCCTATTTGTTCTGTTTTTGTCCCCTTTTAAATGCATTCTGGTAGCAAATGTTTGAATTTACTTATATTTATTTCTCTGCAACCTATGTACTTTTTGGTATGGATCATCATATTATAGAAACTCAAAGTCTGTTTAACTAAGCAAACAGATGATAAGTTCTCCAAGAACAGAGAAATTCTATTGAATCAAACCATGCAGCTTAAAAGGAAAACAAGACTGATTTTCCAAAAGCTAAAGGCGATTGGTAGATGCCTAGACTTGAAGTGGCATGGCATTTAATAAATTCAAATTGTAAGTTATTGATCATTGGTGTTGCACTTGTGGTGATTCTGTTGATCATTCTCATCACCAAACACCCAAAGAATTACCTATACCCAACACGCATAACATCTGGAGCAGCAGCTTTGGTGTTTTCAGCCTTCTACATCATGGTATGATATTGTCATGGAAATATTTTGGATCTTTAAGTTTTTTGTTTACTCCTCTTTATAAAAGTTGATATCCTCTCATTCCATGTTGATATCTGGGATATAAAGTACCTGTTTCTCCCTCTGCAATGGATTGGCATGAATGCTATGCTTGTCTACGTTATGGCAGCTAAAGGCATCTTTGCAAGGTTCATCAACGGGTGGTATTACAAGGACCCCCATAATACGCTAGTACATTTACATACCTTCATTCTTTTCCTGCAATTACCATGTTAGATAGATTATTATCTCACCGAAACTCATTCGATACGACTGCTCATGCAGTCATGCTTGCTATACATAGCTGACTATGATTACTCGCATTCTCTTTTCCATTGAAGTGGTTTTATAGCTTTACTTTTCAGCTAATACTGATATGAGTAATATTTTTGCTACTTGTGGCAGATATATTGGATCCAGAAGCACATTTTTGTTGGGATTTGGCATTCAAGGAGAGTAGGCATTCTACTCTATGTAATCTTCGCAGAGATCTTGTTTTGGGGCATTGTCGCTGACATTTTGCATTGGTTGGGCATATATTGGAAGCTTTAAATTCTACTTTTAGCACTTTGTATTCACTGTAGTGAATCTTGGACTCTTGAACTACTTGTTTATGCCTTTATTTCTTCTAAACTCTGTGAAGAACTGTAGTAGCTTAAACTTTTAATTTTTAATTTTTCTCTGAGAATAAATAAAGATATTTATATTTAATATTTTAAGTTACTAATTAGAACCTAATTAACAGGTTAAAAAGATAGCTTTAAAGATGACACCATTAACTAAAATAATGCCATGTAACGTGGAGCATTGTAGATTTTACCACTAATTGTTATGATATGGTTGTGCTCTGCGTTTTAGGGGTCTTTACCGAGCTTATTCAGCAGATGCAAGTAAAAGGTGCGCAGGTATGGGTTTCTTTGATGCCTCTCTTTATGGTCCTTTTCATGCTGGGGATAATTTGTTGATTGTCCAATGGTACTGCTAGATCTTAGCATATAATCATTTCTAGGAATTATGTTTGCTCTTGTTGTGAGATTGGAGTTTCCAGTGCTCTATCCTGGATATAGAACTTAGGGGACTATAAAACTGGCCTCTTTCTTATATGTTTGAAGTTTTGCACCAAGTTATTGCATGTCCACTTGGTTTTGGTTTTGAAATTTGAAATTGGCCTCTTTGACAGTGCCTTGGTATTGATAACATAGAGTTGAGTTCACCAAATGTTACTTGTACCGAGTCTACTCTCTGTCAAAATTCTGATTTTTTTGAGTGACCATTAAAGAACTCTATGGGTAATATGAGCTTAGATAATGCATTTCTGGTAGTTAATTTCCTCAATGCAGCTTTAGTCCTCATAGCTTAGTTAAATGATGACTAATGTCAAGGTTGAGTCAGTGGAATTTCAAACTTTCTAGTTGATGCTCATGCAATAAGATGAATGTAAATTGTCATGAGGGAATAACTGGTACATGTGGCTTTGATTCACGAATGATTGCAGGACCTTGTTAGTTTCTGGTACCGTGATAATCAACTCAAGTAAACTAGGATAATTTTTGTGCTTAAAATGATTATTTCCATGTTTCAACTTTCAAGGTAAAGAAAGTTGGTTGTTCTGTTCTATTCCAAATGAAGTAAACTATGCAGCTGAATTTGATAATATAAGATGGAAATCCAAATGTTCTGTTCAGGCTAATTCTTGACAATGATCAGGTCTAAACTATCCTTTGGAATGTGATAACATATAAGATGAAGTGCATGTTTATGCAAGCAGCATTTCTCTTTTTGCTGACAGCCATGATTTTATATGTTAGCCAGATAAGAACGACAAGGATTTGGATCGGGCGAGTGAGAGGCAGGATCTTGAAGGAAAAGAGCTAAAGCAAGAAACTACTTTGCATGAACTGGAGTTGGTTGCTGTCCATGCTCTTCATGAACTTGTTTCTTTAGTTCACAGTCATGTCAATGCTGCAGGGCAATATGATTTTGAGTAAGGCTAGATTTTGCTGACTATTTTGTAGTAGATGTAGTGATATCAGGATGAATTGTGAACAAATTATACGACATGTAGTTATTGCAGTAGCGGTATACTAGCCTTAAAGTAGGGTAGGGTTTAATTTTTGAAGCTACCTCAAGCTCTAATTTTGTATAGAAATTAATGCAATTCCCCAATATTTGAATTTCATGTTATTTGTGGATCAACTTTCTAGTACCAAATACAGCACGAAAGGGTTATAACAGTAGTTTGAATTCATAGACTGATGTCAAGAAAAGAAAAAACATCAGTTACTGATGAAGAACTGATGTCAAAAAATATAAATTACATCAGTTTGATAACAAAAACCGATGTTAGAAAAGAGAAAATACATCAGTTGCCAAACAAAAACTGATGTCTAGATTACTATGGACATCGATATATAAACAAAAACCGATGTCTGGTATAAATATGGACATCAAGATATAAACGAAAACTGATGTCTAAAACAATTATGGACATCGATAAAAACAAAAAACCGATGTCTACAATTAATATGGACATCGATATATAAACAAAAACCGATGTCTAGAGTAACTATGGACATCGATACAAACATAAAACCGATGTCTAGAATTAATATGGACATCGATGTATAAACAAAAACCGATGTCTAGAGTAACTATGGACATCGATATAAATACAAAACCGATGTCTAGAATTTAATATGGACATCGAGATATAAACAAAAACCGATGTCTAGAGAAACTATGGACATCGATCTAAGTAGAAAACCGATGTCTAGCTTATGAACCAGATGTAAAAATTTATTAGAACCGATGTGTAAAATATTATTAGACATCGTTTCTAAATCAGAAACGATGTTAAAATGGATAATTGTGTTGTTAGACTTATATTTCATTAAGCATCTAATACCAAAATATGAAGGTTCGACAATAGATAAACACACCAAAATGGTGATCACATAAACGTTTTTACATCGGTTCTGAACCTTAAACCGATGTCTTGTGGCAAACTAGACATCAGTTGTGAACCGATGTCTTAGTTTTGGTGATCTTTAACATCACCCACTAAGACATTGGATTTTTTTTTTTAACATAAGTTGTGAACTGATGTCTATGAACTTTATCCTAGTAGTGCATGACGCCTTCATACCAACTGCATCACCCCTGCCTTCCCACCACGGGCAACGCCACCGCCTCCAACTACTTCAGCCTAAGCAATCAAGCGCCGTCCTACAATCCTCCCATCATCCCCGTTGCGTCAGTGAGAAACGCCGGCATCTCCCATATGGGATCCAATGGATCTAATCTGAGCACAACGAATCCCAGCCCCGTCGCCACATTGTAATTACCACTAGGTGGCCTCCACTCCAGCAACAACCACTCAAACCACCCTTCAAGTAGTTCAAGTAGTATGCACACCTCTCTGGGGTAAAACGAATACCGCCCCGCCTGCCAACCATCTATCCTCCGCCGCCCATCCTTATTAGACCCTCTCGACGATCTGACAGCGTCTCCGTCCCCTCGCAGTGTCTACACTGGCTAAGCCATGTACCAATGAACACTCGATCTCCTTGGATCCATCTGACGATGACGTCACTAGGGCGTGCCGTTGGACAGGACATACACTTTCACAAAACTTGTCAAGAGTGTGCAGCGCGTTCTAGGTCAGACAGAGAAGGAAACAAGAGTCGAGCATGATTCCTCCTTATAATGCAATGAGAATGGCTCCTCTTAATTTCATTCTCATTAGTAATTGGTCATTACTTGTTAATAAACGCCCCCGTGTTGATGAGAAAAACAACAATGACGATAAGTATGTCAGTTTCAAGTCGTGAATAGACAAAAGTTGGCCACATAAATTAACTCTCGAAAGCTGGCGCCGCGGTACCCTACATAACAGTTATAGATAAACATGCGCTGGTTGGAACGCGCGTGCTCAATTAAACAGGACCATAATGGAAACGTGGAAGCTTCTAGGATACTTAGACTACTACATATATGGGGATGTTTATGACCTATTTCCTCCATCTTCTATGGTTCTAGCTACCACCACCAGTTGGATCAATGGCCATCACTGAAAACCCACCATTAGATCATGAAGAGGAAAAACTCAGTGATGAGTGCAAGAAACTCCTTCTTTCTCTCCCAAAAGAGAAAGGTTGGAGAACCCTTCACCTCTTTCAATTCCAAGGCTTCTGGTGCCAATCAACCGAAATCCAGTCCATACTCGCTTTCCAAAACCACTTCCAAACTAGTGACTCAGACATAGTCTTGGCCAGCATTCCAAAATCAGGCACCACATGGTTAAAAGCCTTGACTTTCGCTATTGTAAACCGACGCCATTTCGCAGTCTCAAAGTCCCATCCTTTACTCACTTCCAACCCTCATGATCTTGTGCCTTTCCTTGAGTACAAGCTCTATGCAAACAACCCACTTCCTGACCTCTCCAAATTTCCTGAGCCAAGACTGTTTGGGACACACATTCCTTATCCTTCTCTGAGTACAATAAAAAAGTCCAACTGTAAGATTGTTTACATTTGCAGAAACCCATTTGATACATTTGTGTCCTCTTGGCATTTCATTAACAAAGTGAAGCCACAATCTCAAGCTCCGATCTCTCTCGATGAGGCCTTTGATATGTATTGCAAGGGCATAGTTGGGTTTGGTCCGTTTTGGGAGCACATGTTGGGGTACTGGAAAGAGAGCTTGAACAGACCTGACAATGTTTTGTTTTTGAAGTATGAGGACATGAAGGAAAATGGTGTGTTTCAGTTAAAGAAATTGGCAAATTTTCTGGGGTTCCCTTTTAGTTTGGAGGAGGAGAGAGGTGGTGAGATTGAGGAAATAGCAAAGCTTTGTGGTTTTCAGAACATGAAGAAATTGGAGGTCAATAGAAGTGGCAAGTCTATTAAGAACTTTGAGAATAAGAACCTATTTAGAAAAGCCGAGGTGGGGGATTGGATGAACTATTTGACCCCTAATATGGTTGAAAGGTTGTCCAAAGTCCTTGAAGAAAAGTTGGGAGGTTCAGGTTTGAAATTCAATGTGCTTCCCTGAGTTAACAAAGGTAGATTTCAAGGTTTCACTATTATGGTTTGTCTATATCTTTTCATTCTTATTTGTAAAATTTGGGTGTATTATATTGAGCATTTCAACAATAACATGTATCATGTAGGTATGTATACATTAATACATATATGCATTTCACATGAATGTTCTTGTTACCACTACAAAAATGTTGTAGTATCATTTTATATATGTATTATTGCATTAAATATTTTTTAAATATCATTTTAACGTTATTGTATATATGGGTTAAGTATAGAAGTAGCATATATACTTTAATGTATTAATGTATACATGGTGTCTTTAGGTATAGAAGTAGCATATTAAAGTTATCTATGTCTTTCCTCTTGCACACAATAGGCACCGGCACCTCAAATCCATCGAAAATAAAGTTAGCTAGGTTGAATTAAACCAACCTTTCAAAATGTAATGCTTTGATGACTCTAGGGTGAGGCGTCTTACAACTTTATAATAGAGCATTTACTCTACTTCGCAAAATTTGATGAAATAGATGTGGACATTTAGAAGAACTAGGATCACAAGCAAAACAGTTTGGTGGTGAACAGTTGGAACTAGTTACATTGCAAAACAGTGTGTTAAAATTGGTTGGTGGTGCAATAGTTTTAACATGATCGAAGTATATCAAATATGAACGTAGCAAAGAAGCAAATTCTTGTTTTCTTTTTATAGACAAATATAATTTTCATTCAGTCACAAAGCATAAATATCCAGAGAAGGAACAAACACTACTAGAATTATGGCCTCAAACATCGGCCAAAAACCGATGAGAAACAAAAACCCAACCGATGTCTTTGTGGGTGATGAGAAAGAACCGGAAAATGCAGACATCGGTTTTTAGCCGATGTCTAGTATTCGGGTAGACATCGGTTCCTTATTATAAACCGATGTAAATGGGTTTAAATGATAACAAACTTGCATGCTTTACTATTGTTAAACCCACATTTTATTGTATTTAAAGCTTAAAGAAATATAGATTATACAACACAAGTTTGCGTTTTAACATCGTTATTGATTTAAAAACTGATGAGTAATACTGTTACAGACATCGGTTCCCATAAACATTTCTTGTTCTTCATGATTTTGAAGCGTAATCTGCCACATATACCGATATATTTACTTATATTAACATCAGTGTGTAACGAAAAAACGATGTTAATAATCTATTGCACATCGTTTCTATTCAAAAATCGATGTCTGGATATTTTAGTAACATTGGTTTTCATTTCGGAATTGATGTCTGGCACTCGGTAGTATATCGTTTTTGACAATGAACCGATGTCTGGACATTTTAGTAACATCGGTTTTCTTTTCGGAACTAATGTCTGGCACTCGGTAGTATATCGTTTTTGACAATGAACCGATGTCTGGACATTTTAGTAACATCGGTTTTCATTTCGGAACTGATGTCTAGCACTCGGTAGTATATCATTTTTGACAATGAACCGATGTCTGGATATTTTAGTAACATCAGTTTTCATTTCGGAACAGATGTCTAGCACTCGGTAGTATATCATTTTTGACAATGAACCGATGTCTGGATATTTTAGTAACATCAGTTTTCATTTCGGAACTGATGTCTGGCACTCGGTAGTATATCGTTTTTGACAATGAACCGATGTCTGGATATATATTTTAGTAACATCGATTTTCATTTTGGAACTGATGTATCTGTATTACTGGACATCAGTTTTTATGGCTAAAACTAATTTCAACTTTATATCTAGACATCACATTCTATAAAGAGGATGATGTCCACAAAATAGAACTGTGATTATAAATTGCAAATTGGGGTATTATATCCGACATTCATCATCCTTAACAGTTTACAAAATGGGCAAAATAAAACCCCAATTCATGCACCTATATACTACAAGGCTAGCCTAGCAATTAGTATTCTTGTTTGTTCATAATTGCTACAAAAAAGTTAATTAAAAGCTAGTCTAACTCAAAATCAAGAAACTGGTCAGAACCTATAGCAGAGTCTGTAAGTAGTCGGCTACTTCAATGCGGACCTCGTCAAGTTGTTGTTGGGTATACCCTTTCCGATCCTTTACTGCCCACTACAAATACATATAACAATGTATGTCATAATGATACACCAATATTTAAAACATAGTTTTTTGTCAAATTACAATGCTTATACCTTGGTTGAAAACGAAAGCGTGTCATCATTAATGAATGATACATCAGTTTATTAATAGTGAAGATGGGAGATCCACGTCCATCCAATCTGCTGGTTATATCTGGGTGTTAAAAAGAATTGAGGATATGCACCATTTGCTTGCGCAAGTTTTGTAATTGCAGCATTGCAAGTTAGTGCAAGCATGAGGAATGTGATGCCACTGGCATTGTTGGATTCCACAAGGATTCCATTCTCAAATCTGGAAGCGAATTGGAAGCAGCATTGGTTATACATAACTATCAAATCCATCAAAATTGTAAAGCCGAATTACAGAACAAACAACATAGATGACCACATACACATTAAACCAGAACTGCAACTAGTAGGAAGATAAGACACTAACCAGAACTTGCTCCAGCTTAAGGCGTATAGACTCAACCGGTTATTCATCTTACTGTTATTCTAAGTAAGTGATAGATTGCTCCTAATTTTGACAGAATTTAAACCTAAAAGGGAGACTCAATTGCACTACAACTACAAATTAAAGCAAATGAGGCACCAGCATTTGATACGCACATCCCTCGTGAGCCCAATAAATGCCAGTTCCTATGTACATTCTATCACTTTCAACCTAAACTTCTAACTAATACGATCAGATAACAAAAATAACCCACATAGCAAATCTACCCCCAGTTCAAATTCTCAACTTCTCAACCACAAGCAGGTTCCAAATGATTCAAAAGCTCACTAACGTTAATAATAAAATTCTCAACAATCTACATAATTTCTTAACTCTATAAAGCATTACCAGCTATTCAATCCAAAACCCATGAACATCACCTATAAATTCTTATTTTCGTACTCCTAGATGCATTTCCAACTTCTACCATGAAGGAATAGCATATTCCAATTAATTACCAAACAAACAACACGGCTACAATGCAGGTAACCATCAATATTTCCAAAGGTACGAGTATTACCTATCTCAATCACAAAAGCTGCAAGATCTTCTTTGTCTTTGGATCAATGGCATTGATACTGAAAATACAATAATTAAAAGTATAAGGAAAAGAACCATAACTATAAAGATCTCAAAATATAAACAAAAGCTTAGACTCTAGCTCGACATAGAATCCTCCTTTGAGCCTTGCTTCATGCTTCAACTGGACCAACTCATTGTCCTATATAATGCACAAACGTAGTATGTTAACATGAAGAATAAACATAAATACATAAACTGAAAATACTCACTGATCTTCACATCTTAAACTGAAACACACCATACATACATAAATAATAAAAGATACCAATAGACACAGAAAGAAAGAAAATAATTTATTACAACAATAAGCATACAAACAATGTGAGGTCATGTCAAAATTGGATGATTTGATATAAATGATTTAAGGTTATGTAGGACAACACAAGGAAGATAGTGGAGATGTTTTGCGGTTATGCCTGTGATTATGGTGGGTTAGTATACGTAACAAGTTTACAGAAAAAGAGGATTTAGTATAGCAGTACTTTTTAAATAGAGATACAGAAGAACAAGTCTGACAAGAATGCAGTGTCATTTGCTTAACTATTATTTTGAATTGTTGATAGACCATCCAACTAGTAAAGATTAAAACAAAACAATGGGTAATTAAAAACCAGATCGTATCTACTTTTTCAAATCTTGACTCTAATCTGGTGATTTAAGATAAGAAGATTAGATGTTCTGGTCATTATCAACTATCAAGATTTCACAAAAACCTGCAATGGATTTATTCCAATTTAATCTCTGTTAAGAATTCACGTTAAAATAGCACTTATTCTGAAACAAAAGTGCAAATGCATATACAACATAGCATATAGAAACAATGATCCAACAGTCAAATAAGTATATCCTCAATCAGTAACATTATAATTTAACCTTAAAGGAGTAATTACAAGACTCGGGATGATGTTGATAGCATGATAAACGATTCAAAGAACATTTTTTTAAAGATGATTGGGGTTCTTTGTGAGCTAAAATCAATCAAGATGAAATGAACTATGAATGCAAGAATGGCATCAAACAATGCTTACACTTATAATCAAATTTATGAAGGGATTCACGGAAGGTTCCTGGGAAGCATAAGCCTGATGAAGTAAAGCAAATGCAATCAAGCGTTGGGTGGAACTTAGCATCTTCTTATCCTGAAAGCACAGCATCCCAACTAGTCAGAATCCAACAGCTAATACAAAAAAATAAATAAATAATCCAAATACCAAGAAAGTTACTATCCAAAATTGACTGTCTTTGCTCTTATGTATTGATAGATGATACAGATCAAGGAAATCAATTAGTTCTTTTCCCTTGTAAATTACACAGATTTTCTGCAAGTAAGGGATCTAGGGTTCTACTTTAATTGTGTAAAGAAATGGATAGACTCGAATTTCAATGCTTCGAATAAGCTAGAAAGATGAAGCAGAGAGAGAGAGAGAGAGAGGTACCTATAAGAGGAGGGAGAGGGAGAAAGCAAGGAATGAAATGGAAGGCGTGAGAGAAAATAGAGGTGAAGTCGGAGACGATCTCTTCGAGTGGTCATTGCTCTGCTCTGAGCCGTCCAAACACGGCCTTGGAATCTTCGAACCCTAGAGTCCCCCGCTTCTTCATCTTTAGCTAAATTTCGAAGCTTCACATAGAGATAGAGAGAGATAGAAGGAGAGCTACAGACGACGAGCGGCGCAGAATTATCAGAGGGGGCCAAACTGGGTTTCACTTTTCAACGGGTTACTCTCTACCCGTTGAAAGCTTTCCCAATGTTAGGCTAACAGAACTATAGTGAACTTCTATATACACATCAAATTCCAACGAATCTGAACACAACCGTACATTAAAAACCCAGACCCAAACCAAAATAAGCTTCGGAAATATAGGCACTCACCGAAGTTGGAGTATCAGTCTTGCAAATGGGCATCGTGGCCTTCATTTCTCCAAAGCAAAGAGACCTAAGTAAACCCAGTCAAATCAAACAAAAAACAATATCAGTGTCACTAACAATCACAAACAAGTGAATTCTTAGATCTTGAACAAAATCTTTCAGAGACTAAAAAGAAATAAAAATCAAAAGAGACAGAGAGAGAGAGAGCAGGAAGAACCCGAAATCTGCAAACCCAGAAACAAAGAACAAAGTGTGGAGGCCATTTGGACTAGTTGGGGTTCGGATCTCAGAGCAAGGATGTGCTGTCGTTGGACAAGAAGCATCGGCTTGCGGCCGAAGAGAGCTTGCCGGCAGAGGCGATGGCGCCGGTGAGGGGACGAAGGAGGTTAATGAGGGAGAGACAGTAGCCACAGATCTCAAGCTCGAGGTCTGGAGAGGGAGGTTGGGTCAGAGAGCGAGGCCGGGGACTCTGGGTCAGATCGAAGGTGGCTCCAGTCAGCTTAGGTCGGAGAATGAAGTCGGGGACTTGGAGCACGTCAAGTTGGAGAAGGATGTCGGGAACTCAAGGCAGGTCAGCTTGGAGAACGATGAGGTCGGCAAGGTGAATGAGCTGCTGAGTCTCACAGTCATTAGCTAGCTAGGGTTAGAAAGTTTGAGAGAAAGAGATAAAAAATAGTAAGTGTCGGGGGAATGAAATAATTGGTCCCCGCGTTTCTCAAAGTTTAAAACTTAGTCCCTCCGCGTTTTTTAAAATTTTTCGAACGAAACTTTTCTCATCGGTTACGAAAGTAACCGATGTCTATAATAATCATAGAAATCGGTTTTTTCACAAACTGATGTTAGCACAGTTTTTAACATCAGGTGCAATCCTGACCGATTTAATAGTGGCGATGTCTAATGACATTATTCTAGTAATGAAAGGACCAAAATCATACGTTCGAAGGAAGGAAAATAAACTAAACCCTAAGAAAATCAACGATTACAAACACCATGATCCAAAATGGACCTAAATTCCAACCGCACTAACTGCCCCTTTCCAGAAGTTAATGAAAACATTTCTGAGAGTTTTCATAAATCCTCATAGTTTACTATAAGGAAAGTTGAACCCTTTTTCATACTATGTCCTATAAGTATCAGACTACGTCGTGCAAGGATCTTTTGTCAGCACTACTGATGATAAAAAAATTACACCCAGAGAATAATGCCATAACTATGACATAACAATAAGACCAAATCGTAGCTTGACACAGTAAGAACTTATCAGACCTAACCAATGTTTGCCTCAAAATCGTCTCGGTTTAAATTAGAGCTCGAAGAATTTGTGGTTCAATTGTCCTTTTAGATTGCGCGAGCGTGCCAACTCGCAGTCAAATGGCCAAGCGAGATTTTGATATGAATTTTGCTTAATTCTAACTTCAAGGAACCTTCTCAACCACTTGGTTCTCTTACTTTTGTTACAAGGACTTTTGGCATTTTCACCAATGTTGCTTTTTTTTTTGTTATTTTTTTATGTAGATTCAAGAAAATCTTCGTGTGTGAAGTAAAAAAGCAACAAAGTAAATGTCAGAATTAAAGCGCAATTAACCTAGAGGGCTGGAAAGTACAGTAAAACTTCTATAAATGAATAATGTTGGGACTACAAAAAATTATTACTTTAGAGGGACTATTATATTATTAATAAATGAATAGTGATAAATGAATATTTATTACTTTAGAGAGAGTTCTATGTTATTCCTAATTCAATTATAGTCTAACTTGAGACATTTCAAGAAGTGATAACTTTAAATAACTACTTGCTACAAAATGAAAAAAAATTTACCAAATTCAGTTCATGCATTGCAATAAATTAAGAATGAAGTTCAGTTTGGTTAAGACACATGCAAGGAAAAAGCAAAGGACTATAAAAATATATTTTGACAATTAATTAAATTGAGAACTGTTTTAGGGAATTGATATTTGAGAGAAAATCGCTATGTATTCTCATTAATAATAGGGGTCTCTTTATATAGAGGATTACAATGCATAGAATCCGAATCATATAAGGAAAGGTAATCATACATTGAATAGGAATATCTAGATTCTTCTAATCAAACCCTATTACCTCTAGGTCAAGTAACCTAAGGTTTGGGCCAGACACACAAATAAGGATTTACTTGAACACTCCCCTTTGTGTAGCCCAAACGTGGTGCTTCTCTCGTTGCCTCACTAAAAACCTTGACTAGTAACAAAAACCCAGTGGGACAAAAATAACCTCGGTCGAAAGGGAAAAAGAGCACAACACACCCTTCACATTTCAAGATTTACATGTAGACATCTCCCCCTGATGTCGGCGCCTCCCCCTGATGACTATGATCATGGGAGTTCATATAATTTTCGCAAGCCAATTCTTGCCACATGTTTCTCAATGTGGATTTAGGGCAATGACTTAGTAAACAAGTCTGCCACATTGTCCTCAGATCAAACCTGGTTTACCTTGATCTTGAGGAGCTTCTGTTGTTGCTGATTGTAGAAGAGTTTAGGCGATATGTGCTTGGTATTGTTGCCTTTGATGTAGCATTGCTTCATTTATTCAATGCAAGAAGCATTATCCTCATAAATACTAGTAGGCTCATCTGTGGTAGACTTCAGACCACAATTACTTCGAACATGCATAACTATGTATCGTAGCCATATACATTCATGATGAATTGCTTCGTGAAGAGCAATAATCTCTGCATGATTGGAAGAGGTAGCGACTAAGGTCTGTTTTGTAGACCTCCAAGATATCACGATCTTTCCCATGGTCAATACATAGCCAATTTGGGAGCGACCTTTGTGTCGGTCAGAGAGGTACCCAGCATCAGCAAAGCCTTCCAAAACACTTTTATCATTTTGGGATGGGGAGAGGGAACATAGTCCACCATGTATGGCATCCCTAGCAGTTGATGGGTCCGAATCCATCTTCTCTCTGTAGGGATAGAACAAGCCCATATCAATCGTACACTTAGGTATCGAAAGATATTTTTAACACCAGTCCAATGACGTCGTGTTGGCACAGAGCTATATCTAGCTAACAATTTCACAGCGAATGAAATGTCCGGTCTTGTGCATTGTGCTAAGTACAATAATGTATCTATTGCACTTAGGTATGGCACTTCTGCCTCTAGTACTTCTTCGTCGTCATCTTTTGGATGGAATGGATCCTTCTTTGGATCAAGACTACGGACTACCATTAGGGTACTTGAAGGCTTAATTTTGTTAGTGTTAAAACGCCTAAGCATCTTTTGAGTATAAGCTGATTGATGAATCAGGATACCATCTTCACGGTGCTCAAGTTCTAAATCGAGGCAAAACCGTGTTTTCCCAAGATCTTTCATCTCAAACTCGGATTTCAAGTGTTCAGCGATTTCCCTTATCACTTTAAAGGTGCCAATTATGTTCATGTCATCGTCATAAACCGCTACTATTGCAAATCTTGAACTTGTCCTTTTTATGAATACACATGGGCATAGTTCATTGTTAACATATCCCTTACCAATCAAGTAGTCACTTAGACGGTTATACAAGAACCGTCTGGATTGTTTCAATCTAATCGCAAACGCGCTCCGTGGTTTAGAGCCACTTGATTTGGGTAACTGAAGTCCATCTGGGACCTTCATGTATATTTCTGTATCTAGATCCCCATATAGATACGCAGTAACCACATCCATAAGCTGCATGTTCAGTTTTTCAGAAACTACCAAACTGACAAGGTAGCGGAACGTTATGATGTCCATTACGGGAGAATAGGTCTCCTTGTAGTCGATTCCAGGGCGTTGTGAGAAGCCTTGCGCCACGAGGCGAGC
Source organism: Rosa chinensis (assembly GCF_002994745.2). Taxonomy (NCBI): domain Eukaryota; kingdom Viridiplantae; phylum Streptophyta; class Magnoliopsida; order Rosales; family Rosaceae; genus Rosa; species Rosa chinensis. The sequence continues at coordinate 16,182,417 of NC_037088.1, read as the reverse complement.
TTTGTACTGTACAATCTCGTTTTTCTCATTACACCCTCTAACTAATACCTATTTGTAACCAACTAGTTTGGTGTTGGGTAGTATTGGCACAACTAGTCTGAATACCTTTCTTTTTGCTAGAGAATCAAAGTTCTGCCTGGATCGCATCTTTCCATTTAGGCCAATCGGCTGTATTGGCACAACTAGTCTGAATACCTTTCTTTTTGCTAGAGAATCAAAGTTCTGCCTGGATCACATCTTTCCATTTAGGCCAATCGGCTCTACGTTGGCTTCATCAACGAAGCATGGTTCGATGTCATCGGTCTCAATAATCTCACGCGCCACTGAATACGCGAATACATCATCAATGATGATAGAGCTTCTTTCCCACTCCCATGTACACTAGTGTAATTTACAGAGATCTCTACGTTCTCAGGTGTATGTTCTGACATTGAGGCGTCCCCCAATGATGTCTCTTCGAAATAACCATAATCCGGAACATTCTCATGGGAAGGATTTTGAGTATCGATGATCAAAGGATTTGTTTGTGCCTTATTCGGTCTCTTTCTAGGGCGAGTATCCTTCGAACCAATATGTCTACCGCTCTTCCTTGCGGGACCTGCAGCCATAGATGCCACATCATTGCCATTCTGGGCAATGGCGTCATCTCCTGGTGTCAGAGGAGTGGTGTTATGTCCATTATTTGGGACATCAATCTTTCCAAGCACGTTTGCAGCAGGTATGTGTGATCTCGTCACTTTGGCAACATCAGAAAACGCATCAGGCAGAGTGTCTGCTACGTTTTGGAGCTCGATTATTCTTCGCACTTCAAGTTCGGACTGTGTGGTTGGGGGATTGAGATGAGACATAGTAGGGACAGACCACGACAATTCCTACCGTTCCTATTGAACATCTATGTTCTTATCTCCCCCTAACGATGGGAAGAATGTCTCATCAAAGTGAAAATCCGCAAATCTAGTGGTAAAGAGATCGCTTATCAAGGGTTCAAGATAGCGGATGATAGTTGGAGATTCATAGCCAACATAGATGTCCATTCGTTGTTGTGGACCAATCTTAGTACGCTGTGGCGGCGTAATAGGCACATAAATGGTACACCCAAAAATGCGCAAGTGCTAGATATCAGGCTCGTACCAGTCACTAGCTGTAACGTAAAGTAAGATTGGGTTGCAGTGGGTCATAGACGAATTAGCGTGGTTGCATGCAATATTGCATATCCCCAAGCAGAAACAGGAAGATTGGTGCGCATAACCAATGTTCGTGTTATCATTTGTAGTTGTTTGATAGCGGCTTCTACGAGACCATTTTGGGTATGAACATGGGGAACTGGATGCTCTACATCAATCCCCAGTGACACGCAATAGTCATCGAATGTTTTCGATGTAAACTACCCAGCATTATCAAGTCGAATGGACTTAATAGGATGGTCAAGGTAGTGAGCCCGTAGACGGATAATCTGGGCGAGTAGTTTAGCATAAGCAACATTTCGAGTGGACAACAGCGCGACATGTGACCAGCGTGTCGACGCATCAACCAATACCATAAAATAATTAAAAGGTCCGCAAGGTGGTTGAACTGGTCCACAGATATCCCTTTGGATTCTCTATAAAAACGGAATGAGTATTTTGGGATCCTTTGCGTAGGACAGTCTCGGTCCTAATTTCCCTAATGAACAGGCTTTGGAAAATGAGTGAGGGGACTTAGAAGAAACCAACAAGGATTTTGGTTGGGCTTGAGCTTTTGTAGCGCTATTACAAGCAAAATGTGTGACTACATCACCCATCATGGTGTTGGAAACATGGAAAGTGGCATTCATGGCGTCTTGACCATGGGGAGAACCATCCATGGCGTCATGGCCATGGGTAGCGCCATTTATGGCATTGTCACAAGGGACATGGGCGGCCCTTTGGCGTCCCAAGACAGCTGCAACGCCATATGTTGTAGTGGCAGCCTGTCTTACTAAGTCCAAGAATCAATTTTCGATTCTTGCTTCTTCTCAATCTGAAGAATGGATGTCAGTGTGAAGTCTTTAGTATACGGAGCATCATATCACGACCAAGATGTCCTAGTCAGTCATGCCAAAGCCAGTATGTGTCAAAATCCAAGAGATCTTCTCTTATGACATTATTGGATTCAATTGTAGAATTGTAGTGACATAAAGTCCACTAGATTGACACATAAGCTTCTCTAAGATGCGCTTTCGTCTGCAATCGTTAGAGGTAATGCAAAGGCACGCTTTTCTGTTCTCAGTATGCGTTTCATCATGAAATCCGTTGGCTCTAATATCTTTGAAGCTCAATAAGGTTCAATTTGCCTTAGGAGCATAGAGAGCTTCTGCGACTTTAATCAAGGTGCCATTTGGCAATAGGAATTGGGCAATTCCATGTCCTTGAACTAAACCTGATTGGCCTAGCCATCGTAGTCACAGAGGAATATGTATGAAACATCTCTAAGAATAATTGCCTATGGCGTAGAATGGTGTGCGTAGTCGCACTATCCGCAAGACATTGTAGTTCTCTACGAATCATCAAGCAATGAGTCAACAATCCGCCACAACACAAGTGTTACCACCAACAATGTCATTTCACCGCTAACATTTACCTTGCTCCAACAAACTTGCAAGGCAATCATACCATCACTCATCAACCGACAACTACTGGACAACATGTCTCAGACATCGTGACTTCCTATAATAGTCGACGGTCACTCACCCGACACAATTTACACTTAGCGGAACATTCCCAACCAGGGATATCCCATTTATCATCAGTACACCGACCATAACGAGGTGGTGCAGTCAAGTTCTTCTCCTCCTGGAAAGAGTAAGGGAACAGTTAAACACAGCCTACTGCAGCCACTGATCCGATAGTTAACTTCCCGACATTAAGGCTATGAAAGAGTGGGATAGCTACCCACCACCTCATGCTGTCACACAGCTCCCCTCAACAAACAATTATCCGACCAAACGGAGGTCTTTCTTAGCCGGAGAGTGGGGGACTCCCTGGAGGGCCTAGCAGGGGCCCACCCGAAAGGGCAAAAAAGCGCTCGCTCAGACAAAATCCATGGTTGACGACGCACTCGCACTGATTATGCCAGCCATATAACTAAAGGTTCCGCCTTAGTTGTGGTAACTCCCCAACCAAGAAATCCCTCCTTGACTGGGGACTTGGGGGACTTGTATAGAAAATAGCAATTACCTGCCATAATCTGCACTCATACTTAACCATGTCACCTTGGCAGAGTAACTTCAATGGAGTAATCTCCGGAAACACAGTAAGACAACCTTCACCGGCAAGCCAGGTCCAGGCCGAAATATGCCTTGACGCGCCGACACGCGCCACCCAAAGTTGTCTCTGCAGAAAGAACCAAAACTTAGCAAACTGAAGGATATCAGTCCCACATCGAAAACAAGAGTGAGGTAACTCACTATTTCACCTATAAAAGGTCCACTTCCCTCTCTTCATTGATTACATGTTCAATAGACTCCCCAACCAAGAAATCCCTCCTTGACTGGGGACTTGGGGACTTGTATATATATAGCAATTACCTGCCATAATCTGCACTCATACTTAACCATGTCACCTTGGCGGAGTAACTTCAATGGAGTAATCTCCGGAAACACAGTAAGACAACCTTCACGGGCAAGCCAGGTCCAAGCCGAAATATGCCTTGACGCGCCGACACGCGCCACCCAAAGTTGTCTCTGCAGAAAGAACCAAAACTCAGCAAACTGAATGATATCAGTCCCACATCGAAAACAAGAGTGAGGTAACTCACTATTTCACCTATAAAAGGTCCACTTCCCTCTCTTCATTGATTACACGTTCAATAGCTATTTACCGCTAGATTTGTCAATACAAGCACATCATTTAACTTTAGCATCGGAGGAGCGAAGACCGCCAACTGCGGTCTCCCCTCTTGACGCTGTTGTATTTCTCTTGACAGATTAGCAGGATTTCGTGAACTACACATATATCGGAAGGTTGGACCATTGTCCACGTTATCGGAAGCAGACATCATATGGCGATATCTGAGCATTAACATTTACTTATTATGTATTTTATTTTTTTACATACTATTTTTTTACGTACTTCATCAATTATTAATTTTTTTAGATATTTTTTTCATTTATTTCATCAATTATTACATTATATATTCACTACATCCTTAAGGATGTCTAGAAAAATTATTTATCTTATGCATTTAGCGAGGTTTTTAGTAACGTACACTGGTCCTGAGTCAGGAACGGAGAAATTTATTATTTAATCGAGCTTTTTAATTTATCAAACATTCATTTATTGTGACGTGCGAGAAAAAAAATGCGAATGTAAGAGAGTAATAAAGTAGATAAATTTCGAGTAAGCTACAACAAATGGTATTGCTGAAAGTTGTAGATGTGTTGAAGTTTGTTGTGTTGGCATGGACCTTTTACAAGGAGCTAGAGGGTCGTATTTATACAATTACAAACATAAGGTTTAGGAAAGGAATTACAATTAAATATAAAAGAAATTCAGACTTAATGACACCATAATTACCTCATTCCTTAATGGCACCATAATTACCTTCTTCTTGCGGCACGGTCATAATTAATTTTCTTTTAATTATGCAATATTTTCTCTAATGACTTCAAAATCAATTAAATATCAGCATTAATTACTTGAAGAATTAGTTATTGTTTGTTGTTTCCTTCCCTTTCAATTTCTTTTCCGAAAATTAATATCTCATAAAATCTAATAAAAAAATTAAATTTTATTGAAATACCAACGATAAAAGAAAAAAAAAATGCCAACAATAAAAGCACCATATTTTCCTCATCTATCGGCTAAGGGTTTACAGGCCAATTTCCCTAAAATTGGTACAAACAGCCAAACAACAAAACTAGATATTAGAGAATGGAGGTTCATCATCCAGAAAGATGTACTATATTTGATGGTTCTTAAAAAGTTCTCTCCTTTGAGAAACCCTAAGTCGTGCATGCGTCATTCCTCGCCGTCTTCGACTGATCTAAAGTTCAGTTTATCTGAATCATATCGACGCTCAAATTTAAGATCATTGCATGGAATTGTAGGGGGTTGGTGAACTTTAAAACACGAGAGGCTCTGGTTACTTTGGTCAGGAAGAAAAACCCAGCATAGTGTTACTCTCTTAGACACTTACTGATCCGAGTTTACTTGAGGAATTGTGTACTCGCATGGTATTTGATGGCTGCATCTGCTCGCCAAAGGATCGCGACTCTAGTGGTCTGGCTCTGTTTTGGATGAATGATACTCCACTAAGGTTGTGCAACTATTCTCCTCATCACATTGACGTAGAGGTAGGGTTATTAGGTTCATCGGAGATTTGGAGGTTTACTAGGATATATAGCTTCACATCTCATAGAGATCAGATATGGACTTGGAATTTGATTGTTGGGGAACCCAACTGTACTTACATAGACATGTGCAAGCATAATTAGCTATAATGAGCCACACTCATGCTACCACTAGCGGTACCAACTCCCGCCAAAGGAGAGACCTACGGGAACACAGCCAAGCAGGCTACCACCTGAGCCCCTGCTTGCCCCCAGATCACCATTGATGAGCCGCCATGCGCCGCGCCAAGACAGCATCAGAAGCTCCAGAAGCTAGGGACTGAAGCATATCAGTCCCACAACGAAAACATGGAGAAGATCAGCTCTCTCCTCACCTATAAAAAGTTCTCTCCTCTCTCCTCATTAATTACGCATTTAATACTTACGTATTGTTACTTTGTCAACACAAATACATTGACTAACTTAGGCATCGGAAAAAAGAAGACCACCCAGCGCGGTCTCCCTCTGACACCCTCTGTATTTCACTTGACAGGTAGCGGAAACTCTGAGTATCATAGGTAGCGGTCCGCCCAACGGACCAGCGTTAACAAAGGTTTGGCTACCGCTGAACTTTAAACATTAACACCAACTAAGAGATGTGACTGGGCCTGGCCCAAGCCCATATCAGTTAGAGATGTTTTGCATTCTTATCTAGTTTGTGACTTATGCCAGCTGCTATATTCTCTCCTTATATGTGTGGTGCACCGCATCTGTAATGAATTATCCAGAATTATCAATCAACTTTCAATTTTGTTCTTCTCTTTTATTTCGTTTTCTCTCAATTCATGTTTTCCAATCTTCTCATTATCTGGTATCAGAGCCAGGTTGGCATGAGGTGGCCAACCCCACTGTGGTGGAGGTGACGGGACTGTAATGAGTGGTACTAGTATTGGTGGTGGTGGTAGGGATCCGAAATGGCTGTGGTGGTGGTGGCAGCCTTAAGTATTCCTATTGTTGCTGTCTATAAGAATCCATGGTCTCGAATTGCAGCACCGAAGACATAGGTTGAGTCACTGAAGGAGATATGATCGGTGCTGGAGAAGTCCACTGAGAATCGATTTGTAGCACCGAAGGCTCAATCACCTGAGCTGTTCGTCCCAATCTCAGTTGTCTCAACTCGTTTAATATCTCAAACTAGAATGAAGTCTGCTCCATCGCCATTGGCGCCATAGATCTCTAGAGTTCATGGAATCCCGCTGCTGTCTCTTCCATCTCGATTTGGAGCTTCATCCTCAAATTACTTGGGTCAGGTGGACGTGGCGGTGTTGATGAATATTGTGGAAGATCCCCAACTCTCCTAGGCCCCATGATTTGGAGCTCTGATACCAGCCCAAAACAGTGAACAAGATTGGGCAGCCAAGGCTAGGGCATGGGCAGCTAGGACGACAATGGATTACCAGGAAAAGCAATCGCAATATACTCCAGCTGGGCAACCAGAAGAACAAATTGGGTCACTTCCCTCTTCACCTCTGATTATGACGATGGGCTCTATTCCAGCACAAGCTTTTAGTTGTTTTAGCACGATGGAGGAATGTCTTACTGGTAACTCTCTCACTTTGCCTACTGAGTCTATGTTACCATACTCACCTGCACTTGTTGTTGTTGATTCTGGAGTGAGTATTAGTGGAGATAAGGGTAAAATGATAGATGATGGTCATAATTGTAACTTGGGTACTTCTTTGGGTACAAATAAGCTTATTAGTGACGCTTTGAATTCTGGGGAAGGTAGTACATAAAGGCAACAGTTTATTCAGAACTCAAGGTTGGAGTAGTCCTCCTATCTGTAAGATCAAGGACCATTACTTGATATTGGGTTAAATAGTGCTAAGTCTCAGTTTAGTACTATGGAGATGACTACTTGAATGATCAAAAACGCACATTTTGGGAGTAAAATCGGTAAAAATGATGAGCCTGCACTAGGTTCTTTATCACAGCTACCGGAATCCATCGAACCAGTGAGCTTGCTGCCGTCGCCATCAATTCAGACTTCTTCAGGATCAACCTAGTTTATGTCTCCAACTAGAGACCTTGTACTAGGGAAGGGATATGCCGACAAAATTAGGACTGGTGAGCTTGATAACCGGTTGAATGTGGGTTCCAAGAAGATTAGTCACTATGGACTACAGCTATGCTTCTCTGGGTTTGATAAGAAGGTACGTGACAAAGGTGGTGGCCACACTCTCTTAACAGATGAATTTTCTATCCCGAATAGAAAGTTTGCAGGGAATATGAGGGTGCTTCAGGCAAGTATCTCCAACTTGATATCCGCAATTTGGAACTTGGACACAATGGCATCTACATTTACAAATTCGGAGTTGCTGCAACATAAGTATCAATTTGATCCAGTAGATGTCATGGCTATAGTTGCAAGTGCAATTATTCAATTGCAATTAAATGAAGCTACTGAGTCATACAAGAGAATGGACAAACTTTTGAGAGCTTTTGGGATATGTATATCATTTAATCATTTGGTCAAACATCTTTGCTCAAGTGGTCCACAAGTTCTAAATGAGCAATTCGTTGATATTGTATTCTTTGTGAATTTCTATGATGGAATTCGGGATCTTTGGCTCCCTGTTCATGATGAAATATCCATTTGCCAAGCTATGGGTTATGTTAAATCATGTTTTACGTGGTTCAATAGGTTCACAAAGGAGAAGAGTTGATAGAGCATGTTGTTCTGACACCTAGGCGAACATGTGCCCTTGCTCTAGGGTTATAACTCTTCCCCCTAACAAATCAGATCACAACCCCATTATGATTAAGATTAGTTCTGAACCTATTCTAAGCATGTCAAGAGAGAGGAGATTCAAATTTGAGGAGATGTGGATGCAACATGTTGAATGTCCTTCAATCATTCAAAAAGGTCGGGCGACTCTTTCTACTAGTAATCCAATTAGATGGTTGGTTTAAAGATAAATACAACTGGCAAGTTATTGAGGACTTGGGATGTTGGCACATTCAAGCAACGACAATCTGAAATGAAGTTGCTGCAAGATAAGATGAACAATTTGATGCGTCGGGCTTTTGATCCCTTGTAGTTTGACCAATAGAAAACTTTACTGTTTCGTTATAATGAACTGCTCTCATTGGAAGAAACTTATTGGGGACAACGATCTTGAGTCCTTTGGCTGAAAGATGGTGACCATAATTCTGCTTCTTCTTTTTTTCACAAAAAAGCATCTAATAGACGTAGTCGGAATAGGATCAAAGGCCTTATGGATGCACATGGCAATTAGCAAACTAACCTGGAGTTGATTTCCAATATGTTCATTGATTACTATGAGACTATTTTCGGGTCTGAGGGTTCTAATGTGGAGGCTATCAATCTGGTGCTTGATAAGATACGGCCTTGTGTCACAGAGGATATGAATTTGTCTCTTCTGGCTGAGTATATTGATGAGGAAATTAAGATAGCTTTATTTCAAATGCACCTTTAAAATCGCCGGGTCTGGATGGGATGTCTCCTGCATTTTTCCAAAAATATTGGCATATAGTTCATTATAATGTGTGCTTAGCAGTGAAGACCTTCTTGTTGATGGGGTAGTTGGATGTAGAAAGCAATTTCACCCACCTCACAATCATTCCCAAAATTAAAGAGCCTGCTTTACCTTCAGATTTTAGGCCGATTGCTTTTTGCAATGTAGTCTATAAGATTGCTTCTAAAGTGTTAGTGAATAGATTTAAACTTATCTTACCTGATATAGTTTCTCTGCTCCAAAGTGCCTATGTCCCAGGTAGTTTGATCTCAGACAATACCGTGGTTGCCACAGAAGCCGCACATTCCATCCATAAATTACGTTGCTAAAGTGAAGGTTCCTTCTCTTTCAAACTTGATATCAGTAAGACTTATGACAGATTGGAATAGAATTTTCCCACTGTTGTTCTGATTAAATTGGGTTTTGCTAGAAAATTGGTTGATGTTGTTCTTTGTTCTATAAAACCAGTCAGTTACTCCATTTTAATGCATCGCTCTCCGGTAGGCTATATTATCCCTTCTAAGGGCATCCGGCAGGGAGACCCCCTCTCCCCCTACTTGTTTATTCTTTCTGTTGAAGGAATTTCAGCAATGATTTCAGATGAAACTTCTCATGGCTCTTTGAAAGGCTTGTCTATGTGTCCAAGGGCACCAGTTATTAATCACCTTTTATTCGCTGATGATAGTTTTCTTTTTGGGGAGGCTACAAAAGAAAAGTGTCTTCACTTCAAGTTTTTATTAAATGTTTATGAGCAGGGTATTTTTTACTAAGAATGTGCCTCCAAATGATATGTCTTATTTGGATTCCATTTTAGGGGTGCAATGTGTTGATGATCAAGGAAAGTATCTTGGTCTTCTGCTTCATGTTGGTAAGTCTAAATCTACTATTTTTTGCCTATTTAAAGGAAAGGTTAATAAAGAAATTGATTAGTTGGCGTACTAAGATCTTAAGTTCTGCAGGCAAAGAAATTCTTATCAAGGCTATAGCTCAAGTTGCTCCATCGTATACCATGAACTGCAATAAATTGCCAAAGGCTCTGTGTGACAATTTACACCAACTCTGTGCATAGTTCCTTTGGGGTAGTACTGACGATCATCGGAAAATTCACTGGTGATCCTAGGATCTCATGTGTTTGACTAAGAATAAAGGTGGAATGGGCTTCAAGACTGTACATGCGCATAATTTGGCGATGTTAGAACAACAAGGATGAGGTTGCTTTGAAGCCAAACTCTTTGATTACAAGACTCTATAAAGTGGTGTATTTTCCGGATTGTTCTTTCTAGAAGCGGATATGGGAGACTCTCCTTCTTTTTCATGGAGGAGTATTATGGAAGCCTGTTTGGTGCTTCAAGCTGGTTTATTTTGGCAAGTTGGGTCTGGGAAGGACATCAATATTTGGCATGACAAGTGGATTCCTAATATTCCAATCTATCGTATTCATAAACCTGCTCAATCTACACTATCTTCAGTAACTTCCCTTATAAAAAATGGTAATAAGACCTAGAACCTAGAAGCCTGGTAAGAAAGGTATGTTTTCTACTAAAACGGCATATTGGATTGCTCGTGATATGGTGTTGGGTAATATGTTGGTGTAGGTACAATTCTTGTACATGTTGTATTGGCATTCCCATACAAAACTATGACAAAGTCCCTTTACTGATCTCAGAGAATCATTGGTAAATGCATCTGCATATGCATGGGATTGCAACGTGTGTTGCAATCCCCGAGTCAGTAGTCAATTTCATGTGGAGTCTGATTTTGAAAAGTAGGTTTTAGGTTTTATGTATTTATGTCTTTAAAAGATTTTTCTGAGTGTTAAAAGCATGGTGTTGATGCCCTAGGGTTTTTAGGACTTGTCTATTCCTAATTGATTTTCTTTAAGATTTGTTGGATTTCATATATGGAAAGTTACTTTCCTAATTAAAGGACAATTAGGGTAGAATATTTGGTTGAGAAGTTTTGCCGTTGGTGCTTGATATATATTCAGAAAATATGCACGGCAGAAGTGTAGATCTTGTGACGCAGGAATTTTGTTAGAGTCTTGCATGTTAGTTTGAGATTGAATTTTCACAAAGAGTCAAACACTTGGTCCATGTGTAAGTGTTATTGATCATGTTTTCATATGCATAAACAAACTATCTTGAGATCAGTGAAGAGACTGTGAAGAAGGAAGAACAAGATTTGGTCATTGTTCAATTGAAGGAGTTCAAGAAGATAGACAAATTGTGTGTTAGTTTTTGTCTAAACAAGATAGCCGAGCTAGTGCTATTTGAAGTTGTAAAAGAAGTATCCTTTTGAATACGATGATTCTTATTTTGGGTTCTCAAGAGTAAGAGCCCCGCAGTGTTTTTAATCTCATATTTGAGGTTTTCACTGCGTAACCAAAATCTGGTGTCCCGTTTGTTTATTTTGTTTTCTGCTGCCCAGTAAGGATTGATCTGTGTACTGCAATCCCCATTCTCCAGAAAACAGTTTCTGTCCTTGGATTTTCACTTGGCATCATAGCAGGTTCTAAAGCTTTTTAGTTGATCGGTGGTCAAGGATGGAACGTGAATATAACAGAGCCTCCAGTTCTATAAATTGCCCCCCTTTGTTTTATGGCAAAGACTATTCAGAATGGAAGATTATGATGAGGGTTTTTCTCTACTCTCAGGATGAAAACATGTGGAATATTGTTGAGAATGTATGGGAACACCCAACCAAGGCAGAAGAATCAAAGAAAGTAGAAGGGTCATCTGCAAGAGTTCTTAAGCCTAGGAAGGAATGGACAAAAGAAGAGGTTCAGAATAGAAGTTGTGATTTCAAGGTACGGAATTCCTTATACACAGCTTTATCGAAGAAAGAAAGGGTGAGAATCAGCCATTTTGCATGCATTCATGTTGTATGTCTTCATGATAGTATAGGTGCATTTTCTTTACGTTTCTGCATTATTAGGTTCAGTTTCTGGAAATTTGTATCCCCGAGTGTCTGGCAGATTATTTTGAACTTAGACTAACAAGAGCCGTACTCTTTTCCTTAAATCTGTGTCCAATAAGGTGTCTAGCACGTTTTGATTTTGCTCTTGCATCACTCTGTAATTGTGAGCTTGAACAACATATTCTCTATCACCTTGAATCCTCACATGCACAAATACTCTAAGTGGTGGTAAGTCATATTTGTTGGTTGTCATATTCTCAATACTCTTGTTTAGAATATTTCCTAATTTTTGCTACTCCATGAAAAAAAAATGAATGATTTATGGAGCATGGCCAGGCTATTCTCAAAGTAAACAGGCCTTGGTCGTGACGAACGATATGAGGATTAGGAAAAAATGGGAATGGTTTGGTCACCCCGGTGGATTGTGAAACTATTGACTCGAGTAGATGTGCTCTTTGGGATATCCTTGTTACATCTAGTACCCTAAAGTCATCTGACTTGGGAGTTGCTAGCACAATACTTGTTACATGGGTCGTAGTCTTCTTGAGCAAAAATGTTACTTTGTGTGAAAGGCAAAAAGAAAAAAATAATTCAAATTCATGCCCACACGGTGTTATAAGGGGAATAGAGATTATGTGCTTCAAATTGTTTTGTATGTGAGTTTTGCTTTTTAGGTTTCCACATATATTACACTCCCCATCTTTAGATAAGTTCACTCTTCACAACAAGAGGTATAAAATACTCGATCACCCTCTATCTTACCTTGTGATTGTCGGAATCAAATTCACTCGTGTGAACTTATTTTGTTGCACTCTTATTTATGGTTAAGTGGTATTTCTCTTGTTGGAAAAGCTATGCGAATTAAATCTATTCTTAGCATTTAGATACTACCTACTCATTGTGTGTTTGCATTTCATTCATGCATCTCTCATCACATCATCATCCTTAGGGGGAGTATTAATACTTGGACTATCTTTCTCTGATTGATTCAACTTGAGCTAGTGTCTACTGTGCACCATCTATTTGTGATCCTCCTTCTACATCATTTCCGCTATGTAAGTTTCCTTTGTCATTCCTATTCAAAAAGGAGGAGAAATTAGATGGATAACGTTATTCTATCTTATGCATTTTACTCATGTGTGATAAGTGTTTCAGGAATGAATGGATGAAGAGTTGTGATGCTCCTCCTATACGTGTTGAGGGAGAGAGTTTGTCATAATTTATGTTTTGTATAGGAATGCCAAAGGGGGAGATTGTAGGTACAATTCTTGTACATGTTGTATTGGCATTCCCATACAAAAACTATGATAAAGTCCCTTTACTGATCTCAGAGAATCATTGGTAAATACATCTGCATATGCATGGGATTGCAACGTGTGTTACAATCCCTGAGTCAGTAGTCAGTTTCATGTAGAGTCCGATTTTGAAAAGTAGGTTTTAGGTTTTATGTATTTATGTCTTTAAAAGATTTTTCTGAGTGTTAAAATCGTGGTGTTGATGCCCTAGGGTTTTTAGGACTTGTCTATTCCTAATTGATTTTCTTTAAGATTTATTGGATTTCATATATGGAAAGTTACTTTCCTAATTAAAGGACAATTAGGGTAGAATCTTTGGTTGAGAGGTTTTGCCATTGGTGCTTGATATATATTCAGAAAATATGCATGGCAGAAGTGTGGATTCTTTGACGTAAGAATTTTGTTAGAGTCTTGCATGTTAGTTTGAGATTGAATCTTCACAAAGAGTCAAACACTTGATCCATGTGTAAGTGTTATTGATCATGTTTTCATATGCATAAACAAACTCTTTTGAGATCAGTAGAGAGACTGTGAAGAAGGAAGAACAAGATTTGGTCATCGTTCAATTGAAGGAGTTCAAGAAGATAGACAAATTGTGTTAGTTTTTGTCTAAACAAGATAGCCGAGCTAGTGCTATTGGAAGTTGTAAAAGAACATATCCTTTTGAATACGATGATTCTTATTTTGGGTTCTCAAAATTAAGAGCCCCGCAGTGTTTTTAATCTCATATTTGAGGTTTTCACTGCGTAACCAAAATTTGGTGTCCTGTTTGTTTATTTTGGTTTCTGCTGCCCAATAAGGATTGATCCATGTATTACAATTCCCATTCTCCAGAAAACAGTGTATGTCCTTGAATTTTCAGTTGGCATCCTCTTCAGTTGGAGACCCTTTCAGTCATCTTTGGAAAACTCTGTGGAAAGCCAAAGTACCAGGTAAATTGGCTTTATTTATTTGGCGTGCTTGCCATAATCTGCTCCCAACAAGGGAGAGTTTGAGCAGAAAAGGTTACACAGATGAGTTAGGGTGTCTTCTATGTGCACACAAGCTTGAGTCCATTGAACATGTTTTTTGTGAATGCCCAACAGCAAGGGCCATACTTACTGTCTCCCCTTTTGCCTTTTAAACTGTTATCACGCCCTCCTTCAATTTTAAAGAATGGCTACTGGAGCAGGCCTTCATTCTATATGCCAATCTTTTTGCTACACTAATGATGCTTCTTTGGGGCCTCTGGAAATATAGAAACGATAAACTCTAGAATAACTTGTCTAAACCTAGTCCTGCAATTGTGGCTCACACTTTGGCGTGTGGTACGAAGAGTTTACACAAGCTAATAAACCCACTGTTCAACCTTCTTCACCGAAATTGAAAGGCAGGCCATCTTGGAATCCTCCATTGCCCAGAATGCTGCACTTGAGCACTGATGGTGCCTTTGTTTCTTCTCTGAATTACAGTGGTGTGAGTGGTGTTATACAAAATGAAAATGTAGAGTTTATAGCTGGGTTTTCTTCTAGAAAAAGCCATGTGGTTTCAGCATTGCATGCTAAGTTTTTGGCAATTAAGCATGGATTGGAATTGATCCAAGCATTGGAATTGACTAATGTTATTATACTTAGTTTCCTGGTGGCTACTAAGGCCATTGGTGAACTGGGGGAGAATCTGTCTCTACCTGGTATCTTGGTAGAGAATATTAATGATGTGTTGCATGAGTTGTCTACTGTTGGTATTTAATATACCTATAGAAGTGTCAACACTATAGCTCACAGGTTAGCTAGCCATGGATTTGATTTCAATGTTCATGAAGAATGGTTTACAATTGCTCTGGAGTTTGTTCTGGATGCCCTCATTTACGATTGTAGAATCAATAATAAAATCTTTTCTTCCTTTAAAAAATCCAAAAAGATGTACTGCACTAAATATTATGATTTTTATAAGCTCTATTAATCATAAGGAAAAAACTTACTTCAAATTGATTTGGATGGTCTCAGTCATACTCATTGACGTGGCCCACAAAAAAGCTGACATTTGTACATGTATTTTATTAAAAATATTATGATTTTTATAAGCTCTATTAATCACAAGGAAAAAACTTACTTCCAAACTGATTTGGATGGTCTCAGACTCTCAGTCATACTCATTGACGTGGCCCACAAAAAAGCTGACATCTGTACATGTATTTTAATTTAATATTATTTTGTCCTGTCCAAATACTGATCAAGTGAAAATATCAAAACAACATGTTCTGATCTGTCCATCCTATTCTCTCAAATATCTGTAACTAGCTAGAGCATGTTGTTGTCATATTTCTTATAATCTGATTATCATATCTATCAACTAGATCGAGTAGTTCTCTATTTTTGTTATGGCATCCTCCGGCAAAGTCATCTCTTTCCAAGCTTTAGTTCCACTTAGAGCCTAAATCTCATGTCCGCACCATTAATGACTAATAACAAATTGATCACAAAGCCATAATGGAGAATCTAGATTGAAGGAAAAAAAATCCTTTTATACAAGAGAGAAATCAACGATTTACTTTCCTTAGATTTCTGTTTTAGGGAAAAAGATGAATAGATCATACACCAAAAGAAACGGCTATTTGTTCACAACATAATGGCATATGAGAGGTTCCTGGTATGTCAATGGACAATTAAAAGAAACTGCTTATAGTTGTTTACCACATGTTTAACATTTGAGAGGTTGCCAGTATGTCATTGGCCCAACAAAATAATACTAAAATGAAAAAGAAAAATACTTACGGCTAAATCGGTTTGGACCTATGTGCCAAAACTCTCTCTTATTTGCATAAAACTGGCAATCTACATCCATTATTTAATTGTTCAAAAATTCAATCAATCATTAAATATTATCTCTAAAGAAAAAATCAATGTGAAAAAAAAAAGTTGTGCTCTTTTGATTGCATCAAACAAATGCACGGTTGATAATGAGGCTGTTAACTTTCACCAAAATTTTACATTTGTTTGATGCAATTGAATGAGTAAACGATTTTTGTTTGTGCATTGATTTTTTGCATTATCTTTAAAAGTTAATTTAACTTTTAAACAGTTAAATCATATATTTAGATTGCCAAATGTATACAAATAAGAGAGAATTTGGACCTCCTAGACCAAACCAATTTGGATGCAAGTATTTTCTAATTCTTCACCACATGTATAGCATGTTAGAGGTTACTAATATGTTGTTGGAACAACAAAATAATACTAAAGTGAAAAATACAACTATAAGGTTCTTAGTGGGCTATGTCAGTAGTTAGTATAGAGGAGACCGTCCAAATTAATTTGGACGTAAGTATTTATAATGGATGAGACTGTCAAAATCAATTTAGAATTAACTATTTATTTTCAACCTCTGCCATTAGTAATGGCTGGTAAAAATATATTCATATTAAAGGAAAAACACATTATGTGCCTTCGTCAAAGTAACTGACGACGAGGGAATCAAGGAATTGCAATCACAGCTTAATCAGCATTTACAATCATTATTATAATTGATGTTTCCGTTGTAATTCTATCCTTATATAAGGGGACTATGAAATGAAATGAGTAGACCAATTCCAATTTACTTTTACACATTAGCAGCACAAGCCTCTAGCCCTAGCTTCAAAAATAAAAAATCCAAACCCTAAGAAGAAATTTTTTTTTTCTTTCTGCCGCCACCATAAATTTTCCGTCTCCAGCCTCCACATGCTCACATAGCCCCCCGCATTAGCCTTACCCTGCGCAGCCCGCTTCTAGCACCACGCCTGCACAGCCCCCACGCACCCTGCGCAACCCGCCTCTAGCACCACGCCAAGCATCCCCACAGCCCACCCAGCTCCTGCATCACCAACCAACCCCTGCACTTTGCAGCAGATCTCAGCCTCAGCCCACCCACGCCACCCCATTACCCCGCGCGGACCCCCTCTCTGCACAACCCACTTGCAAACCAGAAGAAAGAAGAAGACGCAAAGGAGGAAGAAGAGAGAAAAAAAAGAGGGGGGGGGGACACCCAGCCCAACAACAAATATATAAGAAAAAAAATTAAAAAAAAAGTAGCGACCCAAAAAAAAAAAATCCCGACCCAGAGAATAAAAAAAAAAGATTAAATTTTGTTTAGTCCCTGACATTCTCATTTAATCTAAAAAGTCCCTAACGTCACAATTTCAGTCTGATCGGTCCTCATCGTCCAATTCCTCCTTTTGTAGGCTGATGTGGAATTAAAGTCAATGCCAACTCAGCGCCACGTAAGTCTTTCCAATTGTGAAATTACCATACTATCCATGCCCTCTATTATGGGTATTTAGGCCGCCCTTCTCCGTCATTTTTTAGAGGTATCAGATCGAGCCCTCTCTACACTTTCTCGTGTTGCAGCGACAGTGACCCAGATTGAGAAGCATGTTGCAACACGGATCGTGACCACTTTCTCCTTCTTTTATTAAATCTTAGAAGCATCAAATCAAACCCTTCTCTATCCAATCCTTGAGAAGCACCGACCCCTGTTGCAGCGACGGCAACCCAGCCCTCTCTCCATTTTCCGGCTACCTCTCAATGTAGGACTAGTGTCGTTCAACTCCTCTTGGCGGCGTGAACCGGAGCCCGGTCTTCCTTGCTCCGAACAAGCTGCGACGGTGGCCAAGCTTCTGAAGAAAACGGTGTAAAGTTGATTTTAATGGAGTCGAAGTCGCTCTAAGTCCCGAGTATAGCGCCTTCTCTGAAATCATGTGAATATGAGGTTGGAGTCACTGTTTCCGCGATTGAGAGTTTCAAGTCCGAATTTGGGACTGAGTCGACTCGGAGATGATCTAAGAGTGAGTCGAGGAAGAGGAAGAGCGTGAGGCCGTGAGTGGTGCTGCTTCGGAATTTGAGGAATGAAATGCCATCAGTGGAGATGAGGAGGACCACAAAGGTTTTCGGGATAGGGAAGGGGGTGGACATTGCCTGAGTCTTGTGTGCGGGTGGTTTGGATTTTGAATTTGTTTTTTTTTTTGGTGAATTTCAGCTGGTTTGGATTTTGATTTTGTTTTTTTTTTTTTGGTGAATTTTACTCTTTGTTGATGGGATCATAGATGTTATTGCATCTGCAACATGGAGAAGTGGGTCTTGGGATGGTTGTGGTAGAGGGTAGGTGGTGGGATTAGCTATTATGACAGGTGGAGTAGGAGGTGGTGCAGCAGCAAGTGGTGTTGGTGAGAAGGTGGTTTTGGTGATGGTGACCTTGAAACTGCTCTCGGCGAGTCCTTGAATATCAAAGAAGTTGGAGGATCATTGAATGACAAATCTGAGAAGGTTTTTGGATGATAAGCTTGGTGGTGGTGGTGGTGGTGGTGGTGGATAGATTGGTGGTGGTAGTGGCAGTGGCAGTGGATTTAGGTGTGAAGAAAAGAAAAAAAAAACAAAGAGAATTAAAGAATGAATGAGGGAAAATGCAAAGGGGTATATTGGACAATTTATAGCTTACGTGGCATGCAAACTGCTGAGTTGGAGTGGCTCGAGTGCCACTTCAGCAAGTTAACAGCCCAAATTGAATGAATGCTAACGGACTGTACCGATCAGATGGAAATTGTGACGTTAGGGACTTTTCAGATTAATTCAGAATGTTAGAGACTAAAACAAAAAAGGGGTCATAGTACAAGGACTAAACATAATTTAATCCTATTAATTATAACACTATATAGCTAGAATTTGTTCTCTTACCAGCTAGCTATATATAATATGTATAAATATATATTGTCAAGAGACTAGTCGGGTTTCTAGAAAGGAGGCGGCGACTTCAACCAAGAAAAGTGCTCTCGTCTGGCAGCAGCTATGGCATTAGGGCGGGCACTTTTGCCTCACCAATGACGCGTGATCTGCTGCCGGACTGGATTCAATGCCAGCGTTCTGGAGGATCTAGTATGGGTGTTTGCTCGAAAGTTTTGCAGGTGGGTTTTCGGCTCAGGATCGATGGAAATCTCTGAGGTGCGTGTAGTGCAGTCTGGCGGGTCTCATGTGCAGATCGACGGCATTGCAGATTGAGGGCGCTGGGTCAGGGCAGTTTCGACTTCGGGGCGGCGTTGGATAGGGGTCGTGGCGGTTTCGACTTTGGTTACAGAATTGTGGAGCGCTGGGTTGTGGTAGGGTCCCTGGCGGTGTTCACGTCGTGCCGGTGGGTATCTTGCCGAAGCGGGCGTGGGTGTGGTGGCGGCTGAGGGCTACTCGGCTTGTTGCACGGGTTTGGAGATGGAAGTTGGTCTGGGCCAATCTTGGCCTGTTGAGCTTGGGGTGGGCCTGTCTTTGGAGCCTCTTGGGACAGAAATTTGATGGGCTAGGGTTTTGCTTTAAGCCCATCCCTATGTTTTTAGTTCGTCTAATTACAACAAATTCCTTGTATTTCATGGGATCTATGCACTTTTGTTTTTTATGTGCCTATTTACTATAACTGTTCATAGTTCATAGGCTCGCTGAATAAGTGAGCACTGGTTGTCTAATGGGTGGTGCTAGCATACCACGTCCTAAACTTGTGCTTGGTATGGCAAGGGAAGGTATGTATCAGTGTCATTCTGGCTTAAGTATGAATGAAATTGATGTTTGGTTCAAAAAAATATATATAATATGTATATATTGACCATCTCATGCTGAGTTTTATTTTCTTCACACGGTTTGTTGCAACTCGATCAGGTTCAGAGCTTTGGTATTATGGCTAAGCATGTAGGAGGGTCTTGAACGTTGAATGTTTTGAAGTGTTTAGTGTGTGCTAACCTTTTACACGATAAGAGCATACTATTTTGACAAAAAGAAATTCAATTTTGTTTATTTATATGAACTACATATTTCACACAAAAAAAAAAACTGCATCTATTATAGTGATAACAAAATTTGATTGGATAGATGGAAGGTTTTAATTGTGTCGCAAATTTCACTTTCCCACTCTTTTACCCTAAATCCTAAAATACATATTATGGTGGTAACAGAATTTGACGGGATAGATGGAAGGTTTTAACTGTGTCGCAAATTTCACTTTCCCACTCTTTGACCATAAATCCTCACTACTACAAAAAGTTAATCACACAACACTAATCACAAAACGGAACAGAAATTGTATGTTGTGTGTTTAAGTGAACTCTATTGTACAATGGTATTAGTGATTTTCTGTTGTGTGAATGTCAATAAAGTGATAACTTTTTTCTCAGAACTACATTGCACAACGCAATTAAGTATTGTCCGTTGTCTGAGTCTTAAAAAATATAGCGGCAGATTTCCCTCCACTCTCGAGTCTTGGTTGCCTCTTGACATCTGAAATTTGGGCTACTTGTTACAACGGTGCTTGAGATTTCCGTTGTGTGATTGAAAATTGGATGCCAAATTTTGAGGAAGCTTGCATGAATGTCTTCCACTCAGTACACCTAGTGCAATCTGTAGAAATTAGACAACATAAGTTATACTTTTCTGTTGTGTGAGGTAGGAACATAGGCGGCAACATTTTGAGCCAAAATGTTGTAGGCGGCATATTTCCACATTTTGATTTTATGTATTGCACTCACATGACAGTTGGTGAGGTTTCTGTTGTGTGAGTAACTTGAGAATTTTCTGCTAGGTTTAATTGCCATGCCGCATTGTGTCCCAAAGAAAAAAACAAAACAGAAGGAAAACAAAACCTAGCACGACATACAAAGCCTCTCGACCCTATCTCGATCCTCTCTCTTGAATAGCCTCCCCGAAACGCCTCTCTCTCGTGAAACCTCGATCTCTCTTGTGAATCTCTCAATCTTCCTCAAAAGCTCTCTATCTCGTGAAACCTCTCTCAGCCCTCTGTCCCCAGTTTCTAATTCCTCACTTAATTTCAACTCTCTAAATCCCTAAATCCCTAAATCCTCCACCTTCACGGGGAGCTGACTACGATGGCCTCGATTCTTAAGCCGTCCAATAGGGTGAGATGGGAAGACAATGGCGACTAGTAGTAGTGGCGGTGGTGTTTTGTTGGCCTTTCTAGAGAGGCAGAGGGCTAACTTCAACAATGTTTTGAGAGAGATGAGTATTTTCGCTACTCAGGCGATTGTAACTTCCAATTCTGTGCTCAGTGAAGAGGCCTTCAAGGGGCTAGGTGACAGGGTCCGCCCCGGATTCCACCCTGGAATCTGAAGTGGCCCCGCGGGACCCACCTTTAAAGAAGGTTTACCAAAAATTTCGGCATAACCTCCCTTAAAATGGGCAACCCAAAACCTGTAGAAATTCAATTTCACTTCTAAACAACCCTCCCAAAACTCCTGGAGCCACCCTGCTCCCAAAACCGCACAACTCCACAATTTAGAGTATCAAATTATCCCATTAATTCAAATTACAACCACGTCATAGGTCACAATATTAATACAGAAATCTCAAGGTTATTAGAGCAATCTAGAACCAAAAGAACAACGATACACATAGTAGGTTAGCAAGTAACCTACGAGGGATAGATGACAGCGGTGGTGCTAAGCCTCAACTCCTAAAGCCGAACAGCTACACTGCGAATTGGGCATTTGAAACCGAAGGGCCCAGGGGAAAGTACATAAAAACGTTAGCGTGAGTGGACAAAAATAAACAATTTCAAACAAAAGGGATTTTATACTTTCCCACATTTATTTCTTTAAAAATTCTCGATGCATGCAATGATCAATGAAAATAAAACAAGAGGAGTTCCGCTCAAGAAAACCAACTAGCCCTACTAGTCACATACGATTTAAAAGAAAAAGTTGGAACTCTGATACTCAAGGAAAAAAAAGACCAGCCTCGCTGGTTAAACGAAAATCGAGCTAGCCCCGCTAGCCTAAGTAGTAAAGTGAGTAGGGGAAAGCGATAGCCATACGAGTGAGCCTCCCAGGCTCGGGTGATAGCCTCCCAGGCTAAAATACTCTCATTACTCCCATAATATACCCTCACGCCACTATGTGTAGCGATAGGATACTGGGCTTCAGAATTACTGTCACAGAGACAGTAACCAGCGCCACAAAGGCGGAGGGCTTCGGTGATCCCATCACCTCGCCACAAAGGCGGGAGATCAAAGCTAGCAATGATAAGTCACCCAAAGTATGGCAAAAGAAAATCCGAAAACTTCCAAATCCATAAAACTTCCCCAACTCTTGTAAATGAATTTCCAACGACGTGTCCCACACGCCAAGATAATCTCAAGTTCAAAATAAATAGGAAGAAATAATATTACTCGTAAACCGGAACAAAATCAATTTCCAAAATCATCAACAAGGCATTCTCGATGCCAAAACCGAAGTCGATAAAAAAAATAAGCATTAACTTCATCGAAATCCCATTTCGAAAATCTTTCTAAAAAAAATCTCATTAATAAAATAAATAGGAGGGAAATAAGCATTCCAATGACGTGACCCCGCACGCCATAAAACCTTCAAATAATCATAAATCCAAATCCATTTTCGAAAATAACCATATGCTCGAAAAAGTAAATTGATAAATAAATAGAGCATAATCAAGAAATAAATGCATGCATCATTTACTTAAAAACAAAAGTCCACTCACGATATACGGCTAACGTGGTATCCAAGCGTAAGGATCCTCATCGAGCGATAGGTCGGTATCACGTCCTGTACACAATTATAATCCGTAAACAACAATTTGATAAATATTTACGATAATCAATAATTAATCTCAAAACCCATAACCTCAACTTCTCCAATCCTCTTCCACACCCAATCAAACTTCACCATTAATATCCATCCGTCGATTAATGTATTCCATATCGGAACAAGGGAAATCCGAAGGTCGGATTCGCACAATTCAACAACCTAAACTCCCAAACTTCGGAAATTCATAATCCATGTCAAACTTCTCCCAAAATTAACCAAAATCACATATTTAACCTCTACAACAATTATAGAATTTAATAAGCTAAAAATTGAAATTAAAAAGAACCCCTACGCGCCTCCACGCGCAACCTACAGTGACAGCGCGTGGGACCCACGCGCCGACGGCCACCACCTCTGATGGCCACCAAATTTCGGCAGCAACAACTACTCAACACGCCCAATCTTTTCTCAACTACAACACAATCTAATTTTACCTTGAAACAGTCGAAATCAACCGGTGAAGAAAACCCAGAAATTCAAGAACCCTAGGTTGTCGATTCTGCCTCTACACGGCAAATTGGAATGCAAGGCCTTAGGGGAAATGATCTCCGTCGAAAACCGAGTCTTCGACGCCGGTTTGGTGGCCGGAGACGGCCGGAAACGAAAGAATTGCCAGAAAACCCCAATCTGCTACAGTTTGCTTCTCGCCGTCGATTCTCGTTTCTCCGACCAAATTGGCGTGACTCACGGGTACTAGAGTGAAGAGGGGGAGTAGGCGCGTCGGTGATGATCGGTGACCCGTCCCCAGGTGGCCGGACGGCCGGGAATTGAGAGGAGGAAGATAGAGGCCGAAAGGGAAAAAGGGAGAGATCGGGGGAAAGAGAGAGAAAGGGTGGGTTTCCAGTTTTGGAAACCTACCACAGTAAAATTTCAATATATATAAATTTACCATGAACAGTAACTTCCTTATTTCGCTCATAAATTTCGCATACGAACTCCGATTCCTACGTACCACATATGCACGCGCTCAGTTTAACGTCCTCTACAACTTTCATGAAGGAAATTTTCTCAAATTTGGACCCGAACAAAAAGTCGACTTTTAGGGCCACTAAACGTACTGAAACGATAGTAAAAGTGAAAATAAAGGTCGTTTACGGTCCAAATGACTAGTAAACGGGTAATTGAGATACGGGACGTTACACTAGGGGAGTTTTTGAAGGAGGAATTGGACTCGGAGTCGAAGTATGAGTCGGAGAGTGAGGTGGTTGAGCCGGCTAATGAAGATGAGTTGGCTCTTTTGAAATTGTGCTTGCCTCAGCGGCTTATGGATAGCTTTGAGAGTAGTAGCATTTCTTCATTTTTTCCCATTCAGGTAGTCTCTTATCCTTTGAAGTTGTGTTCTTTACATCAAGACCTTGCTCTAATTTAATCCGAATCAGAATTATCCTTTAGATTATGTGTTGTTTGTGTGTAAAAGTTGTCTGCAGATGAAAATAATTGGCACATGTTCATATAGTATGGCTTAAGTTTTGAATATTTTGTTGAATAATTTGTTTACACTCATATAGGTATGTAATGTTGTGTATATGAAATGCTGATTTGCGACTATCTGTGTAATATCTTCAGAGTTGATGATGACTACTGAGGATGTAATGAATTGAGCAATTACTGATTGATATCTTAACCAGATTTCACTTTAACCTTCTATGCGAGTGCCTTAACAATAAGTAAACCTTCTTTCTTTGTTGTGGGACCTTTGGTCCTGCTGGTGCTTTGTTTTAGTTTTAATCGAGAGCTCTGTATCTTCTTAATATGTAGTGCACCAAAGTATGTGCACACCTAGTGTTTGTGGAAATGCTTGTATGAATATTTCACTGCATTTCAATTGTTATGCTTGTGTGGACTTGTGTGTATGTAGTATTTACTTTCTGCTTGGTTCAACTCAGTCCAGCAGGGAATGTTGTCTGCTCAGCAAAACTTCTTCGTTCAACAGGGCCACCTCCAAAAGGGCTTTGTTGTCTGCCTCACCTAATTCACCTGCATCACAGTCCAAACCCGCCAGTATGTACTAGCTTTTCTCTTCCTTCGTTTTCGAAATTTGATGCTTTTTTGGTCAAGTTTTAATTGATGTGTTTGTTTTGGATTTTTGTGTTATGATTAATGGAATTGAGAGGAAATGATACTGAAGCTGTGTTTTAGTTAATCTAGAATTTTGGAGTCTAGTGCTTTTCGTTGCCCATAGTTGATTAGGTTGGGAGCAATTTACCCCAAAGACAGTTTCTTGACACCTTTTGTGGCTTTCTTTCTTTGTTTTGTTTTTCATTTCTAATGAGATGGACTGGATATTGGATCCATCTATTACCTTTTGTGGCTATCTTTTCTTTTTTTGTTTTGTTTTGTAGTTCATTTCTAAGGAATTGAAAGGTGCCATATTTGCATTGGCCTCACTTCAAGGCCATCTATTAATAGCTTCTGGTCCTAAAATTATTTAATAATAGTGGACTAGTAGTGATCTAACCAGTGTTGCATTCTTTTTTTAGAGAGAATATGGGGGGTTTGTGGTGATAGAACGGGAAATGGGGGTAATTTCAGTATGATCCTTTTGTTGGAAAAAGTAGTAATTCAGAAAAGCTTTTCATTTTTTTCATAGAGGTGATATATGATGTGGGAGAATGAGTCATGAATGTTTGTCATTTTGAAATGAAATCTGGATTGAAAAAAATGAAAATAGTGGAGGATGGAGTAACATATTTTGGCCTCTTATTACTTTTTTCTTGATGAGTCATGTGGCAGTGTTTGTCTCTTTTCTTTGTTTGATTTCATACCAATTTAAGTGTTTGTTCTGGGCTTTGTTCTTGTGTAGAATTGTGAAGTCAATTGAAAGTAGTTGTTCTGTTAAGAACTTGATAGATTGCCGGTAAGCTGATGGTATCTTGAAAAACCCAAGAACGGGAACAACTGTATATGCCATTGAAGATATGTTCCACTAGCTCAATGGTGAAACAGAAAGCGACCACCTTCCGGAGGCAATTAATTAGAAACTTTTCAAGATTCAGTGACTTTTTGTTTGATGTGAATTAATGACATTTAGCATGGATCACTGAGACTGTATATGATTCGATGCTGACAAGTATAATGAAGTTGATGGGGGAAATCAGAGTTATAGTGTGCTCTTGCAATTTCAAGATGTAATTGATTAATAGTGGATGTGTTAATTTATATTTTTTCTTTCGTTATAGTTGATGGATGAAATAACATTCCTTTCTCTGGTTTCAGGTTCTTCTACAGCCAGATCCCTTCCTTAATGAACTAACCAGTATGTTTGAGAAAAGCACTAAGAAGGGATCTACTTAGGTTACCTTCAAAAGATGTATGTGCATACTATTCGAATGAGTTTCCTTTCATGTTAAAATGATATGTAATTTGACAATATTTAGGTAGTATTATTTCAAATGGCTAATTACTTTTCAATCTTATTATTTCAGAATCCTTGAAGTTCAAGGTGCAGAGGAATAAAATGAAAATTGTTGGTCAAGCAATTGACTACAGATGCCTTATCCGTGCAACTTATGGGAACATGACAATATCTACTTCGGTATGTATTTTTGCCTCTTCATGTGTATAGGATTTTGTTGTGCTTTTTTTGTCATGAAACATGGATCCAGGCATGCTTTTAAAATAGGGTTATAGATAGTTTTTTTTTGGTTGTGTCAATTCCATTCTGGTATTGGTTGTGTGATGTATACAAAAGACTGCTAAATATCAGGCTCGTATTCTCTTGTAGTTTAGTAGTTTAGTCTATTAGTTGGGTAGTGAAATTGTTCTAGTTGCTAATGTTGGGTAAAACTCTGAGTTTAATTGATGCCCTTGTGTTGTTGTCCTACTGAATTGATATGAGATAGTTAAACTTGAGATTAGTAGCCAAAGTCACCATGCAGTTTTGTTTTCTTATCTGCATTTTTTGTTGGGCATACATGGTATGTATGAGAAAACACTAATTCATTCATATTCACTTGCTTTCTTATCTTTTCCTTTCTTGTCTGTAACTACTGCATGTTGTAATAGGTCTGCTAATAGCCGAAGTTAATGTAAATACCATATCTGAACTCGGTTCTGGTAGTGTATCACTGGTACTTAATTCTTTCTCTTCTTTACTCGAGAACTGTCTTCAGTTTGTACCAATGCATATACTACTCCCTATCTATACATTATATTTTGGATTGCACAAACATATGTTATATCTACTAGAGAATACAGAATCAAATTATGTCTGAAGAATGATAGCACAACAATAATATTGCTTTAATATTACCATCTATTACCCTATGCTTGTTTTCTATTAGTTTAATTTTTATTTGTTAGCATCATATGCTCCATATGCTCAAAAATCATGCATATGATGGTGTATATACCATCTTCCCTGTGATATTTTGGTCACTTGCACATGAGAGCAATACTGATTTACCACCTCATTAGGCACATTAAACTAAATCAATGTAGCAGAACTTTAAACCATACGTGCTATTTCTTTATCATCTAGACCTGATAGGAGAAGTTGGGAAATAACTATTTTCTTCTTCCTTTCATCAACACCGTCCTACTATGATAACCTCATCTGTATCTCTCATATGCATGGGATTCTAAAAGATAGTAAATTAATAAACTACTGAACATAGATAGAAGTAGATTAATAGACTACTGAAGATAGATAGAAGTGGAGTGAGAAACCTCCCCTTGTAAGACAAGCTTTCTTACTATCTCAGTCTCTTTCGTAACTGGGATTGATGAAGGTAGCTCTTCAATTTCCCTATGTTTTGAAACTATTCAAGTAGATGACACTTGGGCTTACATATTTTCCGTCCTAAAAAGCTAGGAGAAAAGAAAAAGCTCTGACCACTTAATGTTGTGTCCAGAAAGATAAAAGCCATATTCCTTCTATCTCTTCCAATTGATAGCCCCTCCATCATGTTATTACCTCCTTAATGTTGCGTATACATCTAGTCCTAACAATTTAGGTTCCAAAATAGTATAATCATTCTCTATATATTGTATTGTTTACAATTGTCTCTTACCAAGAACAAATATAGGGCTAACAACTCCGGAACCTAATATAGTTGTCTTGTGACTGACTTCAGGTATCCATGGCAATGAGGACTGTTGGTAATGTGGGAGTTCAAATTGTTTGGTAGGTTAACATTTGTTATTATCTCTCTCTCTCTCTCTCTCTCTCTCTCCTAGCCACTATTGATATATTCCAAGTTTGTTTGTACTTTTTTAGCTGTACACCTGCTGGTATTTGATAGTTGAAAATAGAGAGGTCTGTTTGGTTAGTGAGAAAACAAAAGGAGATTGTTATTATCATATTTTGAACGATTTGCTTTGGGTGTTCTAAGCCTTATCTTCAACAATACCGTTCAACTAACAGGGACAATGAAGCCACTTCTATTCACAAATGCAAGTTTGTCCTTCATTTTTTGGATTTTCCCATATGGGTGTGAATTGTACTGAGCTTCTTCTAAGTGTTTCATATTGATCTCTTTCATTAGAATGGGGCTCAATTATTATTTTTGCATCGACAATTTGATCCTGGGAATGGGACTGTTTTCGTACTCTCTAGCTATGATTTACTTAGATATTTGTTTATGCTTC
This sequence comes from Rosa chinensis, assembly GCF_002994745.2. Taxonomy (NCBI): domain Eukaryota; kingdom Viridiplantae; phylum Streptophyta; class Magnoliopsida; order Rosales; family Rosaceae; genus Rosa; species Rosa chinensis. The sequence goes on along the minus strand of NC_037088.1, from coordinate 16,154,187 downwards.
AATGGGTCTGCAAATGATTTGAAGTTTTGTTCTGGCATTGTTAGATGCATATTCCTTGATGAAAAAGAAGGCCCTCCACAACAATGTATTCTCATCCAATGAATTTATTGTGCAGGAAGCATATTAGAATGACACAACACCTTGTCAACGCGGGGGTTTGATCACTCCATATGATGTTATTTGGACAATGTGAAAGGCTCACGTTCCGAAACCCAAGTTTTATGTAAACATTGCGAAAAGGTTCAAACTTGCCTCATGTTGGAAGTTTTATCAACTTTGAAGTCAAACTTTTTCATTGTAATTGTATTCATATGTAGCTAGTTAGGAATGCTATCTAGTTTGGTACATTATTTAGTTACTTAAATGTATGGATGTTTGAAAAATGGTACTTGAATGATATGGAATAGAGTACTGTTTATGTGGTAATAATTGTCCAATACTAAGTCATACAACACAATACAAAACAATGTGTTGTATGACTGTAAAAGAGATCAAAATTAAGCTTCTCCTACAACAGTAATTGGTTATTAGCCAATTTGATTATAATATTCACACCACAGCTAACCAAATATAGTTGTTGTGTGAACTAACAACCAACAATAAAAGAAAACAAAATTCTATTGTGTGAGATTCATAACGCACAACAGAAATAAAATCATCTCTGTTGTCTGAGTGAATCAACAAACAAGGGAGATAATTTCAGTTTGGTTGTGTGTTACTTATCTCAGACAACAAAGAAAGAATTATAGATGTTGTGTGTTATTAATCTCAGACAACAAAGAATGAGTTATATCTGTTGTGTGTTATTGATCTCAAACAACAAAAAATGAATTATAGTTATTGTGTGTTATGAATCTCAAACAACAAACAAAGAGTTATGGCTGTTGTGTGTTATAAATCTCAGACAATAGCAAAAATTATCTTCTGTTGTCTGAATGGCCGAGGCATCCCTGCGCATGTCATGGCAGGCACCTGCTGCGCAGAATTCACACAACGGAAAAATAGCTATTCTGTTGAGCCAACTACTGTCAGACAACGGTGGAATTACCGTTGTGTGATTTTTCAATCACACAACACTGACTTAGATAACGGTGGACTTGGTCATCAGACAACAGAAATCCACCGTTGTCTGATTAACTTTTTGGAGTAGTGCCTAAAATACCAATGACTTATGAGATTTACCCAGTTCTAATATCAAAATACATGAAATAATTATTACAACAATTGCATGGAATCCATACATATTTGCTAGCGAGTCGTTTAAGATTACCCTGTCGATTATAAGCTCCGGAAGCGAGTCATACATGAAACCCGAAAGATTTTCTTAATTAAAGACCAATATGTCTTTATTTTATTTTTATTTTAGAAAAAAAGACCAATAAGTTAAAAGACCAAATTAGTATACCCAGGGTCGCTCTTCTAGATATGTATGGGTCAAACAACCTTATACCCAAGTATCTTAAGCTTCCTATGCAATTGGGCATTTGGTCCATCAATGTATGGAGTTATTGATTACTTATTTTTGATATATTAGCACAATTAAGATCGACAAAAAATTCATAATAGTCATTAGAGTACCTTCAGTTGAAAGCAAATTCCTTAATGTTTCTAAGGCGACATATTGATCCTAGCCTCCGTTGGAAGTACCTTCAGCTGAAGACACCCAAAGAACTGTGGGATGCCCTTAAGGGACGTTTTGGGAACACTCATGACACTTTGCTCCCAGAACTAACCGTTTAGTGGAATGAAATCCGCTTGCTTGACTACAAAAGGGTCAATGACTTCAATAAGGACATGTTGCACCTAAAGACAAGTCTCAATTAATTCTGTGGAAGGGAACTCACAGAAAATGATATGATCCAAAAGACTATTTCCACCTTTCCTACTTCAGCATTTATACTAGCGAACCAGTATAGGCTGGAGTATGACAACAAAAGAATCACAACCTTCAATAAGCTGATCAACCTACTGCAAGTGGCTGAGAGGCATAATGAGGTTCTTTTGAACAACAATGCCAGGCTCGTTAGGACAAAGAAAATTCCCGAGGCTAATTATGGAAAAATGAAAGGTGGAAAGAACCTCAATGCAAAAGGGTTTGGACGTGCTGATCCCTACCCACGTGGCAACAATGCACCACGTGGCAAGGGACGTAGGGGTCGTGGTATGGACCGTGGAGGCCCTCCCAATGCACGGTCCATACCATGACCACTAAGGGACGTGGGGGTCTTGGAAACAAGGTACAAAAGGCACCTAAGAAACCTTCAGTCAAACAGGAAAGAGTTGGCAATGAACCATGCTATAGGTGTGGAGTCATTGGGCATTGGTACAAGAACTGCCAAGCAAGCAACAGAGTAGCAGCCACTTACGAGAGGTATAGGGAGTCTAAAGAACAAGAGGCTCACTATATGGAAGAAGGAGGTCATGACCCAGACGTCAATCCCACAATTGCAGACTTTAATGGCAACGAAGAACTTGCTCAGTCAATGGATGCACTAGATTTTGACTGATCTGCTTTATTTACTTTATTTTCCAAAGATAGTTGTGAAGGCATAATTCCTCCTTTATAATTAGAGTATTGCTTGGTCTAAAAGTTTATTTCAATAATGGTTTGATGAATTAGTTTTCTGAACAAGACATTGATTTGATTATCATTGGCTTATTAATAAATTTTGGATTTTATTCTGAAGCATTGAATTTATTCGACTGTATTTAATACACAAATATGCATGGTTCGAAATAGCACAATAAAGATGTAAAGCAATACATCTAGAAAAAGGAAAAATTATTAGAATGAAAATAATATCATTCTACCCAAATAGGAATACTATAAAGAATAAGAGATATATTTTCGAATTCTTTAATAACCTCCCATTTACTTGTAGGAATGAATCGAGGAGAACTTGAGTGCTTAGTTAATAGTGGGGACTACCCACACCATATTCAGGAATAGGAAATTATTCATTGAATTAATAGCCTATAATTCCTCCGTGGCTACGATGATTGGATCATCACAAGTAATAAAAGGGCGAGGAACTACCAAATTTCTACTACCTAACGGCACAACGTTTAAAGTCACAGACGCTCTGTATGCACCAAGAGCTAATCGAACCTTGTTAAGTTTCAAAGATATTCGTGCCAACGGTTATCATGTAGGAACACATTATGAGAATGGAACTGAATACCTTTATATTACCTCTACTGAATGTGGAAGGAAATGCATTTTAGAGAAACTAATGAGTCAATCTAGTGGATTGTACCTCACTACTGTTCGGATCATTGAATCCTATGCTGTCACTAACAATGAAATGTGGGACTCTGACGCATACAAGCTTTTGCATGACCGCCTAGGGCACTCTGGTCGTGACACGATGATCCGTATTTTAAAGAACTCACACCGACATCCCTTCTTTCAAGTGAAAAATAAAATGGGAAAAAAATCCACCACACTACAAGGTGTCGGTCCTAGTACTACTCAGATGCAGCCATTGCCTTCTAGCATTACCTCCCTTCCATTATGCCTCATTGACTATTTCAAAGGCACATCACTCATTTTGCAAAGCCTGCTCTTTAGCAAAAATAGGATCGAGACCTTCCTATGCTAAAGATACAAAACAAAACATTCCATTCTTACAAAGGATATAAGGAGATATCTGTGGACCTATCCATCCAGAAAGCGGACCATTCAAGTACTTTATGGTTCTGATGGATGCTTTGACAAGCTGGTCACATGTGGCATTATTGTTCACAAGAAATCTTGCATTTACAAAACTCCTGGCATAGATTATACGTTCACTACAAGAAAAAGGCTTATTTGCGACACTTATTTGAGACACGAGACGCGGCCCTCGCAAAAGTCTTTAATTTTAGGCGGTATTAAGCGCCCAAAATTGGCGCCGATATATTTGCGTCCCCCATTAAATGCCGTCGTGCACACTGTCGTAAATAGGTAGAAAATAAGGAGGTTTTGCGACAGAACTCAAAACACGTCGTATCAGCAATAAAAAAACATAATAAAAAATAAAAAAACTGAACATCGATCTAAATCAGTTCCCATCCCGTTTCCTATAGCTAGACGTCAAGACTCTCTCTCTCTCTCTCTCTCTCGCTCTCTCGCTCAAAGCTGGTTCTTAGCAATCCGACCTCAGTTGCTATCACAACTACAGAATCAAGCAAGGTTTGTTATTGCGTTTATGAAGGTTTAAATTGATTGGAGGATTATTGCTCGTTATACCCTAATTTCCCCCTTTTCTTTCAGGTCTCTCTATCACTGCCCTAAATTGGTGATTTATGTTCGTCTCAGTCAGGTAATGTCATTCAATATATTGTTTTTTTGTTTTCTATGAACTAGGTGAGTCTTCTTTTTGTGATTCCTCTATTGTGAATTGATGAGGGTTTAGTTAGTGAGTCGTCTATGAAAGGGAAAGGGTTGTGATTCATCTTTGTTGAAGACATTCAGTTTTGTGTTTGCTGTAAATTCCCAATTGCAATTTGTAGTGACTTAGTATGTGTGAACCCATTTTGTGCTTCTGAAATTGAATGCGAGAAAGTTAGTCTTAAGTTTCTGGATGCATCCAACACTTAATGATCATTGAACTGCCTCAATTTTAGTACATTGCAAGTTGCAAAGTCATTGATTTTTCCTCATATGTTATGATTTCAGATTTACACATAGACTTGTAAGTTTCTGGATGCATCCTTAAAGATTTTGTTTTGATAACTAAAAATTATGTACGAAAAAAAAAAAAAAGATGGCAGAACTACCATAGATATGCTTGTGTTATGGGAAAGCCTTCATGCCCTCTGACATCAATCACTCATGTACTATATTCCTTTGGTACCAAAGCAACATAACCAACTATAGGGAAATTCATATTCGTGTTAAGTGGCTGTGTTTATGTCATGTCATTTTTGTTTTTTTTTTCTGGCTGTTCTTTCCTCTTTGGTTTGCTGCCAAGCTATTCTTTGCTGGGTTGCTTCTGTATTTGGGTGGCCTGATCAATTATTTGAGTGCTACTGCTGCATTTTTCATTTCGTTGCTATTTTGGTTTTCTCTTTTTTTGCTGCTGCAGCATTTTTCACTTTATGTTGCTATGTATCTGAAGACTTGAGAGGGTAGAGACTTGACATGTTTTTGCTAGTAGTTATGTTTCTCCTTTTCTTTTTCTTTTTTGTTTTTGCTATGTTATGTCTTCTTGTATAGTTGTTTTGTTAATAACCATTGATAAGTTGTTGCATTAATCTAGCTGATCTATGTTGTATCTATGAAGAACAATTGAAGCTAGTTTTCTTATATAATGGTCATCATCTGGTATCTCACAGTTGTATTCATCTAGCTCTTTTTTTTTTTTTTTTTATCTCTTAGGTGAAGAAGAAAAGTTACAACTTTGATGCACTATTGTCATCGCTAATTATTCCTGGGATTGGTCTTGGATAGGTATTCTTAATATTGAAGAGGTGCCTATAGTTTTTTTTTTTTGGCTAATGATATGATAACATTGTTTGTTGTTTTTTAATTTGATATGCTGCTCTGCTTTGGTGGTCAAAAAATATACATATATATATAAACATAACATAGACCTTCTTTATCTGATCTCTCTCTTTCTTTTTTTTCCGTTCTTTGTCTTGTTTGGCTTAGATGTTTCCTTATTCTTAATTAAGCAAAGCTTGAGTACTACCATATAACACTTCCAAATAAGTCAGTAGTTTAGTTTAGGAACAGGTGATCAGGAACTTGCCCATTGCTTGCTTATAATAAACTGATATGGGATCTAAACTCCATTGACAATAACATTAAAATTGAACCACATAGCAATTCTTGAAAAAAAAAAAAAAAGTCAGTAGTTTCGTTATTTCATATGCTTGTTGTTTCTACATTTTGCTGCATTTTATTTTGATGCTGCACATTGTTATTGTTTGTGTATCTTATTTTGCATATACTAATATATTTACATGTCAAGGATACATATTGTACTTGGAACATTTGCAAGACTATCAAGCAAGGTGTAGCATTCTCTTGGTAGAAAATCGTAAGTATCTTTTCTATTTCATGTACAAAATTCTCTGTTTTTCCATGCTTTTTTTTGGTCTACTCTGTTTTCCTATGCTTAAATGATTAATAAATATGTTAAAAAAAATCTCTGCACAAAATTGAAGTTTTTGTTCTAATAGCAATGCAATGTAAACATAATTTAGTTCCTACAGTAAGAATTTTGTTAGGGTTGTTCTAATAGCAAGTGAACAGGTATGTTTTTATTATTTTTTGTTTTTGTTTATCTTCTTCAAGATACCTAGGGTATAGCTTTTGTTATTTATTTATTTTTACTTATAGCTTTCATCTCTGTTGACTTTCATAGATTCATGATTCCTCAAGTCCACAACAACTTAGGTGTAATATAGATACTGATGTACATCGTCAATTGGATTTGGAAGGGCAGCGACAATTATCTTCGTCTACAAACACAACTTCATGATAAACTATAAGGTTGGAAATAAACGAATTCATCATTATAACAAAAATAATTTTATTATTTGGCTAAGTATATTGATCAATGGGTTTTCTTCTCTTTTTTCCAGGTTGGAGAAATATCTAGGTGTTGATGCTGGAAGTACAAGATGTTAATAAATTTTACAATTAGCTTGCTACTCTAAACTCGATCATTTTGTTTAGTATTTTGACTACTACTGTATTCGCAGCGACATTTTAGTTTGTATCACTCAAGGCATTTGTTATACAATTATTATATATATTACTCTTTCGTATCATTTCAACTGCGATGAATCTTAAAGTTTATTTTGGTTATAAAAAATCAATTAAAATTCTCAAATTGAATTTATTATAAATCATTTGTAAAAAATTTGACACAGACTTCTTGCGACGGGAAAATTATAATAACTAGTGTCGCAAAGACTATTTAACGACATTTATATGGCGTCGTAAATATTTTTTTTGCGACAGACCTTCGCGTGGCAAAAAAGCGTCGCAAATATCTTTTGTGAGAGACCTTCGCATAGCAAAAGAGCGTCACAAATATCTTTTGTGATGCACCGTAGCGTGGCAAAAACATGTCGCATATATATTTTGCGACGGATTATCGCGTAGCAAAAAGGTGTCGCAAAAAAAAAAGTAAATTCGACGGAATTTTTACAGACGCAAAGTCAACCGTCGCAATTCCGTCGCAAATAATTATTAGCGACGCGAGTGACATGTCGCAAAAAGTGCTCGATTATTTGCGACGCGTTTTTTAACGACATTTCTTTCCCCGTCGCAAGTCCGTCGCAAATAACCTTTTACGACGCTTTTGGCCTCTTTTACGACGAGTTCTTAACGTCGCAAAAAAATGACTTTTTTGTAGTGGTTGAAGGGCTCACCACCCTGATCACCCTATCAAGTCTATAAGGCATGATAACGCTGGAGAGTTTACATCAAAAATATTTAATGGTTATTGCATGTCTATTGGGATCGTTGTAGAACATCTTGTACCCCATATACATACACAAAATGGTCTCACAGAAGCCACCATCAAAAGGCTACAAATGGTGGCTAGTACAAATGGTGGCTAGGGCACTGGTTATGGCACCAACCTGCCTATGCCTGTATGGGGTTATGCAATATTGCACGCAGCTTTACTTTCTCGTTTCAGACCCACTGCTAGCCAACCATTTTCTGCGTACTAGTTGGTAATTGGATATGAGCCTGACATTTCATACTTATGCATATATGGTTGCACAGCATATGTGCCTATTGTGCCCCAACAGCGCACCAAAATGGGTTCTCAGAGATGATTAGATATTTATGTTGGATACGAATCTCCAACAATTATCCGCTATTTGGAACCCTTGACATGCGATCTCTTTTCCGCTAGATTTGCAGATTGTCTCTTTGATGAGACAGTCTTCCCATCGTCAGGGGGAGATAGGAAAAAGGATTTTCCAAGGGAACGACAGGAATTATCGTGGTTTGTCCCCATTCTGTCTCAATTTGATCCCTGCACTTCACAATGTGAAAGTGAAGTGAAAAGAATAATCGATCTTCAGAACGTAGCAGATTCAATGCCTCATGCATTTACTGATATCATAAAAGTGACAAGATCACATATACCAGCTGCAAATGTGCCTGGAAGGTTAGAAGTCCCCAACAAGGGGCACGGCGCCTCAGATAGAGGCGCTACAACCACACTTAGTGGAGGTGTGGTTGAGGCCGTGGCTCCCAAAGGAAGAGGGGGAGGCCCCTTGGTTCGATTGACACTTACCCAAGGAAGAAGAGGGCGAGAAAGGCACAAACAGATCCATTAATCATCAATGTAAAGAATCCCTCTCATGAGATTGTTTCTGATTATAGTTATGTCCATGAATCAATACTAGAGGACGTTCCGATGTTTGAAATAATTCCAGAGAATAAAGAAATCTCAATGGATTATGAGAGTGCATATGAGTTGATGGAAAGATCTTCTATACACATTGATGATGTATTTGCATACATTGTTGCTCAAGAAATCATAGAGCACGATGATATCAAACTACACTCTGTTGCAGAATGTCAACAAAGAGCATATTGGCCTAAATGGAAAGAAGCAATCCAGGCAGAATTAGATTCTCTAGCAAACAGACAGGTATTTTGTCACACCCCGAATTTCAATCACAATTAAGAGAACAAAATCAATCAAACACAAGAACTCCGGGAGTGATGGTTCGGACATCAAACAAAACAGCTAAGAAAATTTTCCTTTAAACAAATTCAACTAGCTATGTCCCGAACCCACAATGCGAATACAGACTCATTCTTTAGAGTCACATATTACATTACACAGAGTTTGCGAATTAAATTGCGTTAACAACATAATAAGAAACCGCTCCTTAGAACTTACTATACAGCGGAAGTCTTAACAACAGTAAAGCCAAAAAATTAGCTTCCTAGCTGATCAGCTGCTACAAGGTCTCAGCTTCAGCCATGATTTCCTTGACCTGCAGGATCAACCCCTACACCATTGAATAGTGCACCGGGTTGCCACACAACAAACCTGGTAAGCTTATGAAAGCTTGTATGAGTAAACTCAAAACCATAAAACAGAAACACATTCTAAAGTCACCTCAACCTGAAGAACGATAAGCACATAACTCATAACTACAACCATCTGTTTCATAACCTTCCATAACATGCTTACGTAGGTCAACTCTGGCTAAAACCACATGCTCAGATCTCAACCTAGCATTCAATTACACAAATTTCAGTCAAACAAAACCTCCTCACGTAATGTTTGGAAATCTTTTAGACGCACAACTGCGAGTCACAGAGATCACACTCCTTTCCTTCCCACTGAAAGCCTTTGTCATCAACCTGACATCAAAGGTGAAAAACAATGAATCACCTTCCTATCCTCACCACAAAGCACAATCGTCACCACTATGGCCTTTAAGATCAATCAAATCATCAACAATTAAAACCAAGAAGAAAACAAGACAATCATAAATCAAACCAAAGTGAAACAATTCATAGTAACCCCTGCATGTAGTTTTAGTTCAGGAGGTTACATTAAAACAAACAATTCAAGTCATCGAAATCATCACAAACCCCTACTCAAACATTTGTAGGTAGCTCCGACAATCACAACAGTCATCTCGATCGTTGTTAACTTAATAACAATTCAACTTCTCTACAGAGCAGTCATCACACTGATCATCACACAAATTTCACCGGTCATCACACAGACAGCCATCATCCTACTGATCATCACACAGATTTCGCCGGTCATCACACAGATATTCCTACACAAGCTTTACATGATAATCATCACAAGGATTCATCACACTAATGTGCTCGATTCATTACGTAGATATTCCTACACAAGCTTTACATGATAATCATCACAAATATTCATCACACGGATATCCTCTATTCATTACACAGATATTCCTACACAAGTTGCCATATCTTAAATCACCCATTAAGATGGTCATACTAGACTCATGGTATCTCAACAATTGAAATTATACAATCACAACTCAATACACAATTTCACCATTCTCGAGCACTAATGAACTCATTTCAAATATTGTTCACATCACAACGAAGCCACTAATACATATATATTTTATGTAAATATATATATATACACACACGTAATCATCCACTCAGGAATGCCACTAATACCAACTATGGTCATAGTTAAACTAATAACTCCAAGACAATATGGTACTATGCTCATAACAAATATAGTGAGATTTACTCATCTTTGAATCCCGCTGCATCTTCACACGCTAACCGAGATAAGCACAATCATCCCAATCTGCTCAACACAACTTTGTCAAGTACCTAATCACATACGGTCTTCACTTAGTACACGAATCACAAGCGATTAAAGTCCGAAAAACCAGTTTTGAACTAAAACCACAAAAGTGATGCCACTCGAGGCAAAACCACATCTGAGACCACCCAAAGTCTCTGGAATACTTCTACAATCGATATGTCAAAACCACAAGTCGATCGAACACTCGAATCCTCACGGATCCAATAATCGAACGGTAAAAACTGTAAAAATCAGAACATACTCATTCAATCTTCAAAAATTATGTATTATATATAGAAATACTCATATCGACGAGTAGATCAAAATCAGGAATTCCTGAGGTGGCCTGATGTAATGCCCCGTACCTTAAAATTTTTACTAGTTACATCTTTACCGTTATTAACCGGGGAGTTGACTTTTCTTTGTCCGTTGAGTTAAGAAATTTCTTTGAGAATGTCGTAGTTTACGGAAAATCGAGTTCGTGGACACGTAATTTGTTTAAAACGGGGTTATATCAGGAAAGTTGTGACCAAAAGGGGAAGTTACTATTCATAGTTGTTGTTTTAAATAAATTTCCATTTTGGGAAAGAGGAGAGAGAAGTCAAGCAGCCCCAAATCAGGACAGACCTGACCCCTCCCCTTTTTCCTCCTTCCTTTCGCCGTCCCTGGTTTTCCTGCGATTCTGTCGCCGTCCGGCTATCTCAGGATGAACCGCTTGGCATGGAATGATCATCTCTTCCTCCTTTCCCTATCCATGTAAGTTTTGTCACCTTGGGTAGCTTTGATTTTAGAGATTCGAAGAGAAATTCCCAGAAATGGGAAATCGGGGATTTGATTCGATCTCCCGTTTTCGGCCGGATTTCTTTAGGGTTTTGGGTCCTGGGGTGATGCTAACCTTCATCCCTAACCTCTTGCAGCTTCTCATGATCGGTGGAAGAAGAATTGAAGGTGTTTGAGAGTGTGAACTGTAGCGTGAACAGTAACTGACGAAATCTTGATTTTGGGACAGAATTTTCGACCACTTCTGCTTGGTTTTGGTTGTTGTTGCAGGTATAAAGATTATTAGGTTTGTTGTGGAGATAATTTTGAGCTAGATAGGTTGACCAGAATTGGGGATTGGTGTGGTGGTGCTTGAAGCCACGCGCCGCCGCTGGTGGTGGTGGTGACGAGGCTCCGTCAACCCCTCCAAAACCCATTAATTGAATCTTTGAGTTATGTTTTAGACTTGAGGTTGTTTGGGTATTGAGACTTCTTGGAAATTTTATGTTGGATATGGTTGTTTTGAATATTATGGTATAAATTTGATGGGTTAAATCTCTTGGTAAAATGCTATTGGTGAATTATTTTGTTGAGAAATTGGAGTTGATATTGTGGATTGAAAAGGTAAAAATTAAGAGAGAATTTGGAGATTTCGGAAAGGGTTTATTTCATAATTTGGTGGTTAGTTATGGTTATTAAGAAATTGAAATTTAATTGGCTAAGTTATCGAAACGATCCTTGTGAAGATTAAAGATTAAGCGAGGGCGTTGATTAGTTAAGGAATTCCGAATTCGAGAATTTAAATCCTAAATTGAAGAGTAGGATTTTTTTTAGAAGAATTTATGAGTACACAATATTAATTTTTTGAGGGAATGAGTTATGATTCTTAGATGATTTTCTTATTGAGGTTAATTATATCCTGTCCATTTGCTACAGGACATATTGATCCCTCGAGCGAGGAGGATATGGGCAGGCAGCAGGATTAGCTGCGAGATTCACCTGTGAGAGGACTTTTATTTTATTTAAATCATGCATGCAGCATGGCATTAAATTTATAACTTGATTATTGTTTGGATAAATGAGGTTTTCGTGGAAAGAAAAGAATTTAAAGAAAGGAGTTGGCAAGGAGACTATTTTCGGTGCATGCGTACATTACCTAGTCGACAGTCCCCTCTAGGTAATAGTCCGGTCGGCAGTCCCCTCCAGACTACATCCCGGTCAGCAGTTCCCTCCGGTGAGTCATCTGGTCGGCAGTCCCCTCCAGATGACATTAGGTAGTTAGTCGGCAGTCCCCTCTATCCACCACCTCCTAAATCCTGCCGGCAGTCCCCTCCAATGCGTCATCTGGGCGGTAGTCCTCTCCAGATGGCATGAGATGTCTAGACAGCAGTCCTCTCTAGTCATCAAATGATTTTCATGAAAGGATGGTTTTCAAAGGAATGAGTTGGAATTGTTTTATAAATCTCGCTGCATGTCGGATTTTATTAACGAGAAAATAGGAAAGCATACAAGCATTGGTTTCATAACTTATTTCAGTTTTGTCTACTCACTCTAATGGATTTTTAATGTTTTCCCCTAGGCCCTTCGGTTTCAAATGCCCAGATTTCAAATTTGCCGAGATCGCGTCCAGGAACTCGAGGCATAGGAATCAGGGCTTCCGTTTTGACTGTAGGTTAATACTTAACCTACCTTGTATGATATCGGCTTAGTTATGTAGAACTGCTCTGATAACCATTTTAAATTTGGAGAATGTTAATGCTTGAGAATCTATTATCGTATTGAAGTTAAGATGACATTTGTGCTTTCGGAATGTAATATATACACTTGGAATGTAAGTCTTGGAATGTATCTATGAGTGTAAGTTTAGTTTTAAGCATGTCCAGGTTTTGAAATTTTGGGTAGTCCATTTTAGGGGAGGTTCTGTCGATTTTTCGGTAGGATTTTACCTAACGTGGGCCCCACAGGCTCGTATCCGGGTTTCGGGGTGAAACTTGGGTCGGGTTCTGTCACCGGAAACCGCCGCCAATGAAAGTGGCAGAGCCGCCGCCGACCTCCGATCTAGGTGGCGAGACCTATGCCAAACTCATCCTCACAACATGTACATCAATGTTCATAACTCGCACAAAGTCTGAATCAAAACCATTTGGCTAGAATTTACCTCGAAAGCTTTGAAATTTGATGAACCCTAGAATGCCAATCTCCAAAATTCGATCTCCATAAGTTGAATCGTTGCAAGCCACCTTGGGAGAAAGCTTCTATGTCCTCTGGGCTCCAAAAACCCCCCAAGAATCTCCGCCTGAGGTGGTCGAAAAAGTGAGTTCCAACGAGGCCAAGAATTGTAGCGCCGCCACCACTTCTCACTATCGTAGCGCCCCCCATAGCTTGACCAGGTGATGAAACTTACCAGACTTAGAGAAAGAAGTGAGGCCAAGAGAAGGGATCATCAAGTAGCATGTCAAACAGTGGCCAGAGAAGGAAGAAATAACGAAAATCAGTCCCCGACTGCGGTTTGGAGAGAAGAGAGAGAAAAAGTTTCCAAAAACGCAAATTTGGCTGTTTCTGAAATTTTCCTATTTAACCAAAATGAAACTTTTTTCGATGGCCATAACTTCTTCATACGAACTCTGATTTCCGCGTTCCATATATCCACGAACTTGTATCAATGCGCTCTACAACTTTAGTGAAGGAAGTTTTCAAAGAAACCCAACGTATAAAAAGTCAACATTTGCGCCCCCCCCCCCCCCCCCCCCTAACACCATAGTTTTCGAATAAAAATTCGTCTGAAACACTTCCGCCTCATCCACGAACCATGAAATCGTCCAACAACCACTAATTAAATTCTGAAAAATCCTCGAAAAATAATAATGAATTTCCAGGGTACTACATATTTGGCTCGGTAGTGCTAACCCCGCCAAGTGTAAAGCCTGTAGGACATAAATTGGTCTTTGTCAGAAAGCGTAATGAGAAGAATGAAGTCATAAGGTACAAGACTTGCCTTGTGGGGCAAGGTTTCTCAATACACTTTGGAATTGACTATGAGGACACATACTCTCCCGTAATGGACGTTATAATGTTCCGCTACTTAGTTAGCTTGGTAGTTTTCGAAGGACTGGAAATGCAGCTCATGGATGTGGTTACTGCATATCTCTATAGGGATCTTGATTCAGAGAGAGAGAGAGATAGATAGATATATATATATATATATATATATATATGAAAGTGCCTAATAGGAGCATAAAATGCGACAATATAATGTGCAATCCTTTACACTTTTCTTCTCTATTTCCTTTAAAAAGTCAGTTTTAACTTTATTTTCTTTTTAGGTAGTTTGTGAAGCAAGAGAAATAAGAGCTTAAAGGAAGCAATGAAGCCATGGATCATGAAGTACTGATGCAAAGGACTAAGTTTAATCACCCTTTGGCCAAAAATAACAAAGGAAGTCCACAAAAAAAGTTGTGCAAAACAATTGCTGCAAAGCAAGAAACTGCAGTTTTAGAATAAGTTTTTCAGGAACAGTTTTGGAGAGCGATTCTTGCATCCTTCCAGCTGCAAAAAAGGCCAGTGATCCTTGAAGATATGATGTTTTACTTCAACATGAGTCAAAGAACTGGTCAAAAGCACCAACGAGGCAGTAGGAAATCAAGCTCAAAGCAGGCTTCCCGATAAGGCAGAAACTGTCATCTTTTCAAGAAGCTTTTTGGGATATCTTTTCCTACGACTTTCTTGGAGTTTTTTTTCATAAGGTTATTGATCATTATAGAAAATGTGATGTCATAGAACACGTAGGATTCAAGAACCATCCAGAAACTTGGCAAAACAAAGTCGTTCCTTGTCCAAGAATTAAGCTTCAGAGACAGAAATTGAGTCCCAGTCAAAACATGACAGTTTGACAGAAATCTTCTATGGACGGATTTTGGGTTCCTTTTTGGAAGGTTATTGATGCTACAAATATCAAGGAGAGTCCTAGAATGATTCCTCAATATTTTGGGAAGATTACTAAGGCTTGATGGCAATTGAATTGTGCACCAATTAAAGGAATCCTCAAGCAACTAGGGGAGGCTTTCAAAGCAGAATTGGAAAAGGAAACTTGGGCTGTGTATTCCATACATATAGAGGCTCTGAACACATTGCTAACCACCACCCTAGAGCGCCATCTTCTGCCCCAAACCCTAGTACACAAAGTCTTGAAATTACCAAGTCCTCCAAGAGCAAAAATCATGGAATCCATCTTTCATCCTCCATCAAGCTTAGACGTGAACCATCTTGAAGGAGTTCTTGCATCCAAGGCTGCCTAAAAGTGAATTTGTGACTCTCATATTCTCCCTTTTATGGTTTTTATCCTCTTGCAACCTAATACTCATGTTTTTATTTGTTGAATTTCAGACGATGTGTGGCTAGTTATTTTTTGTTAGGGGCGAGGTTTGAAGCCCCAATTATGTAGAACATATGTTTGTTTTAATTTAGTTTCTTGATATTTGGTGTGAATTGGTTGTTTAATTCTAATTGATTGAAAAATTTTACATTTGTTTGTTTTATGGTGGCCAACATAGGATTTATGCATGTAATTGGAGCTAGGTTTAGAAAATAATTCACCTAATCATCTTGTTTTCTAATCCACAAGTATGCACGGCTTTGGACAAAAGTTGACGTTTTAAACAACTAGAAGAGCATGCTAGGTAGGCGTTCCACACTAGACTACAACTCTATAACCAATCGTTTCCATGAGATCTTAATGCTTCAATTATGTTGACATTATATGTATTGTTGATATGATAGCATTTTATACCTTGATTGCATGTTTGATAGGCTTAGCTATTGTACGTTCACATAGGCTAAGTAATTAGGGAAACATTAATAAAGGATATGATCTGCTCCGACTGTTTCTTGGTTGGTTTCTGTTCACATCTTAGTAATTGAAACTAGGTTAACTTAACATTATTTGAAAGTAATTGGTGGTGGATTTCCGAGTCTCTAACGTTTTCTCCATCTTATTTTCTAAAAATCAAAAAACAAAATTGTTTTCTTTTTGTTTTCTCTTTTATTTTTGTAGAAACTTAAAAAACCCCAAATCTGTTTCAACTTAGGATTGCAATGCACCCTTCAATCCCCGTTTTGTCCTGCCATCTCTTTTAATCTTTGAAGTTTTTCTTTAGATTAGTATTGTTATTTGTTTTGTGTGTTAGTTAGTTTAAATTAGTTAGTTTTTATTTTGTGTGATAAATTGTAGGGCTGGGATTTGGAACCGTAAAACCGATGGAACCGCACCGAACCGCACCGAAATTCTCGGTTCGGTTCGGTTCTACAACATATGTATACAAATTTTTTTCGGTTCGGTTCCTAGAGTCATATGATCGGTTCGGTTCCGGTTCTTGTTTTTAAAACATCCTTGGAACCGAATTACACATGTCACTGTATAAGTAGACATTAGTGGTGAGCTTATTTATGTAAAATAGACCCTTTCTCATGTGATCGGGCCTTCCAAATGCAATCAGAGCCTTCCATCTCTTCTCATAATATCCTAACCGTTCGATCAAAACCCTATCTGACTTATCTCTTCGACTCTCCCGAGTTCCCTCAAACTCTCACTCTCTCTGTCTCTCGAAACACAAACGGCGCTCGGGCCTCTCCCTCATCATACATCGATCAATCCAGTCATCCGGTCCTCGTCCAGTCGTCCAGTCGTCCTCGTCGTCGTCCAGTCGTCCAGTCGTCCTCGTCGCTCCTTCTGCTCATCCAGATCCAGTCGTCCAGTCGTCCTCGTCCAGTCGTCCTCGTCGCTCCTTCTGCTCATCCAGATCCAGTCGTCCAGTCGTCCTCGTCCAGTCGTCCTCGTCGCTTCTTCTGCTCATCCAGATCCAGTCGTCGTCCAGTCGTCCTCGTCCAGTCGTCCAGTCGTCCTCGTCGCTCCTTCTGCTCATCCAGATCCAGTCGTCCAGTCGTCCTCGTCCAGTCGTCCTCGTCGCTCCTTCTGCTCATCCAGATCCAGTCGTCCTCGGCTCGATTGTAATAGAAGATCGAAACCCAGACGACCTCCGTCGAAACCCAGACGTCCTCCGGTCTCCGCCTAGGTATCTCACTATCTCTCTCTCCCTCTCCGAGCCCCGCTCCTCCTCTTCTTCTCTTCTGAGTTTCTGAATTCTAATACCAACTAATCTGTACAATTGGGTTCAATACTTGGATTTCCATTTAATCTTGTGGGAAATACTTCGATTTTGAATGGGTATAGTTGACTAGGTTGATTCGGCCGAGTTGGGAAGATAGTCTTCTATGGTTGAATTTTTTTTGCAGACTTCATGTGTTTGTGATTTTGTTTGATGGGTTTAATTACTCTTCTATGGTTTTGGTATTCATGTGATTGTATTTAGTGTTTCAGTTTTGATGCAATAAATTGTAGTTGTCATTGTAGTTCCCTTGATCAGTGGTTACAAGAATAACAGAGGAGCTATACTTCCATTTTGTTTTTCTTTGTTTACTGGAGTTCCACTTGGTTATATTGGCTGTAGTGTTGGTTTTGTATCTTTTGGGGGATTCTTTTGGTTTTCGGCCTATTGATGATGAGAATTTGAAAACTTTGAGATAGTACTGTTACTGTTTTAGAAGATGAGAAATTTGGTTTTGGAAATGGATGAGAAGTTGCTTCGTGAGGGTCTGTGTGGTTGAGTGGAATTGCAGTGGCGGTTTGGATTCGTAGATGATTGTGTTTGTTAATGTGTGAACTTGTATGTGTGATTTGTGTGGAAACTGGACATAAAACCACTATACCAGTCCATTCCCTTGAGCTTGTACAAATGATCAAAATAGGTTCTTTAGTGCCAGTGAACTAGTGAAGTGTGCTCGACTTTTTTTAAGTTTGCAAGTTCAAATGTTCAAAGTTTGCTTTTGTTACTTTTGGAACTGAGTTTATTAGAAATTAATCTGTTGGGTATACATATATTAGAAATTAATTTCTAATCTGTTGGGTATAGGATGTTTTACGGTATACATATGTTTGATCGATTTTAACTGATTTGATCTTGATGTTAATTTTAAATGTTGTTGACTGGTCAGATTGCAGGAGGGACTGGTCAGATTGTCAGAGGAATCTTCATGTGTAGCAATGCATATACTAATCAGGTCTGTTTTAAACTTTTAATTTGGCCTTGCTTTTTAGTCAATTTGGTGTCCTGTGTTTACAATTTAACTATAAAATCTATGTGATTTACTGTTTTGAGTTTTGACATTGTGCAGACTATGAAAAAAAGGATAGAGAGAATGATAAGAAGGGCAAGAACACTATCGCTGCTGCATCTGCATCTGCATCTGCACCTAGTGGCAGAGTAACCAAGAGTTCTGAGGCTTCAGCTTCAGCCCCTACAACCAAGAAGAAAAGACAGAAAAAATGATGCAGCAAATTGATTTAGTTTTCAGTATTTAAGTTTGCTGCAAATTGATTTAGTTTTCAGTATTTAAGTTTGCTGCAAATTGATGCAGCTGCATTGTTTAATTTGGACTAAGTTTATTCACTTTATTGTTTAGTTTTATTTGCTGCATGTGAGACTTTGAGTTTGCAGTTTATGCATGTGAAACTTTTGATTGTTTGTGTTTGATAGTTTGAGAGTTTTGAACTTTTGATTGTTGGATAGTTTAATGCTTTCATCACTTTCATGCTTTGACAGTTTGGGAGTTTGCAGGAAATTGTTAATTTGCTATGTTGATGTTGATTGTTAAATATGTATATTGTAGATACCGTATTGAGTTTGAATGAGTGAATAAATTGTGATATATTGAATCATTTGAATGTATGTATGGAAATCAGGAAAAGTGAAAACTAGAAAGTAGAAACAGCTGAAAAGCAGTGTTTCTATATGGAAAAACCGAGGAACCGAACTTGGAACCGATCCGAGTTTGGAACCGAAAAACCGATAATGGAACCGATCTGGAATGGAACCGGGAAACCGAGGAACCGAACTTGGAACCGATCCGAGTTTGGAACCGAAAAACCGAGAATGAGACCGATCTGGAATGGAACCGAAAAACCGAGGAACCGACCCGAGAAAGGTCGGTTCGGTTCTGCATCGGTTCTTCATACAAAAAACATCAAACCCGAACCGAAAATCAGTTATCGGTTTCGGTTCCGGGTTCAGTCCTTGACATTGAAAAACCGACCCGAGTCCAGCCCTAATAAATTGGTAATACTCAATTTCTGGCATCGAACGATCCTTGCTTAGTTTATATTACTAACGACTACATTTTGTAGGGTTAACTTGAATGCTTGATTTTAGCGTATCAGTGTCTGATGGCCTTATACTACCCAAATCAAGTTACTCTAAACCACGGAATGCGTTTGCAATTAGGTTGAAACGCTCACTTTACGGAGATGTGGTATACCCGTCTAAGTGACTACTTGATTGGGAAGGGATATAAGAATGATGAATTATGCCCCTGCGTATTCATAAAGAAAACAAGTTCCGGATTTGCAATTGTAGCTGTGTATGTCGATGATATGAACATAATAGGTACTCTTGATGAAATAAGAGAAACCGCGAGTTACTTGATATCCGAATTTGAGATGAAGGATCTTAGGAAAACTCGATTCTATCTAGGCCTTCACTACTAGAATTATGGCCCCAGACATAGGCCAAAAACCGATGAGAAACAAAAACCTGACCGATGTCTTAGTGGGTGTTGAGAAAGATCCGGAAAATCCAGACATCGGTTTTTAGCCGATGTCTAGTATTAGTTTAGACATCGGTTGCTCGTTATAAATCGATGTAAATAGGTTTAAATGATAACAAACTTGCATGTTTTACTATTGTTAAACCCTCATTTTATTGTATTTAATGCTTAAAGAAATATAGATCATACAGCACAACTTTCCATTTTAACATCGTTATTAATTTAAGAAACGAAGACTGATATTGTTACAGACATCGGTTCCCATAAACATTTCTTGTTGGTCATGATTTTGAAGCGTAATTTGCCGCATATACCACGATTTTAGATTCAAGATACAAAGTGTAGTATTGTATGAACCGATATATTTACTTAAATTAACATCAGTGTATAAGGGAAAAACGATGTCTGGTACTCAGTAATATATCGTTTTTGACAAAAAATCGATGTCTGTATATTTTAGTAACATCGATTTTCATTTTGAAACTGATGTCTGGTACTCATGAATATATCGTTTTTAATAAAAAAAAATCGATGTCTGTATATTTTAGTAACATCGATTTTCAATTTAGAACTTATGTATCTCTATTACTGGACATCAGTTTTTATGGATAAAACTGATTTCAACTTTATATCTAGACATCATATTTTATAAAGAGGATGATGTCCACAAAATATGTAGCTGCTGCTATAAATTGCGATTTGAACAGTTGACAAGAGTGATTTGAATATTGGGGTATTTTATCTGAAATCATCATCTTTAACAGTTTACAAAATGGGCAAAATAAAACCCCAATTCACCTACTACAAAACAATTTGGCTACAAATGGAATGGATCAATTATTCATAATGATCCAATAAACATATATGGCCGTGAGAAACAAATAAGGCAAGCTTCTTTCTTGTCTTCTTCAAGCTTCACTACTTTGACAAGAGTAGGAGCTCATCACAATTCCATGACAAGCAGCACTTGATCTTCAATTCGTATGTTGGGGGATATGTAACTTTGGGTATAGTTGGATGCTTCATTGACCTGAAACATAATCAAACACGAAAGCATAAAAAACTTTCACCACACCAAGTTATTACAATAAACTGACATGCTCTCAGTATACCAATGTTATTGTCTTAGTTATTGATAGGATATGCAGCATATATTATAGATACATTGTGTGCTATATATGGAGGAATGGACAGCCATATAGAGACTATTCTTCCTCTTTCTTGAAAGTTAAAAACAGGACATAAGCGATTTATGTGACCTACTTTGTGTTAAGATAGAATCCCAAAAGGCCAAAACTATCTACACTCTTTTTTTTGCATATTGAGAAAGTGCAATAACATCATCAGCATTATTCCAACCTAAGACTATCTATAATCACTATAAAGCAAAAACAACTATAACAAAAGCCATGTTCTTTTAAAAGCTATTTGCAGAAAGATTATGTGATGAATTTACCCTTATAACATTGTAGGAATGTTCTCCCTGAGGGTAAATTAAAAGAACTCAAAGCCCACGTAACACTGCAAGAATGTTCTCCCTGAGAAGCAAAACAATTGCAACTGAGAAATCGTAGTGAGTACCCTACATATTATACATGTTGTTATCATATATAACAGGAAAAACCTTGGAGTTCTCTATTATATGCAAGAACTTCTTCAGCTTCAAATATGACTTAAAGATGCAAAAGAGAAAAAGGGATCAAGTTACTATATTTACCACATGTCTTCACGCTGCATAAGTACTAGCTCATTAAAACATGATACTAGTAAACAATTCGATGGTCTAATAAATGCTAAATTCTAATTGGTCTGAACCCTTCGTCAGAAAGGGAAAAAGAAAAAAAAACTATAATGAACTCACTTTGTAAAATTCCATGAGTTCATCAGCTCTCAAGTTCTTCACCTAATAAAGATATCAAAATAACATGAAATTAGTGATATTTATAAACTGAAAAAGAGATTTTGCAAAAATATATTCACATAAACTATTGATTTGACAATAGGACAAGATGCCCTAGTGAAACAGCCGATGCTTCACTGGTTTACAGTATAAACAAGTAGATGAACCAAATCTTAAAAGCAACCAAATCTAACATACTTCCCAGATACACCTCAATTGCTTGAAAACTCGACACTACTTTGAGTAGTTTGCAGATTATTTAAATTAACAACAGAAAGACTCATATCTTAAAACAAACTAAAGAGTGACTCACATCTTGAAATCTAAATTCCCTGTTAAAGGACCCATCTAAGTGGAACCATAAATTAAACACTTCCATCACTAAACAGATAGAGTCAAATTCAGATTACCTATTTCAGTGGCACAAAACTTATGCTTGAGGGTGGCAAAGCCTGAAAATGTAAAGATATAAGTAACCAGTAGTATTGACACTATACTTGAAAAAGAACTTAGCATTCAAAATTTTTCAGTGCAAACAATGTGTATAGAGTTCTTGAGAAGCAACTACTTAGGTGAACATGCATTACTATAGAAAACCTTCAAAGCTGGTTTTCTGCAGATGCGTATAAAACCATCACGAGACACTAAACTGATATGGTAAGCAAATGGTCTCAAGATTGGTGAAAATTTTCATTTTTTCATTCCTAATGATGAGAGTTTCAATAGAAGATCTGAAGAACTGAAATAAATTTACCACATGATCCAAAATACTAGCTATAAGAAAATGCAAAATACATATAATAGCAAATAGAACAAGTATTACAAATGCCCACCTCATATGAGAAAGGAGCTTGTATTGTGTCCAAGTCATGAGTCCCAATGGCAACTAGGGTTCGTCGCCTGTAAAAAAAATGGCACATATATGTAAGGACTTTACTAATAAGACACAGAAAAGAAAAAAGGGCTCAGAAGATCAGGACTGGATGAGTTCGACAGTTGCAATATGTGCGTAAACAAGATTGCTAGTCCCTTGAGAAAACTACACAACTCAACATGAAAAAGAAACTTAAAAAAAAAATTGGTAGAAGAAACTACACAACTCAGCCCTTGCTCCAAAATAGATAGGAAACCTTTGTGTCACAGTTCAACTGGAAGCTAGCAACTGCATATGATCTTTTCACATCAAATGGCCACATTATTATACTTGCATAGCTGCTGCTGAAGCCAGCAATGCTTCACATTAGTCAAGCATGGCTTTCTCTTACACTGCTTCAACATGTTCAGAAACCAAACCAATCAGCCCGTCCACCTGCTCATATAAATATAAAGTTTCAAACCATTAGTACATTCTTTTGTGTAACTTAAAGCTCACACAAACTTACCCTGCCAACAATGAATTAGTTGCTTGTAGACAGGGAAGCAGGGGTCATTACCCACAGAAGATTGAATAACTAGACTAATGAACACAAAACAGATTAACTACTCTGACCAGAAACCAAAACGAAAATAAAAACCTAACCTAAACTGCTCAGATATCAATGAAATTTTATAGACATTAAGCTAACATACTAAACTGGATACTGGTAAATTTTTAGGGATTTTGGAGATCATTTGCTATGGTAATTAATTAAAAGAATACAGAGGACAGAAACCTGCAAAAACAGAAACTAAAGAAATAAACAATAAAATGATTTTTGGGCTTTTGGTTTTGAGACAACAATCAAAATAAACAAGTTAGAGACAACCTATCCACTCCAAAATAATCAAGCAACAAAGCTTTATAACTTGCTGAATTCTTTTTTGATGTCCTATACTTCCCCTACCAGTACCCTACCCAAATCTTGACTTATCCCTAGTATGAGAATCTCACCCATAATCGGAACGGTAAATGATCAACTTAAGAAGATAACTAAGCCAATCCCATTGTAAAATGAAGCTCTAGACTACAAATCAAGTTTCTTACTTTTTCTATAAACCTATAAGACTGAATTATAATTCTAACAACAAACACTGTAAAAATATATACCAAATCAACTTCCATATGATGATGTTAGCCCAGGAAATAATAGATGATGATACCATATATATATATATATATAATATATTAATATATATATATAATATATATAATATATATATATATATAATATATATATATATACATATACCAATCACTACAATCATAGCCAGACAACTATACTACAGCAGTGGAGTAGAAAACAGATACAATTTTCCAAATGCAAACTTTACAAATAAAGACAGACCACCTACCACTTAAATCATATCATGTACTTTAAGCTCACTTGACTTATCGTAAGCCATTGTGTCCATTCATAATTCCACTACACAATGTAAACATTCGAATTCATGCTTGAGAACCAAAAATCAAAGTAGTTCCACATAATATACATTCATGAATCAAATCAAAGAAAATAAAAAAGTTGAATTGAATTTAGACCTCGAAGGACTTGTTGGGATTCGTGTTCTAATTGGCGGCCGACATGAAACTCGACATCGAAGAAGCTGCTACTTACTGCGCTCAAACAAAGATTACAGTGACGATTGGTTAAAGGAGAAACACAGAGACGAACAAAGACAGTAGCGATTTGAATCAATTTCAGGGTTGCTGTTTTATAGAGAAAGAGAGAAGCAACTTACAGAAGCTGGTAGTGGCGGTGAAGAGCAAAATCTAGAGAGAGAGAGAGCGAGACGGGGGGGGGGGGGGGCGGGGAACTACTTTTGCTTTGGGGATGGCTAAGGTTTCGTCACGAACCCGGTCCTTGATGGCCTGGACCTAAAGCTCCATGTTCTTCACGGCGGCGTCGGTGGCCGAAAAATTGGTGACGCTGCTAGCTGGGTACACTGAATCGTTCAATTTCAGAGCTTTAGTGGATGCTATGCTTGTTATTGGAGACAAAATCATAAATTTAAGGTTGGGTAATCAGGTCAAGTCTTACGATTTCTGTGATGCCCCGGAAATTCGTATTTATTTTCCGAGGAATTTCCAGAATCTAATTTATGGTTGTTGGACGGTTTCGTGGCTCGTGGATGGAGCTGAAGTGTTTCGGACGAATTTCTATTTGAAAGGTATGACTTTAGGGGGGGGCTCAAGGTTGACTTTTTATTCTTTGGGATTCTCCGAAAACTTCCTTCACGAAAGTTGTAGAGCGCGTTGATACGAGTTCGTGGATATGTGGAACGCGAGAATCGGAGTTCGTATGAGAAAGTTATGGCCATTGGAAGGAATTTCCATTTTGGTATAAATAGAAGTTTCCCAAGTTGGAAACTTACTATTTTCATTTGGTTTCCTTTTCTGGAAACTATTCCTTTCTCTCTCTTCTCTCTCGTTTGCACCTTCAAAATCGAAATTATCCGGCTGACCTGACCCGACTTTTCCAGCGAACTGCGGCGGTCTCCGGCGACGAAACTTTCCAGATCAGTTCGTCTCCTCCGTCTGGTCGTCCCTGTGGTGTCCTCTAGCACCGATTCTCGGTGGTGGTGGCGGTAGAAGGCGGTGCAGGTTGGAGTTTTCGGACCCGGTCGGAAATCCTTGTTCCGACGTCGGCGAGGCTTCAAGTCTTCTTGGTTGAGCTCAGAGCAGCCTCGTTGATCGATCCTTGGTGGTTGTTTGGATCAATTCACGTGAAACTTCGATCAACTCGGATTAGATTACTGTTCACGGCTTGTGAGGTAGTTTTCGATCCCTTAAGCTTGTTTTCTGACTTCGAGCCAGTTATGATAGTTCACAAGCATGCTTAGATGAAGAACTTTGATGTTGGGAGTTTTGTGAAATATTGAGTTTTGGCCAGCGGCGGTGCACCACCGTCTGTGGTGGCGTTCCGGCGGTGTTTCGGCCACTTAAGGAACTGTTTTTGGTATTATATATGTTCTACTCGTTGATACGAGCGTTTCGATATATAATATGCAAGTTTTGGAGTTCGTTTGGAATTGTTATGATTTTTGCAGTTTCATACCGATCGATTTATTCTGTCCGTGAGGATTTGAGCGTCTGATCGACTTGTGGTTTGGTCACATCGATCGTGGACGTATTCCGGAGACTTTGGGAGGTCTCGGATGTGGTTTTGCCTCGATTGGCGCCACTTTGGGGATTTTAGTTCAAAATAGGGGTTTCGAACTTTAATCAAATGTGAATAGTTACTGATTTGAGATCATTGGTGATTAGGTGCTTCTAAAGGTGAATTGGACGAGTTGTTGGTGATAGTGTTAGTTCGGTTCTGTATAGAAGACGCAGCGGGAATCTGAGGTGAGTAATCTCACGAAGTTCATTCACGAACGGGCTTACCTTTATCGTTTTGAGAGTTATTTAGTTAACTGCAAACTATAGTTGGTATTAGTAGGCATTCCTAAGCGGATGACTACGTATATATATATTTACGTGAAATATATGTGTTTTGGTGGTTTGTGGATTTTGAAACAATATGCATGAAATGATGCTTTTTATGGTTTTGGGTTGTGGCTTTTGGAAAACAAATGAGTGTGGAAATGTTAATTTCGATTTGTTTTGAAAAGCGTTGAGATTTGTGTATTTGAGGAACATTTTAGTTCGCGGGTGGTTTATTTAAATATGGGTTTTTACCGGGAGTAATTGATAGGGGTCAATTACGGGGAATCTTTCATTTTAGATTCGTGTAACATTTTGGGTCCACTGTGACTCCTTTAATGTTTTGGTATTTATACCGCGGGTCCAAAGACTTACGAGTTGAGGATTGTGGGTGGGAAAATCGGGACTTCACACCTTTGGCCGGGTTAGTGAATACGATTAGTTAGAGCTCTAGTTTGTCCGCCGTGCTTGTTTATTCATTTAAACGTGTGAGTTTATTTCGTGATTTGAGTGAGTTTATCTCGTGCTTTGTTTCTTGATTGAAACGCGTTTGTTTATTCATTTAAACGTGTGAGTTTATCTCGTGATTTGAGTGAGTTTATCTCGTGCTTTGTTTCTTGATTGAAATGCGTTTGTTTATTCATTTAAACGTGTGAGTTTATCTCGTGATTTGAGTGAGTTTATCTCGTGCTTTGTTTCTTGATTGAAATGCGTTTGTTTATTCATTTAAACGTGTGAGTTTATCTCGTGCTTTGTTTCTTGATTGAAACGCGTTTGTTTATTCATTTAAACGTGTGAGTTTATCTCGTGCTTTGTTTATTGATTGAAACGCGTTTGTTTATTCATTTAAACGTGTGAGTTTATCTCGTACTTTGTTTATTGATTTAAACGTGATTTGAGTGAGTTTATCTCGTGCTTTGTTTATTGATTTAAACATGATTTGAGTGAGTTTATCTCGTGCTTTGTTTATTGATTTAAACGTGATTCGTGTGAGTTATTCTCGTGATTCGTGTGAGTTATTCTCGTGATTCGTGTGTGTTGTATGTGGTTTGAGTTACTCATACGGGCTTGCAAAAGCTTACCGGGTTTGTTGTGTGGCAACCCGGTACACTATTCAAACGGTGTAGGGGTTAATCCTGCAGGTTAAGATAATCGAGGTTGAGGCAGCGAGCTAGCAGCTTTACGGTAGGAAGCCAATTTTGTGACCTTACCGTTATTAAGACTTCCGCTTGTAGTGAGCTCTGAGGAGCATTTACGTTTTATGTTGTTGTTATCAATTTAATTCGTAAGCTTGTGTAATATATTACTCTATGGTACCAGTGTATATTAACTTTGAGGGTTCAGGGCATCAATATGTGTGTAAGTTAAAGGGAAAAAGATTTCAGGTATTTTGTATTGATGACTGAACGTTCACGCATGTATAATTATGGGATTATATATATCGATTTTCATGTGTGTAAAATCAAGGGCGTGACAATTTCGCTCAATAACGAACTCTTGGAGCTGTGAGATCTGACTGTTGAACCCGGCGATCAATGAATCCAACGACGCCTTTGTTGTCTCCGTTCCCATCTCACTCTCTCTCTCGTCAGAAGAAAAAGACGATGAAACGCCGGACAGAAAATCAATATTGGTGGTGGGGAGAAGAGAGAGAGACCTACACTGTTGGTGGTCGGAGAACGAGGTCGAGGCCGCTCAGGTTTGAGAACGAGCTCGGGGTGGGTCAGGTTGGAGAACGAGGTCGACGCGAAGAAGGAGGCGCGCGCCGGAGTCAAAGTGAGAGTTAGTAATTAGGGTTTGTAAGTTTTAGACAAAGTGCAAAAAGTCTAAGTGTTGGGGGAAATGAATATTTTGGTCCCCCCGGGTTTCTGAAATTTTCAACTTAGTCCCTCCGCGTTTTTAAAAATTTTTTGAACAAATCTTTTCACATCGGTTAATTTGGTGACTGATGTCCATAATAACAATAGAAATCGGTTATTTCACAAACTGATGTTAGCACCTTTTTTAACATCAAGTACAATCCTGATCCATTTAATAGTGGTGATGTCTAATAATGACATTATTCTAGAAGTGCTTGAACTAGAACACCGAGTTTGTGGAATACTAATCCACCAGTCTGCGTATGTCCAAAAGATGCTTAGGTGATTTAACATGGACAAATCGCATTCTGCTAGCACTCTCATGATCGGTCGAAGTTTGGATGTAAAGAAAGATCCATTTCGTCTAAAGGAAGATGACAGAGAGGTGTTGGGAGCTGAAATTCCCTATCTAAGTGCAATAGGCGCATTATTGTACTTAGCCCAATGTACTCGACCAAACATTACATTCTCAGTGAACTTGTTAGCTAGATTTAGCTCAGCGCCAACGCAGCGTCACTATAATGGTATCAAGAATATTTTCCGATACCTAAAAAGAACCATTGACTTGGGACTGTTCTTTTCCTACAAAGAGACAAGAGGGACCGCAAATGGAACTGCAATCCCAAGAGGAAATATTGATGGCAAAAGAGCTACTCACTACACCGAAACCCCAAATGATGTTTTGGTTGGTTTTGCTGATGCTGGGTACCTCTCTGACCCACATAAAGGTCATTCCCAAACTGGTTATGTATTTACCATTGGGACCACAGCAATATCTTGAAGATCAACCAAGCAAACTCTTGTGGCTACCTCCTCGAACCACTCAGAGATCATTGCTTTACATGAGGCGATTCGTAAGTGTATAAGGTTAAGAGCTATCATTACACATATTTGAAGGACTAGTGGTTTGAGTTCTACGATTGAAGAACCTACTTGCATTTATGAAGATAATGCAGTTTGCATCGAACAAATAAAGCTAGGTTATATCAAGGGTGATAATACAAAACACATATCGCCAAAGTTTTTCTATAATCAGCAACAACAGGCTCTCCTCAATATTCAAATGAATCAAGTAAGGTCTGAAGAAAATGTGGCATATTTGTTTACCAAATCATTGCCTAAGGCCATATTTGAGAAACACATGAAAGACATAGGAATGCGAAGACTCTCCAAGCTCCCTTGACTAATGCAAGGATCAGGGGGAGGTGTAGACATTATGGGGAGTCTAACACACATGTCATCCTCAAATGTAAAAAGTGCGTTGTGCTCTTTTCCTTCGACCAAGGTGTATTTTTTGTCCAACATGGTTTTTATTGTTACTTGGCAGGGTTTTTATTGTTACTTGGCAAGGTTTTTAGTGAGGCAACAACTCATGCACCATTTCGTCTTTGACTTGGCACAAGGGGGAGTGTTAAAGGAAAAGCACATTATGTGTCTTCGTCAAAGTAACTGACGAAGAGGAAATCAAGGAATTACAATCACAGCTCAATCAGCATTTCTTATCATTATCGTAATTGATGTTTCCGTTGTAATTCTATCCTCATATAAAAGGACTATGAAATGAAATGAGTAGACTAATTCCAATTTACTTTTATAATTCCCAAAGTGTAACACTACTCGTCATATGTATGCCTTAAGCTTAAATTAATCTAGAGTAAAGAGAATTTCAAAATCAACCTCCATACTTGAGCACAATTGTGTGCAACCAATGATACATAGTAAAAGCCTCTAGCTGAACGAACCCACAATCAATCTTTATAGCAGCACCAACCTAGTCAATTATCCTAACATCCCAAGCCCAGAACTAGGAACTAACTGGGTCTATCGCCATTGGCAAACCCTGCCTTCCAATTCCTCATATTGATCCAATCCTCCACCAAAGAATAGTGCCAAGGAGAAAAGCCAGAAGCACGGAATCGTCAGTGTCGAGTGCTGCTAATCCAATGGGATCAATCATAAGAGAATCCATGGAGATCGTCATAGAAACACCAAATCTAGAGCTGCTGGCAAAACCATCAGCGAAACCACGAGCAGACTCCAAAACACCGTTGAACACTGCACCGGATCCTGGCGCGAGAAGAGTACCAAATAGTACAAAGTACAAAGTAGTAGAGCCATTGTGAATCCGAGGCCGATACATCACCAATCCCTCATGGTAGGAAGTCCAGTCCCGCGTGAGAGACACTTCTTGGAGAAAGACAGGCTAGGGCTAGGGTTGTTATAAGAGAGTATTGCCTAGGTTTCTAAACTTTGCTACAGAAGAAATATATATATCAAATCCTTTAGTACTGAATAGAAACAATCTATCAGTTGAAACATTGTTAATCATAATAATTCTAAGACTAAGGCTCTGTTTGGGATTGCTTCGTTTTTATAAAAATCAGCTTTTGTTCAAAATTTTAGGTTTTATTGTGTTTGGTAAATAAATAAAAAGCAGCTTTAATTGAAAGTTATAGGTCACTGGAAGCAGATTTTAGAAGCAGCCTAGAGGTTGCTTTTAGAAACTGTTGTGGATCAAAACATGCTCTGCAGTTGTTTTATGTACTGACAACATTTTTAAAAATATTATTGACCAAACACGAAACTATTTTAATTCACAACTGATTATTCTCATAACACAGCAGCAGCAGTTTTTTTTAAAAGTCACAGCAATTCTAAACTAGCCCTCAGAAAAGCTAAATTAAATAACAGGCACAAATAAAATAAAATAAAAATATGACAATAGTTACAAACTTGAGTAAATTGCATTTTACATGACGAAAAAGCTGCATGCCTTTTGATTCAAGAATCTTCAACACTATACATATTTCCTATTTCAACCCTCGATTATGCCTAATTGTAGGGTCCACAAACCCAATGCAACCCTAGAAATTAAACCTAGGGGTCTTAATTAGTTTCCCCAAAATCGTGCTTTCCATATCACTGGCCGGCCGGACCCTGTTCTCCTCTTTGTACAAAGAGAAAGGGTCCTTTTCAATAATGTAATCGTTCCTCAGATTTGACTAGACCCTTACGAAGAACACACTGAGCTCAGGCCCATTATTCCCATCGGGATTCAACATGTAGTACGTTTCCGAATCCTTGGACCCGATCACACGCTCGAACTGTGCTCTCATATACATGAACTCACCGTCCGGCAACTCGTCGCCGTCGTTTGGTAATACCCCGGCTCCCATAGAAATTGCATGCAATACTTGCATGACACTCAAGTCATCGTCCGTCGCTTCCCTCCGAACCCCATACCCCGATTTCTTCCCATTGCAATACAACATCCATATGGGCTCATCGACGATCTTTGTCTTATCACCTGGTCTCTTCTCACACTCGAGGGCTATTCTCACGAACCCGACTCCCATGTCCTGGAGAAGCTTTCCTGTGGGAATCCCTAGCTCAATTACGAGAAGGGGGAGGCACTTGGGGCTTTCTTGGATTGCAATGCTCACCCTAGATTTACGGTTCCCAAATAGGGTTCCAGTCATCCTGATACCACCGTGGATGTGTCCTTCCCCGGTCCGGCTCCCGTGGTGGAGAGAGACCGGGATTTTGCACGACGGTGCTATGATGGGAAACGACCGGAAAACAGCACGGAAGCGCAGGAAAATTTTTCTGGATTTTGAGGGTCCTTTTTTGTTTGATGCGGGTTGGAGGGAGATGGCAGGTGGTGATTGTGCATTCGCAACAGCTGGGAATGACTTCGCTTCCGGGTTTTGAGACCGCGGTGAGGATGGAGGCAGCGGCCGCGGTTGTGGTTTTGGTTCCCCCATATGTTTTTGTTTGATTTTTAGGGGGCAATGCTAGCAACGCTAGGTTTTATGACTTTGGTAAGCTTGGTGGTGATGATGAGAGTGTATATATATGAAGAGAGCAATGGAATTGATTTGTGGTGTGCACGTTGGGAACTGTCAATAATTTATTGGGAAGAATGGGGAATGTTTTTCTTGTTCATACTGAATTATAGTTGGTTTTTAGTTTTGTGGTTTAGCTAAAGATAGATATGTATTATTGACTCAAGCGGCAGTTTCAACTTTTAGTTTCGGTCCTTATACCAGCTATAATTTTCTAGAGAATTTTCAAAGTTATTAGCTCCACTTGAGGCTTTATTGCTGGCATGTATACCGGGTGAATTTGACTTAGAGAGTGTAGTCTACAACAGATTCTGCTCACTAGGATTAATTAACTAGCAAATGAACGAACCAAATTTCTGTAATTCATCTAATGAGCCACATAGATATGTAATAGAATCAGACTGTTTTATTGATTAATCTACATTCATGTGCCAAAAACAACCATACATCCAAGTTCTTTCTCCTCTATTCCGAGGACCTGGCTATACTGTCATTAGTTTTTCACATCAGTCCCCAATGAGAGCTGTCACTGCTTCCTAAACCCTAACTACCATGGCCTGGGTCTCATAGTAAATCTTGTGATGTTCCCATGAGGAATGGGTGCCGCGTACCGCACCACCCGAGTGGTTTCTAGCCGAAGTGTTTCCAAGGACACTGGCAAGATCAATGCTGAGTACAAAGAGATTGTGGAATTAGCCTTTTGGATTCGAGTGATCGACTTAATCTGGTGGCTTTGCCCGCATAGGGAATCTGGTGGCTTTGCCCGCATAGGGACCGTCTCAAGGCAACCTTACATTATGAAGTATGGAAGATCATGGTGGCTATTATGGCTCTCTATGGCATGGCTTCCTCGAGTCTGGGTGGTATTGATTCCGGAGGAGTCGATTCCTAAACCCATATCCCCCCTTCGGAATCAAATTCCTGAGTATTCAAGAATCGATTCCTTATAAAGAGGTGGGACCTACACCCATTCTGATTCCTTCATGTGTTAGGAAACGCATGAATACTTTTACCCGGAATCATTCCAATTCCTTTATGTGTTAGTAAATGCAGGAATAAATTTACCCCGTAATCATTCCCACCCATTCCAAGTAAGTAAACATGCCCATAATGTTATCATAGTCCCTATTTTTTTAGGGTTCTAGAATTTGGAACACTGAACGAGTGCCTACTGATGTCAACAATGTTTTTCTTGGGGTGGTTTCTACCGTCAAATTCTTGTTGAATCAATGATTGCTATATACTACCACCAAAATGACATTTTGTTTTGTTTCTTTTGTCTTTTCACAAAATATTTTGACTTATAGTTTGGCGGACGAAGGTATCCTTTTCTGCCATATATGTAGACCTGTAAATGGACCGGATTTGGATCGGATCGACCTAAGGACATGTTTACTTACTTGGAATGAGAGGGAATGATTACGGGTAAAAATATTCATGTGTTTACTAACACATAGAGGAATCGGAATGATTATTCATGCGTTTACTAACCTTATCAGGAATCGGAATTGGTGTAAGTCCCACCTCCTTATTAGGAATCGATTCCTGAATACTCAGGAATTTGATTACGAATGGGGGAGATGGGTTTAGGAATCAAATCCTCCGGAATCAATACCGATTCCTTTCTTCTCCCATTCCCTCCGATTCATGATTATTTTCCATTCCAAGTAAGTAAATGTGCCATAAATCCAAATTCGTTTACTTAAAAAAAAAAAAAAATCGATCCAAACCCGCTCCGTCAACCCGGCGGATCATTAATAGTTCGATCCAAATCCATATCCGCTGGATTGACGGATACCCAATCCGCTAATCCGAACCCGTTTATAATTTCAAATATTTTAAAATTTTAAATAGCATTATTAAATTTATATCATAATACCTCATAAGATATTAATAAAATATTAAAACAACATGAACAGTATCACCAAAAGTAGAGTTACATTATCAAAAATTTTAATGCTTCTTGGAATCTTGAGTGATGGATTGTCCCTTAGGGGGATGTATTGTAGTTGGATTTTAGTGGATTTTTCTTAAGTGATAGATTTCAATAGATTTTATGAGTTTATTGATTTGTAAAGACTTTTCAATAGATTTGTAAATTTTTTCAGGATTTTATATAAATAGATTCGTATAGACTTTTTCTTATTTGTATAAACTTTTTGCTAGAATTTATGGATTTTGATGGAGTGTTTTTGTTGGCCCAAGACCAAAAGAGTGAGAAAAAAAAAACAAAAGGAAACAGAAAAGGAAATCGAGACAAGATGGAGAGTGAAAGCAGAGAGTGGGTATGGTTTATCAAATTTTCTGATGGTTTATCAAAAGCTTCTTTTTTCTTCATCTTCTTTTGAGTAGACCATCATGTATTCCCTATATTTTAATTCTGCTAGTCAATACGAACAAATTCAAAGAACCAAGAATGGTTTATATTATGAGTGCATTATCTTGAAAAATACCAAAACATAAAAGAAAAACAATTGTACTAATACCATTGTAAAACAGTCGTATGCACTAGGAAAAAAAAAACAAAACAAAACTTGGAAATCCTGCATCTTCAAACAATCATGATTGTTCTGCTGCATTATTGCCTTCAACAACGAGTGGAGGATTGGGTTCAGGATCAGGTGCAGGTCTTGCATCTCTCCACATATGATTAGCTATCTCCATTCTCCAATCATTAGCTTCCTCTCTTTGTTGGTCTTGGGTTTGGAATTCATCTTCCGGATCTTCTTCATGTTCAGAATCTTCTTCATCCTCCGGTTCAACAGGAAATAAATCAGAACGACATTCCTTACGAAGAAAGTTGTGAAGTCCTGCACAAGCCAACACTAGCTCCGCTTGTTTCTTAAATGGGAATGGAGGTGCAGTCTTGAATATTGTGAAACGGGATTTAAGTACTCCAAATATTCTCTCAACTACGTTTCTCAAGGAAGCATGATGAAGATTAAATAACTCACGCGCATTTTCAGGGTGGCGACCCTGACCACTGAACTCTTTGAGATGATAGCGGACGCCTCTAATAGGTGCTAAGAAACCACGTCTATTTGCAAATCCAGCATCCACCAATAAAAATTTACCTAGTTAGACATGAGGTTAGAATTAGGAGACTAGTCGAATTAAAAGAAAACTTATGAGCTAATAAAATTTAGGAATAGGGTATAGTACCTGGAGGTAACTTAAGCCCATTTCTCCTTGTCAATGCATCATTTAGTACTCTTGAATCATGAGCTGAACCTTCCCACCCACTGAGCACATAAATGAATTCCAAGTCAAAGTTAGTAGCAGCCAATACATTTTGTGATGTTTTTCATATCGGTTTCGGTATGCGCTTATCTCAGGTCCCTTCACCATTGCTGGAATATGTGTCCCATCAATCGCTCCTATACAATCCTAAAATTGAAAAAAAAAAAAAAAAAAAAAGTAATTAGCTTACACAAATGATTCTGTACTAAAATTAATAAAACTTGCACTATTTACCTTAAAGTAAGGATAAAACCTTGTACTTTCTCTTATTTTAGCTTGCACAGACACAGGTTTGACCATTAGCTCTGGAGCTAACGTATTTAATGCTTTAAGAACTTTATTGAAGCTTCTGCTACAAGTGTAATGAGAACGACGAAATGTCAAGATAGCCTGCGAATATCGATTATTTTGCCCGATAATGAGTAGAAAAATTGCAAGCATTTCTTCGATGCAAATATGTCTTGTGTCTCGAAGAAGTGTTTTTTGTCTGATAATACTGCATAGTTTTCGAAACACATCAGGAAACATTCTGTACACACGTCTAAACACTCTAGGGTCTTCATCTAAAATCTTGTTTATATATATGTATCCATCTGTAGTAACTGGTCTTCGAGTTAGTAGACGTTCAATACGTCTATGATTTTGGATGGACATAAACTCATGTACCAGATGGATAATTGCTTGTATTGCCATCAAGATACCCTTTATAGCTTCAAAAAATTCTTCATCAACCATATCATCTTCATTCATGACATCCATATCTTCATTTGTATCTGCCATTATGCAAATACCTAGAAGTATCTAAAAATAAACTGTAGCCTATTAATAGATATAACTCATAATAGCATATCATATTTGGCTATATTTACTTGTGGCTTATAGTTTTCATTGTTCAAAATACAAATCCAAGAAGTTCATTTACATACCTTATAGTTAGATTGTGGCTTTTAGTAGCTAACTGATGTCCAAGTTGACTCCTTAATCTGCATTGACAGCCTACGAGCAGAAAGATATGATTATGCATTTGTAACCAATTTCCCATCTCTTTTGTAACATATCATATTAACAAAACAGATCATATACATATCATAACTCATAATAACTTTAAACAAAAACAGACCACATTATTTAAATCAATTTTCATTCCATAAGAAAGATAACAAAACAAATATCAATTCTGGAAAATAATTCAAACAAGTCATCTTATTATGCAATTAGTTTTCCATTAGACCACATTCAGGTCATCCATAATTCTAGAAACCAAACATAAAGCAAAAGCAACAATATGATCCAAGTAACAAGATTTATTGCATTGTCTTGAATCCAATCCACTTAAATCGCTCCTCCGGGGTCATTTCCAGAAAAACATCCTTCAATGCTTTAGTATTGAGCAACTCAAGAGCCAAGTAACGTGCTTCATCATTCAAGCCTAGAGTGTCCTTAATAGCATTCCAACATTCTGTATCCCTTGATTCTCTTTTCTCCATTAGGCTATACATTTTGTTGAAATTGGTGGCAATGGAACCAATGCTTTTCCTAACATCAGCTTCAGAAATATCATCAGTCAAACTATTATTTCTCTCAAACTCATTCCTGTTGCGTTTTCTCTCAAACTCAAACTCATTCATGTTGCAATGGAACCAATACTTTTCCTATATGTACTGTCTGCGACATTACAACAAATTAAGCAAAATGCTGCTTTGTAGTTTTGTAGCCTAATGCGTAAGTATGTATATATGCTATATGTACTGCAGTAATCAAAAAAGGTCAAGGCCTTCCATCAAAAAAAAAAAAACAAGGTCTTCATTGAATCAACAAAAACACAAGTCCAAGCAGTCGTCTTTGGTATTTTTTTTTCTTCAACTGTATTTCATTATAGTTATCTTTGATTGTTTGTTTCTTTTCTCTTTATCTTCTCTTTACCCTATTTGCTTTTAGGAGAAGT
The DNA here is from genome assembly GCF_002994745.2 of Rosa chinensis. Classification (NCBI taxonomy): domain Eukaryota; kingdom Viridiplantae; phylum Streptophyta; class Magnoliopsida; order Rosales; family Rosaceae; genus Rosa; species Rosa chinensis. The sequence goes on along the minus strand of NC_037088.1, from coordinate 16,117,359 downwards.
TTAGGTTTCGCAACAAAAGTCAACAAGAACATCCACATAATTTCAAACCGTCTACAGGTTATTTCACATTAGTAAGAATTGATCCTTTCACAACAACAAGAATTGATTAATTTCACACCAACGAGAATTGATTATTTTCACACCAACAAGAATTCTACTGAAGTCAACCTAGGGCATATGGCACAATTCATAGATGATCAAAATATGGATACATACAATAGCAATATGTTCAAGAGCAAAGAAAAGGATTGAAACGAGAGAAAGGAGATCCAAGTTTCAATCCAAAACGAGAGAGAAGAGAAACCCTAGAAAAGAGAGAAGAAGTTTCACGTACCTACGTCGAGCTGCTGTGAAAAAAGAATATTGTGAAAATCTTTGGTGGAGACGTTGGATTTGTTTGGAGCTTTGGTATTTATATCTGAGGCTCTACAATCCACAAGAGTTCACTATTTTATAAATTCTATAGAATTCGTAGATTTTTTGAATACTTTCAGATTTTTATGGAATTAAAATCTCCCTTTACAAATCCACATTGAATACCCTAAATACTTGCAACAACTCTTTAAAAGTCTTATTAAATCATAATTGAATACTCCTAGATTTTTCAAATCCAAAAAAGTCTGCAAAAAAAATTGTATTAGAAACTCTTAATATTTTTTATTTTTTATTTTTTAAAAATAATAATATATTAATAAAAAATAATATGTTATTATTACGAAAATGGGCCAGATCATTAACGGATTTGATCGACCTAAATCCGTATTTGATCCGTTAAATAAACGGATTAACGGATTCGGATCAACAGATCAAAATTTTTAATCCAAACCCGTTTAATAGCCACGGATTTGGAGCGGGTCCGAATCAAAATCCGATCCATTTACAGGTCTACATATATGACATGACATATTTATATTAGTTCAAAAGAATAGCGGAAACAAGTCAATATTCTTTTTTGCAAATCACTCCCTCTTTTTTTTCACATGAACAAGTCGGGGAGTGAACTCAACAGATTTTCTTTTTGGTCTTTTATAATATCATGTTGTCACACGTAAAATTCTAGTCTGACTTTACAAAGTCTCCTACCAGCCGTCCATTGGAGTTGACTTTTGATCTTGCGCATTGACAGCGGACCATATATGAACAAATATATATTTAGCTAGCCAATTAATTAGTAGTTGTCTAAAAGATATGGTTCAATAAACACTTACTCCATCGTGGATCGATGATCAAAGTCCGTTTAGCTCAACGGGGAATTGGGGATATAATAGCACTCCGGTCCTTCCAATGGAGTTATAATTGCAACAGAAAATTTATAGTCTCACGTGGCTCAATCACTACGAAAGAAGTGAACTGAAGTTCAACACTATCTTCAATTTCAATCAAGAAACTAGTGTTCCCTATATTAAAATTTCAGAAATGAAAATAAGATTGTTTTGTTGTCTATTCAATATTCATAATGAGGTAATAAACTAATCGTATAATTCTCAATGTCGAAGTTTCAATATTCAATTAGTAACATAGAATCAAATTTGTCTCATTATGATGCAAGCAACTAAATGTTATAGTAGTCTTAGTTGAGCAGAACCGGACAGAGAATTCACTGAGTATGTGAATAAGACTCTCTGACGTAAAGACATAGGCTATGAGCCATTACACTTGAAGTGAGTTTGCATATTTGTTTCTTCTTCTACTGTTTCTGTTTGAATCTATCTTAACACTTGCGTGTGTACGTCTGTTTACTGCCAAAGGGCATTGCCTATGCAAATTGGCGAGACATCCATTCTAATGTTTCACCTGATCATCATGCTTCCTTAGAGGACTGATATAAGAAGTACGTGAACTATGAGTATGAACCGAACTCTCCATCTGCTCCTTCCCCTTTTGGTTCCTCTCGAGTTTGTAAATTTGCATGGGATGGAGCTACAGTTCAAGGGCTGAGGCAGTCTTCAAGAAGGGGTTTTGCTATTCTAAATTATCAGAATTCGAATGTGTTTTAAGTATTTGTTGGTTTTTTGTGACTTTAACATTTGAATGAGAACTTGTTTTATAAGAAATAACCCTCTATGTTTTCTGTTCTAAGAACCGATGGACTACCATGTCCTGTTGTTGACCAGTAGTCGTTTCAGCTGCTTGTAGCTGGTGTTTCTTTCCTTTTATCTCTATGCATCTGTTGTTCTTTGTTGTTCTCTCTCTTTTTGGGCTTGATGAAAGTTTGGTGGTCTCCCCCTAAAAAACAAGAGGGAAACGAAAAGCAAGAGGTACACAAGAAATTCCAACAGCGAGAAGCTGGAAGGCATCAGTATTAGGATTGCGAGTCCAGTATTTGTCACATCCTTTATGCTTTTTCTAGAGGCTTGTTCATAAACTTCAAGGATATGCACCATAATTAAGAGAAGAAAAATCATTGGGAGAAGGGAGACTTAACACCACAAGATCTATGCACATTCCATGTGGTAAATTGAAGTGGTATCGAAGTCGTGAGCATGCAGGTCGGTGTTTTTTAACCACAAGATCACAGATCTTCCGAATATAACAGAATGAAGTAGTACAATAGTAGCACTAGTTTTCATTACAGAAACATAAATCCATGTCTATAACAAGCTACTACATTAAATCCACTCATTTACATGCCGATCAAAACTGAGCTGAACGTATGGATCCAGCAAATCTTTAAACATTGCACACTAACTATATGGGGTATATGTACAAGCAACTCATGAATGATCTTTAGAGTAATTTCTTTAAAGTTCTTTGACCACCGGATCCTTCCCGTCATGCCACTCTTCAAATGGCCTTTTAGAACTCAGTTGCAGACCCAAACTCACTCATTGGAGTCTTCCTCTTTCCACCAGCATTACTTGTTGAGAAACTTTTATGCACGTCTCTTTGACCAAGTATAGGAACCTCAGCATCATGTGGTAAAACTGAATTGCGATGCGAATGAGAGATTTGTAGCCGGCAGGGGTTGTCAGATTGTTGTTGACAAGACACTCCATTGATTTCATGTTTGGAGTCTGATGATGATCCTCCAGAAAGGTCTTGTGCATTGAAGTCTATCTCATTAAACATGAGGTTTGCAATTGCACGGTCAATGGTGTTTGTCTCTGATTCTGTGCCTTCCTTGCTCCCAGACCTGAATATGAAATTTATGTTCAATGCCAATAACCAGGAAAAGGATGGGAGAAACATTAAACAAACCCACTTGTGCCATGGATAACAGGATATGTCTAAAACCAGGGCCTACCAGATTAGCGTGTCCAGATTGCAACTACAAGCTAATAGAAGGATTAAATGTTGAATATTATATGAAAACACTTCATGAAAGTCCAATTCGTACAATATAATATTTTTTATTCATTTTACATGTACCCAAAGATAAAAGAGAACCCTGAAAGTGCCAAAAGAAAAGTTCTCAAGCTATTGCCAATATGAAACAAAGTTAAAGGGATGTCAACATTAACTGTCTGACATGGATATTAAATTTAGCATAAACCAGCTTATCAACATTATATTTTCATGAAATATGAAACCTTATGATTCAACACTTCGCTTCCATGATAATGTGATGAGGACGTGGATAATATGAATGAAAAGTTACAATCCCGAGGAACAGAATTCAAATGTAGAAAAAAAAGCATAGAACATACCTCGTTGTTTCATCATGTGCTGCCCATGAAGACAGTTCTTCAACAGCAAGGTCTCCATCTTGGCTCTGGGAAACTGGATTTCCTTTTGAGTTATCGGCAAGGCGGTATAAAGCATCTCGAAAACAGATTCGGGTCTTTTTGGTCAACTGATCATTCCGAAACAGAGAAATTTAGCATCAATGTACGTGTATCATCACAATGCATATTATTCTGATTATAAAATGTAAATTTACCTGTGTCATCACCATTTCCAGCTCCTGCAATACAGATTCTTCAACTGATGTTTCCTCATCCACACCACTAGGCATGCACCCTTGCTCAGATGGAGACATGAGTCTAACCGTTCGTGCCTTCAAAAGAATTACATAGATAAGATATCAGCTTTGAAGCCAAGAACTAGCGCTACAAATTTACCATTGGTAAAAGTTAAACAGATGGTACAAACTGCATGCATTTCACCATATTCATTTTTTGTGTCTGCACTAGTTAAAAATAAGAACAGCAACCTTCAGCAAGGGCTTCTGTTTTTAAAGATTCCCTTTCACGGTAGAAGAATTAAAGGAGCAACTTTCCATTTCATTGTCAGCAAAAGAATCCAGCGAAGGAAAGCATAGTGATGTATCAATCAAACAATATGACAGTCATATATATCCCTCTGCAGCAGTCAAAACAATTTTTCCCCAGTCTTAATTTTTTAAAACATTTTTTCACTAATAATAAAGAAACCTAAAGGCCTGTGTGCTTGCTATTATGTATATTTTTGTCTATTTTTTCATTCGAAAACAGTGGATGAGAGATGAGAAAGACCACGTGTACTTTGTGAGGTTACAGAACATCTCATGATCAACCATGTAATGAACAAGAACTTTTCCTGTTGCAGAAATCAAGCTTTATGTTTCTAAAACTTAACATAGAGACTATTATACCCGTGTCAAGAACATGGAATCCTGAATTTTACCCTATTAAAATAAAATGAAATAAAATAAAATAAAAGGCTCAACATTCAACTGACTAAATAACATGCATGCAATAAATAGTAAGATACATATTTTCAACATATTAATATAAGCACACTATTAGTAAGCATGCTGGTGAATATCCATCTTAGCAAGCAAACAACGTAAGCTAACAGTTCCACCATCAAGTTTGGCCAGGTCCCAAGTAAAATGCAAATAGAAATCTCACCTTTACTGGTGGAGAGTCTTTTTGCTCTGAGTTGCATGGACTGAACTGTGAAGTAGTGGTATGCCCCTTCTCTGAACCCAATTCTGGTGAAAATGCATGAGTTTTGAGATACTTTGAGCTGCCAGCACTGTGAACACTGCTTGAAATACTTTGTGATTCCAAATTCATACTAGTCGAGATACTGTCACTGGCTAACATGCCACTGGAATCAGAGCGAAAATAAAACGACGATTTATGTACATTTTCTGCCCCAGGAAGATCATCAAGTAAGGAACTCCTGCAATAAGAAAAAGCTAGATGATGAGAAACCAAAACAAGGAAAGCTAAGATGGCATTTTATGAAGATAAAGTGCTTAGCAGTTCAGAAAATTTTGGATATTGCATGGATATTGAATGACTCTATTGCATAATCAATTATAAAAACATTGTTTTCTTCCAGTCAGCGGAATTCTTGCTTTTTTAATTGTGGACTAGAGAAAAATATGATATGAAAACACAATGGAGCAATTCAATTTCCATTGGTTTTCATGTGATGCCACAATTGATCATGACAAAGTAAGACAGTCAGAGAAACTATATGATTTCCTACATGCATCAAATAAGTATCTTAATCCCAGAAGTTACGCTTGTACAAGAAAATGTCATCCATCTGTTGTAGTCCTGCTACGTCCTCAAGTTGATTGTAGGCCCGATTGTAGGAAAGTGAGGTCTTCTGAAGAGAGCCCTCAGACAATCCTTCACAAACACTTGAACTGCTGGATAGATCTCTGTCATTAGCAGAAGTTCCCATCTCACCTTCATCAAATAAACCTTTCCCACTGCTGAAGTTGAGTTCTTTACTGAATTGTGGATACATGGAAAAACATTTATTAGGAAAGTACTCAGATGCACTTATTCCCCATTTTGACCAGCTATCTGGTGATGGAAGCCTGTCAGATCCTCCATCATTTGGAACAACAAGGTCATCAATTCCATTCCCGAAATACCAATCCATGGAGACTTGTTCTGAAAAAAGCGATCGACATGTTATAAACACTCACAGAGGGAATAATTGTCATATATACAGATCTCCATGTAGTCAATTAACTTCGACTCACTCACTTCAGAATTTTTCATTTATCTTTAAATAATAACACTATACACAATGAATTATAGAGATCTCCTATATAATTTACAATCCCATCTCCTGAATTTTCTTTGGGTTAATCAAACAGAGGCCTAGATCTAGATCCTTTAATTACTGTTACTCTAAAAATAGCTTGTTTTCAGAGCAACCCCTCCAAGAAGGACACTTTTTTAGACAGATTACTGTGAAAACTAGTTGAACTACTTCAAACAAGGCCAAAAACCAAAAAGAATGAAACATGTAAATAAACTAACACAACCTTAAAGCTAGTTCCAAATCTGATGGTACCCAAAGGTGAATCACAAATCAGTATTCAGGACACAAAGTCTCCACTTTTTCACTCCAAAACTGATTATAAAACCATCTTAACATACTCAAACTCTTTGATTCCAGATAAACTGACCCACATCCAACATGGTTCTACAATTCAAATTTCATTTCTTTTTCTTTTCAGGGTAATCACTGAAAACTTGGTAAGCAAAGAAACTCAGCTGAAAACACAGGGTTTGTATCCCACACATCTACCACCACAAAATTCTCCAAAAACAGAAACCAAGACCAAAAAGCTTGATGAAACAACATACCTTGTGATGGACTAGTTAAGAAAGTGATCAAGACCCAGTTTCTGATTCAGGAAATCAAGTCAGCCCAGATGAAGAAAGGTGATGTGAGGCTGAAAATAGTTTAATGGGTTTTTCCTGTGGGGGGGGGAGTCTCTGAGTCTATGAGTGCTAAATTTGGAAACAAATGAAGGAGGCGGCCCTCGTTTTTGGTTATATATTTTTTTATTTTAGGAAAATTGATCAAGTTGCAAGAGAAAAAGCGAGAAAAATAATAAAAGATTTGGTGCTGGGATTTTTTCTTGTGGCTCACAAACCAGGTCGACATTAGTGGCTGAGAAAGCCCATCTAAAACTGCTCTCCCATTCGTCCACGTGTTGGAATCTGGCCCCACCGCAGACGAAATCGGATTTATTACTTGGTGGAAGATTGGCCTCGAGGTTGCGTGCCCAACCCGGCCGCTTCTTGATATTTTTTGTTTCCGAAAACGCCCCTCTATTATTTAACTGGAACTAGGGTCACTGACCGTAGGAGGAACGTGGCTCGAGTGGTCATTTCACACGTCTGAGGCTGGGAGCTCTTCACGTTCTTGGTGGCCCCCCACCCGCGTAGATTTGGAACCCGGACACGCGGTGGATATGTTCCGGCAGGGGGACACGTGGCCGGATGCGCTTGGAGGAGAGTGACACGTGGCGACGTCGCAGAGGGAATGGAGGACAGCAGGAGGGGTGCAAGTTGGCGGGGATAAAAAAGGTAGAGATTGGTTTATTGTGACGAAAGGGATAAGATGCAGTCGGAAACAGAGTCACAGATCAAGCAGGTGATGAGGGCCACAGGATTCCTGGTACGAACTATCACTTTATTTTATTTTATTTCTTAACTGTAAGAGATTTTTCCGATAACATCGCTCAGTCATTCCAAGAGTATACCCAATTATGTAAACGTCATCTCACACTAAAAAAACCTAGCTTGAATATTTTTTTTTGTTAATGAACTGAATTGTGATAGTTTAAGAGATTCTTAACTTGGTGTAAGACAACCACAGACTCGGGGTCGAGCCATGATTTTACTTTTAGGCTATGTTTGGTTGGTGGAAAGGAAAGGAATCAATTTCCTTTCCCATGGCAAAGTGAATCCGGAGGGGAGGGGAAGGAATGAATTTCCTCCACTTTTTCCCTTCATTTGGGAAACACTTTCCCTTCCAATGGCTGTCCCAAACACAAGAAAGGAAAGTGTTTCCTTTCCCAATGCCAATTTTCCGGGAAACAAACATGGCCTTAGAGGAGGCTGAAACATAAATGTAATTTTTTCATGGACAAAATAATTTTTATTATTTTCCTAGACTCATGGTAACAAAAGACGATGTAAATGCATGTACGGGACAAACTTCTACTATGGAAATGCCATGTAATTTATCTTTGCCAAAATTTATATTCATAAATTTATTGAATTTGTAAATATCAATCAATAAGCAGGAAAAAAGGAGATGATATCTTAAATTCCTCGTTAATTGGCGGTTAAGCATCATAACTATAAAAAAAAATTAAAAAATTAAAAAGAAGAAGAAGAAGAAGAAGTTCATATATTAAAAGGAGCTTAGGACAAGATCAATAAAGAGAAAATCCTATTAGAGAACCCTAACGCGCTTGGCTTTCTTCATTGCGCCCTCATGCCTTATCCGACAACCCCTCGTGGCGGCAACGGCGGACAGGCTCTTCAAGGTGTAAGGGCTGATCGTTGGTCCTTCAGTATGTCCAATCAATGTGGTGATTGGGTGTTGCCAGGATTTGGCTTTAGTTAGCTGGCATCCAATCGCGACGATGGGAAAGGCCGGCGGTGATTCAATGGGTGGCAGCGGCTGTCGTGGTCTCCTGGACAAGATCTTGCAGCCCTTCATCTCGGGATTTTGTCAATGGAGACAGATCTAGGTGGCCGAAATAGGTGGGAGGCAAGCATGAGTTCGGATTGCAGTTGGCTTGGTCTAATAAAGGAAAAAAAAATTGTGAAAATGTGATTTTGTGATATTAGGGGTCAGCAATGGGCCGGGCCGGGCCGGGCTTTGCAATAAATTTTAAGCCTGAGGCTTGCCCCAGAGCCGGCCCTGGGATTTCCGGGGCTCTAGGCGGAAAAAAAAATTGGGGCTCCCTACCTTTAAATATATTTTATAAAAAAAAAATAAAAAAAATTCTCTTATGTACTGTCATTCACATTATCATTCTCATTCTCTTGTACTTGTTCATCATTTGCGTTGAAGTACATCCGACTTGAAGCTTAACCAATGCCTCTCTCTTTTGCTTCTCTTTTCTTTTTTTAACCCCAGAAGGATACTTCCTAATCGGAGCCATCATAACCTATAAAAGATAAAACATAATACCAATGTATCAAACCAACAATGAGAAAATAATAAACATATAATGAAGGTACAAAACAATGATCATAACTAGACAACCTAGAAATGAACTACAGAACATTATTCTTATTAAGATTAGATCAGCACAAATGAACCAAGAGATACGAAGCACAGTAGTAGCACAAACAATCAATTTGAAATTAAAGAATTAACCAGAGGCTTTCATCTCTTACATTCCCACAAACCCATTCACCAACCCAGTACCCAAACGCAAACCATCATCACCCAGTACCCAAACACAAATCATCATCACCCAGAATCCCAAATCTCGACCTTTCGTTTCTACCCAATTGAAGAACTAGAAGAGACATGGAATTCGAGCAAGAGAGAATTACCTGGAGAAATTTCTGGACGAATTTCGTGACTTTCGTCTGAAAGTGAGGAGAGAGATTTGGGAGAACACTCAGAGCAGCAGTCGGCGGAAGAACAAAAGTCAGGAACAACCAATCTTTTTTTTTGTTTTTTTAAGAACAAAATGTCCATAATCTTTTTTTTAACATATATATAAAAGGGGTTATATTTTTTTTAGGGGCCCATGAAACTGGGGGCCCTAGGCCTGCGCCTATTGGGCCTATGCCCAGGGCCGACTCTGGCTTGCCCATGGGCAGGGCTAAACCGGGCTTTTCGGGCCGGACCGGGCCTAATTGTACTTTCACGGGCCGGGCCGGGCTTTTTTAACCAAACCTATTCTGAGATCACTTCTGACTTTTAAAGATGAATTATGTTACATAGTCCCTGACTCCCTGTAATTGAGTCCCTGAATTATGTTACATAGTCCCTGACTCCCTGTAATGGAATCTGGAAACCAAATTTAAGTACTTCTACAATATAATTTCAAAACAGCAACTTCAGAAATAAACATCATTTAAATCTTCCATTAGTTTAGCATCAGTCCAAAAAAAAAAAAAAACATAGATGGAGGCCGCCACCATAGTATTGTACTGAAAATTCAAAAGTATGGGAAAAGGCTGCCTAATTTTATAGTCACATTTGCTACGGTGCTTGGATGTCAAGTTTTCTTCTCCTACCTTAATTCTTGACTTGAATTTGTTGCTGACCTTGGATGCCTGTTTCAAGATAAAGAGAAGTCATTCAGTTTTAAATCAGACGAACATGAAATCTAACTAGAAGACTAACTGTAAGTATATTGGGCTATTACCATTCAATGCATGATTTCCCATTGTCACAAGGAAATCGGAGCTTCAAGGAAACAAAGAGGAAGATATGATCAAGCAAAATTGATTCACTGATCTTGAGTTTAATATATATGCATTCCAAATCATGTTACATAATTTAAATTGATTTGGTGCATTTTGCATTAAAGACTTTTTTGCATGCATAACAAATAAACAGGAAACATTGATTTCAGTTTTTGATATCTTTCTATATTTAACTTATTTGATGATTAAAGAAAAGATTTGTTTGAGGGGGAGTTTTTCTCCTGTATAAAAGGTTTCGAAACTAATACAAGTTTAGGGTTTTTACGTTTTTAATGCATAAACGTTGTTCACTCTTGAACCATTAGTTTTTGTTAAAATCAGTTTTTGAAAACTCTCATTATTTGTTCCGTGTTTCTCATGTGTTGTCTATTGCTTTCAAAATTCATTCTCAAAGATCTGTGAGACGTTGAGAACAAGGAAGATCAGTTGGTTGATTAGAGTTGATAGATTGATAATCGAGTAAACGTTAGATCAGTTGTAAATCAAGTTAGCATTTGTTGCTAAGTGAATGTGTTTGTTATGAACAACACAACTTGTATACTGTAAACTCATTTGATTCATATTGGATTGATTTTTTGTGTTGGCTACGTTAAAAGCCACGCAGTGAAGTTTCCTCAGTGGAGAGGTTTACACTGCGTTAGCAATTTCTGTGTCCTTCTTGATATAGTGATGTCTTAGTTAAGTTGTTCTATTGATTATAGCACAATATCATTCTGTTTGGTATTTTCATTTGGCATCAAAGCGGGTTCTAGATTATTCTAGTAGATCGCAGGGACGATGGAACAACATCGAGATAGGGTTGCTGGTGGATCTGTTAATAGTCCTCCATGGTTTGATGGAGGATATGAAAAGTACACTCAATGGAAGATATACATGAAATCATACTTGTATGCGCAAGATGAACATGTATGGAACATTGTGGAAAATGGCTGGAAGACACCAATAATTCTAGCTAAAGGCGAGGGCTCATCAGTCTCTATTCCTAAGCCACGGAAGGACTGGACTGACGTAGAAGTACGTGATCTTCAAGCTGACTTCAAAGCAAAAAACAGCATTTTCACAGCTCTCTCTGAACGTGAAAAGCTGAGGATTAGTCACTGCGACACTGCAAAACAAGCTTGGGATCTGTTGCAGACTACATATGAAGGAAACAAAAAGGTACGTGCACAAAAACTGCAAGGTCTGATTTATGAATTTGAAACTATGACCATGGGAGATGATGAAACCGTAGATGACTTTCATGGTAGAATTCTAAAGATTACTGATCAATGTCGTAGTCTAGGTGCCCCTTTTGATGAAGATAAGGTTGTCAAGAAAATACTTAGAGCCTTACCAGAAAAGTTTCACTCTAAAGTCACTAGTATTGAGGACTCTTTTGACATTGATGAATACCCTTTGGATGAACTCATTGGAAATCTAAAAACTTATGAACTAAGACTAAAACCAGAAAAGAAATCCAAAGGTGTGGCTTTCAAGGCTGTGAAAGGGAAAGAAGAGGAAGATGAACCACTTGATCTTGCTCTTCTGACCAAAGAGTTCAAAAAGTTTCTTAGAAATAAATCCTCCTCTCAAAGTTTCAATGCTCCCAAGAAAAACTTTGTTAACAATGATAACAACGTTAAAGGGAATTTTAGAGCAAATAAATCTGGAAAAATAAAATGCTATGAATGTGGTGGCTATGGCCATATTTCTACTGATTGTGGTAACAGGAAGCATGGAAATAGCAACAATAAATCCCTTCTCTCAACATGGAGTGATGATGAACATCAGGAGGTCGAAAATGTTGCCTTCGTGTCGTTTCTTTCACTGGAATCTGAAACTGATGAAGAATTCTCAGATGATGAGACTAATGTCCTCTGCAAACAACTCTATAAAGCGTCAAAAGCCACATTAATCAAAAATGCAAGTTTGGAGGATGAAATTGTGTTGCTGAAGGCTAAAAATGAGAAGTTGGAACTTGTATGGGGGACTTCTCAAAACACTTGGGAACAAGAAAGGAACAAACTCATAGAAGAGCTACAGAACTCACAAAGTGATAAAAGTTCCTAGACCTGGAAGATACAATGTGCTGAACTGAAAAACAAAATCAAGATTCTTGAACTTGAGGTAAAAGGACAACATGCTCTAAACTTAAATCTACTAACTGAAAATGAATCATTGCAGAAAGAGCTGAAGTCCACTCAAGAGAAGTTCACAAAGTTTGAGATAAGCTCTGCAACAGCATCTAGGTTGTTCAGCTCTGGAAAAGCCCATCATGATATATTCGAACTTGGATAATCTGGAGAAAGCTCCAAAGGCACACACTTTGTGAGAGAGTCCAATTCGGAAGTGGAGAAAAGTGATCCAATCACCCAAGTCATCAAGAACACTATCACAAGGGTTGACAAGGAACCAAAATCTTCTCAGAAGGTCACTCATGTAAGGATGAATCAGATGCTTCCGACTGATCATAATAGGTATGCAACTCTTAAGTCTTTTATTCCTACATGTCATTACTGTGGTAAATTAGGACATATCAGACCAAGATGTAATGAGAGACATAAGTCAAATCCATCTGGTGAGGATAAGCTATCTGTAAAATCTTTACATTGTGAGCTTAAGGAGCAGAAGGAGCTTATCAACAAATTGGCTAACCTGATTACTAAGGCAAACATGCAAAATAGAGATAAACCTGTCTGGATTAGAAAGAACTTGAATAATCATCGTTCTAATCACTCTGATTCTACTGACTCTATTAGTGATATCTGTCTCATGACAAGTGTAAGTACAGATAATTCTTCAACATATATTGAGGCAACCTGCCTGGTAGCACTCACTGCCTTGGCAGACAAGCGGAAGGATTTCTAGTATGTGGATAGTGGTTGCTCCAGACACATGACTGGAGATAAAGCTTGGTTCATCTCATTCGAAGATGAAAGCACTACTGGTTCAGTTACCTTTGGTGATGGAAGAAAAGCTAAAATTCTTGCACGAGGAACAGTCAATACTCCTGGAATTCCTAATCTAAAAAATGTTTTGTATGTAGAGGGTTTAACTGCCAATCTAATAAGTGTCAGTCACTTGGCTGATGATTATGAGGATGTTTGGTTGAACAAGCAAAGATGTGTGATTCTCGATAAAAAGGGAGAAAATGTTATGAGAGGTAAGAGATCTTTAGATAATTGTTATCACATTCAATCTAATGAATCTCTAAATGTCCAGGATTGCTTGTCTGTGAGATTTGCCGAAGAAAACTTCGAAATATGGCATAGAAGATTAGGACATGTAAACTATCAGGATTTACTCAAATTATCCACCAAGCAGTGTGTCAGAGGTCTACCACCACTAAGTGGTAAGACCGACAAGATATGTGGAGTATGCAAAATCGGTAAGCAAGCTAGATCTCCTCATAAAATAATAAACGCTGCCACTACCACAAGAGTATTGGAACTGCTGCATATGGACCTTATGGGACCAGCTCAAACAGAAAGCATTGGAGGTAAGAAATACATACTTGTGATCGTTGATGATTTCTCCTGGTACACTTGGGTTAATTTCCTAAAAGACAAAGCTGAAACTTTTAAATCATTCAAGGGCTTAAGTCAAAGAATAAAAATTGAAAAGCAGTCCACAAACATGTGCTTAGTAAGAGTAAGGTCAGATAATGGAACTGAGTTTAAAAATGCTGCTTTTGCTAACTACTTTCATGAGTTAGATGTTTCCCATGAGTTTTCAGCCCCGATCACTCCATAACAAAATGGAATAGTTGAGCGCAAAAATAGAGTGCTGTTAGACATGGCAAGGGTAATGCTGCATTCTGCTGGTCTAAGCTCGAACTTTTGGGCTGAGGCAATCAGTACTGCATGTTACACCATCAACAGAGTCTTCTTGAGACCTGGAACTGACCAAACAGCTTATGAGCTGTGGAAAGGTAAGAAACCAAACATACACCATCTTCGTGTGTTCGGAAGCCCTTGCTACATATTAAGAGATCGAGAGCAACTCATAAAATTTGATGCTCGAAGTGATGATGGTATCTTCCTTGGATATTCTATTAATAGTTGAGCATATAGAGTCTATAACAAACGTGTCTATTGATGATTACTACACTAGACAGGAGGAAGCCTTTACCGATACATCATCTCCTCTCAGCTCAGAATCAGAAGACACATCAGCTACTGATGACCAGAAAGAGGATGATGACAACATCTTCGAGCCAGCTCCTCAAATGAAAAGAGGGTTCAAGCAAGTCCAAAAATATCACTCTCGTCAAGATATTATTGGACAAATCTCAGATGGTCTCAAAACAAGAAGCCAAGCTGCTCCACAGGTAAGTGCAGAGGAGGTAAGTCGAGGTAATGCCTTAATTTGTTTTATCACAGAAAATCAAATTACAATGAATATCATATCCCAGTGTGGGTTTGTTTCTCTAATTGAACTAAAGAATATTAAGGAAGCCTTTACTAGATGATGATTGGATTAGTGCTATGCAGGAAGAATTAACTCAGTTCACTAGGAATGACGTGTGGTACTTGGTACCAAGACCTAGAAACTGTAATGTAATAGGGACTAAGTGGATATTCAGAAATAAAAGTGATGAAAAAGGGAATGTAATCAGGAACAAGGCTAGATTAGTGGCACAGGGGTATTCACAAGTTGAAGGTCTAGATTTTGATGAAACCTTTGCTCCTGTTGCAAGATTAGAATCAGTGAGACTACTTTTGTCTGTAGCTTGTCACTTAAGATTCAAATTGTTCCAAATGGATGTCAAAACTGCCTTTCTGAATGGGGTGTTGTAGGAAGAAGTATATGTGGAACAACCTCAAGGTTTCAAAGATCCACATAATCTAAATCATGTTTCTAGACTCAAGAAAGCTCTGTATGGTTTGAAACAGGCTCCACGAGCCTGGTATGAAAGACTTTCCACTCATCTGGTGGGAAAAGAATATACAAGAGGATCAATTGATAAAACATTGTTTGTAAAACAAGTGAAAAATGATCTTATCATAGCTCAGGTGTATGTTGATGACATTGTTTTTGGCTCTACATCTAAATATCTTGTCAATGAATTTCAATCTGTGATGGAAAGTGAATTTGAAATGAGCATGTGTGGTGAACTAACCTTTTTCCTTGGACTGCAAGTAAAGCAACTTGATGCAGGTATTTTTCTCTCTCAAACCAAATATGCTGAAAATCTCATCAAGAAATTTGGCCTTAAATCCAAGAAAGTAGTTAACAATCCCATGAGCACAACTACAAAGCTGAGCGAAGATTCAAATGGAAAATCAATCGATTCGACTCTCTATAAGAGCATGATTGGCAGCTTGCTATATCTCACTGCCAGTCGACCTGATATTTCATACAGTGTGGGAGTGTGTGCTCGATTTCAAGCAAATCCCAAAGAATCACACTTGGAAGCTGTCAAGAGAATCATTCGATATGTTTCAGGTACAGTTAACTGTGGCATTTTCTATACCTTTGAAACTAACATGGAAGTTGCAGGGTATTCTGATGCTAACTGGGGAGGAAACTTAAAGGATAGAAAAAGCACTTCTGGAGACACAAACTTGATGACTGGTCTCTATGCCAACTACACCCTTACCAAGATTACCACCATAAACAGTAAGGCGTACACTACAAAAAAAAATTCAATTGGCTTCACCAATTTGCGTCGGCGTAAAAATGCCGTCGCCAAAGCCTCCTATTTCGCGACGGCAAAATAATTTCCGTCGCAATTGTGCGAAATATCTGCGACCGTAATAATTACCGTCGCCACTGGTCTTTGGGAGCCACTGTTGGTCTACTTCAGCGAGAATAGCCGTAGCAAGATATTAAAAGTTTGCTACTGCAAAGTAGCTGCCGTCGTGTCAGGGTGGCTTTTATGTTTCAATTCTCATACTTTGTATTCTTTTAACTTGTAAGGTTAACAACATCTGAATCTCTTGGAATCCCTCTTCTTTCTTTCACTGCTCTGCCCTCTTTCTTCTTTGAATTCATGACTCCGTCTCGATCCGATACCGATGAGTACTTCCAGATTTCCTTCTCTCTCTCCATCACCTCCTTCAGCTATTTTCCATTCTCGATCTATCAAAATCGCGAAGAATGCAACGCGACCAAATGCGCCTATTTAGGTCAAATCCGGCGAGTTACCAGAAGATCTACCAACCAATCGTTCCTCGAAAGCGTCCTCTATAAAACCCAGCAAAAGTGTGAGAAAAAGGAAAAGGTTAGGGTTTTGATTTGATTGGGTTCGTTTAAGTTTCTGTTAATTTGATTGGGTTTTCATATTATGAACTTTCACATAATCTAATATCAAATTCTGGATAAGATAGGTTAGGTTTTTGTCTAAAGAGACCGAGAGAGAGTGGTGATTTCGAAACAGAGAGAGCGAGAAAGAGACCGAGAGAGAGTGGTGATTTCATTTTGCTACGAGGGGAAAGAAGATCTGTGTCGAATCTGTCTGCAAGATTCAGATCGGTGGAGAGAAAGCGTTTTGTATCGAAGGTATTGTTTCCCAGATTTCTATGTTTTTTTCGTTTTTGTTGGGGTTTTTGTTTTCTCTTTTCATTCATGTTATTGACTCTGTGTTTCGGAAATTGGGAATTGAGTTTTATTGTGTTGAGTTTGATTAGCTTTTACGGTTAGGGTTACTGAATTGGGGTTTTTTTTGGGTGATTGAATTTGATTCTGTAATTTCAGAGTTTTGATTCTGAGTTTGTTCTGTTTATGCTTTGAAGAGTTGGCTAAGATTTAGTATCTGCCGAGGCCTTTAAGTATTGTAATAGCAATATAATTTTTTTCCAAATGTGGTTCAGTGCTATGTTCAAATGGTAGAGGAAGAAGAGGAGTAATAGATATGAGTTTGGTTTGGAGAGTAGGGATTGCAGGTTCAGAAATTTGTGTTTTTGCTGTTGTGTTCTTCTTCTTTTAGTTTTGTTTGTGCTGGGGTTAGAGATATAGGTATTTGAGTGGAATGGTTTTATCAATTTTGGTAACCTAAGAACTTTTTATCAACTTTGGTGTTATATGATGATCATAATGAGAACGTATAGGGATGTGATGGTGGGATTATATATATATATATATATATATATATATATTTGGTAATATGATATTATAAGCAGCAGCAGTGTATTAATTGTTACTACTATAAGAAGCAAAGATTTTCACTATCTGCAATCTACAGTGTGTCAAAACTTTTATTAGGAATGTGCTTCCAAAGAGGCAATCTTTGTCAAGTTTAGTCATGTTATTCATTCGAGTCACGTCTTCTAAGTTGAATTTGAGTTTAGGTTTTGGTTTCTCCAATTTTGGTTATAGTTTTGAGTTTAGGATCATGTTCTGGACTTTGCCTTTTGACTGATACAGATTGTGATCTTTTGAGTACTTTGTTTGTCCTGCACTTTGCAATTTTGATGGTTGATTGAAAAAATTAGAAGATAGAGATTTCTTAAGTTATGTTAGATTCTGATTTTTATTGGGTTATTTTTTTCTGAATTTCTCAGACATTAGATAGTGGCTTGCTTGATTTGACGAATTTTTATATGTCTTCTGTGATTTCATATGATTATACTACTTGATCTTATTGTATAAGAAGTGAATCTATTTTTCAGGTAACCTAAGGGATGTGAGAGTTTAAGCGAACACCCCCTGAAAAACTAGAACAGGTTTGATTTTGAATGAAACTGTTTTGCTATTATTGTTTTCTGAATTTTTATGTGGTGCAGTTTTTACGTAATTATCTGCTGTTGTTAGTTTTCAAATGATGTGATTTATTATGTTCTGCAAATTTTGTTTGCCGTTTAGTTTGATGTGTGTAGTTCATTGGAGTGGCTTGAAGGGATAGCTTTTGTTTTTAAGGATTTAAAATTTTTCATTAATTTGTATATGCTTTTCATAAATGTTTTCACTATGTAGACCTTTGCTGGATACTGATCAGTTTCCTACTATGCGCTAATGATGTTGTCTTCAATTTTGTTCGATTAGAATTTCGGGGATATGTGATGATAATTGTTTCTTTATGTTAGGAACTATTTATAGCAATTCTGTTTGATTAGAGTCCAGTGAATCAAAATAGTATTTGATTGGTTCAGACTTGCAATTTATAATATCTAAATATTTGTTGTTACCATCATATCTTTGATGGTGGTAGTCTTAGGAATATGATTTGATCTTTTCATGATATTGTTAAACCCCAGAAAGTGAATTTAGTTTAGGCTTGGCAGATTCAATGTTCTTTTTGCCTTTGACTTGATAATTACCTTTTTGATTAAAGATGTATATCCTGTGCAGTAAATTGATTGTAAATTCATGGAAAAATAGAGCCTTCGGTTTGTATTTCTTCAAACAGCATTTAAAAGATTCAGTTCTTTTTGTACAAGTATTTTCATTTGAATGGTTGGCCAATTTATCTTCTTTTAAGCATTTGATAAAGTTTGTGAGTAATTAAGATTCTTTTAACAGTATTTGAGTTTATTTAGTTCTGTTTAGTATGTTGCTGAGTTAAAGTTTGCACAGTATGTGTTTTTTTTTTTTGGGTGTAATGAGACTGTTTTGATTAAGGTGATTAAATTTCCTTTTTTTTTTTTGTTTGATTTCAAGGGACTGTGTTTCAATTAAGTTGGCCAGTTTACTTATCAAGGAAAGGATCGATCAAGGTAATACTAGAAACTCGAAGTTCTATATATGTTCTGATATCTTTTAGCAAGCATGTTAGTCCTTTAATAGAGTGTTTTTCTATCTTGGCAAACTTTGTCCTTAAAGTTACCTCCTTGAATATTGTATATAATATACTGAATTTGTAGTGATTCAAAATCTTCAATGATAGGTAAATTCCTTCTGTGAAGAATGAAGAATAGGTGTTCTTTTTTGTTGTTTCGTGTCTAAATTACATTGTGTTTTAAGTTGTTGATGAACATCACTGTATATACAAATTTCTCTTCTTTTCTTTAATTTCTTGCCAACCTCAAGTAGGAAAAGTGGGAAATATACCATGCCACAAGATGAATACCATAGAGTTGAACTCCAACAAATATCTGCTTGTAATTTAAAGGCAGTGATTTAGGTGTTCAAGTCTGCTCTAGTACTGCATTTAGACTTGAATTGTATGTATTTGTTAATCTTTTGCATGGTTCTGTATTATATTGAAATAAGTGACAGCCACATATTTCAGGTTTGTAATCTTTCTCCAGTCTTCGAACTAGAATGAAGTTGCTAATATCTGTTCAGTTTCTGTTTTGCTACATATTTACAAAAGTTTTTGTATGGTTGTAAATATGATCATATGCAAAAACTGATACAAATGAGCTTCGGATCTTTTGGCCTTCAAAATGTAAACTGCTTACACGATGGTTCACATCTTCTTTAGATTGGATCATGCAATAATATTGCCAGTAGAACAAAATAGCTAGGCGCACATTATTTCATGTCCTTCTCGTATTTGATAGTATATTAGTTATGGATGAATCTCCAGCCCATTGGTTCTACAAAGTAAGATTGGTGATTGGTTACTCAAACATGATCGAGTTATCAATTTCTTTGTAGTTTTGGTTTGTAAATTACTAACTTATTTTCTTTTTGAAAACCAGTGAGGCAGACAATGGGGTTAAGAAATCAGAATTTTCAAGGAATCCAGCTGAGGGTGCTGTGATCATTTGCTTCACTTATGGTATGAACTGTCTACTTTTTCTATCTGTTTGCGAGTGAAGGTTTGATCTTGCTTTATTTGGATTGTTGTTATTGTAGCTCAGCTGAGTTCTAATTTACAGTTAATATTTCCTTTCTGATGCTGGTTCAGAGGCTAAAGAGTTTTTGATAATATGGTTGAATTCGTTATCTGATTTACATTTTTCAACTTTCTCAGGGAAAGGATCGATATCTTGGAAATCAACCATCCCGAAAGTCCTGTCGGCACAAAGTCCAGAGTGATATGAAATTTTAGTAAATTTAGATTATGTATAAAATTTAAGAAAATCAAACAGAAACTGGCAGCATCGCATGGGCGAGCTGCCTAGTTTTAGCTAAGGTTCAAATATTGGTGCATTTTTGTATATGTATAATCATACCTCAAATATTATTTATCCAGACTTTGTATTTCAAATTTAATTATCGTTTGAGACTTTGTTGGCTCTGTACTTATAGATTATCTTGTTTGCATAATCAAGTAATCAAACAGAATGTCAATTGTATGTGTTTTGTTAAAAAAGAAAAGATTTTTTTTTAATTAATAATTCACATTTTGCGACGGCATTGTTTCTGTCGCAAAAATTCCGTTGCAGTAGGTGGCGTCGCTATTGACCTTTGCGATGGCATAGTTGCCGTCGTTAAACTTCAAGCTACGGCATAATTGCCGTCGCAAATAGCAATGGCGACGCCCTCAACGACAACGGAAAAATTGCCGTCGCCTAGCCGTCGCCATTGGTCTTTTGCGACGGCAATTTGACTTTCCGCGACGGCGTTGCGCCGTGGCAAATTGAATTCTTTTTTGTAGTGGTAGCGAGAGTGTCAATTTACGCCGTATCACCTAGAAATGGTGTGTCACACCTCAAAGGATGTATGACGCCATACCATCCATACAGCCCCTCCAGGGGTTTAGGGGATCAAAACCCAAGGTAGTCGCTATGCTTCGCTCACTCTCAGGTCATCACATGATATAGAAAAACATTGAAATCAAGCATGGCAATAAAATATCAAATCCTTTAAATTCATAGAGAAGTAATCACAGTCATGCAATATTATTTATATAGAAGAAAGATCATAACCGAGAGAGTCCCGAGTCACCTTACCTGGAATATAGCAGCTTTGACTCCATTCGTTTTCTTAGGCCAACACCACCACCTTTCACATTCCGGATAACTAGAGTCCCTAAGTTCGAAAATGATTCAAGTGCTTGTCATTATAAAATCCCAAACTGTAATGCTTGATAATAATCAATCCCATTTAGTTAATTTCTTCCAAGAATGGTTTCCTTTCCTTGTTGGGCGTAATCCTTTTTATTTATCTGGACACCCAAAACTAGTTTTCTTTCTAAACAGTTCTTCAGTTCGAACCAAACTCATACTTAAGTGACCAGAGTTCTTAGAATTCTATTTGACAAGAATTTCATATGATCCCAAAATGCAAGGCTCTACACCTCTATGCCATCCATTAACACACAAGGTGTACATACACGTACTTAGAAATTTTGTCCAGTGCCACAATCAATGATAAACCAAGTGCACTAGAAGCGATACCAAATTAATTAACAATATATACACCAGGTCCCAACTCATAGTTTTCATATATACCACAAACAAACTTATAATTATCCCGCTGGCTTAATGCCTTAACCATTAACTATGCAAAATCACAGGAACTTGTGATAATGACACTGACAAATTCATTCCTTAGCTTCCAGATAATATCGAACCATGATTACAGGAGCTAAAGCCTTGCAACTTAATTCAAACATCACAAATTTCATATTTACAGTATCATGACTTCATACCCTTGAAAGAAATCCCAGCTTACCTTACTTCAAATTTTGACCAATTTTGTCTCTTTATTTAGCCGGGTTCTTGGTCCAAGGTACACGTTGTCATTGTTCTTCACAGCTTCAACTCTTGTCCAAATGACAGAGCTTCCACCACAACCTTAGTCTGACCATTTGCTTCTCCTCAGTCTCCAATCTAGGTAAGCAAAATCAGTACCTCAATCCAATTCCAATTCAAACCAAGTAGAAATCTACAAGTCTCCAACAATTATGGCTGGACGTCTTTTCTAAGCCTAAGGAATTTACCTTCAATGATACATGCTTATAATTATGAAATCCCAGACTTCATTGTAGTTCCATTCAGCCAAGTCCATGCTCTTAAAGTCTGGAAACAACAAACTATATTTTGAAGCACATCAACCATAGCTATTTTGTACGTCGTTTTCCATTTACAAAGATAACCCACTTCATCTCACCAACTCAACCAATTCTGCAGTTCAAGCATAACCAGGCATTATTATACGCTTTAAGATATGAACCAAGGTGAAAAGTAAACTAAAAATGACCCAAATCGCCGTTGTTCACAATGAACACAGCGGTGGCTGTACAACCCCAAAACACCAACTTTTCCAAATTTTAACTGAAATTGACATGCAGTTACATTTTCTTGTAGAGCTCGACGAGGAGATAAATCTTCATACCTCAGTTGCTATCGTCAGTGATCGGAGTCGCCGGAGAATGCATCAAAACCGCCATAGCTTTCAGGCTTCATTTTGCTATCATGAAGATTTGGTTGATCAATCTGAGTCTATTGTCAGAATGGCGCCGTCGAAATGAAGAGAACATTGCCGGTGCGACACCGTGAATCGAGCGGAGGGTGGTGATAAGGTCCGGTAGCCTGCGCGGGTTGACGGGTTGAGAAAATGGGTCGAGAGACTGGAGTGTTCTAGACTTCTAGGTTCTCCGATCAAACTTGTGTTGCCGTGAGTCATACTTACCTTATTTATATAGATATTCTGTAATATTCCATGATCTCTAATATTCTGTAATATCTGTAGTATAATTAACTTTACTACTTGCTTTAGGAGTAGTACTTGTCTTATTAGGCGCAATTGTAATTTGTATATAATTCCTTCTTGTAAGATGAACGAGATATCTGAGTTATTCAGTCAAAATTATCTCTTGTTTTTTGTTATATTTGACTTGGTATCAGAGCAGAGATCCAATCCTGGACTCTGACTCATTGTTCTTTGATCCTTGACCCTTGTTCTTTGTGATTGGATTTGTTCCTTGTCCTTTGATCCTTTCATCACTGTTGCCTTCTTATATTTCCAAGTACTTTGTTGTTTTTCCTTCCGCTGTATATTCACCATGGTGAAAGATCAAGACGTTTCGACTGTGATCAAGCAAGATGGAGATAGTGAGACTTCTCATGGTTCCAACCAAATTTTTGTCTCCATTAAAGATGATTCAATTGGAAGTTATGGAGGTGTCAAGCTCAATGGCTCTAATTACCGAACCTGGAAAAAGATGATGGAGGCTCACCTCTGTGGAATCGATAAGGTGGGCTATGTTGATGGTTCAATTACTGAACCACCAATTGCAGCAAACAGTTGTTCAAAATGGAAGACTGCAAATGGCTCGGTAACCTTTATTCTTTACAAATCCATGAATGAAGATGTTTCACAGATGATTATGGGGTGTAATACAGCTGAAGAAATCTGGGAAAGCCTTAAGGAGATCTACTTTAACGGAACGGATTTTGCCTAGGTTTATGAGTTGAGCACTCAAGCCTCCCGTATGACACACGATGGAAAACCAGTTGCCATGTATTTCGCAAAACTAAAGGAGATTTGGCAAGAAATTGATCAGATGCGTCCATGTCGCATGAAGTGCCCGGATGATGTCAAGATTTATAAGGAGGAGCAGGATCTCATGAGAGTTCATGTTTTTTTGGCTGGCCTTGATCCAATATTTGAGAATGCAAGGAGCAAATTACTTCGCCGCACTACCACACCAACCTTGCAGCAAGCCTTTGCTTATATTGGCAAAGAAGAGACCCAAAGGGCTGGAACTAGAGTAGTTACTTCAGAAGTTGCAGGCCTTGCAATATAATCAAAGCCATCCAATCCCTCAAGTAATCGGTCACTCTCAGGTAATCGACCTCCTTCTTCTCTGCGTCCCTCTCCTCAAGGTCCTCCTTCAGGGTTTTCCTCAAATCTGACTTGTAATTATTGCAAGAATCTAGGCCACATCAAAGCAAATTGTTACAGGTTAGTTGGTTTTCCAGTAGGCTACTTTGATAGGCCCCGACCTCAGGACAACAAACCCAAGGGAAAGGCTGTTGTTCATCTTGTTCAAGATCAAGATTACTATGCGGTGACAGAACCAGATTACACCAACTTTGCTTGACAGGACCCACCCCGAATTTCACCCTGAAATCTGAGGTGGCCCTGTGGGGCCCACCTTAGGAATAAGTTTACCAAAAATTCGACAGAGTCACCCCTAAAATGGACTACCCAAAACCTGTAAAAATACATTCACACTTCTAAACAACCCTCCAAAAACTCCTGGAGCCACCTTGCTCCCAAAACTGAACAACTCCACAACATCTTCCAATTCACATTACACAAATCTCAACTTAACAATATTAATCCCACATGTTATCAGAGCAATTCTAATAACAAAGATAAACAAGGAAAACATGGATAAAAATGAATACGCGGACGCGGTGCTGTTAGCTATGCCTCAACTAACTCCATGTACGCCCGACCTCAACTAATCTAGCCTGCAAATTGGACATTTGAAACTGAAGGGCCCAGGGGAAAAGTATTGAAAACACGTTAGAGTGAGTGGACAAAATAAATAATCAAGATAATATAAATGAAGCAAACTTGAATACTTTCCCACATTTATTCCTTTGAAAATCCAATGCATGCAACATTTATAAAACCATAATTATTTAAACTCTAAAATCTCGTGAAAACATACCAGCCCCGCTGGTTAAGAGAGAACTGACTAGCCCTGCTAGTCAAAATAAATATAAAATATGGGGTCAGAAGGGAGCCATACGATAAGAAGGGAGCCTCCCAGGCTCCGGTCAGAGTGTCCCATGCTCTGCTCAACTCACCCACAAACACAAAGTAAGTGGGGAGGGGTACTAATAGGCTAACTAGCAATACAATATATCGACCCAGGTATGATAGGTTAAAACCACGAAAATCGAAAATCAGAAGGGCTTCCCCAATATCTCACAAGAAAAGAGATATATTCCAATGACGTGGCTCCGCACGCCAAAACGTTCTTGAAAACATAAACAATTAGGCGAGAAATAATAAATATAACAATCCTTCCAAAAACCTCAAGTCCGATAATATGGCAGAAAACTCAAAATCGACAAATAAAATATATAATGTTTAATTCCGGAAATCACTTCGGAAAATAATTCGTCGAGAACTCATATAAATCATAATTTCAAATAATAATCAAATCTCGGAGAAAAACATCGAAAGCTCAATATCCAAAAATGATGTGACGAATCCATTTCCCAAATCATAATTAATCTCCGAAAAATCGATTCATATTCCCAAAAACAATTCATAAGTCCAAACCTGAGTATGATAAATTCAATTCCGAAACTCATATGGAAAAACAATACAAAAGTATAGTCCAAAGCCAAATATTATGCTTAATAAATAAAACGATAAATAATTAAATAAATCAATCATCATTTCGGGAAAATAATTGCATGCATCATTATTTAAAACAAAAGTCCACTCACAGTACTATATAGGCGACCACGCATACGAGTTTCTTCTTCGAGCAGTAACTCGGTATAGCGCCCTGTACACAATTATATTCCGTGAATAACAATTCGATAACAATTCGATTCCCAAAATCAATCCTCTTAAGCCAACATCTCTATTTCCTTCTCCGATCCAACCCAAACTTTACCACTAACTCCATTCCATTAATTTACAAGTTCTAGGGCAGATTCGAGAGAAATCCGACGGTCGGATTCTCGTAAATCGATAATCAAAATTCTAAATCTTCGAAAATTTATAATCTACACAAAATCCTCCAATCTTCACCAAATTCACATATATAAGCTCTAGATCAAAAATAGGATTTAACTAGCTAAAAAATCGAAGCTAGAAAAATGCTTTACACGCCTCAACGAGCCACCCACAATGGCGGCATGTGGGCCCCACGCGCTGTCGGCCACCACCTCCGATGGCCACCAAATTTTAGCAGCAATACCTACTCAACAAGCCTAACAACTTTCTCAACTGTGACAAAGTCAGAAAATACCTCGAAGTGGTCGAACAATTAAGCAACCCGATTGTACAGTAAAATCTTCCAATTATGCTTTCTTCCTCCACGCTGCAAATTGTTGCAAGAGGATTGGAGAGCATGAAGACTAGCTCAATGCACTTGTAATGGACCTAAGTTTATGGCCGGAGGTGGCCAGAATCGATAGAAATCGGCGTTGACCACTTATGCTACAGTAACTACATGCTTCTCAGTGTTGGTTCTTCATTTTCTGGCCATGATGCCGTGAAATACCAGAGTAGGCGTCGAGAGGAGGAGGAGACGAGTCGAACGGCGTTGGTTGGGCGTCGTTTGGTGGTCGAAGTGGAGAGCGAGATATAGTTGTAGAGGAGAGGAAGAGAGGGAGCTCGGGGAGGAGAAAGAGAGAGCGCAGGGGAGGAGAGAGAGAGAGAGTTACCGGCTACAGTAAAAAATTCAAATATATACTATCTACCATAAACAGTAATTTTGGTATTTCGCTTATAACTTTTGCATATGAACTCCGATTTTTACGTACCACATATGCATGCACTCGGTTTAATGTCCTCTACAACTTTCATGAAGGAAATTTTCTCAAATTTTGACCCGAACAAAAAGTCAACTTTTAGGCCCACTAAAAGTATCGAAACAAAGAAAAAAGTGAAAGTAGTTGTCGTTTACCGTCTAAATGACTAGTAAATCGGAAAATTCAGGTTCGGGACGTTACATTGCTGGTAACGATACCGCATCTGTAAGTCGCGGTGGTAATGGTATGATTGGAGTTGCTTTAAAAATTTCTAGCTTTACTGGTGGCAATACTTGGATAATTGATTCTGGAGCATCTGGCCATATGACCTATGATCGTAGTTTCTTTCTTTTTCTCAATCCAGCCTCTATTTCCTCTATTGTCAATGCCAATGGTGATTCTTTTCCTGTTTTAGGAATAGGGTCTGTTCATCTCACCCCTTCTTTGACACTACACGATGTTCTTTATGTCCCTGATCTCTCTCATCATCTTATATATGTGCCTTAGCTTAATACTCAATCTCGATGCTTAATACTCAATCTCGGTGTTCTGTAACATTTTTTCCGTTGTATGTGATTTTTCAGGACCTCCTCACCAAGGAAATAATCGGCAGGGGTTGGGGTCAACTATTTCATCTGGATTGCATGTTCGCCGGAATGAAGCCGGAGAAGGCCGTTCAAGTAGCTTTGATTTTGACTGGGGTTACTAATCAAGTTGAAGAATTATGGCTATGGCTTCGGAGATCGAGACATCCTTCCTTTAGTGTCATGAAGAAATCTATGCCATCCTTGTTTTTAGGCATTGATGAGTCTAAGTTGCACTGTGAGTCATGTGTCTTAGTTAAAAGTCATCGTACTAGTTATCCTTCGAGTACTACTAGGAGGTCTTTTCCTTTTGAACTTATTCATTCTGATGTATGGGGACCTTCGTGAGTCAACCTTGTTTGGCAAACATTGGTTTGTTTTGTTTATTGATGATTATACCCGTCTTACTTGGGTCTCTTTATTGAAACACAAATATGAAGTCTTCTCTGCTTTCCAAGAATTTTCTACTACAGTGACTTTGATTATCCAGCTGCGAATCCGGTCATCTTCCAAGCTCTCCGAACCAGATCTTCTTCTATTGGCCATTACCGAAAGGGAAGCGAAGCTTCACATTGCGAATCATGAAAAAAGACAAATGGCAGGAAGACTAAGCGTGGCATCCAAAATCATAGGCGAAAATGACATCGTCCATTATTCTATCACCTCCTGTCTTCGGCTCCACGCCAACATGACCTCCTCGGCAAACACATTGTCCCCAAAATATCTCTCCCCGTCAACGACAAGCTCGTCTGGGACAGCAGCACGCCGTTTTCCAAACCCTGTATTAATTGCATCGCAGACACTGTCAGAAAGTATGAAGCTTTGGCTTGGCTGACTGGAGGTCTGAGTTGCTTCGTTGGCCTGTGCTTGTTGGCCGTGTGAAATGAGAAGGCAATCAAAATTCCATTTTCCCTAAAAGTGTACCCATATGAGAATCTACGAGTGCAGCTCGGCGAAGAACCATAGAGGGGTATTTAGCTTCTTCTAATTGTGTGGTAATTGTTGTTTCAGATGTGTTTTTGTGCATTTCCCATATTTGATATGGCTCTAAACAATGTTCTGTACCCCAAAACTATGAGCATTATATGTTTTGGATGATACCAGCTTGGAACAAAGTGCCAATCTGATTTCATTTGAATCACTTTCTCTCTGATGTTTATGCATTGTTTCATACCAAAAAACAGAAAAAGAAAAAGAAAAAAAAGAGAACAAAGCGTGAAGTTGCAAAGAGATAAGAGAGATGAATATTGAAATATTGAAAATACCCTTGAAAAGTTAACAGGGTTAACGTTTTTACTGTTGCTAGGTACGGAAATTGGGTCGGGCTTAAATCGTGATGTACCATTTTAATATTTTCTAAAACATAGGTATGAAAGTTATTAATAATCCGAGAAAGTTCAAACACCGTTTAGAAGATTTTCTCTTTTACATAGAAAAGACTTTACAGGAGGCAAAAAAAAAAAAAAAAATGGGATGATGACCATTAACTACAATGGGCCATTAATTCTTCCCACACGCAGGATTTATATTTTGCTGTCCATGTGGTCATCTTTAGGATGAGTAACACTAGTAACCCATTTGCACATAAACAAAAGGGCACAACAAGTTCTAGTTAATTACGACAATTGCCACAACTGTTATTTCAATTTTCTCTCAAACCAAATCCGTAAAATCTAGTTCTCCCAAAATCAAAGCGATCCCAAATTCAAAACCGTTTGAAAATCACAATCCTTTCTAAATTGGCATCTAGGGCTCTGGCGAAGCAACAACGTGACCTCGGCGGAGAAGTAAGGACGCGACCCCGACAGTGAACCAAGCTCGCGACCCTGGCGGCGAAGGAAGCGCTTGAACTCGGCGGCGAAGCAAAGGCGCTACACGTGTAAGTCAGTGGCTATAGTCTTGAAGGCCAGTAGAGAAATTTGTAGTTACTGAAGGTCAGTAGCTATATATAGTCTGATTTTTGTCCGATGCATTCAATACTGTCAAAATTTGATTATGCTTATGCTTAGGTTGAGAAATTTTGGTAAAAAAATTTTGAGGGTCAGTACCTTCAGCCTCTTCTTGTCATAGTCTGTCCCTTAGGTAAATGATTTTAGTTGAGAAATTTTGATTATTCTCAATGGTGGAGAAATTCTGAGGGTCAGTAGCTTTAAAAAGAAATTAACATTTAGGCTATTGAGAGTCAGTATTCTATAGAGCGTTAGTAAACCTGTGTGCATTGCAACCTCATTTTTATGTGTAGCTAGGCAGCGAAAATCGATGTTATGTGGCTGATAATAGTACGAAATGAATTGTCTGAGCTTATTGATAGTTAGTAACATTAAAATGCCGCAATATGTGAAATCTATGATTATTGAGAGTTAGTAGCAGTAAAATTCTGCAATATGTGCAATCTATGATCATATGGACCCTCTAAAAATCATTAACTTTAGTTTCTAAGGGTCAGTAGCTTTAGTTTCTGAGATTTTTTTGTCCTGGTGAAAAATGATGAATTCTGTAACTAACAATAGTACAAAATGAATTGTACGAGCTTTAGTTTCTAAGGGTTAGTAGCCTTAGCTTCATGATTTCACTAACCCTATATTTATTGTAAGCTCATTTTTATGTTTATTTCTTAGGGTCAGTAGGTTTAACTAATTTTATTTGTATTGCAACCTCATTTTTATGTTTATTTATGAGGATGAACAGGTTTAGCTTCATGATTGCATTCGCTTGATTGCATAAAGTATTCAACTCAAATCTATTATCAGTTCGGCTGAGCTTGGACTTTTCGACATATTTCTTAGCTTTACTTTACGGGAAGGGTCATTGAAATTATGTCTACCTATAGGCTCTGTGGATAATTGATCTTATTATTGTTGTTAGTCTTTTTTCTCTACTTGAAATTCCGGTCATTGATATGCTGCAACTGTGAGGATCTTTTTATTAGGTCTTTCGCATTTTTATAAGCTACAATGGTTTCTTAATCAAACTAAG
This sequence comes from Rosa chinensis, assembly GCF_002994745.2. Classification (NCBI taxonomy): domain Eukaryota; kingdom Viridiplantae; phylum Streptophyta; class Magnoliopsida; order Rosales; family Rosaceae; genus Rosa; species Rosa chinensis. The sequence continues at coordinate 16,087,386 of NC_037088.1, read as the reverse complement.
GGTTAGTACCCTATTGAGGGTCAGTAAACTGCAGAGGCTCAATACTCATATATTTGTATTTATCATATACACAGATTAATAGCAAATGGCAAAGAGGAAGGCTGCTGCAATAGACAAAGAAGATGTATCGATTGAAGAACATGAGAAGAACATGGTGGAAAGATTTCTTCATCGCTATGATGAAAGCCAGTAAAGTAGGTGTGATTGAAGGCAAGTAGAGACCATATTAGGTTGGATTGTATTAGGATTAGGATTTGCATTTGATCAATCTGAATTGTTTTGTTTTGTTGAACGAGATTAATAGCGAAAGGTTGATATTTAACAGATGTGGATTTGTGTTTATGAGTTGATAGGATTCTGACAAAAGTAAATTGACATAGATGCATGCTTTTTGAAGTCTTCTTTATTGGTTAATGTTAATAGATCGATTTAATTACTAAGTTTCAAAAAAAAAAAGGGCTAAATACTATTTACCACCCTGTGGTATGGACCTCGCATTAATTCAGTCTCTCGACTTTCAATTTCATCAAAAACACCCCTGCGGTATTATTTTCTCGTCTAATAGGTCCTTCCGATTCAATTCCGTCAGTTTCTAACGTTAACTGCTGACGTGGCATTCCAACTCAGCAAAAGTGGGACCCACACGCATGTGAAATTCCCAAAATGACCCTGGGCAACAGAATATGGAAAAATCCAAAATTAATTCCAGTTTTGAGGTTGAGGAGATTCGAACCGCTCCCAAACCATATGTAAATGAATGGCCCAACCACCAGATCACTTGCATAGTTTTGGTATATTGTAAACAAAAATAATATATATATATGTATAATATTGGTTTTTTTTTTTTAAATCTCCACCCACCTCTCTCCTCCTCTTCTTTCTCTTGGGGAAGTTGCAGTTGGCCACCATTGGGGAAGCTTCTCCCCGAAGCGAACTCTCTCCATCCCAGCCACCATTGAGCTCTTCCTCACCAACCCAACCAAAACCCCAGCACGACGGCGCAGGTCAACACGACGAATCGCAGCGTGGAGGGGCAGCAGGAGACGACTATCCTGCGGTCAACGTCGACGGAGACGAGGGTCTGGAGGTCGTCCGCGGCTTCGGCGGCGGAGGCGAGGAAGTGGCAGAGGTAGGAGTGGGAGGAGTGGTAGAGGCTGTTGAGGTTGAAGGTGGCTTGGAAGTTTTCAGGGTCAGAAGAAGTGTAGAAGGCGGGCTTGGCGGTGGTGGTGGTGGTGGTGCTGTTGGAGTTTCGTCTGCGGTCTCTCTCTCTCTCTCATGGCATTCATGGCAGCCGTTTTATCCCCGATAACACCGTCTACGGCGACCCATAGTCCCAGAGCCCAGACCACCGAGTCACAGTCACCCAAATCAAGCAGAAGCACAACAGGGGTGAACCCATCATAGTGGTTACCGCCTAGGACTACCACTTAGAGGTTCACCTCGACTCCCCCGGAATTGACATTGTCTTGGCCGGCGACTCCGCTGCGATGGCTTTCATGGCGGAAGAGGAAGAAGAAGAGGAGAGGAGGAGAGAGGTGGGTGGAGATGACAAAGTGTTTTTTTTTTAAAAACACTATTATACATATATATATTATTTTTGTTTACAATATACCAAAACTATGCAAGTGGTTTGGTGGTTGGGCCATTCATTTGCATATGGTTTGGGAGGGGTTTGAATCTCCTCAACCTCAAAACTGGAATTAATTTTGGATTTTTCCATATTCTGTTGCCCAGGGTCATTTTGGGAATTTCACATGCTTGTGGGTCCCACTTTTGCTGAGTTGGAATGCCACGTCAGCAGTTAACGTTAGAAACTGACGGAATTGAATCGGAAGGACCTATTGGACGAGAAAATAATACCGCAGGGGTGTTTTTGATGAAATTGAAAGTCGAGGGACTGAATTGATGCGAGGTCCATACCACAGGGTGGTAAACAGTATTTAGCCCAAAAAAAAAAATTGTGCAAGGTCAAATAACTTTGGCTCTTTTATGTGTATACGAACAATTCAGCTGGTTAATCATTCAGAATTGCCTCTAGAAACTGGAAAAAACTGCAAGTCACGTATGTCGGAATAATAATGAAGCTCACTACATTAAATTTGCAATCCCTCAGAATGATACTAAAGCCCAATACATCAAGTCTGTACCTGTAATTTACTAGTTAACATAATCAATTGAAAAAATGAAGGAAACTGGCCGCACGGGCCTGGACCTTGCGCAAGGTTCAGCTACAGTACCGCACGGGAATTGAAAAAAGAAAAGAAAAAGAAGGCTACTATTAGTAATAAATGGGCCAAGATAATTTGCAAAAAAAAAAAAAGCTTACGTAAATAGAAAACGGCGGTCTTTCTAAATAGACCCAGTAAATATCTAAATAAATCCAACAGTAAAAAAAAAGTCATTTAATTTTCAGTTTTACCCCATATTGTCCATATTGCACCCAGCACTGAAAGCAAGCGTCCTCCACTCCTCATCCCCACTACCTCTTTATCAGATTTCTCTGACCTCCAACCTTGATATTTCCCTAATTCGTCTGATGCAATTCTCAATTCCTTCAGTTATTACAGATTCTTTTTCTTTTTTCAATTGTCCAACTGAGAATTTATATATCCATCAAGAAAACCAAGTTCTTTCTAGGATGGTTCATCTAACTGTAGAATTTTCATTTAGATATTGACGATTTCAACAATTGGAACACTGGGTCATGGGTTTCTTGTCCAGCAGAAGTGATCATATCCTGTTGGTTTATGAGACAAAATGAAGGCTCTAACCTGCAAGTGCTGTAATCCAGATTCAAAGCCTTATTACTTGAGATTTAAGCTCCGGCGGAAATCGCCGATGTCGTGATTCGATTGTACATTGTAGAGAACGAGAAATAATGAGTAATTGAAAAAGGCATGTTCTTCCCCATAAGGAACTCTCTTGATCTTCTCTTACATTAAGAAAAGCAACCAAACATTTTAGAATTTCCAGAATCGGTATTTGAGTCAATGATTTGATCAAATGTGAGAGAAATCGGAACCTGAGAGAGTTATCTGGGTTTTCTAAGTTGGAAATTTAAGGGTAAATTTTTTACTACTGGGTGTATAAAGAGATTTGCTGGGTACATTTAGCAAAACCCATAGAAAAAGGGATAAAAATGCAATCTAAGGATATTTACGAGCTGAGTCGAAATTCGAATGTTCTCTCGAGGCACAGCCGGTCGCGGTTGAACTCTTTATGAGTCTTTCTTGTCACTCCCGGTCCTTGTTCTCCACTCTCCAACACCACACTCGTCTAAAGGACCTCCAAAGAGGCAAAACCCTCCACGCTCACATCATCACAACCGGTTCCTCCTCTTGCGTCTACATTGCCAATGCCCTCATCAACCTCTACGTCAAATCCGGACACTTACACACAGCCCACCTCGTATTCGAAACCGTACCTCACAAAGACGTGGTCTCATGGAACACCCTCATCAACGGCTACTCTCAACAGGGCTTCAGATACTCCTCGTTTGTGTTGGACCTTTTTCGACGCATGCGGGGTGAGAACGCCTCCCCGGATTCGCACACTTTTGCTGGAGTTTGTAATGCTGCTTCATATGTAAACGATGTTTTGGGTGGCGGACAAGTTCACACGGTTGCTCTTAAGGCTGTGGGCTGTTTTGATGTGTTTGTTGGAAGCTCTCTTGTTAATATGTATTGTAAGATGGGTCTTGTAAGGGATGCACGTAAGGTGTTTGATGAAATGCTTGTGAGGAATTCGGTTACTTGGGCTACTATGATTTCTGGGTATGCAATGCAACAGTTGGGTGCAAATGCGTTAGAGGTTTTTATGCTGCTGCGTAGGAGTGAGGAGAGGGAAGAAGAGAATGAGTTTGTTTTGACCGCGGTTCTTAGTGGTTTGGGGGTTCCTGAATTTGTTGATACAGGCAAGCAGATTCATTGTCTTGCGGTGAAAAATGGGCTGATGTGTAATGTTTCTGTTGGGAATGCGCTTGTCACGATGTATGCGAAATGTGGGAGTTTAGATGATGCTCTTAGAACTTTTGAGCTGTCTGGTGATAAGAATTCTATCACATGGTCTGCGATGATATCTGGTTTTGCGCAGAGTGGGGATTCGGAAAAGGCTTTGGACTTGTTTTCAGACATGCATTTTTCTGGGATAGTGCCGACCGAGTTTGCGTTTGGTGGGGTCATCAGTGCCTGTAGTGACATCAATGCTCTTGAACAAGGAAAGCAAGTGCATAGTTATGTGCTCAAGTTGGGATTTAAATTCCAATTATATATAATTTCAGCTTTGGTTGACATGTATGGCAAATGTGGTAGCGTTAGTGATGCTCGGAAAGGGTTTGATTGTATAAAAGAGCCTGATATTGTTCTTTTTAGTTCTATGATCGGAGGGTATGTACAAAATGGGGAGAATGAAGCTGCCTTGAGTTTATACTGTAGAATGCAGAGGGAGGGATTTTTGCCCAATGAACTCACAATGGCCAGTCTCCTGAAAGCATGTTCAAGCCTATGTGCTTTTGAACAAGGAAAGCAAATCCATGCGCATACCATTAAGTATGGATTCAGTCTTGAATTTCCAATTGGAAGTTCTCTTTTCACTATGTATGCAAAGTGTGGGAATTTGGAAGATGGGAAGTTAGTGTTTAGGAGAATGCCTACAAGAGATGTAGTGTCTTGGAATGCAATGATATCTGGTCTTTCACAAAATGGGCAGGGTAACGAAGCTCTAGAGCTCTTTGAGGAGATGCGATTGGGTGGCACAGAGCCGGATTACGTTACATTTGTGAATGTTCTCTCTGCTTGCAGCCATATGGGATCTGTGGAGAGAGGATGGATTTATTTCAAGATGATGTCTAATGAATTTGGCATTGCCCCAAGGGTGGAGAATTATGCGTGCATGGTTGATGTCCTGAGCCGTGCTGGGAAGTTAGATGAAGCCAAAGATTTCATAGAGTCAGCAACTATTGATCATGGCATCTGTTTATGGCGTATTTTATTAAGTGCTTGTCGAAACTATAGGAATTATGAATTGGGAGCATATGCCGGAGAGAAGCTAATGGAGTTAGGTTCACTAGAATCACAGGCTTACGTGCTATTGTCAAGCATCTATACTTCCCTGGGTAGGTGGGAAGATGTTGAGCGGGTAAGGAGGATGATGAAACTTCGAGGGGTGAGTAAGAAGCCTGGCTGTAGCTGGATTGAGTTGAAGAGTCAGGTTCATGTGTTTGTTGTTGGTGATTTGATGCATCCACAGATTGATAGTATAGGTGTTGAGATCCGAAGGTTAATCAAGCATATGAAGGATGAAGGATACCAACCTTCCTCTACCACTTTTTGAAGTTCATGACAAGTTCATCTGCAGGTTCATACACTAAGCTTCCATTCTTTCTTGAGGAACTCTGTTTTACTTGTTTTCTTAACAAATCAATTTTTGAGGGAAAAATGTTGCCAACCCCCTTTTCCTCATGAAGAACACTATTGGATCAAATTACAAGTAATTGCAATTTGCAATATACAGTTGATTCCTCTTGTATACATTGGAATTCTTATAGTATATGTTCCGCATATCAAAGTATATCCATCATATCTTGAAAATTTCCTTTTGCTCAGTTTTTTGCTGTCAAATGCTGTTTTATTTAAAATAGGTATGAAGAGACGTGTGTAGTCACTGCATACCCAAATAATTATGTATTTGTTCATATAATTAGGATTTTTGTTTTATTGTCAGACATCTAGATTAGCTTGAAGTGATGCTACTGAATAATGAATCATGTGCCTTGGTCTAATAATTCATGCTATATTTATGAATTGGTCTTAGAATCCCAGCCCACTTTTCATCATCAGAGTTTCTTTCTATTTTCTTTTCATGTTTATAATAAACATAAATAGAGGTAGAGTACAAAGAAAATGAGTGGAATATGTGTCCCTCATATGCTAACAAGCTAATAGAAACAATAATACAACATCAACTATTAATGAATGAAGAAACCAGTCCTAAACAACTGAATTTTTGTTACTCTGTTCCTTGAATTTTTGTTCTCATTTATTTCTGTTGGTCAATTTCTCTCTGTATTTTTGTGTAGCTGAAGGTTTCAGTTCATTGTTTGAGTTTTCCTATATCATCAAATGTAGCTAGGATCCACTGTAGAGAGCTGCAAGGAGGCTCACTGTGGAACCTAGCTGCGTTTCTTGCCCTGATGAAAAATGATACTCTACTCATTTGCTTAGACACTGTTCAAGGAGCCTCCGGTATTTGGACTTCTTTGTGCTGATAATCAGTCATGCCCTAAATGTTAATGGGAATGGCTGGTATATATGAAAGTGATCAAGGTGATTTTTAGCATGATTTCCTTGCCTCGTAATCCTGTTTGAAATCATAGTGTATGCTGCTGATGAATGGTTAACTGCTGAAGTTGTTACTACTAAATGCAGAACAGTGTTAAGGAGCCAGGAAACCTTCTGTGGATGGAGATAGGATTGGTCATTCCAGCCAAATTGGTGGTGATGGTAGCAATAGAGATGGATTCTGGGCTTTAGGGCCAACCTTGGAATTGGTTAAGTCTTGGATGCAGAAGTCTAGGGTCTAGTGTTGTTGGGTCTAAAGACGGCCATTGCTAAATAGTGTTAGCAAGATAATCATGGAGTCCGGTTCTGGTGTGCTGGGGAACTTGCTCTAGGATGGAACTGATGATCTGCTGATTGGAGCTGCTATTAGGAGGTGATGACTTTTTCTTTATCAGTTTAAAGAGTTTGAAATTAGTGATGTATTCTTGGTCTAACCAACTGATTTCATTTGTTTGCTTGCTATGATTGGACTTTTTATCTCCCATTTCTCGACCCAAAAAAGAAAAATCCCATTTTACCAGAAAGTGAAAAGAAAATTAAATAAAAAGGAGCAGTGGATATTTTTTGTTCTATAAGATGAAAGAAATGCAATCAAGCTGACAGTAGTTTTACTTGTCTTTTATTTTCACTGACAACACTTTTATTTTCTCAACTATTGTTGTTCTTGTTACATTTTACAATTTGTTATCCGAAGGTTTTCAGGTTATTTTCATCACCAAGGCTAACACATTTGTGACCCAAGTCAATTACCTTTGTTATTATTATATTTTTCTATGAAAAAACAGGTAGCACTCTCATAGTGGTTTCCTAATGTCTATCAATGAACTTAGGTTTCCTACGCCCTTTTTTATTTTTTTATTTTGGCTTATTGATTGTAATTGCTGGACTCATCCCTTGCCGGCCTACTCAAAATTTTGGTTTTGATGAAAATTGTATATGGTGCAGATCTCAGTCGCCTTGGAGGCTATAGCATTCTGTTGGATATGGTTTGTAGCATCTGTGGTGAAATCTTCCCAAGTTGTATGGAGAATGAGTTTTAGTATAGGATTCAAAGTTACGTTTGTCTTACAGTAATGCAACTTGAATCAAATGTGCATTGAACTAAACTAACAACAAGGTCTGCCCAAAGATGGGAGTCACAGCCTAGCTCTGGTGTCACAGCCTAGCTCTGGTCTATGCATAGTGAGTAGATTTTTGTCTTCAATTTTGTCATTAAATTATCCAAGAGCCAAATAGTACAAGCTTGCAAGAACTAAAATAGAAGCCGCAGCAAGTCTGCGCTCTTTGGACTTTTCAAACTGGGCTGATGTTTCTGTGGTACTTCTATCCCATGCTTTCCGTTGGGCAGCACCCAACTACACCTTTCTGTAGTTCTTCACTACTCATACGAGAAGGTAAGAAAAACTTGCTTTTTTGGGGGGGAATTATTGTTTGTCAATCAAGAATGCCTCAACTGTGAATATATATATATATATATATATATATTTATTTATTTATTTATTTATTGGATAAATTCACTTATTTCATACAATTCTTCTGATCATGTCTTTTCCTCTTTGTTAACTTAATGAGCAAACCAAGATCGTTTCACAAAATGCATAAACACACCCAAATGATCAATACAATATGAACTAGAATATAACAAGAGGAGATGCATCACCTGCTTCATGCACAACAGCCATTCCTTCAAAAGCAGTAGCAGCAACACAGTTATTCAACACAAATAATCCGAGCTCCAAAACTTCAAGCAGCCACACGCAAGAAATCTTCTACTCAACTATGTGTTTAACTCCTCTCTATGGGGCAGGACTGAATGTTTTTTCACATAGTGAATAGGGACTTCAAGCACCTATATATACAAGCTAGATAGGTCTTCCCATAAAAGAATCCTTGATTCTAGCCAATGAGTTATTTCTGAAAAGATGCTATAATTTATCATATTAACTAATTAGAAATTTATCTTTATCAAAATGGATTCCTAACCATAAGAGTGACATATCAAAGCTCATTAGGTGTCTAGGTAGATAATTCATATATTTCTCATTTATTGTAATAAGTTTAATCAGTTTGTTATTTAATTATTTAATGTAGATAATATTAGGGCCAAATAATATTTTACAATCTCCCCCTTGGACCAATATTGTCTACATAACAACTGAACCAAAACTCATTCAAGAAAATAGCCAAAGTGTGCACTGAAATATATGGTTTCTCAAGATCCATTCAGTTCTGTCAAGAACGTAGCAGCTAAAATAGAACTTGGAAATAAACATGCTTATGTAAACATATTTGTTCCAAATCACCAATAATAACCTCTGCATCTCACATGAACTACAAAATTGATATGATGAAATCAAGTGGTAAAGTATGTCATTCTGCAATAAACACTTGATTATAGTCCAACTAAAAATTTTGAATATCAAAATCATAATGCAGACATTATTTACTTAAGCACCAGTGGATTGCATGTTTGTCTCTTACTGAATATATGCATATTTCCATCAACCTGATAATCAACAAAACTAGAATAGCAGCAATCAAATATTTTCAAAATAAGATCAAGCTGTGAAACAATATATCTGGAAATACCTCAAGCTTTATTCATTTGACCAAAATAAGAATACATATTGTTTCTGACATGAACTGCAAACTGAAATAAAATTGAAACTTTCAAACTAAGAAACTGAAAACATAATCTTTATGACTTTTGCTCTTTCTGAACTCAGGAATCTAAACTAGAGAGAATTCCCATGTCTTCAACATGCTTCTTGAAAACTGAAACTGGTAATGCCCTGGTAAAAGGGTCTGCAAGCTGTGCATTTGTGCTAATGGCAGCTATTTCAATCTCTCCATCTTTTACCCTCTTTCTCACACTGTAGAAGTAGAACTTCAAGTCTATATGTTTTGAATTATTGGACCTTTTGCTATTCTTACTGAAGAACACAGCAGCTTCATTATCACAATAAACTTTCAGTTTTCCATCAACAAGATTACTTAAAATCTTTGTTTCCAAAAGAAAATTTCTGATCCATAGGCCTTCACATACACCTTCATATATGGCTATAATTTCTGCTTGCATGGTGGATGTGGCTATCAATGATTGTTTCATTGTTTTCCAAGTCACTGCACCACCTGCTAACATATATACATAGCCACAAGTAGACTTCATTGATGCAGGATAATTGCCTGCAAAATCTGAGTGTGTGAAGCCTACAAGTTCAAGTTTCTTCACACGCTTATACACAAGCATGTGACTCTTAGTCCTCTTTAGGTATCTCAATACCTTTCTGCCAGCAGTCCAATGCTTGTGTCCAGGATCAGATTGAAATCTAGACAACATGCCAACTGCAAACGATAAATCTGGCCTAGTGCACACTTGTGCATACATGAGACTGCCAACTAATCTAGCATATGGTACAAACTCCATTTCCCTTTTCTCAACACTTGTTTTAGGGCATTGATCCTTATTTAATTTATCTCCCTTAGATATTGGAACCTCCCCATGAGCACAAGTAGCCATATCAAATCTCTGAAGTATTTTTGAAATGTAGGCTTGTTGAGATAATCCCAATAAATCTTGTGCTCTGTCTCTCTTTATCTCAATTCCTAATACATAAGAAGCTTCTCCTAGATCCTTCATATCAAAATTTTTCGACAGAAATATTTTGGAATCTTTCAGTAACTTAATGTTACTGCTAGCAAGGAGAATGTCATCTACAAATAGGATAAGAAAAACAAACTGGTTTCCAACAACTTTAAGATAAACACATTCATCTACTAGATTTTCTGTAAAACCAAAAGATGCAACCACATAATCAAATTTTCTATACCATTGTCTAGATGACTGCTTAAGTCCATATATAGATTTCTTAAGCTTACAGACTAAGTTTTCTTTTCCAGTTTCAATATAGCCTTCTGGTTGTGACATGTATATCACTTCCTCCAGTTCACCATTTAAGAAGGCTGTTTTTACATCCATTTGATGTCACTCCATATCATAGTGAGCTACAAGAGCCATTATGATTCTAAAAGAGTCCTTAGTTGAAACTGGTGAAAATGTTTCTGTAAAATCTATACCCTTCTTTTGTGTGAACCCTTTAGCTACAAGTCTTGCTTTGTGTCTTTCAATGTTTCCCTTGCCATCTCTCTTAGTTTTGAACACCCACTTGCTGCCTATAGGCTTGTGATTTGGATCTGGCTTTACAAGCTCCCACACTTCATTATTATACATGGATTCAAGCTCTGCATCCATGGCTTTCTTCCATTGTTTTGACTCATTACTTTCTGCAACTTGCTTAAAATTTACAGGGTCATTATCATCTGCTAAAGTGCTCTCAACTTCTTGCAGATAAACCTCATAAATATCATTTTCACCTCCAAAAGTTGGCTTCCTAGTTCTTTGTTATCTTCTAGGTTCAACTGCATTTTGTTGAGGTTCAGGAATATTTTAGTTTGGTATAGGTTCAGCCACTTCAACATTTTGGGTTTCAAGCTCTAAGTCACCATCTGCTTCATTGTGAACTTCACTTTCAGTTTCTGCATTATTTTTAAAGTTTGGCATTTCTATTTTTGTATCCTCAGTTTCTGCAATTTCCTCAAAATCATCAGTTAAATCCAAATTTTGTATTGCAAATACTCTCCCCCAGAAATTTAACCTGATGAGTTTCAAAAATTCTAGGTGAGTAGTGAGGTGCATAGAGTTTATAACCTTTAGATTTTTCACAATAGCCTATAAAATGACAAGTTACAGATTTAGGGTCAAGTTTTCCTAAATTGGGATTGTAAATTCTTGCCTCAGCTTTACAACCCCATACATGGCAATGATGCAGACTAGGTTGCCTACCACACCAAGTCTCAAATGGTGTTTTATCCACAGACTTGCTTGGGGACCTATTGCAAAGATAGTTTGCAATTCTTAAAGCTTCTCCCCAAAACATTTTTGGCAACCCAGAAGTACACATCATACTTCTTACCATATTCAACAGAGTTCTATTCTTTCTTTCTGCAACACCATTCTGTTGGTGGTTGTATGGTGTTGTATATTGAGCTTTTATACCTACATCCTGCAGATATAAAGCAAATGGACCCTTTTGTTGCCCTTGCTCAGTATATTTACCGTAAAATTCACCCCCCTATCAGACCTCACAGTCTTAATTTTCATTTCTAGTTGATGTTCAACTTCAGTTTTGAAAATTTTAAATGCCTCAAGTGACTGTGATTTTTCTGACAATAGGTAGATGTAACAATACCTTGAATAGTCATCTATGAATGTAATGAAATAAACATTTCCACATATTGTTCTATGCCTGAAGGGACCACATATATCTGTATGAATTAACTCTAGCAGTTTTTCACTTCTGCTAGCAGTCTTTTTTCTTAAGTTTGTCATTTTACCCTTAAAACATTCAATGCAGTCTGCTAGGTCTGAAAAGTCTAGTTCTGGAAGTGTTTTGTTCTTTACTAATATTTGCAGTCTTTCTTTTGAAATGTGGTCTAGTCTCCTATGCCACAAGTAAGCTGATTTATCATTGAATAAGGTCCTTTTAACACTTGTGATGGTGTTGTTACTTAATGTGTTATTTCTGTCTTCAACAAGTGAGATTACTTGTTGAGGTATTGAACAATTCAATTTCATATAATTATCCAAAATAACACCAGATCCATATAACAAGGAACCTTTAGAAATTTTTATTCCATCCAAATCAATGTAAAAACAGCAACCAGTCTTAACCAAAAGAGACATAGAAAGCAAATTCCTCTTAATCGAGGGAATGTAATAAACATCATCCAAAACTAAAAAATTTCCAAAACCTAGATCTCGTCTTAAGGTTCCTATAGCCTTCACTGCAACCTTCATGCCATTTCCCACACAGACATTAGTTTCCTCACTTCTTGGTGCCCTCTTCTTTGTGAATCCCTGTAAAGAATTCGTAATATGTAAGGGTGAGCCAGAATCTAACCAATAAGTGTGAGGCTCAATATTGACAAAATTAATTTCTAAAGAAAAAGTTTCTGTAGTACTTAAGAAATTCTTACCCTTCTTCACCAACCAAGCCTTAAAACCTGAGCAGTCCTTCATATGTCCTACTTTCTTGCAAAAGTAGCACTTGAACTTAAAAGCTGTGGTGGTGGTAGCTGCTGCAGTGTTTCCAGATGGCTTAGTGATGGTTTTGGTGACCTTAAGCTTGTTCTTCTTTTTCTTTGGCTTTTCCACCAGGTTCACAGAGGTTGCAGGCTTTCTCTCTTTCTTAATTCTATCTTCTTCATCAGCACAGATAGATATGAGCTCATCTATGGTCCAGGTACCCTTTAGAGCATTGTAGCTAGTTCTAAGTCCACTGAAGGTATTTGGCAAAGAATGCAGTGCAACATGCACCACTTGGCTATCATTCACTCCCATCAGTAACTCCCTGAGCCTAGCATTAATGTGGATCAGCTTCATTATGTGCTCTCTAACTCCCCCAGATCCTTCATACTTCAGCTCATGGAAAGCCTTAGACAATCTTGCAGCCTCTACTTTCTCACTCTCTTTAAATTTTCTCTCAATGACCTCCATATAGTCAGTAGCCAAGTCAGGTTCTTCTACACTACCTCTTACAGTGTCACACATAGTGTTTCTAATGGTGTTCTTGGCCATTCTATTTAACCTTTGCCAGGCTTTAAATGCCTTAACCTCCTCAGCTGAACTATCTTTAGTTAATGCCTCAGGTTCATCCTCATGAAAGACTAGGTCTATATTCTCATGCATCATCATATAACGCTCTACCGAATCTCTCCAGGATCTAAAGTTTGTTCCAGTGAGTATCAAAACATTGTTGAGGTTTATGTAAATACTTCCTAATGAGCAAAGTCAAAAAGAAAATTCTGTAAGTTTCAGTTTCAAAACTCAAAAAATACAAAGTTTCAATTTAGCAATATTTCTGCAGATTTATGTGTTAGTTCCAAAAGCAGTTCAAAAACACATAAAACACCAAAACAAAATATCAACTATAATGGCAACAAGTACCACAAGACACTATGTCAATGAAAATACCCCAAAACTGAATTTCACATTAGGCAACACTTTTGTAGCAGTAGACATAATGTACTTAAGTTTCTGAATCTACACCCCATAATTAGAGAACTCAAGTTATCCAAAAAGACAATCAACATCTTATGACAGTAGAAGAGTCTTTAAGTATCAAAATATGAATTCAAAATCATGTGGGAAGCTGTTTGTCACCAAACTATGCTATATTAACACTTCTTTGGAAGACACGAGTAAGCACAGTTTGAAAACAATTAACATAAGTTTCTAGGTCATTTTTATCTTAATGATCAAATGCAAATAATAACATAAATTTCTTTATGCAACATGTCTATTTTTATTTGCAACAACCTGTGACCTAAATAAAGTTTAACTAAGTTCAATTCAAGACATCAAGGCACTTGAAAAGAAACTTTACTCAACCTGCAATTTTCTCAATGAAAATATGACAACATACAGGGAGACAGTGAACTTCTTAACTCAAACATTCATCAATTTATCATATAATCATTGTTCAATCACAGATATATGTTAGCAGAATGCAAAATATTAAGCACAACCATCCATAAGAAATCACAGAGAAAGCACAAAATCATTTCAATTTAACTCAATTCAATTCAGAGACACATGCAAGCACACCAAAACTTAAATTTCATCCGGTCATCATCTACTCTAGCCTAGGTGCACGCCGGGAATGCTTCTAGTGTTCTTGTAACTCAAGAGAAAACGAATTAAAGCTTTGAATCGAAACATGGTTCTCAGAAGGCCTAACCTTTGCGACTGCAATTCTGCAACAATTTCAGCGGAAGCAATAATTCCCAATACTTGTATTCTCTAAGAACGATCTTTATCCGATTAAATTTGTTTTTTATTGGCCCGTTAACCAAAACCCTAATTTTCCAAAACGTTTTGCAATTCAACATAACACAAAACTCTAGTTCAAAATACAATGAATTGATCTTCTAAAAATGATTTATGAATTGTGAAACTAGGCTCTGATACCATTAATTTGTTAACTTAATGAGCAAACCAAGATCGTTTCACAAAATGCATAAACACACCCAAATGATCAATACAATATGAACTAGAATACAACAAGAGGAGATGCATCACTTGTGTTTGGACCCAAAATGAGCATTTTGGCCTGACAAGGCATGTGTTGGAGAAATTGAGCCAATGTCAGTGGCTCAAGCGATATATTGTCAACAAGTTCGAAATATATTATTTACAGGCTAAATAAAGCCTACTATGGAGAATTATGCGAGCTGTAAGAAAAGGAAATGATGCAAGCATGGAAATGAAAAGTCAACTTTAGCACATTTTCCTACTTCGGCTAGGAGAAACCGAGCTAAACAAGGAAAGAGGGACGGAAGACTAACCAAAAAAGATCCAAATAAGCTGAAACTTTCCAGATTAATACTAGATATCCCAAGGATAATTTCTTATGAAGAGTACAAGATCTAGTTTCAAGTGCAAAGCTTTCAAACAATCAGTCCAATTTTCTACAGAAGCAAAACTGGAAAACTGGACCTGTGAGGAGTCCAGCAGAATTTCCGCCCCAACCATATGGAATTAAGCTCTGAAATTTCATCACAATGATCTACACTCATTTTGGATCATTTTATATGAAGGAGTCGAAGACCCATTATGACTTCTTGGTGGAGATATAATTGAAGGAATAAAGGAGCTGAAAGTGATTCAAAATCACTCCAAAACTCATCATTTCTATCTCCATTTAGTGCTCCATTATCTCCAACTAGTGCTCCACTATCTCCAATTAGTGCTCCACTATCATTTGTTTAAGGCCAACCACTTTGGCATGGTAGCCTATAAATAGAGGTTACAATGAAACACTTCAACACACACACATTCACAACAACAATCTCTAAGATTATCCAAGCCTCTCTAGAGCAATCCTCTCCTTCTCTTACCAGTAGCCACACTCTAGTCCTAGTCTCCTCAAGAGCTGACTGTTAGTGCCACCAAACCTTCCAGCCAAGCTAAAGTCACGCTTTAGCAAGTTCTCCTCACTTCCTAGTAGTTCTCGCTCTGCTCGATCTACAACATTGAGTATCGATTGTGATTTTGAAGAAGCTCAGCAAAAGTCCTCGCCACGAGGCACAAAGAATCCCACGACGAGGTTAGTGCTCTCCTCGTCCACAATCGTTTGAAACAAGTCAGGTCAAGGGACACCCCCGACGACCTCACCCGAATGGTGCTAGCACGCCCGCGCAAGTAAAGAGACTGTTGACTAGCTGCAACAAAACTGGAGCCAAACATTTTGGCACACCCAGTGGGACATACTGTGAGCTGTAAATCACACCACTATTAAGAAATTGAGGTTGGTAAGGGGTTGTGAATCATAACGGAATAGGTGAAGTCTCTTTTGTTAATATTGACCTAAACTCCTTATTGGTGCCTAGTTCAGGTCCCTTAAGGTTAAGGACGGTTTTTATTAACACTTGTTGAACTGTCTTCACACTTATGATCTTTCTCATCTTAGTAAGTATAACCTATGTGAAATGGTGTCTAGAAAGGGGACAACGTTCATAACAGGTTATTGAATCCAGAAGTGCGTGCAAATGGGCCTAAAACCACTATGTGGAAGTAGTTCATGCCAAAATGGATTCTGCCTCTTTTGTTTGCCCTCCCCCATCTGGCCATTTTAGTAAGGTTGCCCAAAGGATTTGAAAGAAAGTTTGTGTCTAGGCGACTATACTTGGGCCGCAAGTCTAAACCTTGATTCACAGTGTCTTATTGAATTCAGCTACTTTCAATTCAGACTTCCAGAAGCCATTGGGAAGTCAAGCGCAAACCCTTATCAAAAGGTTTACGTTAACTACCCGAAACATAAGACCTCCAGTTACAGACTGCACTCGCATGCAGACTGTCGTGGTCTTTCTGAAGAACAAGTAATCCAAAGATTTTCTCCCCACCCTCCATCGACAGAGATGTCAACTGAACGAGGAGGAAATCAACATCCTACTACTGAAGGCGAGAAAGTTCCCGCCGCCCAGCCTAATCAGGTTGGCGATACGTCTAGCATCACCCAGGTAGCCGCGAGCGCAGTTACAACTATTGACTTTGTGCCTATTCTCGTTCCAGAAAATGCGACCATTGAAGAGCGGCTTAATATCCTTCAACAGAATTCTGCTGCATACCATGAGAAGATGGAAAAAGCCCTTGCGGAGGACCGTCGACGGCTTGATGAGTTCACGATCTCGGTCAAGAGGCTTGAGCTAGGGGCACAACAAACACAAGGTCAATTGGATGGCATGAACCAAAATATGCAGAAGAACCACAAAGAGCTGTTGGTCGCAAGCAAACACATCGCTTCAGAAGTCGCGACGATTCGTAAAGAAGGATCCAACGTCGTGACCCAGGTGGCCATGCAGAAGGCTGACCTTGATCAGACCAGAGAGGTTCTACATAAAACACTGGGAGATCCTAGCGCCATTCTAGGCTCTCTAGGTTAGTCCCCCATATCTGGCAAGTACATACCACCAAATGCTCGAGAAAAAGCAAGCGGCGGCAGTACAGCCACATCCGCTACCGCTGTATCAGTCAGAGGTAAAGAGACTACTCTGGCAATGGGTGGGAAGAACAACGCCTCGTCATCAGTCACGCAAGGGACCAGGACTTTGAAAATCAATGAAAGGGCCTCTGTTGGTCATATCCGGTTTCCCCTATATGACAGCGACGGAGTTGAATACGTGCACCACGATCCACCTCCAGCAAGTCATTATGGTATCGATCGGGTTGAAAGTCCAGCGAAGGTCACCGCAGCCACAAAGGGTCAGCCAACAGTGGGTTTTACGTCGCAGACGTCAACCCGACACAAAATGACCAATGAAGGCGGCATATCTTTGGTTAATCAGGCTTCACAGGCGCCACCGCTGGTCTGGCCAGTTGATAATACAGTGGTTCACCCACCTCCTCCTGATCCAAGATATATAAGGAGAGAGGAGGTAGAAGCAATGATCAGGGCTGCGAACCAAAGGCCTAACCTGGAGGAGGCCTACCAAGGACCCTTCCCACCACATATTACACAGACACCTTATCCTAGGGGATATAAGAACATTACGTTCTCTACTTTCTTGGGAGAGGAAGTCGAAAATGCCGCGGCCCATTTGGTTAGGTTTCGAGTACAGTGTGGCCAGTACCAAAACGACGACAATCTGAAGTGTAACATCTTCACTACTTCTTTATCGGGGTTTGCCTTCACCTGGTTCACTAAGCTGCAACCAGGATCAGTTGCGAGTTAGCCCACGATGGAGAAGATGTTCAAGGAAACCTTCGGGACTATCGAGCCGGAAGTAGATCTGGCTTCACTCACTCAGATGGCTCAGCAACCAACTGAATCCGCTGTCATGTACCTTCAGCGCTTTCAGATCCAGAAAGGAAAGTTGAACGTGATTCTGCCAGAGAGAGAACTGGTGAAATTGGCAATCAAAGGCTTAGTTCCCCGCCAACGCAAAAAACAGCATGGAAGCATGTTCAATTCCATGGGGGAACTGATCACAGAAGTAGGAAGTCTCGAGCACTTGCTCAAGGAGATAGACGCTATGAAAAACGCCTCGAAGGGGACATACATCCCAGGGAAACGCCGAATAGTGGCTGCACTCAGCCATCAATCCAGTTCCTTTTATCCTTACTACAAGAGTGAGGAATCTAGTACAGCAGAGGCTGACGAGTCTGAAAAAGATGAGATAGCTGCCCTGGAACTCACCGGGAAAAAGGCTTCAACGCTAAAGCAACTGAAGCTGTGCAAAGAGCCGGTGAAGCTCAAGTCGGTGGTTTTCACCAAACCAGAGTTCGCAAATTATACTTACGACGCGAACAAAGCACATGAAATCTTGGATGAAATGATCGCCGCGAAGATGGTGAAAACAGACTTCGGCCCATTTCCCAAACCAGAGTAGCTAAGGGGGAAGAAATACTGCAAACTCCATAATATATGGAATCATAATATAGCCGATTGTGTTAAGCTGAAGGATCAGATCCAAATCTGGTTAAATAACGGTAGTTTGCAAGTAGAGGCACCGACAACAGCAGCAGCGTTAGTGGACCTAGATCCCTTCCCAGATACTGGCATCAACATGGTAGACGTGGTTTGGGGTGAAAAAGATCAGCAGAATCAAATTCCAGACCATGCGGCTAAGGATTTGAAAAGGGTTGGAGACAAAGTCATGAAGCGGGAATCCAAGACTCGTTTACCCATCGTCCTATGCTCGCGGTGCAAGGAAGAATATGACACTCAAGCCCTAGATGAGGAAACATCCCAGACTGTCCGCTTTGGATCTCTACTGCCAATACGGTTAGTATCATCCTCTAGAAACTTCCAACCATGCAGCCCAAGAGTATACAGTGGTTCAGAAACTCTTTCTCCAAGGGACTCAAACTTATTCAAAAAGTTGAAGACCGCGAGGGAAGAAGAGTAATTAGATAAGCGACAAGGGGTTTTAACCAGACCTTACATTCCGCCAGTGTCGACATCCTCCATCAAAGAAGGGAGATGGTATACACAGAAGAATGGCAAGGTGGTGGAGATGGAGCTCTTCAAGGAAGAGAAAACTCCAGCGGAGGTTTGGAGAAGCAAAGCGAACCTTGGAAGCACTAGATCAAGGACTGATCAAACCATTGTAATTACTGAAACCTCCAGAAGAGTATCAGAGACAATTGGAGGCATTGGCCTCTAAGAGATTCGTTTCCCCGCAAGTTCAGAAACAATAGCCCAAAGTATCACACAAAGAGCAAAAGCCACGTGCCCCCAAGAGCAACGCCCAGGAGAAGTCCCTAGTTCCCGCGAGGCAAGAACCACCGCCAGCTCGTAAAGTCAATGTTTGGAGGAGAGTATCTCGCGAAGGAAGAAATAGCGAGCCTTCCATCTTTGATAGGCTGGGGGGCAAAGACAATCGGTCCGCAATTGTGCAGAAAGTTCAAAGCTTGGTGGTCACTCTCCTAGAGGAAGTGCCAGCGACAAAAGAAATTTTAGAATCACTGAACCAGGTTCCCATGGTACAGGAGCACGAACAAGCCAAGGTGGTGATCCCCGCAGAGGAATCATTGGTTGCTTTCATGGTTAAACGGTTCAACGCCGATATCCCAGCAGATGAACCCAAGTTCAATCTTGTTGATGACATGGATGAAACAGAAATGGTGGATACCTCTTGCAATGTGGTTTATGTGCTCCATGCTAAGTATGCCTTAGCAGTCGCTGCACAGGAATGTGTAGAAGCTGACACGATTGAAGAACAGCAGTTGCAGATCACTTCAGCCGCAAAACAACACAGGTGAAAGAAGTAGTGTTCCTTGAGACTGAAGATGCTAACAGCAAGGGTTTCTTCATGAGCTTCATAAGACCCACACCCGCCATGGTGCAACACATGAGACCTTTGTATATCACAGCAAAAATGAATGGGACTAAGGTTAGCAAGATAATGGTTGATACCGGCACGGCTGTGAATGTCATTACTACTAGAACCATGCATCTACTAGGGATTAAGAAAGAGAAGATCCAATCCACGTCCCTTACGCTAAAGAACTTCGCGGGGACTGTGACCAAAACATTGGGTTTGATTTTCCTACGAGTCAAGGTGGGTCCAGCAGAAGGGGTTTACGCTTTCTTTGTTACAGATTTCTATGCGGAATATAGCACAATTATAGGCCGCGACTGGATCCACAGGAGTTATTGTGTCCCATCCACCCTTCATCAGAAGCTGATCATATGGGACAGAGTCGCGAACAAGGCGGAAATTGTTAAAGCAAACCCGCGACCTTTTTCGGTGTCCGCCAACTACTTGGACGCAAGGTATTACCTAGAACCAATCTCTGCTTTACAAGTCGTTGGTATTGATGATAAGGGCCGCCCCACAGGGTGACGACCTCTGAATTGGCACAATAGGGGCTCGTAGTCGCAAAAGACGACCTCGAAAGGCCTGGATATGCGGTGCCATCTCCAAGTACTAATTAATGGATCACGAACTCATGGAGGAAGAGGTAGAGGCCATCCATTCCTTATACGAGAGGCCATCCTCATACTTGGTGGAAAAAAAGGCCTATGATCGAGTCGCGACCTTAGAAATTGTTAATGAAGAGTTCACGGACCAAGAAGAGGAGGAAGAAGAGATTCAGCTTGCTCCAGCGGCATTGGATGACACACCTCTGAAGGTTAGGGACCCTACTGAAAAGGTCAATCTGGAAACAACTGATGAGCCTATAGAAGTGACTATCAACACTTACTTAGAGCCTAGCGAGAAACAGAGGCTCGTCAAATTATTGCTGGAATTCAAGGACTGCTTCGCTGAAAAATACGAGGACATGCCAGGCCTATCACCAGACTTGGTATGCCACCAACTACCAACGCTGCCTGATAAGAGGCCTGTGAAGCAAGAGCCGCGAAGAATGAACTTGGAGACCCAAGTTCTGGTCAAAGAGGAAGTCAAAAAGATGCACAAGTCGGGCATTATCAAGGAAGCCAAGTACAATAAGTGGCTGTCCAATATAGTGCATGTTCGCAAGAAGAATGGCAAGATGAGGATCTGCGTAGATTACAGAGATCTTAATTTGGCTACACCTAAAGACGTCTACCACATGCCTGTTGCGGACATGTTGGTAGACGCAGTTGCAGGGCACGAACTGTTGTCTTTCATGGATGGTACAGCGGGATATCACCAGATTCCAGTCACGGAAGAAGATAGACACAAGACCGCATTCCGCTGCCCTGGGTTTGCAGGAGTTTTTGAATATGTGGTCATGCCTTTTGGACTGAAGAATGCGAGAGCAACATATCAAAGAGCCATGAACCTGATCTTCCACGACATACTTGGGAAGATCTTAGAGGTTTACATTGATGACGTCGTCATGAAGTCTAAGAAGAGTGGAGATCACTTCACGGATCTCAGAAAAGTTTTCGAGCGCATGCAGCTACACAAGCTCAAGATGAATCCCGCCAAGTGCGTTTTTGGAGTTCAGGCAGGAGATTTCCTGGGATTCATTGTCCATCAAAGGGGCATTGAGGTCCCTGAGGATAAAGCAAACGCGGTCATCAATGCATCTCCCCCGCGAATGAAGAAAGAGTTACAGCGGCTACTGGGTAAGATCAACTTTTTGTGACGATTCATTTCTAACTCTTCAAGCAAAATCCATCTTTTTTCCCCACTGTTGAAGTTGCAAGGACAGAACGAGTTTGTGTGGGAACCTAAACATCAAGAGGCTTTCGAAAAAATCAAGGCCTATCTGGCGAGACCGCCAGTGCTTGTTCCTCATAGAGCGGGATTTCCATTAAAGTTGTATGTTTCAGCAGCTGAGGCTTCCATTGGCAGTCTCCTCGCTCAGGATGATGAAAAGGGTGTTGAACATGCCATCTTTTACCTCAGTAGGACACTCACAGATTGCGAAACAAGGTACACTCCAATGGAAAAGCTGTGTCTTACATTATACTTCTCAGCATGCAAGTTGCGGCATTACATGCTGTCTTTTATTACTTGCATCATTGCTCAAACTGATCTAGTCAAGTATATGCTATCGCGACCTATCTTGAGAGGCCGTATTGGCAAGTGGGTGCTCGCCTTATCAGAATTCTCGCTACAGTATGTGCCACAGAAAGCAGTAAAGGGGCAAGCCATCGCAGACTTTCTGGCACATCACCCTATGCTGGATGTCCCCGCGGTTAGAGATTTAGAGGTCGCTGCCACAACTTTAGATGGCCCAGATCTAGCGTGCTTGCCAGAGCATGCCGCGCTTTATCAAGCCACAATCTCACTGTAGCCTTCGGTGTTATATTTTGACGGGTCAAGAACATATACGCTAGCAGGAGCAGGGGTTGTCTTGGAAAATCCGGCCGGCGATCGATTTTCCTACTCTTTCCAGTTGGAGTTCCGGTGTACCAATAACCAAGCAGAGTATGAGGCCATCATTATAGGCCTAGAAGTATTACTGGAAATGGGAATCGGAGATGCACAAATACTTGGCGATTCTCTCTTGGTTATCAATCAGTTATGCAACGAGTTCAGATGCAATAGCTTCACGTTGGTTCCTTATTGGAACAGGGCATTAGACCTGTTGGACCAGTTTGATAACGTACATCTTGAGCCAGCTGGCAACAGGGGTAACATTGAGATATGGTGTGCGGGAGAGAATCCTTAAAGTCGAGCGTTGGTGAGAAGAGATCTTCCAGATGATGCCTCAGTCACCACCCTAGAAACCATTGACGTGGATTGGTGCATTCCTTTGATCGCTTATCTGAAGCAGCCAGATCACACTGCCGACAGGAAGATTAGTTTTCTTGCACTAAATTACTTTCTTAGAGGTGACGAGCTGCGATGACGCGGCGAAGATGGCATAGACTTCAGATGTGTTTATGGCCACAAAGCGAAACAACTCATGCGCGAAGTTCATTCCGACATTTGCGGTGCTCACCAAGCAGGTCCAAAGATGCGATGGTTGCTCAGACGACATGGATATTTTTGGCCCAGTATCTTGAAGGATTGCATCGCATTCGCTAAAGGTTGTTTAGACTGCCAAGCTCATGGGCCGGTCCAGCATGTCCCTAATGTTCCAATGCAACCCATTATTAAGCCTTGGCCCGCAAGAGGATGGGCGCTAGATTTAATTGGGATGATTCACCCACATTCATCACTTCAGCATAAGTTCATCATCGTCGCGACTGATTTCTTTACAAAATGGGTCGAAGCAGAACCTTTGAAAGAAGCATCTGGTGGTACGTTGCGACAATTCCTGTTTAGGAACATCATATGCAGATTTGGTATCCCAGAAGTTTTTGTTTCGAACCGGGGGGTAGCTTTTATGGGTGGTGAAGTTGATAAATTGGCAAAGGAATGGGGAATACAATTCGTCCATTCCAGTCCTTATTATGCTCAGTCTAACAGTCAAGCGGAGGCCAGCAACAAAATCATCATCACTTTGCTGAAGAAAATGTTGGAAGTTAATCTGCGACAATGGCATGAGACCCTTTATGAGACTCTTTGGGCCTATTGCACATCGAAGCAAAATCCCACCGCGACTACACCTTATGCTTTGATGTTTGGCCATGATGCAGTCCTGCCTTTGGAAGTCAACGTCCAATCATTATGAGTTCAAGAGCAACATCATCTCATTGGAGAAGACTACGTTCAGGCTATGTGGCAGGAACATGAAGACCTTAGCGAAAAGCGCTTGGAGGCTTTAGATAGTTTGGTCATGGAAAAGCAACGAGTTGCTAGCGCCTATGACAAGCGGACGCGGGGAAGGAGTTACAGCGAAGGAGAGTTGGTTTGGAAAGCAGTTCTCCCATTTGGCGAAAAATTAGATGGTCGCAGCAAATGGACTCCAAGATGGGAAGGCCCGTACATCATCTATAAAATCTTAGAGAAAGGAGTTTTTCATCTCAAGGACCTGGATGGAGATGTCCATCATAACCCTATCAATGGGAGATACTTGAAGAAATATTTTCCCAATGTCTGGGACTCGGAGGAGTCGTAGACAATTTATTCGCATAAGACATGGGGGACAATTCTAGTGTTCCTACACTCGCGAAGCCCATTCATGAAGGCCTGTTTTTTAGGCCCATAATCATTTCTTCGCTATGCCTAGCAACACTAGGGGGGGCAACACTATACAATACTAGGCCCATTTAGCTTAACAATTATGGCAAAAAAAAAAAATACAACTCTTAGGGGGCAAGTCTAAGTGTTCCTACACTCGCGAAGCTACTAAGCCGAGTCAGCGGCTCCGGAAACTTTTTTCAGCTTTGCCCTAGCAGGAAAGGCTAAGCTCAAGGGAAGTGTGAGAGCTACCACCGTGACTGCCACCTCCATCGGAAGTAGTCCTCATGTTGCCAAAGATGTCCTCACCGTGCATGGGAAACAGTGGAAGGGTTTTAATCTCCTGGTGATCTTCTCCTCGTTGTTCCATGATGGATCCACCAATACCAGCAGAACTAGTTGACCCAAAATTGAAATTAATGGATCCACCAACAAGCCTTGATCTTTGCTTGGGCACTTGAACATCCGAAGTGAGCTTCTTCTTCTTCAGCTTCTCCCGAGCCCTTTGGTTCTGGAACCAATAAAAGACGTTCTTGTTCTCGATCTGTCCGTACCATTTTAGCTGGAGAGTGATCCTCTGAACCTGCTCTACAGTGGGGGACTTAACTCTCTTGTCATCGTAAAGCTCCTTGAGGATTCTTATCTGATCTGTAGTAGGAAGCCACCTGGTATTACTCTGCTTGCAATGCATGGTAGGACTACTCTCGGCTGCTTTGTTGCTTCCTCCATCCTCGGTTGGATGCCGGTTTTGTGGTTCCATTGGTGATGGATTGAGAGAATGTGAGAATTAAAGAGTGATGATGATAAGTAATTAAGAAAGATTGCTGTTAGAAATATTCGATTTGATGAAACGATTTTGGGATTGGAAATTTGGGTTTATAATGTAGAGGAAGATATAGGCATGCAAATATCCACCCTTGGATGGACGGTCAAAGAGAAGAGTCAAACTAAGTGTCAGTAAAGCGTGATTAAAGTTGCCCTAAATTTCAGAAAAGAAGGAATTATTGGCGCGTGAGGGAACCGAACGGTTTTCGAGGATGCAACTATTCCATTTTCAATATTATCTTCTCACGGTGGAGTTTTCAACAGCTAATTAATGCGAATTGAGTTGGGGCCAGCAAGTGGATCCAAAAGATAAATATTTTCTCAAAACCCTCGTCGCGAGGCTCGATTTGACGCAGAACATATTTTAAAAGTTCATATTATTTTCAATATACAACTATGGGAGCCTATATTTGATGCTTTGCGAGACACAATTATTGGCTTCTCACGGATATTTAAATATCAGAATAAGAAAATATTATTGTATTCATAAAGTGGCTTTGCGGCCAAAAGCAGTACATTCATTACAAAGCCAAAAGTGGCTAGAATACAAAACAGGGATCTTCGGATATCTTCTGAATCTTTTCTCAAGTGGAAGCAGCTATGGAATCCAACGTCGGGTTGAGCCGCGCCATTATCTCTCAAGGAGGGGCAAACTTCAGGGAAGGAAAAAGAGGAGTAACGGAGCCCCCGTGCCCCCTTTACATGGAAGCGGCAGAGGAATACGACATAGGCTTGGCCAACGCCATTATCCATGAGAAAGGGAGACTCCAATGAAAGAAAATGGAGCCTCCAAGCCCCCTAAATTGGAAGCAGCTACGGAATCCAACATCGGGTTGAGCCGTGCCATTATCTCAAGGAGGGTCAGAGAGTGAAGAAACAGAATATCGACTCGAGTCTTTGCACCCCCTTTAGCCTTGGTAACTGCCATTAGTTGGACGTGAAGCATGGGAACAGCCATTCTGTAGCTTGAACCCATTTCTTCAAAGAGTCCATCCCTTCTCATCCCTCCAAGATTCTGTCAAGAAGAGAAAGGGGGAGAAGGAGGTTACCACCAAAGCCCTTCTCATCTGGAGGACTCAGTTTGGTCCGACTCCAGAAGGAAGGGGTTGGAGGAAGGATCTTTGGCCTCAATTTGGCTTCCCTCCCTTCCCCGATTTGCTCCAAGTGGGGGATCCTAATAAAGATGATCTCGCATGATCGTGGATCTCACACTCGGAGCCCCCTCGTGTTTCTAAACCAATCTGAAGCCTGACATTTTTGTTGCAAGATTCTAGAAAGGCGAAACAAGGGGTTGCCTAAGATTACGCCATAAGGCCTAACCCAGGCTTAAGATTACGCCATAAAGCCTAAAATTTAGAGGCTAAAGGTCATTTCATGAGGGGAAGATTTGTGAAGAAGGAGAAAGAGAAGCAAGGACTGAAAGGCCATTTCTTGAATGTTTCAGAAAATTTGTTGTGAGTATTCCTTGCCCAAAATACAACTATTTAAAGGGACTTCAGGAAAATCCCCACCCTTGGAGGGATGGTTAAAGAGTCAAACCGATGTCAGTAAATCGAGATTAGTGATTCCAAATCTCGGGAAAACAGGGACTAGTAGCATGTGAGGGGTGGTTTTTGAGGAGTTAGCTATTATTAGAGGATTAATAGCATGTGAGGAGACCGAATGGTTTTCGAGGAGGTAACTGTTCTATTCACGAGATTATTTTTTCACGACAGTTGTTTTTTAGCGAGTGATTAATGCCTTAAATCTCGGAAAAGAAGGGATTAATAGCATGTGAGGAGACCGAGGTTTTTGAGGGGGCTTACAGAGATTGGCCCGCAAAGCTCAATTTCAAACAAAGTTCCTCCACGCGGAGTTTCGCCGCAATGGCACCAGCTTCGGCCTGAGTGGCCTGTTCTCTGATACGGGCCAGGTTGCGGCCCATTTCTTCAGAAGCAGCCAAAGGCTCATCGAGTTGAGCTTCTTCTGCAACAATCGCATTCTCAACAAAGGCTAAATGGGCTTGGAGGTCCTCGATCTGAAGTTTGAAGTCGGACCTTTGGATTTGTAGTTCCCGCAGGCGGATGGATCGTTCATTTAAAATATCGCAGGAGAAGTCCATTTCTCGAGAGACACTATTCAAAGCCTCTTGAGCGTCGTGAGCCTGGGTGTTCGCCGCCGATTGACGTCGGCGGGCCATATCAAGTTCATTCAACAGAGAGTCGATAGCATTAAATTGCCACGGAGTCAAAACCTTCTCTTGGCGAAGATACCTTAGAGCTTCCAAGACTCGCGGGAGGATGTCAGTCTCCAATACCTGAGGACCCAGATGTTCATGAAGCACCATCTTAGCCTCATCCATAGCAGAAGGAGGAGTTACCTCCAACACCCTCATCAATCTCTCGAATCTGGTAGGAGGAGGAGGCGGCAGAGGCACCACAGGATCACGAACCACCAATGCAAAAGGGTGGACAGCTTCCTCAGTTTCTTCATCTCCAATAGGTTGGTCTATGCCTTCAGCCGCAGGAGAATCTGGAAACTCCACTCGCGGCTCACCATGGGCAAGTGGAGTAGATTCAAGCACAGGGCCCTCGGCTTCGACGGTTGTCACATTTATTCGCGAGACTTGGGGGGAACCACCACCGTCAGTATCATTTTCCATCTCTGGGGTGACTGTCCCACCGATAGGACCCTCAATGTTTGTAGCCACCTCCTCGGTACAAACAGAATCCTGGTCAGATTCAGAAAGTCAGAGAGCGGTGTTGGATCAAAAAGGAAAATGGAAAGTATTGGCCAACAGTGGCTTACCTCTTGAGCTGTCGGGTCAATATCTGGTACGTGATCACCAAGAGGAAGAGGCCTCATCTCATTCACCTTTTGGACCTCTAGTGCCGCGAGAATCTCTGTCGTCATCAGTTCCTCATAAGCGGCAGAAGCCTCAGAGTGACTTTCCACGCTTTCATGCTCCAAGGAGTCGTCATCGGAGATCATTATTAGAATGGTAGGACCTTGCAGATGCTCTGTAGATGTGGGAGACGGAAGAGGCGCCACGGATTAGTTGATGCTTGAACTAGCGAGAGAGTTGGCTCTTCTGCAGCGGCTGAGGATCCAGCCTCGCTCAGGCGAGAGGGATCAGTGGTCCTTTGACGGACCTGTCAAAAGATATGTAATGAAGATCATGCCCAGATTCTAAAATTTAAATAGAATAAGACGAGGCCGGAGTTTACCAATCGCATTCCCAGAGGTTCGTCATCTTCAAAACTCTCTTCGACGGATTGAGACCTATCGCATTTGCAAGCAAAGACAGCAGTGGCCTGTACGAGAAAAGAATCACAATTCAAAAAGGGGGAAAGCACCAAATATGCAAGTTTGGGATCGTTCTTAACCAAATTACCTCAGCAGGATCTTCATCATGAGAAGACTCTCCATCAGGAGTCTCCTCTACTATTGCCCTTTGTTTCCTGGCCTGAACAGAGTTTGTCTTGCTCCGGGTACTTTGCTGCAAAACACACTCAGGAATAAGAGCGGGAAAATCATTTCATGAGGAAAAGGAATGGTGAAGAAAGACAAAAACTTACTGTTGCCCTAAGCTCGTGGATTTGTATCCCTGGACGCGATGAGCGAGAAGGTAGAGTAGGTCGCGGGGGTTGTGCTGCAGGGTTGGAGAAGCGCTCAAGAATCTCGCGGTCCTCCGGACCAGGACTACTCATGCTACGAAAGATCAGGACGAAGAGTTCGTCATGTGGCAGGTCCCAACAGTTCACGGACACTTCTTTCCACCAATCAGCATAATCATCGTTGACATCGTTGAGGGGGTACAACGCTCTGACCCAAAGGGGAATCACTATCAAAGTAAACTGACTCTGAAAGGGGGCAGACCCAGGTGGGGCTAATCTCCGCCAAGAGGTGTAATAATTGGCAGAATCAACCAGAGGCCAAGGTACCAACGGGGCCAACCCAAATTGGCGAGCGAAGTGGTTAGGGGCATAAAGCTCAAAACTTATGCAGTCGGTGGCAAGACGAATATCCAAGCAGGAGATGGCGCGACGAAAGGCCAGGAGGGCTCTTTCGCTATGATCCCGTCCACTGGGTAGAAAGCCATCGTCAAGGGGAGGAGGGAAACGCCTAGAAAGGACTATTTTTGGGTCCGGCATCTCCCACAGCAAGTACAAGTAAATAAAACACTCGGAGTAGGGAAGAGCTCGATACCTTACATTGCGGCAAAGCCAGTTCCCCAAAAGGGAATCGACTGGAGGTTCCTTTGGAATATCATCGCGATGGAAGCGAGGGAAATAAATCTGCAGCCAAAAGGCAAGAATCCAGAAAGGGCCACTAATGTCGGTATCAAAGGGGCGCATTATGGCCCTATAAAGGGAACAATATAATGCACCCAATACAGGTTGCCCAAGGCCAACGCAAGTACCATTGTAGAGAGCAGTGGCCAGAGAATTCCAAGGCCCAATAGGTTTGTTGGAAGAAATGCAAAAGATAAATTTGCAAAGCCAGAATTCCAGGAATGCGATACCTCCTGCATGGTCATGCTAGGTGCAGTAATAGTCGCGCCAGATTGGGTAGGATCTGCTGTGATGCCCCCGACTAGCCATATCCATTCTCAAAGAAAATTGAATGCCATCAAACTGACCATGCACATAGGGGTCAAAGTCAATGGGCAACCCCGTGATGCTAAGAACATCCAGCAGGGTTATGCTCATCTGCCCAAACCCAAAATCGAATGTATTGCTGGAGGTGTTCTAGAAGCAAAGAGCGGCGGCCAGCGGTGCAGGGTTAGTGTTATGGGGAAGACAGAAGCATAGATCGATGGTTTGGGTGATACCCACCGCATCCCATTGGGCCAAATCTCTCGCTCGAACCTCCTGATACCAAACCTTTTCCTCGGGAGCGATGGTAGGCCAGAAGCCCACTTTCCTCCTTGGTCGCCAACTGCTAAAATCACCAGGCACCTGCCAAAGAGCCGCTATGGGACGGCGGATGGGAAGCCCATAATAGGCCATAGCATCATCTGGCAAACGATCGCGAGGTGTGGGACCCAGACTCGCTTGACTATCACCGCCACCAAAGCCCATCAGTCGACTTCTCTCCTCTCCGGTCTGACTTCTACATCGAACACTCATGTTAGTCCGCCAGGTGAATGCGGCTTTCTCAGTGATTTCATCTGCCTGATCGATAACGAATGGTTTCTTGGATACCATTTCTAGGTCGCAAGGAACACTTCTCCATTACACCTTGATTTATAGCTCAGATATTTTTGGAGATTAATTTATTAGCTGGGCCAGTGAGTGGCCCTAGTTGATAATTAATGAGTCATTATTCCATCTTGAGAATCGCATCTAAGGTGACAATGAAGATACTTCTCCATTACACCTTGATTTATAGCTCAGATATTTTGGAGATTAATTTATTAGCTGGGCCAGTGAGTGGCCCTAGTTGATAATTAATGAATCATTATTCCATCTTGAGAATTGCATCTAAGGCGACAGTGAAGATATTCCACCTTTTCCAACCACCGCAAGGCTAGCATAGTGGCCTGATGTTTTTTAATTAAAACATGATTAAAACCGATGCGGTTTTAGATGCTAAAGTTGCAGCAAGTATGGTGGTTTCGCTTGGTCACATGTCATGATGTCGATAGCCATGATCCAATCATCCTCTTCAGCATAAGACTCGCGAAGGATTAAATGACAGCAAACAGTTTGCTATTCTGCATCTTATTTCGCCAAGTACGTAGGCCTTGATCAAACTTGATTTAGCCAGCGAAGTGGCTCCAACACCTACATTTGAGAAAATCAACAGAGAGCCAGCGAACAAGGCAGATACGTGCTGCTATACACATGGCGAAGTTACCACCAAGGAAGAGAAGGATCCTCATTCGCGATAGAAAGCAGTCTCCTTCGCACGGGGGGGGGGGGGGGGGGGTGGCACGCTAAAGTTCTGATCTCCTAACACCTACCCAAGTTTCACCAATTCACGGCATACCAGACATCAGATACATGAGAGGCAATAAAGTTGATAAAGAAAACGTGAGTTCATGACAAAGGCAATTCAGATTGTGGTGTTCAAGCTTTATGGCCTATTTAGAGGCCTATATGGAATCAGTCAAGCAATTTCAAGCCAATAAAAGTGGCCTTGGAGCAACGACTTTGAAGCAACGACATTATAAGAGCGGTACTGATTCAAGACCTCTTCAGTCAAGACGAGGACCTTTGACTTCGAGGTCTAGGGGGCAATGTTTGGACCCAAAATGAGCACACTACAACAGAAAGTCTTTTTAGCGACCAAGTTTTTTTCGAGGAATTTATTTTCCTCAATAAATGTCACCTTTTACGAGGAATATTTCAATTCCTCATTAAATGCTATTAAGTCTTCTACGAGGAATATATTTTCCTCACTATATATCACTTTCTACGACGAATATTTCAGTTCATCACTAAATGTGATCATAAGTTGGTCTCTTGAAGCGTCATGTTATTAGCGAGGAAAATATGAGACTTGGGTGACGAATTTTTTCATCGCGAAAATGACATTCAGCGAGGAAATAACGATTTCGTCGTTATTTTTTTGGCGGAAAATTGTCTAAGACCCGCCAAATTCTATGGCGATAAAACTAGCGTTTCCTCGCTACAAATCTGTGTTCTAGGAGGAACAATTTCCTCGTCAAAAGAAGTCATTAATGAGGAAATAACACTTTCCTCGTTAACAGTTTGGCGGAAAATTGTGTAAGACCCGCTAAATTCAACGGCGACAAAATTATAGTTTCCTCGTTAAAAGTACATGTTCTACGAGGAACCATTTCCTCCTCAAAAGAAGCAATTAGAGAGGAAAAAAAAATACTTTTCTCGTTATTAATTTGGCGGAAAATTGTGTAACACCCGCCAAATTCAACCGCGATAAAACTATAGTTTCCTCGCTAAAAGTATGTGTTCTACGAGGAACCATTTCCTTGTCAAAAGAACCAATTAGTGAGGAAATAACGATTTCATCGTTATTAGTTTGACTAAAAGTTCTATAAGACCCCCCAAATTTATTAGCGATGATCTGAGCATTCCTCACTAAAAGTCTTACTTGAGCAATAAATGATTTCCTTCCCCCTGATACATTTAGCGAGGGTCTAATTATTTTGTCATTGTAGGTTTTGCAGGGCAAAAAAAATTGGAGATATTAAAATTAAAAAACAAAAAGCGTGCACATAATTTTTTTTAGCGGGCACAAAAAAAAAATCATAGAATCGCAGTAAAATATCAATAAAAAAGAGAAAAAGGATGACAAAATCATTGCTACCATTTACTTAAAATTATTATTTTGATGTCAAGTATAAAAATGTTCTTCTTTTTTTTTTTTTTTGTCAAAAGAAAATTTTGCATTAATATACATTGCAGGACAACAAAAAAGTGAAAGGCGAAGTCACAAAAAACAAAGAAAAAAAAACAAAAAGTTTGCAAATTCGCAGAAATTAAGGACTCAAACCTAAGATAGCCGCGACAATACCCATTGCTCGAACCACCCAAAGGACCCTGCTAATAATAAATCAAAAAATTTGAGATGAAGAAATAGATCCATAAATAATAAAGATTTTAATAATTTTATACCACAAGTAAGACTACCAATGAATGAGATGTGCTAGGTGTATTTGTCTTAATCATTTTTCCTTTTTCTTTTTGAGTGTGGAATGCGCTACTGACGTATTTGATTTCATAATCATTATTCATTTACACAAGTAGTATATGAATATTTTTGCTTTTAAAAGTATGATTGAATATCATGAATCTCTAAAATCGTAAAGCGAGTATGTAGGAATGATTTCATCGTTATTAAACAAGTTAATGAAAATCGATAGTTATTCACAATACTAATTTGAAATGTTAATATGTAAATATCAATACAAATGACTTGTTTTCACTCCCCATTTTTTGTAATTGAGCTTCCCTCAACTTTGTTTGTCTTCTACCAAAGAATCATGACATCTCACATAGCATAAGTTTATTTGTTACCCTGATAGTATGACAATAACTCATGATAGGACCTATATTGTATATACATGAATCAATGGTCGTTCAATAATGGATGTCTTTCTTGTTCAATTTGAAAGATCATATATGAAACACGCTATGCAATTGAACTTTGACAATGCAAACTCTAATTTGAGGGATAATAAGTGGAACACTCTATGAAATAGAACCTTGACAATGCAAAATCTATCCGATTCTAGTATTTAAATAAATTATGACAACAAATATTCAAATCGAAACCATTAAGCTATTCACAGTCATAAAATTACCCTAAAACCTAAACCCTAATCCATAAACCCTAAACCCTAAACCCTAAACCCTAAACCCCGTTTTATATTTATGGCACATTTTATTTTAATAAACGGCGGAACAAAGGATTAGAGAAAAAGAAAAAGAAAAATAGAGAAGCGGGACATTTGAGTTTTCATTTATCGAAGGCGGGGAGGAGAAAAAAAAAAGGGGGAAAAAAAAAAGAAAGATAAAACCTAAAGCATACTTAACTTTGTCTTTCGCATTTTTCTCTCAAACCCTCACGGCGTTCTCCTCTTCTGAAGCTCCGTCTCTGTCCTCTCTGAATCCGTCAAAGATAAGCTCTCATCTCTGTGAGTAAGATTAGATTCATCTTTCTTTCTCCCTATATCATTCTTGTATAGCTTGATTAATCAACGTCTTTTTATCATCTGCTAAATCTAAATGTGAGATGTAGTAGTTTATATAATTGGGGTAATTTCAATTAAACGCATTCTAATGGAATGCCCGATTCGATTTGAACTCAACCTGTATTTTGATTTTATTGTGAGTCCAGGACAAAGGGTTGTCAATCCCAGGTCAATTCAAGCTTTTAAAGTCGCTGCACTACCAATTGCTCTCTTATTCTGGGTTCGAAATGGGTTTTCATTATCTCTCGTTGTAGTCCAAAAATTTTGGATCTTTAGGCATGTTTTCATCCCTATGGACTTTTGTTGTTTCAATTTTGGATTCTTCTCTCATTCTGAGCAATTGGTTATCATTATTCAATCTCATCCTAGGTACCTGTATATAATTTACTTAATAAGATGCAATTGTTATTATTGGTTTGCTTTGTGATCCTATCCCTCTTTTATTCAGTTATTAGTTTTGGTTTATTGGTGCTGATCTCTTTGGTTTATTCATTTTACAAGTATAAACAGAATGAGCTAATGAAGTCAATGGGTGGGAAAAAGAAGTCTGGCAGTTCTTGGTTCATATTATATATATATGGAGGTCTAATTTCATTTTAGTTTTTGTTATGTGCAGTGCGTGCAATTCTCTTATTCTACTCTATCAATTTGTATACATCCTATTTCTTCTTCTGTATTTTTGTATTTGCCATTACTGTAATTTATTTTTGGCTTTTTTGTTTTTTGTTTTTTACTTCAGTGTACTTCTATCTGACTAGATGGCATTGGATATGGAGTTAAGGACGTTGTGTACTGGAGCTAACCCAGAATAAACATGGAGAATCCTGTGATAAAGAATACAGACTAATTGGAAGACCTCTCGAAAGGCCTTGTGGTTGCATTCTAGACTTAGCTCAATCTAATTTCTGACTTGGTAAGTGTCTCTTCTAAAGTGTATGTTCTGGTTCTCTAAAATGATTCTGAAGAGTCTTGGTTGGTACTGTCCCTTGATTCCATGCCATTTGAAGTCATTGTTACTTCTGATATCCTTTTCTTATGAATGGTTGTCTTTATTTTGATTTGCATAGCTATTGGCTACTATGATCGGTAGGGAACAATGAATCATTGCATCTTTGCATTTCATTTTGTTCTAATTTAGCATTGCTATGATTAGCAAGCTTTGACCAATCTCCGAATCTAGTTTGTGCTGTAGCTATTGCAAGTGTTTATGCTTTTCATAACCCCTTGCCTCTTTTGTTTGCATGAACTATCTGTTGGCCCTTGTAATGAATTTGCTTATAAGAAAATGGTGAAAGGATTAGCTTTGACTAATCTCTGAATCTAGTTTGTGTTGTAGCTGTTGCAAGCGCCCTGCCACTTTTTGTTGTTGCATTCTCCTTCACAGTAAATCACATTGTTTCATGCTTTTCATTTGCAGAATGGTGTTGGGTGGTCAATTCAGAAGTGCAGCACTGCAGCATCTCTCAAATAGTTAAGAGTTCTGCAAAGATGGTTTCTTTTATTGTTCTAGACTGTTATTTTGTATTTCACAATTTTGATGGGTATTCATCACAAATGTTCAAGTGTAATGGAGATCCAAAATTAAAAGGCATATAAAGGCTATTTATTTAATTATTCGCAGATTTATATTTTCTTTTCGATGATCAATGTTTTAGTGGTCTGTCGACATGGTCACTAATATATGCCTGTGACTGAAGTTTATTCATGACCAAAAAGTCAAAAACCTGAAACTTTGTGGTGGCTATAGGCTAGAATCTATAGCAACAAAACTAAGTTTCCTCACTATAGATTAGAACCTACAATGACAAAACTCAATTTCCTCGCTATAGATCACAGTACTTATATTGATAAATTTAAAGTTTCTCGACATTGAGCACCTTTGGTGAGAAATAATTTTCTCACTAAAAAGATATATATTGGGGATGAAAATAAATTTCCTTGTTGAAGATAGCTTATAGCGAGGAAATACTTCCTTGTGGAAAGACATCTATAACGACGAAATATCATCAGCGAGGAAATCAAACATTTAACGATGAATTCTATTTTGCCAGGAAATATATATAACGACTATTTTTCAACACTGAAACTTTTTTAACAAGGAAAAACTATGAGTTTAGGCGAGGAAAAAAATTGTAGCTAAAGAATAACGGCGAGAAAATAATATATTCATCGCGAAAAGGGTTTAGCGAGGAATTAATATTTTCCTCGCAAAAACTTTTCTTGACCACCCTACTGCGAGGAACTGACGACCAAAATATTTTCCTCGCTAAAACACTACAGCGAGGAAATTTTGATTTTCAACGACAAACTTGTTCCTCGCAAATTAGCTTTTTTGTTGTAGTGGCATTTTGGCCTGATAAGGCATGTGTTGGAGAAATTGAGCCAATGTCAGTGGCTCAAGCGATATATTGTGGACAAGTTCGAAATATATTATTTAGAGGCTAAATAAAGCCTACTATGGAGAATTATGCGAGCTGTAAGAAAAGGAAATGATGGAAGCATGGAAATGAAAAGTCAACTTTAGCACATTTTCCTACTTCGGCTAGGAGAAACCGAGCTAAACAAGGAAAGAGGGGCGGAAGACTAACCAAACAAGATCCAAATAAGCTGAAACTTTCCAGATTAATACTAGACATCCCAAGAATAATTTCTTATGAAGAGTGTAAGATCTAGTTTCAAGTGGAAAGCCTTCAAACAATTAGTCCAATTTTCTACAGAAGCAAAACTGAAAAACTGGACCTGTGAGGAGTACAGCAGCATTTCCGGCCCAACCATATGGAATTAAGCTCTGAAATTTTATCACAATGATCTACACTCATTGTGGACCATTTTATATGAAGGAGTCGAAGACCCATTATGACGTCTTGGTGGAGATATAATTGAAGGAATAAAGGAGCCGAAAGTGATTCAAAATCACTCCAAAACTCATCATTTCTATCTCCATTTAGTGCTCCACTATCTCCAACTAGTGCTCCACTATTTCCAATTAGTGCTCCACTATCATTTGTTTAAGACCAACCACTTTGGCATGGTAGCCTATAAATAGAGGTTACAATGAAACACTTCAACACACACACATTCACAACAACAATCTCTAAGATTATCCAAGTGTCTCTAGAGCAATCCTCCCCTTCTCTTACCGGTAGCCACACTCCAGTCCTAGTCTCCTCAAGAGCCGACTGTTAGTGCCACCAAACCTTCCAGCCAAGCTAAAGTCACGCTTTAGCAAGTTCTCCTCACTTCCTAGTAGTTCTCGCTCTGCTCGATCTACAACATTGAGTATTGATTGTGATTTTGAAGAAGCTCAGCAAAATACCTCGCCATGAGGCACAAAGAATCACACGACGAGGTTGGTGCTCTCCTCGTCCACAATCGTTTGAAAGAAGTCAGGTCAAGGGACACTCCCGATGACCGCACCCGAACGGTGATGGCATGCTCGCGCAAGAAAAGAGACTGTTGACTAGCTGCAACAAAACTGGAGCCAAACAACTTGCTTCATGCACAACAACCATTCCTTCAAAAGCAGTAGCAGCAACACAGCTATTCAACACAAATAATCCGAGCTCCAAAATTTCAAGCAGCCACACGCAAGAAATCTTCTACTCAACTATGTGTTTAACTCCTCTCTATGGGGAAAGACTGAATGTTTTTTCACATAGTGAATAGGGACTTCAAGCGCCTATTTATACAAGCTAGATAGGTCTTCCCATAAAAGAATCCTTGATTCTAGCCAATGAGTTATTTCTGAAAAGATGCTATAATTTATCATATCAACTAATTAGACATTTATTTTTATCAAAATGGATTCCTGACCATATGAGTGACATACCAAAGCTCATTAGGTGTCTAGGTAGATAATTCATATATTTCCCATTTATTGTAATAAGTTTAATAAGTTTGTTATTTACTTAATGTAGATAATATTAGGTCCAAATAATATTTTACACTCTTTACTTTCTATATTCCCATATGCAATGATGGAGATGGAGTCCTTGGCATCTGTACGTATGATGATGGCATTTGGGGTTTTGGGAACCCAATCATATGGTCTTAATGATATGTGGAGTAATTGAGAAAAAAAGAGAGAAAATGATTGCAATCACAACATCATATTAACGTACTGCGCTTCAAAATATTATTTGGTAACTTGGTTATGCGCCATAAATAAGAGTAACAATAAAACGTCTGAATTTATCGAGCGAATTTCACTTTTACAAAATATTTTACATAAGCGAACACAATATCAAACATGATTGAATGAGCCTAGAATAACCTAGTCAAAGGATAGAACATCACTTTTATAGTTGTTATGACTTCATTTTGCTTTTATTAATTAATGACATTTAATGTAGTTTTGTTGTGGATGGCATGAGTTGTAACTTTTAGAACTCTTGACCAATTGCCTAAATTTGACCTAATAAATGCTCACTTACTTTACTAAAAGATTTGTGTGCCCACACCTCATTTAAATGTAACAAGACAAGTTTGACCTCTGAATAATTAAAAAGTCATTGGAGACTTCGTGGGACTCTAGTCGCCGGAATCTGGTCACCTGATGGAGGTTACCGGAGGTCTCCAAAGAGGTCGTCATAGATCTTATAAGTCATCGGAAAGCTTGCCAGAAACTTTTATTACCACTTAATAAAAATTTATTGGGGGTAATAAAAGTTTATTGGGCATTATTGGGGGGTAATAAAACTGGACGTTAGACTTCAGTCACCAGTTGCAGGACTCCGATCGCTGGACAAGATTCTAAAAAACGCTAGGCGCTAGTCAGGCGGTGCCTCGAGGGTTTTCTTATTTTAAATTTTATTTTAATTTCAATACCATATAATTATATAATAAAAATATAAAAGGTATTGATTTCCATAGTTAGTTAACATATATACTAGATCATCACAGCCACAAAAATATTTCTAAACTAATATCCCATTGTCGGTTAGCATCTAAGATCATCAATCTCCTCCCAATAACTGACCCATTTCTACCATACCAGTAGTGTACTCGTATGCGCATAAACCTCATTTGTTTCTTGTTCAGTCTAAATTTCCAGAAGAAAATTAAGAAACAATAAGTTTCTAGCAAAAGTATACAAATCTCACAAATTATTCCCAACTTTATTGCCTTCCAAGAGCAGGAAACTGAAAGTCATATTTTCACAACTAAAAAGTCCAGGAATTCCAATTATGCCAACTCCCTCATTACAAAGCTATGAACCAAGCTGATGTAACTTTCAATTTTCAGGAATCGGAGTTGAAAGGTTTTACTAGAACAATACATCAGTGTCTCAGTAACCAAGAACATTAATTCTCGAAGAACATAATAAACAACACTAAAGCATTTCCACTAAACCACATCGAATCAAGAACATAACAAACACCACTATTTCTACATAGAAGTATAGAAGACAGCCTACGTACACTATATCAATTTTGATTAAAGTGAAATAAGTACATAACAGGGGAAATTGAGAAACCAAGAACTGGGTTTTAAATTTCAGATTTTCAAATAGATTTGAGTTTTGTGAGAGAGAGACTGACGAGGATAGGGAGGGCCGCATAGAATTTGACGAGAGAGAGAGAGAGAGAGAGAGAGAGTCACTGATGGCCAGATTGAGTTCGAGTAGAAGGCCGGATCGAAATTAGATTCGAGGATAGACTGAGAGAAGATTAATGTGTCGCCAGCCCACCGTGCCTGTGTCATCGACCGTCATCCGCGGAGGAGATTGGGGGAGAGTGAGTCTTGAGAGTTGGAGAGAGAAAATCTAAGATTCTGAGAGTTTGAGAGTCTCGTTTTGTGTTGAGACTTGAGACGAAGTTGTAGTTTAGACGATGACTAGAACGCCAAAACGCTCCAGCGCCTAGAACGCCTAGGCGGTCACCAGCATACCCCAGGCCATAATGCTAGGCGCCTAGGCCGATTTTTAGAACATTGGCTGAAGGTCCTCAAAGAGGTTGGCAAAGATCTTACAGGTCACCGAAGAGATCGTCGGAGACTTTTATTACCCCCAATAAAACCCAATAAATTTTTATTAGGGGACAGAAAAGTTTATTGGTATTATTGGGGGGAAATAAAACTAGATGCTAGACTTCAGTCACTGGTCGCCAGACTTTGATCTCTAGTCTTCGGATTTCGCTAGTCGGTGACTAGATTCTTGCGGCCTGTGATCGGAGTCCGACGAAGTCTCCGATAACTTCTCTCTCTCTACATGACAGAGAGAGAGAGAAGGCAAAATTATCCAAAAAATAAAAATAAAACTTAATTGGGTATTAGGTAAAAAAATATGTAATTTATTAGGTAAGTTGGCAATCTCATAAGATGTTTAATTAGGTGAGTGGGGTTAGTGTAGCTCAAATTTGGGTAAATAAACATATTCCCTAATTTTTATTCCTTTTAATATCTTGTTGTTAATAGATGGAGTGATTTAACATAAAGCATATTGTATGACCAAATCTAACATAACATAGGTGCATATGATCTTATTTATAACTACCCCATTTTTACAATATATAAATTTGAATAATAACAAATATACAAAACAGCTTAGTTTCCTCAATATATAAATTCAAAAAGAAAAATTATTTTCGTATCATTTTGTAAGTCCATTGGACTATCCCTATTCAACACATGACTTTCCCAAAGCCACAAGGAAATCAGAAGATACAAAGGATTAAGAGAATATCTCTCTTGCCTTTCCGGTGGTTCAAGGCTATAAAGGAAGATTGCAGAATCGGATCATCCAAGAGGAAATCAAGGAAATCATGCTCACTGATCTTGATAAGATGGTATTTTTTTTAATACATATCATTTTTGCATGGTTCTAAATTGATTTACAATGCTTTCAAAATACATATCTTATAAAGATTTGATTGCATATTCAAAACAGTTTTTAAACCTTTCCATATTTACCTTATTTGGGGATTAAGAAAAGATTTGTTTGAGGGGGAGTCTTGCTCCTCTATAAAAGGTTTTGAAATTGCATTTCTAGAGGTAGAGTTTTTGAGTTAAAAAGGGTGTTGCGTGTGTTGCATAGTCTTCACAATACGTTTTCATAAAAACTCTCCATGATTTATTATTGTGTGTGTTTTCTTTGATGAACTACATGAGATCAGAGGGAAAGAAACTTGAGATAGTGCAGATTGCTTTACTGCTATAGATCAGTTTGTTCTTGTGTAGAATAAGTTGTGCAAGGTGTAAACAAGTTAGCTGATTTGCTTGTAATGTGGTTGTGTTAAATACCACAACTTGTTTCTTGTAAAAATCTGATTTCATAGTGTATTGATTTATACGTGTGGGCTACAAAAATAGCCTCGCAGTGATGTTTCCTCAGTGGTGAGGTTTATACTGCGTTAGCAAGTCGTTGTGTTGTGAGTTGGTATATTTACGCATCTTTACTCAACATAGATCCATCTAGTATTTTCATTTGGCATCAGAGCGGGTTCTAGAACTTTCTAGTGATCCGGGAATGATGGAACATTCACGTGATAGAGCTGCTGGTGGATCTGTAAATAGTTCTCCATGGTTCGATGGCGGATGTGAAAAATATACTCAGTGGAAGATATACATGAAATCTTATCTCTATGCTCAAGATGAACATGTGTGGAATATTGTAGAAAATGGCTGGACCGTACCTATGGTGAAAGCAAAAGGAGAAAGCTCTTCCACTGCCACTCCCAAACCAAGGAAGGACTGGACTGAGGAAGAAGTTCGTGATCTGCAAGCAGACTTCAAGGCTAAGAACAGCATTTTCACAGCCCTATCTGAACGGGAAAAACTGAGGATCAGCCATTGTGATACTGCCAAGCAGGCGTGGGATCTTCTACGTACAGACTACATATAAAGGAAATAAAAAGGTACGTGCACAGAAATTACAAGCATTGATCTTTGAGTTCGAAACCATGACTATGGGAGATGATGAAACCGTGGATGACTTTCATGGTAGAATTCTTAAAATTTCCAGTCAGTGTCGTAGCCTGGGAGCACCTCTTGATGAAGATAAGATAGTCAAAAAGATACTCAGGGCCTTGCCAGAAAAATTTCATTCAAAGGTCACTAGTATAGAGGACTCATTTGATATCGATGAGTATCCACTCGATGAGCTCATTGGAAATCTCAAAACTTATGAGATGAGGTTAAAACCTGAGAAGAAAAATAAGGGAGTAGCCTTCAAGGCAATAAAAGGAGTAGAAGAGGAAGAAGAAACACTAGATCTTGCTCTACTGACCAAGGAATTCAAAAGATTTCTCAAAAGCAAGAACTCCTCTAGAAATCCGAATGCTCCTAGGAAGAAAACTTACAGCAGCAGTAGTGACTACACCAGTAAAACTGGAAAAGGAAGCTTCAAGGGAAACTACTCAGGAAAACCTAAATGCTATGAGTGTGGTGGCTACGGTCATATCTCCACTGATTGTGGAAATAGGAGGCATGGTAATTTGTATTGAATTTCTGAGTTTTCATCTCGACGTACTCCGATGAGGGAAACAATCAGAACGTGCCTTCAATTTTTTTCGAAAACTATTATTTGCATACTTTGTTTTCCCACACTCAACGTGCCTTTAGTTTTCTCTTTTAAGTTAATTAATTTTGAGGTGGAGGTCATTTTCTCTATACCTTTGCATGCCTTTGAACCCGGTTCCGGACAGGCTCTAGCCGTTGGCATTGTACTAAGAGTGGTCTTTATACTGTTAAAGTGGTTATCGATTGGCACAGGATAGCGCAGGAAAGGACTGAAGGTGGTGAGGGTTGTTCACACTTGCAGCATGATCCGGTCTGGAAGTATATTTGGGACTTAAGCTATCGGCAGCAGCAACGGCATATGTTTTGCGCGCTCTTCATAATAGTTTGCCTTGTGCTTATAACCGTGTATAAGCGACACATTTACTTCGCCCTCCGATTTGTTAGTGCATGCTCTTTGGTCTTGTCCTAAAGCAAAAAAGGGTCTGGTTTCTTTCACCTTTCCGAAATGCTGTTGGCATGGTGCCATGGTGGTTGGAAGCAGGGGGTCTTTCAAAGAATTGTTTGGTTTTGCTTGCTCTATTTTATGCAAATCTGAAATTGCTTTGGTTGTAATTTTCGCCGGATTTGGCAAGCAAGGAATGATGAGGTCTTTCAGCATAAAATTGTTAGCGTTTCTTAAGTTTTTAATTTCCCTAATACTCCTGTTCCATCTCAAGTGAGGAAGAACGCAGAAACTCTTGCAGGCAGATGCTAAAACATTATGCTACAGCCCCAACCTCCAAGATGGAACAGAAGTTTGACACATTTGGTACCAATAATTGTTGAACAGTAGTGCAAATTTTACAAAGCTAATTAATGAAGAGAGTTACTTGTACGGTTTTACTTGAGTCTCTTTACAAAAAGTTAATAAACATTTTCTGTAACCAAAAAAAAAAAGTTAATAAACATTTTCAAGAAATAAATAGTACGATATTCAGAATCGTGCTGCTATTATTACTTTCCAATTGCCCCTATGCCCCATGCATTATTACTTTGACTAGAAAAAGAAAAAGAGGGGCATCCAACTATAGAAGTACGACAGAGAGAACGGGCGTGAATCGAATCTTATCTTCACAATCAAATTCCCACTCAACTGAGAGATTAACAACCAAACCTCTGAGATTTTGATTTGTTGGTTTATCCATGGCTCTGTTCCGAGGTCACAAGGCCTCCCTTTCCAAATATACTACCTCTCCTCATCCATATAGCTATCATGTGTTCTTGAGTTTTAGAGGTGAGGACACCCGAAAGAACTTCACTGATCACCTCTACACAGCCCTTGTCAACGCCGGATTTCATACTTTCCGGGATGACCCTGAACTCGAAAGAGGTGAAAATATCAAGGAAAAGCTTGGGAAAGCCATTCAACAGTCACAAAGTTCTGTCATTGTGTTTTCGAAAGACTACACCTCTTCCAGATGGTGTCTGGACGAGCTTGTGATGATCCTTGAACGCAAGAGGACCTCCGATCATGTTGTTTTACCAGTCTTCTACGACGTTGATCCATCTCAAGTGAGGAAGCAGGCAGAAGCTCTTGCAAAGGTTCCTAAATACCAAGAAAATCAATCGTCGGAGAGGTTGAATGGATGGCGGGCAGCACTTAGAGAAGTCGCAGATCTAGCTGGAATGGTTTTAGAAAATGAAGCTGACGGGTATGTAAATTCATCATAACTAAAGCCTTGATTTGGATATACATGTTATGTAATTTTTTGATTTCATATTCCCATATCTGATTGTTTGAAATCATAGACCTGGCCATAGCTAATTAACCAGAATAATATATGTTCATTTTGATTGCAATTTTGTAGGC
This sequence comes from Rosa chinensis, assembly GCF_002994745.2. Taxonomy (NCBI): domain Eukaryota; kingdom Viridiplantae; phylum Streptophyta; class Magnoliopsida; order Rosales; family Rosaceae; genus Rosa; species Rosa chinensis. Next base: position 16,043,684 of record NC_037088.1, on the reverse strand, counting down.
ACGAATCAAAGTTCATCCAAAATATCATTAGAGTGATCCAAGACAAACTAGGTCGTCGTGTGCCCCTGACCGAAGTCCAGGAGGTGTTACAGAAGAAGTTGTTGTTTATTAACCCTGTTCTCGATGACGCCGAGGGGAAGCAACTGAACAACCCAACAGTGATGGCATGGCTCAATGAGCTTAAAGACGCAGTCTATGATACTGAGGACCTATTGCAGGAGATCAAGACAGAAGTATTAAGGCGAAAGATGGAACCTGAATCTGGAACTAGCACGAGTAAGGTACAAGATCTGATCTCTACTCCTCCATCTCATGTTTTTGACTTGGCATTAATATGCCCCAGGGTAGAGGAAGTTCTTAATAGACTAGACTCCATTATGGAGCAGAGAAGAGATGTCTTGGGTATAGAAGCAAGTGCTGGATACAGTGCATCACAAACAATACCGTCAACTTCTTTGGTCGAAGAGTTTGGTGTGTATGGCAGGGATGATGAGAAGGAGACACTAATGAAATTGTTGCTATCAGACGATCAGAGTGGCAATAAGATAAGTGTGATTCCTGTTGTGGGGATGGGTGGGATTGGAAAGACCACCCTTGCCCAGTTTTTATACAATGATGACAGAGTCAAACGGCATTTTGACCTCCAAGCATGGGCATGTGTTTCTGAAAAATTTGATGTCCTTCGGATCTCACAACAAATTTATGAGTCCGTTACTTCAGATGCTTGCTTCATTATGAACTTAGATCTGCTTCAGTCAAAATTGAAGGCTGCTTTGATGGGGAAAAGGATTTTCCTTGTTCTTGATGACTTGTGGAATAAAAATTACACTGAATGGGATGTTTTAAGGCGTCCATTTCAATTTGGAGCACATGGAAGTAAGATTATTGTCACAACACGCAATCAAGATGTTGCATGCATGGTGTGTACTCTTGAAGCTCACCGTCTCAGGCCGATGTCTGAGGAAGATGGCTGGTTGCTATTTGAAAAACATGCCTTCAAAAATGCAGGTGTTGGTGCATACTTACATCTTGAAGAAATCGGTAGACAAATTGTTCGAAAGTGCAATGGTCTTCCTTTGGCTATTAAGTCTCTTGGGGGTCTCTTATGTTCTAAATTAACCGTGGGGGAATGGGAGAGTATATTGAACAGTGAGATGTGGGAGTTGCCACAGGAGGAGAGTGACATTCTGCCATCTCTTTGGTTGAGCTATAAGCATCTGCCTGCACATCTCAAGTGTTGTTTTGCGTATTGTTCGATATTTCCCAAGAACTATGCGTTCGAAACATCAAAATTGGTTTTGTTGTGGAAGGCTGTAGATCTATTGCAACCTAACAAAAACAAAATGGCAGAAGAAACCGGAAAAGACTACATCAATGATCTATACTCAAGGTCTTTTTTTCAATTTTCATCAAGAGAGGGTCATCAAACTTTCACCATGCATGACCTTATAAATGATTTAGCAAACTTTGTATCCACAGAATTTTTTTTTAGGTGGGAGGGCAGTGATTCAGCCAACATTTTGAGCAAGACTCGTCATTTTTCATATATGCTGGAATATTATGATGAGGCTGATGGCTTAGAGATGTTTGAGGCTTTACAGCAAGCTAAAAGTTTGCGCACCTTTCTACCATTACAATGTTCAAGTTATGAGAGGTCGAAACTGTTGGGGAAAGGACTTGAGTTATTGTCAAAATTACAATATTTAAGAGCGCTCACGTTATCAGGGCACGATACTGAAGAATTGCCTGATTCAATTAACAACTTGAAACAACTTAGGTACTTGGACTTGTCTTCGACACCAATCAAAAAGTTACCTGATAGAATTTGTACTCTGTATAACTTGCAAGTGTTGTTGTTGTCACATTGTTCTGCTCTTACTGAACTGCCAGCCAACTTGGGAAGATTGATCAACTTGAGCCATCTGGATACTTTTGCTACAAAAAGGTTAAAGAAGATGCCCCCTCTTATGGGCGATTTGAAAGACCTCCAGATTTTAACCGTATTTGTGGTAGACAAGCACACTGCAAGGGATAATTTGCTAGAGTTGAAGAAGCTTCAAAATTTGCGCAGAGGACTTTGTATTTCAGGGCTTGGTGATGTCGTGCATGGCAGCGCTTTGGAGGCCCACATTCTGAGGGACAAGAAGTTTCTTAGTGTTCTAGTTTTGAATTGGGGAGGAAGGCATGTTAGTGAACTAGGCAATAATACTGTAGACGATATAGAAGTGCTTGAGAAGCTCCAACCTCACCCAAACCTAGAAAGGCTTACAGTTAGAGATTATGGAGGCAGATTCTTTCCAGGTTGGTCAGGATATTATACTTCCTTGCTACCAAGAAAAGCTCTAGTTTATCTTGAGCTTGTTGATTGTGTGAATTGTGTCTCCTTGCCACCATTGGGACAGCTACCTTGCCTCAGAGAGCTTGATATTTCTGGGTTACATGGAGTGCTGTCCATTGGTTCCGAGTTTTATTATGGTGACAAAACTAGTGCAAACAAACCATTTAGCTCTCTACAATCATTGAGATTCTATGATATGAGCGGGTGGCAAGAATGGTGTCATGTTGGAGGTGAGGAGGATGAAGGTGGGGTTTTTCCTAGTCTTATTTACCTTGATGTATCAGACTGTCCTAATCTTTCCGGGAGATTAGCGTTAGACAGCTTCCCGATGCTAAAAGAGGTCGACTTGATCAGGACTAACCTATCCCTAGTCACCAGGTCACGGGACTCTAAATTATCCCTGAACCAGTTGCGATTACAGTCGTGCTCAAATATTGTAGCTTTTCCAGCTGGAGGGTTACACGCACCCAACTTGACGGAAATAGAAATCAGACGATGTGAGAAATTGGGTTCGTTGCCGGAACAAATGGAGACCCTTCTCCCATCTCTTGTGTCTTTGTGTTTATGGGATTGCCCAGAACTGGAATGTTTTCCGGAAGCGGGATTCCCGTCAAAGTTAAAATCACTTATCATCATGGAATGTAAAAAACTGAATGCAAAGAGTATGCAGAATATGAACAAAGTTCTCCGAAGACTGACCTATCTTGAAGACCTGAGACTTGACTTCGACTGCGACGAAGAATGTGAAAAGGTAGATTGGTTTTCGGAGGGCCTGTTGCCCAGCACTCTCGATTACCTCCTGATCCACCGTCTCAAGTGTGAGGCCATCGACGGCGCCAAATGGTTTGGCCATCTCAACTCTCTTCGAAGCTTGGAGATTAGCGACTGCTCTTCGCTCCGGTGCTTGCCAGATTGTGGGTTACCCTCGTCTCTTACTCAACTATTTATCCATGGATGTCCTTTGCTTGAAAAACGGTGCCAAAGAGAGACAGGTGAAGATTGGCCCAAGATTGTTCACATCTCTATGATATTGATTGATTGGCATACGATATGACATGCCATGTCTCGAGAGAGGGGCCGCATTTTCTAGTAACCGTAATCATCCGATTGTCCTGGCAGGTATTTCTCCTTCGATATGTACTTCAAACCTCAAATATTGCCTCGAGATATAATCTCAAGGTACAAAGTTTAAATGCCATTATAAGTGTCTTTTAATCTTTTTCTTCCTTTTCATGCTAACAGCATTGTTTCCATGGACTGTCATTTTCTCCAAAGGAAGATAGGCCTCAACTAGAAATGACCAATATCCCAATCTCTGGTCCCAAAAATTCTTAGCTCAAGTTAACTAACTAGCATAAGGTCAATAAGAAACTCAGCATCAACTTTAACAGTTAAAATAACAATCTATGCATCATAATTTTTTCATTGTAACAAAGAATTGGGGTGTGTATAATATTCTAAAAAATCTTGTGCTCAAGTCCACAATAGTGTGTCCTCAACTTTTTCATAGAAAGATTATAAGCTGTAGACACAATGTGGAACAATATAGTAAATTGAGAAATTGAGTATAAGATAAAGTTTACTCAATCTTCATCCCCTCAAAAGAAAAATCATTAATATCTTTATTAATCTTGTGTCTACTTAAACTTTCGGATTCTCTTGCTTGAGGGTCAAGCTGCCACTGATGATTTTATCTTTCTGTTGCCAGTGTGATATCAGCTCCCTAGACATTACAAGTTTACATCTATATGCAGTGCTGCCACTAAAGGTATGTTTACTTTCGTAAATGTTATGGAATTGAAGAATTTATGATCTTTTTAAAGGTTATGGCTTAGACCCTGCATTTTGGAAAAGATGGCTAATGTCCTCTCACATTCTGTTTTTTAAATGCAGCATCTCATAATGTTCGTAGCTGTTGAACCCTCATCTCAGTAACCAGTTATGTGACCTGCTAAAGAAAACTTTGTTGCAAACAATTTGCAGAATGTGAAGAAGTTCTCCGAAGACCCTCCCCTCTCAGAAAATTGTCACTTGACTTTGGCATTGATGATGTGAAGAATTGCTAGATTCATTTCCGGAAAGGGGCAATTACTCAATAATCTCACTTATCTCAGGATCTACTGTCTTAATCTTAAGACAATGGATAATTTGGACGTCTCAATTCACTTGAAACATTGAAGATCATGTATTACTCTGAGCTCGATTTCTTGCCATCTCACCTCTCTTTCTTCGGTACACATCATTAGTGCGTGTGCTTTACTGCTTTGCACAAAAAATAGTGCCAAATTAAGAGAGGAAGGGGAAGATTGTCCCAAGAATATTGCTGATATCCGTAGCATCCTATCAATATGGAAAAGATATAATTCAGTTGCAATGTCTTGAGGGGTCTCATTTCCTTTAATCATAATCATCCAAGATTATGTCAGGTATGTCTCCTTCAATATAAATCTAATGCCTTTCATCGTAGTCCTTTATAAAACTATATGATGAAAATTGGAAGCCAATAAATTGTCAGCTGGACTCCACAATCAGGAGAGATAAACACTCAATAATGATATTGGAATCCTCATAACCCATCTAATTTACCTATGCACATAATATTGATATGTAATCGTATGTAGAATGATAACAGCTGCCCTTACTGACTAGTGACTAGTAAGATCCTTTCTGTTCCAAATCACTATGCAGTTCCTTACGCTTATTGCACCTGTTACTGAGTTTTCTTTGGAATTGAATAGAATGAGTTTCAAATGGTTGCCTTAGCATGGTGGAAGATCATGCATCTTTCGACCTGTTGATGTTCTTATGTATTCTCAAAGCATGCTCAGAATTAGTTTTTAGTGTTATTGTATTGAGTAAAAATGTTTCGGTGCTTATATTCTGGTAAGTGATCATATGTCTGGTGTATGCTTTACTGTCTCACACTCTTTTTAGTTGGAATTCCTTAATTATATGCCGACTTGACAGTCAATCTCAATGAACTTGCACAGGGATTTAGTAGCATTAGATAGTGAAGATGCCCTGTAGGCCTACGAGGCATAGTGGACTGATGAAATCATTGTCCAGTTACCTTTTCCCAATTTTCTCGTCAAGCTGCTAGGATTGCCTCTGTCTCTACTGTCAACCATCAAATGCACACTGCACAAGTCCATCAAAAATCACCACCAAACTCCGTAGGCATGATCATCAGTTTAATAAACCATTTTATTAATACAAGTCTCGCCTTATCATTATTCTTACTATCTGTTAAGTTCTTTGGATTGAATATACATGAAGGCTCTCTAGCTCGCCTGCTTTTCAGGTAATAAATTGGTAAAGAATAGTTTGAAAGCCAAGAATGAACTGTTGGAATCTTCTGAAGAAGAAGGGTTAGGTGTAAGTAAATACTTCTAGGGGTACCTATCAATCTCTTATAATTACAGATTTGTGTCGGAATGGCTGAATGTCAATGGTACTTGGTATGTCTTCATTCATACCAATTATACTTGGATTTTTGTGTGATTTTGGTTCTTATCTTTGTAGGCAAATGTTCGAGTAGATTTTTCATTCTTTGATCCAAAAGGCAATGACTTTCATGGAGTGAAGACCTTGCTGCAGACCTACCTTGATGATAAAGAGTGGGATTTGAGTGGTTTCGTAGACTTAATATTGGAACAGACCACTGTAGGGTCTGTTGTTAAAATAGAGGATGATGAAGAAAATGGAATTTTTGCTCTTGTTACCGCTCTTAACTTGGGCAGATATAAGGCAAGTAACCTATACTTTTGCGTTCCAGTTATTCACAGTCACATATTTCTGCTTTATACGGGTAGGTTGGCATGTTATTGGCTTTACATAAGACTCTTGATGGAACTTATTTCGTTCTTATCAGGACTATAAATGTATGACGGAGATTAAGGAGTTTCTCCTGAAAGTATGTGAGGAGAAGGACTGAGAACACTATTGGGAAAGGAAGTGCGAAGTGTTGGTCTCCTGGTCTCTCAACGTGTGACAAATTTACCTCCTCAGCCACCACAGCTCTTGCCAACTCTTTATGATGGCCTTTTTAAGGAAGTCTCTTAGGCTACAAAAGATGAGGTTAGAATCATAAGACTTATTATTCGGATTATCAGCTTGTCTATCTTCAAATCTTGTGAAAAGGAATTACTCTACTTGATTTATATATGTTGTTTCACTTGTCGCAGCCAACAGAGGAGCTCAAGAATTCCTTTCGTTTGAAAATTTTATATAATTGTCAGTATATTTTACAAGGTAAGCCATTCAATCATTTCTCTGCTCAGTGAACTCTCCCTCTCATACTCTCTTTCTCTCTCTGCCTTCCCATTTATTTTGTTCTTGATGCAAAAATACAGCACAAATATGCCGACCAGAAAAGGAAGAAGAATGTTAAAATTTCTCACAAGGTACTTTAATTGATAATGTAATATTTAAATATTATTTCATGTCTCTCACATCATTCACTATTGTATTTTCAAATGTATTTTAGCTGAGCTCCTGGTCCTTTGAATTTTCTTTGCACACTCTGCAGATTGCACCTTATGAGGCAAGTAGTAATGTTGGCTACTTTTCTTGACTTCTCAGGATCTATCTCTAATCCAATAGGCTCTGATTAGTCATCTTAATTTAAAGAAATACAGGACGGAAAACTTTTAATTTCTTCTGATTCGTCCAGAGGATCCACAAAACCAGATTTCGAAGTTACTCCAACTGTCCCGGTAATAGTTTTTACCGGGACACTTTCTCAAGATCATGGGAATACCAAGTTACACCAAAAGTTCCACATGACTAGTGTTATCTTTTAGAGCTTTTATGCTATTCTATTTATAGTGATTTCATTACCTTTGACAGTCTAACAATTTCTTGTGTTTTCATTGTTAATTCTACAGCTAAGAAACTATCAGCTAACGGGATTAATCATGGCTGTTAAAGCAGACAAGATCTCTACATTCCAACAACAGTTACAATCTAGAATAGAGGAAGAACCTTGATTCTCATTGAAAGGGTGAGCAAAATCTTTTGGTTATTTGCCTCAATTATTATAGTCACATACTAACATTTACTGTAAATTTATCTATAGCATATATGTTTGCACGTCCCAAATTTTGATTTCCCTTTGCCGGTGCCTGAATAATAGAGATCTTATATAATGTCAGCTTTGGTGTGAACGATTCGAATTCCAATTATATGTAATATCAGCTTTGGTTGACATGCATGTACATCAAATGTAGTAGCGTTAGTGATGCTTGGAAGGGGTTTGATTATATAAAAGAATCTGGCTGGTATTGTTCTTTGGAGCTTTATGGTCGGAGGGTATGCACAAAATGGAAACAACAATGAACTTCCTATGGCCAGTCTCCCAGTAGCATTTTCAATCCTATGTGGTTTTGTACAACGAAAGCAAATCTATGCATGTACCATTTTATGGATTCAGCTAGTCCTGAATTTCCAATTGGAAGTGTTCTTTTCACTATGCATGCAAAGTGTGGAAATCTGGAAGATTGAAATTTGGTGTTTAGTAGGAGACGTACAAGAGATGTATTGTCTCGGAATGCAATGAATCTGGGTTTTCCCAGATTGGGTGATGACATCTATATCTGGTTGAGAATTTTCACTAGTTGAAAAAAAAAATGAAAAAAGGATTTTTCTAAATTTACTCTTTGCATTGGATTGGAGTGTACAAGTGTACAACAGCACATGTGATTTTAGTTTGTCAGTACATTGCTTTTAGAATGTTATTTACCGTTTTGGTTTGATAAACAATGATAATCATGTGATACTTTGAAATAAAATGAAATTCCCCCCAAGACTATAAAAAAAAAAAAAAAAAAAAAAAAAAAAGACATGGATTAGCATTTGTTTTATTACAACGACTTAACTCATTTGTGTGTCAAGCACCTACAGAATTTTTATTTTATTTTGCAGTAATGTTAGGATTTATAGTTTTTTGTAGATAACAATTGGACTTCTAACGCTATGAATTCCATCAGACCACACCAACGATGCAGACACATGTGATTGTGCTTCATTGGACAAACCTTTTCCAGCAACGGTCACATTAAAGGTCTTCTCCTCTTCCAATGACTTGAAGGAAAGAACTTGAGGCACCACTTTGATGTCAACTTCAGTAGAGTTGGCGAATACTGTAGCATTGTAAGTGGAGTTTGCAAGGCCAACATTCTTCACTGTTCTGTGAAAATTTAACGAAAAGGATTTGTTTGGTACGACAACGGCTGCTAGTGAAGGGTAATTGTGATCTTGTAAAGATCCTTTGTCGGGGCCTGTAGAGCAAGTGTTGTTATCTCCTGATATAAGTCTAACATCGGTCTGGTTTAAGACCAAGCAGAGCAACTTGATGTAGTCTTCCTTAGAAGCTTCATACACAAGCCCTGGGTCTATAGCTTTAACAGGATTGATATGTCCGGATCCATATGCAAATTCACCAGCGGCTCTGCTATTGTCAGTAACATTCATAGGAATAGCTGTAGTCATAAGAGATGATTTGATGGCTGCTGGAGACCAATCAGGATGGAATTCTTTAACATATGCAGCAGCACCGGCCGCGTGAGGGCAGGACATGGAGGTTCCAGATAATATACTATAATTTACATGCCTTGTGTCTTCAAGACTCCTTGTAAGTACACCAGCAGGTGAAAAGGCAGCCAAAATAGTTACACCTGGGGCGCTTATATCTGGCTTGATAATTTCTGGTAGAATTGAATTTGGTCCACGTGAAGAGAAGGAAGCAACAACAGGTGCAGTGGTATCCCTTTTGACTTCACTTTTTAATATGTTTACTCGAGCATCTTTCGTGGAGTTCATGTACAACTTGATCAGACTATGCTCTTCGTAGGTGAAACCTGTTGCAGGAAAGGGTACAATTGGAGAAACATCATCCCAATCAAATCTCAGAATCGAGCCTACTGCTCCAGAACTATTGGCTTCATAAACTCCGAAAGGCTCATCACATAACACAACCTTTCCCTTAACTAAATCACTGTCTAAGCAGCCTTCTGTACAACTCTCAGCTTTGGACTCGGAGCATTGACTTGAAGCATCTTTTCCATATATCAATGGAAAACTTCTCCCATTTAATGTGAAAGTGTTCACTGTAGCCCCAACCAATGTCGTCCCATTTTCTAGAACAACGTTGTCAATGATTCTACGATCAGTACTACTTGCTGCAACTGCAAGTATCCATGGTGCTACACTTACAACACTTGAATCATCAGGACCAGTGTTGCCTGCAGAATTTGATGTAAGTATCCCCTTTGTCATTGCATGAAAAGCACCAATAGCAATAGGATCATGCTGTAATAAAGCTGCTTGCACATTTCCTATTGAAATTGTAATGATATCAACTCCATCGGCAATAGCATCGTCAAAAGCAGCCAAGATATTCTCTGTAGGACACCCAAAAGCATCACAGACTTTATACGCAGCAATTCTGGCTGAGGGAACCCCTCCTCTTGCAGTACCTTGTGCCAGTCCGTAAAAGCTCACATCCTTTACAACGTTTCCTGCTGCAGTTGAGGCTGTGTGGGTTCCATGGCCTATTTGATCCCTTGCATCCTTTAAGTACGGAGCATAAAACCGAGCTCCAATCAGCTTCTTGTTGCAAGTGAAATTTTTGCCACCTTCACAAGCACCTTTCCACTTCTTGGGAGGAGGACCAAAACCATCATCTTTAAAGCTCTCTGATTCAGGCCAGATTCCAGAGTCAATGACACCAATAATGGTATCACTCTCAACACTAGCATTCCGTTTGGTTTTCTCATTGAAACCGATAAAGTCCCAAGATCTTGTTGTATGAGGATGGAGAATTCTGTTCGGAAAGACAGAGACTACTTCCTTCATGTTAGCAAGCCTTTCCCTTTCGCGGTCAGTGAGCTTTGCAGCAAATCCATTGAAACTCCTTTTGTAACTTCTTGTCAAGAAATTTGTAGCGGAGTTGCTCTCGACAACTTTTTCAAGTAGACCAAGGTGGTGAGACAATGGTGAGTACACCTCATTATCAGGAAGTGAACCCAGGTACACAATATGGACCTTTCTGTTTTCATCAATGGCTTTGCACAGGAAGAAGTTCAAGGTAAGTATAAGACTGGGGAAAACATAAGAAAATAGGATAGCTCCATGCTTAGCCATTGTTTTTTTATGCTCTAAAACATTGCTACTGAAGAGTGCTTTATACTGAGATTAATAACGCAGTAGCACATCTCCATTATGCATCCAGATTTTATTTCCTTCAATTGATGATGCATTTTTGGCATTGCAATTAACCTAATAATGATTTTTTGTCCTTAATAACAATTCAAATTCATTTTGTCCATTCCATCATGTATGAAGTTCCAGATTATCCTTGATAATTTCTACGAATGTTGTGAATCCTTAGATTTAGCTCTGGTGCGATAAGAAAGTATCCATATATAGCTATGAACTAATTATCACCTAAAAGAAGGTTATGTTCATACAAATTATTACATATTCTGCTTTGTTGGTGATTTTGTTCTTGGCCAAATTAAAAGCCTTAATTTTATTATCATATTTGCCCTTACTGATTAGCCTTGATAATTTTTAAGAATCTTGTGAAATCGTGGATTTATCTCTTTTGCAATAAGAAGAGAGTTTTTATTGGGACCTCTAAATCACTATAAAATGACTATTAAGGAAAATAATTATACCAAAAAAATATTATACTTATTTTATGTAGACTTTCCAATTCAATAATATTAGATTGTATTTCTTATCTATTTTCATTTTCCAATTTCATTACATACTCATTAAAGCATTCATATATATTTAATAAGAATTAAAAATATTATTAAGATTATGTGACATAAAAATATATGATATATATGTTGAACGCATATTAGTGAAGCAAAACAAAATAAATCCAATTTATGACCTAAATCTAAGTCAATCCATTATATTTGTAAAAAAATTAAAATTAAAATTAAAATAATTATTCATGTGATACAAAAAATAGAAAAAAAAAATAAACATTAAAAAACGAATCTTTTTTTTTTTTGAGAATAAAAAAAATGATTTCTTCATTTTTTTTTTGCACAGCTAAAGTAGAAATTTTTTTTTTAAAATAATAGGTCATGGCATTTTCTTATTGATTAGACATTAATTTTTGAAACTCAAGTTTGATTAAGAAATGTATATTTAGTTAAGATTTATAGAGTGATTAAATCATTGAAATGACTAAATTTTTATTTTAAAGATAATAATTTGTTTGCAAATTATATGAGTGAGGTTTAGTGAGTAAATTTAGTATTTGAAAATTTGATAAGAGGTGTAAAAAGCATAGAAGTCAAGTGAGTAAATTTGGAGGTTCTAATAGAAAAGCTCAATAAGGAAAGTATGCATATATAGCTATGAACTAACTATCACCTAAAAGAAGGTTATATTCATCCAATTGTCGCATTCTTTTTTTTTGGTGATTTTATTCTTGGCCAAATTAAAAGCTTTAATTTCATTATCATATTTGCCCTTGCTGATTCTATCTTAAGCTGCCAAAATAAAAACAACTAGATAAATTTTCAACTATAGATGCTTAGCCGGAACAAATTAACAAATTATATATATACATAAGGATCTAAATCCTCTCCTGTGCCAAGCTCTCTGCTGAGCTACCTAAGCTTTAAAGAAGATTGTGACACATTATTATTATTGGATCCAATAATCTACAAAAGCTTAGCTCTTCTTTTTCTATTTTATTTCTCTCTCTACTGTTCTTTTATTCCTTCACTGCTTAGTCTACTCTCATTCTATCTTGTTCTTATTTTTCCCATCCTCTCAGACTCCGACTACGTTTTCAATCTTCTTGCCTCCGCCCTCCGATACATTCTCAAGTCTCTCCACAACCCGACCCAAACCCGGATCCCCAACTCTCCCAGATCTTCCACTGCTTCCACTGCATCAACACCTCACGATTGACCTCCTTTTTGGCAATCTCCGCCTCGAGAAGGGGACCGTTCTGAAATGAAGCAAGCCACTGTTGAAGGGTTTCATGTAAGAAGTGAGTTCATGTAATTGATTTCTCCATGAATCAAGAGATGCGATGGCCTCCTTTGTCAGTTGGCGAGAAGGAATACAGAGTGAAAGAGTACGACAGGTGTTTGATGGTCTATAATATTGTCAATCAAGCTCTGTAAAATATGCTGGAATGAAATTTTGGTACTAGGTATATGAATAAGAGCCCAATTGTTTTGATATTAACCATGTTGTTTTTATAGATTTTATTTGTTTTGCTTATGTATTTTCACATATTTGGGGATAAAGAAGAATCAACTTAATCTTGATTAAAAACTATCAGATTTGCTCACTTAAGGGACAATTTTGAGGGACTATGAGGGATAAATGCATCTCAATTACATGTATTAAGTATAAAAATAGAAATTATAACAACTTAAAACCGTGCATTTATTTTCAGCCGTCAAATTCACTTATCCCTCACAGTCCCTTAAAAACTGTTCCTTAGATGAGCAGACTTAGCCTTTAAAAACCATATCAATATAATGAAATTAAAATTTCAACTCCATGCGATTTCAATTCTCACAGCTTAATTACATAAAAAATAGAACAAGACTATTCAACTTCATCTCATATTCAAAAATCCATTTAAAGGCAACAAGTAGTCAGGCGTCATACCAAGAAGCTTTTTTTATTTATTTAATTTTTTTTTTATCAGGTAGTTAGCTGTTAGTAACTCACACATCCATGCAGTGGTATCCCAGTGCCAGGACACCTACACCGACATTGCGGCGAAAGCCAAACTAATCCACTGCACAGCAGACGCACGAACCCAAAGGGTTCCTCAAATCTGCTGGCCACGGGATAGAGTTGGGATTCGAACGCTAGACTTGGGAATTTTAGACTAGGTCGTTCGACCAACACACCACACTATGTGGTCATACGAAGAAGCTTGAATTTGGCTAATTAACATAACCCTGCAAGCTGTTTTAGCATGGTAGTAACTTGAACTAAATATAATGGATCTAATACACTGAGCATAGGCAGACTCAAGCTAAGCCCCCGTTTGTGATAGTTTAGCTTAAACCATAAGCAGTTATAGTTTTTAGCTTATGAAAAGCAGGTTTTTACCAATTTCTATAAGCAGCAACCTAATGATGTAACTTTTGAAATAATCAGCTACTTTTTTAAATTTCATCAAACACATTTTGCTACTTAACTTATAAGTTAAACAACTTTTACACTTTAAAAACTATGCCAAACTGGACCTAAGCATATATACCTTGATAAATAATCAATAACACAATGGTACAAATATTAGTAAGAATACAACTGGAGAGATGAGTAATAATGGGTCTCTTTTTAACTCTGGTAATAGGACTGTGATCATCAATCTATAATTCATGTATGCAGATATACGTACCGTCTTCTAAGTTGCCAACAATATTGAGAAAAAGCTTGAACTTCTTTCTTCTGATATATTTGTATCATCTGTAAACGTCCATGCAAAATTATCAGTAGTTCACACTTTCAATGATATGGGTGCGTGTTTTTATTAATGTGTATATTGTTTTCTCAATTAACAAAACAGGTTCTTTATTTGAATAATGCTAGAAACAGCTTCGCAATGGCCTCGCAAAAGACTAAGGATCAATGTAATGCTAAAGCTCGTAAACTTTATTTCTTAACAAGCTTAGCTGATCGAAACTGACAAGCAGCGTACAACATAAGGCCGCTTACATGCATATAGGCATAGCAAGCTTAATCTACAGAGAAACTAGCCTTAACAAAAAGGAATTCTGGGGCATCATCAGAAGGAGTAAATATATAGCTTTTTTTTATTATTTATTTATTTCTTGTTTTAATCATTGAACTCGATCGACCATTCGGGGAAGATCGGACAGCTAGCAGCTAAGTTAGCTATCTAGTTCACAAGCTCGATTGGGAGGGCTATGCCTACATCTCCTGTAACAAATAAACAATTAACTATGATTAGCAACATTATAATCAAATTTAATCAAGCACGTTCTAAAATAATTAAGATAGTCACACCCAAATTTTGGATTGCTGGTTTCATGCCGCAATAGCATAATGCAGCCTCAATTGGATAAGGTTCAGTGCAAATTACACACTCATAACACTAACAAATAAGTAATAAGAACATAAAATCAAATTGAAACTAGTTACCCGCATATTGAATTACTGGTTTCTTGGTGTTGAAAGCAATCTTTTTATCACAATAGTACAATACTTTCTCCATGTACAAATTACACACTCATCACATATTTCAATGAATTCCGGATATGAAATAAAGCCTCCCACTGATTTCGAAACTAGTTTGGAGACCAAGTCAAATTTTGTACGCAATTTTTTCTACATATCTGCGCATGTTATTAGTAATACATGTAGGAATTTAGGCTATGTTTGGGGGGGCTTTTTTGCTCCCCTGCTTATAAGCACAAGAGCTATTGGCGTTTGGTAACCCAGCTTAATTTCAGGCTTTAAAAAAAGCTGCCCCAGCTTATGGCGAGAAGCAGAAGCTGGCTCCCCCCAGCTTTTAAAAGCCAGAAGCTCGGGGGTTACTGTAGCGCGGAACACTGTTCATTAATGAATTTTTGAAAATCCCGTTTTCTATCCTCCGTTGGCTGAAACAATTACAGCCGATGCCACCCATCTCCATCGGTCTCTCGATCCCATCTCTCACTCGATCCCATCTCTCATCTCCCTCTGCTCTCTCTCATCTCTCTCTGCTCTCTCTCATCTCCCTCTGCTCTCACTCGATCTCCGCTCTCACTCGATCTCCGCTCTCCTCTGCTCGGTCTCCGCTCTCCTCTGCTCGGTCTCCGCTCGGTCTCCGGTCTCCTGTCTCGATCTCCGCTCGATCTCCGCTCTGCTCTGCTCGGTCTCCGGTCTCCGGTCTCGATCTCCGCTCGATCTCCGCTCTCCTCTGCTCGATCTCCGCTCTCCTCTTCTGGGTCTCCGGTCTCGATCTCCGGTCTCGATCTCCTGTCTCGGTCTCCGGTCTCGATCTCCTGTCTCGGTCTCCGGTCTCGATCTCTACTCGGTCTCCGGTCGATCTCCCTCCGCTCGGTCTCCGGTCGGTCTCCCTTCTCGGTCTCCGGTCTCGATCTCCGGTCTCGATCTCCGGTCTCGGTCTCCGGTCTCGATCTCCGGTCTCGGTCTCCGGTCTCGATCTCTACTCGGTCTCCGGTCGATCTCCCTCCGCTCGGTCTCCGGTCGGTCTCCCTGCTCGGTCTATCTCCTCTGCTCGGTCTCCCTCTGTTCGATCTCCCTCTCACAGAACCCATCCAATCACAGAACGCATCTCGGCCTCTCACAGAACCCAACCAGTCTCCCTCTGTTCGATCTCCCTCTCACAGAACGCATCTCGGCCTCTTTTCGAATCAAGCAAGTCAGTCTCCCTCTGCTTCGTTCTAATTGTTGTTATAATTATTGTTATTTTCGTAGTTCTTGTTATAATTGTTGTTAAATTCGCAGATTGTTGTTATAATTGTTGTTAAATTCGCAGATTGTTGTTATAATTGTTGTTAAATTCGTAGTTCTGCTTCGTTCTAATTGTTGTTGTAATTGTTGTTATAATTGTTGTTATTTTCGTAGTTGTTAAATTCGCAGTTCTGCAAAGATTCTAATTGTTGTTCTAATTGTTGTTATTATCGTAGTTCTTGTTATAATTGTTGGTTATATCTTTTACAAACCAGAATAGCAGGTAATTGTTGTTATAATTGGCGTTTTTATCTGTGCTAGATGGCTGTTTGGAATGATGGTTTAGTAGATGTCTTTTGTGACTTATGTATCAAGGAGGTGGATAACAATAATCGTCCAAATACTCATTTTAATCCGGAGGGATGGGTGAATATAATCAATAATTTTTGTAATGAAACGGGCAAAGAATATACTAGAAAACAAATGAAAAATAAATGGGATTCCCTCAAAGATCATTGGAAATTATGGAAAGATTTGAAGGGAAAAGAGACCGGTCTTGGGTGGGATCACAAGCGTCAAACTATAGATGCATCCGATGAGTGGTGGCGCCTCAAGATTGAGGTATGTAAATCAATTTAATTATTTTGGTTAACAATTATACTTCATTTGAGATACATTGAACATTGTTTGATTTATTTATTTATTTGTTTGTCTAGAAAAACAAGGAATATGGAAAGTTAAAGAAAAAGGGAATTGCACCCGATTTTGAAGACAAGTTGGATAAGATGTTCATGGGTATTTCTGCCACTGGTCAGCATGCATATTCACCATCTTCTGCACTACCTATCCCTAGAAGTCCACATGAAGGTAACAATGAGGTGAACCTTGAAGGTAGTGGTGACTCTGAGGATAATGATGATTTGGCCCCGGCTCTGCCTAAAAGAAAAAGAAATGAGAGAGCTGAGAAAGGTAAAGGAGTAGTACCAAAAAAAGAAAAGGTGGGAGGTGCTGCTCATTTGGCTAAACAAATTAATCGAATGTGTGAGGCAATTGAGAGTAGGAGCACAGGAACTTCCATGATCAATAAAAGTGTAGAAAGTGGAGGCACTAGTATTAAGGACGTGATGAAGGATGTCACCTCATTGCCTGGTATCGAGCAGGGTAATAGTTTGTGGTTTTTTGCTACTCGACTGTTTTTAAGTCAAGAGAAGAGAGAGATGTATTTCACTATGGAAGATCGTAACGTGAGGTTGGAGTGGCTGAATTTTGAGATGAACCATAACTAAGACATTATTGTTGTTTGTTTCAGCATTGTTTTTAATAATAAGAATTGGAAGTATTTTATTTGTTTTTCATCATGTGGATTATAAAAATGGGATTTGGTGAATTTTTTTCATTACTGCTTGTTAATGATTTAGATGTTGTTTATCATATGTATATCATATCATATTTACATTTAAATTTGCAGGTTTTGGATTGATATATGAACAATTCCGAAGTAGATGAAGTGGAGGAGGAGATATTCTTACGAAGTGTGCAATTTAATGCTCTGCTCATTCAACATTATTACATGAACTATGTTCATAAAACTCCTTGCATGGTATCTTCTCAAACAGGTAATAAGTGGATAATGGAAGTATTACAAGGGAATGACAGTCGGTGTTACAATGCATTTAGAATGCAAAAGGAAGTATTTTATCGTTTATGTAGTGATTTGGAAGTTCAATTTGGGGTGTTGGGTTCAAACAGAACAAGTCATATTGAAGTTATGGGAATGCTATTGTGGTGCCTAGGACAGGGATGTGGAATTAGGTCAGTAGCAGAACGATTTCAACATTCTAATGAAACTGTTTCTAGATATTTAGGAAACGCACTAGATCATGTGTGTAAACTAGGTAAACGTATAATGAGACCTTCGGAGAATGAATTTAATGGTGTTGCACCGGAGATCATGAGGGATAACAGATACATGCCTCATTTTAAGGTATTTGTCATGCGTTACTAGTCAATAATTTCACAATTTAGTTACTTCTATTAATTGACAAATAACATCATTATTTACAGGATTGCGTCGGCGCTATCGACGGAGTCCATATTCCCGCTTCTATAGCTCCTGAAAAACAAATACCGTACATTGGTAGAAAAGGAATACCAACACAAAATGTTATGGCGGCATGTAATTTCAATATGCAATTTATCTATGTATGTGCGGGATGGGAAGGGTCTGCTCATGATACGAGAGTGTTTCTATCGGTACTTCGAGATCCCGAAATGAATTTTCCTAAACCTCCACTAGGTAACTATATTTATTTTTAGATCAAATTTTATGATGCTTTGAATGAAGTTTTGTTAAAATTTGACATTTCTTTATTTTACAGGAAAATATTATGTTGTAGATTCCGGATACCCTCAAATGAATGGATTTTTGGGACCTTACAAAGGTCCGAGACAACATTTTCAACAATACCGTAGGCAAGAACCAAGAAATGAAAAAGAGGTATTTAACCAAGCACACTCTTCTCTTAGAGGCGTTATAGAACGCACATTTGGAGTTTGGAAAAAAAAGTGGAAGATTTTAAGGGACATGCAAGGTTATTCATTTGAAAAGCAAGTGAAGATTGTCATTGCTACCATGACACTTCATAATTATATACGGATACATGCACATGGTGATAGACATTTTGTCCGCAGTGAAGAAAGAGAAGGTTATGGGTCAAGTGATGAGATAGAAATGGATGATGATGTAGAAGAAGAATATCATGGTCACGGTGCACAAGAAATGGAAGCAATAAGAAATAACATTACTCAAAGTTTGATGAATGCGCGTAATAACGTGAACATTTGATGTGAACTAGAAACTATGATTTATAATAATATAGTCACCATGATTTAAATTCATATTGTCCAATATTAATCAAATAGTCACCATGCTTTATAAAAATTCAAAGTTAACAAAAATTAATACGGACATAATAAAGATTAAAAAGAATAACAAGATCATTTGAACAATATTGTTTTATATACAATTAATTAAGCAAAATAATCTCTCATGTCCAATTCGGTCATTCCACAAATAAAAAGCACAAGCCAGTTTGATTTACCAAACACTTTGCCACTGCTTCTGCCACTGACAGCCCTTATAAAAAGCCAGTTTACCAAACACTCAGCAGCTTTGCTTTTCAGCCACTTATTCTCAGAAATAAGCAGAAGCCAACTTTTTCTCAAGGAACAGTCATACCAAACATAGCCTTAGTATGGTTGATAAAGAAAGCATATGTACTTTTATATTCTAAAGTATATATAGAAAGTACATATGCACATCCCCGTTGTTTTGATGCATGCTTTTGCTGCATCTATGTGGATAATTCCGAAAGAGTTACAGTAGTTATCTTTTTTCATATGAACCATAATAGAAACAATATATCAATTATCATATATCAACTACAATAATGTTGATGGAAAACAATAAAATTATTTCATAATCTCTTAAGTTGGTCAGATTACCAGATTTCTGGAGTTCTGCAGTTGGTTTCCACCCTGCACAAGTGCACTCTGCAAATTCTGCAGCACGCTTATCGCAAATGCAAGCGTCACAGATGCGGATGCACAGTAGATATGGAATTCGCTGGCATTCTTGTGATTGAACAATAACATATATATATAAGTTAATTTATTACAAAAATAATATACATCTATTCTGATATGATTTAACTAATTTAACAACATGAGGAAACATAGACAAACAATAATATGAACATGTATATTTTGAACTTGAACTAATTAATGTATAGCTACTTAGCTTAGCTAGCTAAGTAGCTAGGTATAGGTAATTACCAGCATTAGGGTCTGGTTGGTTCTTGGAGGTAAGCAGCTGGCCAAATAGGTCTAAGCGAGCATGAACACTAGTTGCTGCCAAAGCCATGGCAAGCAACATTAAGAAACTCACTTTCAACATATTTCTGAAACTCATACTGTTCTCCCACTCAACTCTCAGCTCTGTGTGTGAGAATTGATCAATTGAAGAGGCCGTGAGGGCTATTTATAGCTCTAAAATTCAACGGACCAATGATAACTAAATATTCAACATTAATTAATTCAAATGGAAACATGTTTTTTTCTTCTGGCGAGCTGTCGACCTTATCTGTGATAACCTAAATAAATCAATGACTCCGATTTATTTACAACACAAGCTGTACACACACACTATTAGATTACGATCGGTGGAATATTGTTGACGATGATATGCAACTATCTAGATTACAATTGTGGAATTGGGTGGAATATTGTTGACGGTGATATCTCAACTATATATAGATTACAATCATGGAATTGGGTTGCTGAGTTTTGATGAGATATTATGGGTCTAGTCTCACCTCCCTAATCATATGGTTTGAGATGTAATTAATTTGTCGTGGTAGTACGTACCTGTGTGGTGAATTGTCGTGGTAGTAACTTGTGTAGTGACCAGTGTGGTGAACATTGTGTGAAAGAGAGTCATGAGTTGGTTAGTTTTCTTGAGCTGAAAGATGATTATTGATCATGTGAAGTTACTTTATTGAATCATGAGTTTTATTTCATTTTGTTAAGGAAAATATTTGCATGTGAACCGGTATGTATGTGAGCATCCAAACGCTATCTTATTCACATATATATATATGTTTGAACCCAAAATAACATTTTTTCTCGACGAGGGAGACTTGAAGAAATCCGGGCCAATATCAGTGGCCCAAGCTATTTATTTTCGATAAGCTCGGAATATATTATTTAGAGGCTAAATAAAGCCTACTTGGGGACCAAGGAATCCTAAGGCAAATCTGGATATTCATTGATTTATTATTAATTAATGGTAATTTGTTTGCTTGATTGTCAAGACTCTACGAGGACGCGAACAAGTTTGGGAAGGAATCAGCCACCTTGAATATCAAGCGATTATCAAGGGAGAAATATAATATAGCTTCTCATGCAATTAAGGTCTTTGGTTGATCAATCAAGGAAGGAGTCAAGGTGGGCCACCAGCTAAGCTTGCCCATGCAATTGATGGTGGCTGGACGTGGGAGAGATTATTGCATGCAATCATGCTTCAAGGAATATATATATATATATATATATATATATATATATATACACACACACACATATATATATAATTGTTACATGCATGGAAAAAGCCAATACGTGGCTAACATATGTGACATTATATATGCATGCAATTAAAGTCTATTGCATGAAGATATGAGTGCTCGCGAGGATTCCTCGCAAAGATATATATATGCATGAATTAAAGATATGTGCATATCCTACCGCATCTAAGAAGATTACGTCCAGGACTCCAGAAGGTAATTAATCTTGCCTAGAAGATTGCTGCGACAGAGTATCTATACGATAGATATCAAAGCTATTAAGAGTTTTGATTTGATTCAAAGGCCAATAACTGTGGCCTAAAATATAGTATTTCATCCCTATTTGAAAGGAGAATCTGCAGCAGCCTATATATAGAGGCTAAAGCAGAACAATAAAGGACCTCTCTCTAATCAATCAATCCCAGTGATTACAAAGCCTCCCCGGAGCAAACCTTCAACCTCGTTGAAACCCGGTGACTGCCCGCCAGTCCTAGTCTCCGCGCGAGCCGACTGTCAGCATCACCAGATCAACCCGGCGACTGTGCTTCCAGTCCTAGTCTCCTCGCGAGCCGACTGCCAGTACTACTGCCACCGACACACCCAGTGAAGCAAGGGTAACGCCCTCGCAACCCAGCGAAGCTAAAGTCACGCTTTAGCAAAACCCGTGCTTTCTCACAACTTCCCAGTGATTGCTCTGCTCAACCTACAACGTTGAGTATCGATACGGTGAACGCAAAGAGATCACAACCAAAGTCCTTATCCGTAAGGCAAAAGTCCTTTCCCGAAAGGCAAGAGAAGAACCCTGTGACGAGATCAGGTTGGTGCTCTCCTCGTCCACAGCGCTTGAAGAAGAAGTCAGGTCAAGGGACTACCCCAACGACTGCACCCCACAGTGCTGGCACGCCCGCGCAATCACTCGCTCAAAAGAGACAGTTTGCAAGCCAACTGGTTTTGAGCCAAACATTTTGGCACGCCCAGTGGGACCAAGCTAGAGTCTTTTGTGTTCACCATCATTGGGATGCCAGAGGAAAATCTTTACCAAAGGAGATTCCTAAAGTGAAAAGATGGCCAATGTTGCCACCAATGACGACACTACGACAGAAGAGGCTTTCGTTTCGAAGCCTATTACAGAGGGAGCGACCGTCGAGGAAAAACTCGCGATCCTCATGGAGAATGTCGAAAACCATCGCAAGAAGATGGACGCTGATTTTGCCAGGAAAACCGCGAAGGCGAATCGGCTCACACACGAACCTGAATGAGCGTATCGCCCAACGGACTGAGGATACCAAGCGACAAAAGCAAGTCATGGAGGCCATCGCGAACCAAAACAAGCATACCTCATCAGAGTTCGCGACCTTGCGCAAGGAAGATCCCAGCTTGACTACTCAAGTCGGTTCACAGCAAGGCGAATTGGAAAGCCAAAAATCTTCGCGCGAAGAGGTTGTTTCTGAGGTTGAATTGCCTACAGGTGGCAATAAACCTAAATGCCTCATTGATGAGTCACGGCCTTACATAGAGGCTTTGCATGGAGAAGATGGTCAACAAGATTGTTCTTCTGACAATATAATTGTCTCAAAACAAACATATGATTTCTCCACTGATCAAGCCAAATACGTGGCTACTGATCAGATGCATGGGGGGCATGATATTGTCCAGGTTCAAGCCCCTAATAACCAGAAGCAGCTGTATGATCAATTTAATTATGGTTATGCTACTGGACGTCATCATGACCAAGGTAATCAAAGCCACAATCAACTTAATTATGAATTAAGTTGTTATATGGTTGCTGGACGTCCTCATCATGTAGAAGGTCAAGAGTGTGGTCCAGTTAATTACCAATTAAGGCATGGGCCACTTGATTATCAATTATGTTTTGGTCTTGAGAAGCCAATCTGTGGCTTTATTAATCAATTCAATTTGAAGATCTTCATATATGTTTCAAGGCCAGTCAGTGGCTTTGAAATTTGTAAAGAAGGATTTGGTGACCCCAAGTCCAGTCTTGACACAGAGCCAATCTATGATGAATATGATGATAATTATAATTTAATTATTGGTTCCAAAAATCATATGCAGCAGTTCAAATCCCTTGAACAAGTGGTCGAATACAATAGCCAATCTGTGGCTTATTCTGAAGACACTATGTTCTATGATATGGTAGTTGGCGACAAAGCCGATCGTGGGACATTATTATCTCCAAAATTGCAATTGAGGATCTTGCTTCGTCAACCAACAAAGATACTTGGGGGGCAATATTACTCCTTCTACGAGTCAAATTTCTTTCAAGTGTCTGACGCAAAGTATCTTTGTTATTTTCTTCCAAGCTCCCGCGAGAGGGATTTTCGTGCCATAAATTTTGATGCATCGGAGCTTGGAGTGAAGCATAGATGGCCTCCCCCGTGGCCTTCTAGAGGTTAGCCAAACGCACTGATGATAGCCTCTTTCTTTGCTTCTAATTTTTAGTTCAATATTACTCCTTCTACGAGTCAAATTTCTTTCAAGTGTCTGACGCGAAGTATCTTTGTTATTTTCTTCCAAGCTCCCGCGAGAGGGATTTTCGTGCCATAAATTTTGATGCATCGAAGCTTGGAGTGAAGCATAGGTGGCCTCCCCCGTGGCCTTCTAGAGGTTAGCCAAACGCACTATTGCTAGTTTCTTTCTTTGCTTTTAATTTGCAGTTTGCATCTTTCTTTTAGTTAAAAAAAAAAAATAGAAAAAAGAAAATACAAAAAGAAAGTTATGCGGCGCATCAGCGAGTGGCCGCGAGCGTTTGTCCGCATAAGTAAGCGACCACTAAGAGACTGGCCGCTAGAGCAAGTGACCGCTAAGCGATGGTCGCGAGAGAAGGCAAGCGACTGCGAAGAGATCGCTCGCGGCCGCGAAGCCAATTCCCCGCGAGCAAATTGGCGCGAAGACTGGCCGTGAGCGAGTGAAGAGACGGCCGCGAGGGACTGACCGCGAGTGCTCGGAAGGGGCATTTCGCGAACTTTTTTCTAGAGAGCAACGATTGCGTGAAGTAGGACCCGCTGATATACATCGCCTGGGCTTCGCCAGCGAGCTTCGCCAGAAATTTCCAACAAGCTGAGGCGGAGGTGATCTAAAGGCCAGTGAGTGGGCTTTAATGGACAACATGCCAGCCACTGTGGCAGATGTCAATGCGAAACAAAGTGGAGGACTTTCGACGCTAAAGCACCTTCAGAGAGAGTTTTTCTCTAGAAGCGAGCAGAACCATGGGGAGCTACATGTCCA
Source organism: Rosa chinensis (assembly GCF_002994745.2). Lineage (NCBI taxonomy): Eukaryota > Viridiplantae > Streptophyta > Magnoliopsida > Rosales > Rosaceae > Rosa > Rosa chinensis. Next base: position 16,019,561 of record NC_037088.1, on the reverse strand, counting down.
AGCCGGAGTAATCTCCCACTGTTTCTATGAAGAATCAAGTTCAATCCCCATGACCCAGTGATTGGTTGTGCTTTTTGTTGATAGATTGTTCCTCTGTGGGCTGTTTCTGTTGGATTTTCATCATCAATTTGGGAATTTGAGATATGCACACAAGGTGTTTGATAGAATGCCTGAAAGAAATTCAGTTTCATGGGCTTTATGATTGCGGGCTATGCCTGGCTGGAGACGCAGTGGAGAGGTCTGATTGATGAAAATCTTGGATGCAACACTTGTTTTCAATGCAGTTACGCAGGGCAGCAGGTAATTGCTTCTTCTCACATAGGTAGAGTTCTGAGTTGCAGCGGTGATTGGCATGGAGCAATAGTTAGTTGTCGTAGGCCAACCCATGTGGCTTTCGAAATGTATTGTGACTCATTGAGGGATTCTTGTTCAGCGTTCTACTGTTATCGGATGCATAGAAAAGTTTATTCTCCATGTGCTTTAATGTTGGTTCAAAGTAAGTACATTGTAGTTGCATCAATTCTTGTGGCCTAAGCATGAAATCATGATTTCTAGAGGAAAGTGATCTCTCCATTTTCTTTGGGAAAAGGCCGGAGTTATATGGCTCAGTGTATCTGTATCCAAGATTGGAGTTCTTGGATTCCAACACGGTTGTTGATAAAGCTTGTTTTGGAAAGATATACATACCAGTAGCCTAACAGAAGGTTATTTTACGACAAGGAAAGTTTAGCAGCAGGAAGCGACAATGGTCAATTCAGACGCATAGTTCGTCAAAAATAAATTACAGGGGGTTGAAACTCTACTTCAGTGAAGCACTGTTGGCGAATCTAAGAAACAAGTATGGCCAGACCGGATATTAGCTTGATTTAGTCTCTGCAGATGCTGGTTTTGACTATTCATGGTTGATAGCCATTCAGGCATGATCATCAGGCCATATATTTGGTATATATATTCGCTTTATTCTAGAGATGTGTGTTTCGCGAAGAGATGAAGGATCACGATTCGCAAACGGTTTGCTTCATAATTACCGCCACGCTCTTCAGCGAGCAGTTCGCGATCAAAAACAGCTAGCCTTGTTCACTTGGGGGGCACGTTGATGTCTTGAGGTCCCATACTTTTTCAAAGTTCGCCAACCCCTAGCTCACCTCGCTTCATTAAAGTTGGGGGGCACATAGCGCATGTTTGTGGCATTAGTTTAATGCTAGGCTCTACAGGTTAGGACTTGTTTAAGTGTCTTAATATCAACAAGGCCAATAACTGTGGCCTTTTATTGGTGAAAGCATCTCTGTTATCTTAACATAAGATGACATTCGTATTGCATGGCCTATTTAAGAGGCCTATACTTAATCAGTCAAGTGATTTCAGTTTTGTACTTATCAATTAAGCCAATTCAAGTGGCTTTAGAACAACTCTATTGCAAGATTAGTGTTGACTCAAGACCTCTTCAGTCAAGATGGGGAACTTTGACTTCGAGATCTGGGGGGCAATGTTTGAACCCAAAATAACATTTTTTCTCGACGAGGGAGACTCGAAGAAATCCGGGCCAATATCGGTGGCCCAAGCTATTTATTTTCAATAATCTCGGAATATATTATTTAGAGGCTAAATAAAGCCTACTTGGGGACCAAGCAATCCTGAGGCAAATCTGGATATTCATTGATTTATTATTAATTAATGGTAATTTGTTTGCTTGATTGTCAAGACTCTACGAGGATGAGAACAAGTTTGGGAAGGAATCAGCCACCTTGAATATCAAGCGATTATCAAGGGAGAAATATAATATAGCTTCTCATGCAATTAAGGTCTTTGGTTGATCAATCAAGGAAGGAGTCAAGGTGGGCCACCAGCTAAGCTTGCCCATGCAATTGATGGTGGCTGGACGTGGGAGAGATTATTGCATGCAATCATGCTTCAAGGAATATATATATATATATATATATATATATATATATATATATATATATATATATATATATATAATTGTTACATGCATGGAAAAAGCCAATACGTGGCTAACATATGTGACATTATATATGCATGCAATTAAAGTCTATTGCATGAAGATATGAGTGCTCGCGAGGATTCCTCGCAAAGATATATATATGCATGAATTAAAGATATGTGCATATCCTACCGCATCTAAGAAGATTACGTCCAGGACTCCATAAGGTAATTAATCTTGCCTAGAAAATTGCTACGACAGAGTATCTATACGATAGATATCAAAGCTATTAAGAGTTTTGATTTGATTCAAAGGCCAATAACTGTGGCCTAAAATATAGTATTTCATCCCTATTTGGAAGGAGAATCTGCAGCAGCCTATATATAGAGGCTAAAGCAGAACAATAAAGGACCTCTCTCTAATCAATCAATCCCAGCGATTACAAAGCCTCCCCGGAGCAAACCTTCAACCTCGTTGAAACCCGGTGACTGCCCGCCAGTCCTAGTCTCCGCGCGAGCCGACTGTCAGCATCACCAGATCAACCCGGCGACTGTGCTTCCAGTCCTAGTCTCCTCGCGAGCCGACTGCCAGTACTACTGCCACCGACACACCCAGCGAAGCAAGGGTAACGCCCTCGCAACCCAGCGAAGCTAAAGTCACGCTTTAGCAAAACCCGTGCTTTCTCACAACTTCCCAGTGATTGCTCTGCTCAACCTACAACGTTGAGTATCGATACGGTGAACGCAAAGAGATCACAACCAAAGTCCTTATCCGTAAGGCAAAAGTCCTTTCCCGTAAGGCGAGAAGAACCCTGTGACGAGATCAGGTTGGTGCTCTCCTCGTCCACAGCGCTTGAAGAAGAAGTCAGGTCAAGGGACTACCCCAACGACTGCACCCCACGGCGCTGGCACGCCCGCGCAATCACTCGCTCAAAAGAGACAGTTTGCAAGCCAACTGGTTTTGGAGCCAAACAATATATATATATATATATATATATATATATTGAGAAGGAAGTTAAAAAAAAAAAAAAAAAAAAAAAAAAAAAAAAGCTCTTATTCACATATAGTTGGCAATCTAAATCCATAATTTAACCATTCAAAAATTTAAATTAACATAATAACATTTAAAGATCATCTCTGCAAAAATTCATTGTAAACAAGATTGTTTACTCATTTGATTGCATCAAACAAATAAACAACTAGGTTGAATGTACGTTAACAGTCTCATGACAACCGTCCATTGGTTTGATGTAATTGAATGAGTATGCCAAGGAAGTGAATTGCAATTTTGTGCACCAATTAGAAGTATCTAAAAATAAATAAAAAAATACACGTGTTATTCGCATATAATACGAAAAATTATCAACTATGATGATCGGATAAGGTCTTTAAATATTGCATTCATTCGATCTCTTCAAATTAGAGATAATTTCTTTCGAATCTGACTCGAAGATCACTTTTTTCAGGTTCAAAAAAATTGCAAGATTGAATCCTGATAGTAGAGCATCAGCTTCAGCTATAGCTACCGAGTCACATATGGTATAGCGGCATAGCCACAGCAGAACCACCCATTAAAGCATTAGTGTTATCTCTGATAATTACACCCAGTCCGGCAGAGTTAGGGAGCAACCATGCTACATCACAATTTACCTTAGCAAAATCAATCGTAGGAGCTTTCCAAGTTTGTGGAGGATCATCACCAGCTGATCTTGGATCCAGGGTAATCAGGTGGTGAATCTTAGCCTCAAGAAACTCCAATGCGAGATTTATTGCTGAACTGATGGTGTAAATCGGAGATGGGGGTTTGTGCTGATAAATGAAGGCTCATCTAGCTTTCCAAATGTTCCAATAGATAAAGCTGACGATGAGAAGAAGCCTTTTCTTTTCACTTGTATAGGACTGTTTATTAGTAACATTCAGTAGCCATTGATCAAAAGTAGTGATGTGACTTTTGTCAATTTTGAGGCCTAGTGGAGAAGCAAACCAAACCAGGTCGACCCAAGGGCAGAGTAGTAGAACATGCTAAAAAAGTTTATACATTAGATCCACATAAGGGGCATATAGGATTAGTGACCAATTTTCTCCGAAAAAAGATTATGCATTGTGGCCTTGTGGGAGCTGCACCATTTAAGACTAACCAAAGGAAGAATTTTATTTTAGGGGGAGTGTCTACCTTCTATAAAACTTTCCAAACTTCTTGACAATTATATGAGAGGTGCCAGTTGTGGGATGATAAACTGCTGTATGAATTTGCCCTTCCCCATCTCCAATAGGAATAGATAAAATCTTGCTAATAACCTCGCAAGGTTGGATGAGATGTATAATGTAATTCTATCAAGTGCCCATGTGTGAGTATCCCAGTCAATCAGCATAACAGGAGCTCTATCCAGAGGAACCTCACTGGTTTCTAGAGTACCATGATTAGGGGGCAGCCAAATATCTTTCCAAATATTCAAAAACAAAAACAAAAGTTGGGCAGCTAGTGTTATACATATTTTTTAGGTCATTTCAAATTTTAAAGACAAGAGAAGAGGGTTTACCCTATTTCTGACAAACTTACCGTGCATTTCTTTTAATTTGGTGTGAAATTATTGGATTCACCGTTTTTCTTTTACCAAATTACTCTCTAACTGGTAATTTATTTGCTTCATCCTCTCTTCTCAGCTCTCACACACCGACCCCAACTTCACCAAATTCTAGTTATTCTGAACATTGCACCGACCCCAACTTCACCAACATTAGAATTCTAAGCTTGTTATTCTGAACATTGCTAATTCATGCTCAGAAACAAAGACCCAACACGTGAAAAAGGCCGAACAAGAACTTAATGTCTAACAAATCCCACTCTTGGTTTGTTTTATGAATCTTTCATCCCTTCCTTTTCACTTCCGATCCTTAATCACAACCCTCATCCACTACAGTCGTCAAAAACACCTCCAAAACGGCAAAGCTGTCCACGCCCACATCATCAAAACCGGGTCCTCTTCTTCCGTCTATGTCGCCAACAGCCTCGTCAACCTCTACGTCAAATGTGGAGACTTACCCACAGCCAAGCTTGTGTTCGAGGCCACTCCCAACAAGGACGTGGTCTCATGGAACAATGTCATCAATGCCTACTCTCACCAAGGCTCCTCCTCACTTGTTATGGACCTTTTTCGACGCATGAGGGAAGACAACACCAACCCAAATGCCCACACTTTCGCTGGAGTCTTCACTGCTGCTTCCCATGAAGCGTCTGGCGTTTTCGGTGGGCAGAAGATTCATGCTCTTGCGATCAAAGCAGCGAGCTTTTTCGACGTGTTTGTTGGGAGTTCTTTACTTAATATGTACTGTAAAATGGGTCTTGTGGGGGATGCACGTAAGGTGTTTGATAGAATGCCTGAGAGGAATTCGGTTTCGTGGGCTACTATGATTTCGGGGTATGCAATGCAACGCCTGGCTGGAGATGCGTTAGAGCTTTTCGGGTTGATGCGTAGAAGTGAGGAGAATGAGGGAGAGAATGAGTTTGTTTTGACTAGTGTTGTGAGTGCCTTGGCTGTTCCTGAGTTTGTTGATACGGGGAAGCAAATTCACTGTCATGCGGTGAAAAATGGGCTGATGACTTTTGTTTCTGTTGGGAATGCGGTTGTTACAATGTATGCGAAATGTGGAAATTTGGACGATGCGCTTCGAACTTTTGAATTGTGTGGTGATAAGAATTCCATCACATGGTCTGCGATGATATGTGGTTTTGCACAGAGTGGGGATTCCCAGAAGGCTTTGAACTTGCTTCGAGACATGCATTTTGCAGGGATAATGCCGAGCCAGTACACATTTGTTGGGGTCATCAATGCTTGTGGTGACATTGGTGCTCTTAAAGAAGGACAACAAGGTCATGGTTATTTATTGAAGATGGGATTCGAATTGCAGGTATATATAATGTCAGCTTTGGTTGACATGTATGCCAAATGTGGTAGAGTTTGTGATGCTCGTAATGGGTTTGATTATTTAAAAGAACCTGATGTTGTTCTTTGGACTTCTATGATTGGAGGGTATGTACAAAATGGGGAGTATGAAGCTGCTTTGGGTTTGTACTGCAGAATGCACAAGGAGGGAATCACGCCCAATAAACTTACTATGGCCAGTGTCTTAAAAGCATGCTCGAGCTTAAGTTCTTTTGAACAAGGAAAGCAAATCCATGCCCGTACAATCAAGTATGGATTCAGTCTTGAAGTTCCAATTGGAAGTGCTCTTTCTACCATGTATGCAAAGTGTGGGAATTTGGAAGATGGGAATCTTGTATTTAGGAGGATGCCGGTGAGGGATGTAGTAGCTTGGAATGGAATAATCTCTGGCCTTTCGCAAAATGGTCGAGGGACAGAAGCTTTAGAGCTCTTTGAGGAGATGCGAATGGGGGACACAAAGCCGGATTACGTCACATTTGTAAATGTCCTCTCTGCTTGCAGCCATATGGGATTCGTTGAGAGAGGATGGATTTATTTCAAGATGATGTATAATGAATTTGGCATAGCCCCAAGGGTGGAGCATTATGCTTGCATGGTTGATGTCATGAGCCGCGCTGGGAGGTTAGATGAAGCCAAAGACTTCATAGAATCAGCAACTATCGATCATGGCATTTGTTTATGGCGTATTTTATTAAGTGCTTGTCGGAACTACCGGAATTATGAATTAGGAGCTTATGCTGGAGAGAAACTTATTGAGTTAGGAACACCAGAATCATCTACGTATGTGTTGTTGTCAAGCATATATACTTCCTTGGGCAGGCGGGAAGATGTAGAGCGGGTAAGGAGGATGATGAATCTTAGAGGGGTGAGTAAGGAGCCTGGGTGTAGCTGGATTGAGTTGAAGAGTCAGGTTCATGTGTTTGTTGTTCATGATGAGATGCATCCGCATATTGAAAATATATATGCTGAGATCCGAAGGTTAAAAAAGCATATGAAGGATGAAGGTTACCAACCTTCTAGTATCACCTTTTGAAGTTCATGACAACTCATCAGCAGGTTCATATGTGGAGGTTCCATTGTTTCTCCAGGAACTCATGCATTATTTCTTTCCCCAACAATTCAAATTTTTGAGAGAAAAGAGTACCCATTTCTTTTCTTCTGTTTGGCTTAAAACTCATGAAAAACACAATTAGATCAATTTACAAGGAATATCATTATATGTTTTGAACTTGTTGCTATTTATGTTGTTTGATGGAGTTGGCTGGTGTTATCGTTGTTTGTTGTCGCTTGCTTTGTCTTTCCTTGGATACTGCTCTGTACATTCTCTTTTGTTCCTTTTCTCAAATCTCTACATCCTTTCTTTGTCTTGATAAATTCTATTTCTTATCAATAAAAATGTGTCCATTTTATCTAATATGTGTAATTACTGCACACCCAAATGACAAATTATTTATTTCTTTGGTTTTCTTAACAACTGGAGTCTTGCTCTTCTTTGATTCTATGCATCTTCTCTCATAAAAAAAAAGGGTAAAATAAAATAAAATAAACTCCCCTATATGAGTTTTGTATTATTCATAAATATAGAATAAACTTTATCAGTTTGTTAGTTTTTTCTCTAAATTTTTGTTACTTAGACTTTTATTTCTTTCCCTTCTTTTTTTTTTGGCCTTTCCAGTTGTACGATAGGAACTTCAAAGTGGGATGTACCTGAAGGTTCCAATTTCATTCTTTCATTCTTGTAGTATCAAACTGATTGTAGCTGATAGTACTCTTACTCTTCTGTTATTTCCATTATTGTTATTTTTTTGAGGTCAGATCATTTCTGCTACCATTGTTTTTAGAATATCACTTTTTCGGTTTTCATACTGTTTAGTTAAAATTATCAAGTTCATTTCATTGTCTGAGACTTGGATTGGCTTGAGAATAAAGTGGAATGTAAAAAACGGAAGAACCTATTTCTAGGGTCGGAAAGGATTAAAAGACATTTTATCCTGTATAAAGTATCTACCAATATATCGTCTATCTATGATTTTGGTACATTGAACTTGTGTTGTTATGGTCCAGAAGTGTTGGTTCTGTTTCTGTTCCAACTGTGGAGTGTATTGCTCTTAGAGATGGCCTTCAAGCTGCCGTTAGATTCAACCTGTCTAATATTCTCATTGGAGGTGATTCGGCCCTCGTTATCCACTGTATTCTTGGTCATTGTGAAGTCCTTTAGCGTCTGCTTTCTCTTGTTCGGGATGTCAAGATGCTAATGGCTGAGCTTGGCCTTAGTACGTGTTCAGTGTTCTCATCGTAGCTGATGCTTTGGCGTCATTGGGTCACAAGCTGCCTCATCCTAGAGTGTGGTTTAACCGTGTCCCGCTTGAAGTAGTTGCTGCCTTTAATTTGGTCTTTTAGGCTTGGCCTTAGTACGGGTTCTCATACGTCAGGAAAGCTAATTTCGTAGCTGATGCTTTGGCGTCATTGGGTCACTAACTGCCTTATCCTACAGTGTGGTTTAACCGTGTCCCGCTTGAAGCAGTTGTTGCCTTTAATTTTGATCTTTTAGGTTCTGGTTGCCCTAAAGGCTTCTCGTTGTAATCAATTTTTTTTCTGGAAAAAAAAAAAAAAAACATTTGTGTTGTTATGGGACTAACAAAATTATAGAGACTTTTAATGCATGGAAATTGTGAATGCCTTTCAATCGTAGAGATTTGTTTGAAATTGTGTATGTTGGGTCCATCCCAGATAAGGAAGTGAAGATGGGAAACATTATCTAAACTGCATTTGGATATATGAATACCAAATAAACCAATTTAGAAGTATGGTAATATATTACTAAAACCAGAAACTAAGTAATCACTTAGTTTGAAATTAATGAAAAGCATCGATGGCTAATTTACAAGTGAAAGTTTATTTTGTAGTGAGGGAAAAAGAAATAAAACTAAGCTTCAAAGCGTGTCAGACGTTTCCTCGTTGAATGGAGATAGTCTGTCTAAATCAACAAATACCACCTCTCAACTTAGCAGTTCTGTCAAGGTAACAATTTAAAAATACGAAGAAAATTACATATAGGTAGCGAAGAGAGAGAACATGAAGAATGAAATTATGTGTTAATATACACATTGTAGCTTGTAATATGGAATATCCATAAATTGTCCCGAATTCATTTAATATATTTATATGCCTAGTAGTGAACCTATCACAACTTTTAACGGTTCAACGGTTCATGAATATTATTTTTCTACAATAAGTTATGCCCGATTTAGTACAACAAAATCAGGCTGTTCGAGAATCTGGCACTTTGACAGAGATCCATGTTTTGAAGCCCAAATTCCTGTTAGATGCCCAAAAACAAGTATTGACTGAATATCTTAGAGATATATGACACATTTTTAACAGGTGAAAATTATTAAAAGTCTTAGAGGAGAAGCTATTCAAATCCTAAAAAAAAAAAAGTGCTAATCTACTAACCTAAGCAATAAAAAGAAGACGTCTAGACTAGTACGCTCGTTCTGCCGGACAATTGCAATTGCATCCTCCAATTGAAACTTTAATTCGTGGTATTGCACTAGGAAGCATTTTCGAGAATATTGCAATTCTTATTCGTGTGTCAAAGAAAGGTCGGTCACACTACCGCCGGTTACCTTGATAGAAGGTTACTCTTTATTCGACTCATATTTGTGTGTGGAAGTATGGTTGACCACACTATTTGTACCGTTTTACATAGCTCGGGATCTACCCGGTGCCTCATCAAATGCTTTTTAGCATATCCTATATTCTCTTTATGTTTGATTTCAGATGCCTTGTTGCATCTAGTATTATTTTTACTATTTGTTATTATGATGTAGTTTCTACATTTTTCAGTTGTAATCTTTCTTATTATTATTATTATTATTATTAAAGTGGTTGACTATTACTGTAAAAAAAAAAAAAAAACGTATAACCTAGAAGGCAACAACAATGAGTGAGAATGACTAACGAACATGAGACAATTGATACTAATAATTTTCAATCTTATTACAATCTTCTCAAGTTCTAAGGTTCCAAAACCTAGAGCAAGAAAATTAATCGAATTTTCTAATTTTTATGATTTTCCTTGAGTTTTCTTTTTTTTATGATTTTTCCAACAAAATCATAAAAAATAGAAAACTTGATGAAGTTACGAGCGGTTGCTTGTACAATGTCCTAGAGATCATCCTCCGTTTTATTTTGGGAACTTGTAGTGGATGATTTTAGGACCTTTTGGAATCAAAAGCTCCTAAACTTCATCAAGTTTTCTAATTTTTATGATTTTTTGAGTTTTTAACTATGGAAAATCATAAAAAATAAAAAAAAAACTCGATGAATTTACGAGCGGTTACTTGTACAAAGTCCTAAATATCATCTTCTACAAGTACCCAAAATTTTGTCTGGGAAATTTTCAATAAAAATTAGTGTTGACATGGTCACTTGGCAAGTCATGCTTCCTGTTAGCCTCGCTAGGCATGTCCACCTAGTGACCTTGTCAACACCAATTTTTATTGAAAATTTCGAACACAAAGTTTCTGGGCTTGTTTAGGATGAGTTTTAGGACATTATATAAGCAAAACCTCACCTCGTAAATTCATTGAGTTTTCTATTTTTTATGATTTTTCAAAGTTGAAATTTTTTATTGAAAATGGTGCCTCCATTTTATTTTGGGGACTTGTAGAGGAAGGTTTTTAGGACGTTTTGAAATCAAAAGCTCATAAGTTTATCAAGTTTTCTATTTTTCATGATTTTGTTTTTTTTAAATTTCAACTATAGAAAATCATAATAAATATAAAACTCGATGAATTTACTAGCGGTTGCTTGTACAATGTCCTAAAAATCATCCTCTACAAGGCCTAGAGATTTTGTACAGGAAATTTTCAATAAAATTTGGTGTTGACATACTGGGCAGAATAAAATATTAGTATTAATAAATAAAACCGAGCGTAGGGCTAAGCCTCTCAGCTAGGCTAGGTTCCAAATTAAAGCCCTTTCGGAGGAGAAAAAAGAAAAAAGGTCTTTGGGCATGTCATGCTTCCAGTTAGCCTCTCGCTAGGGTTATGTCCAAGAATGTTGAACCTTGTCGACTCCATTCTTTATTGAAAATGTGCCTCAGTTTTATATATTTTGGAGACTTGTAAAGGATAATTTTTAGGAAGTTTTGGAATCAAAAACACGTAAATTCATCGAGTTTTCTATTTTTTATGATTTATTCTGTTTTTAGAACACAGATCACCAAGCTTCCTGCACCAAAATCCAAGCAATCCAAAACAAACTCCACACCAAAAATCTCACTCAATGCAAGTTTTATATGAGAAGTTTTTCCCATATAAGAACCCTACGTAGATAAATTCATCATTAACGGTTTAACCTCATCTCTGTCATTTCAAATCCAGAGGATGTTGTGAACTCAAAAAAGAAAAATAAATAAATAAATAAATTTGTCCAAAAGGAATAGATCGAAAATATGCAGCTATAAACATTATAAATCAATTCCCCAAATGTGCACATAATCAGATTATTTGAGCTCGCGGTTTCAGTTGTTAATATAAAGGAGCCTTGAGTTTTCCGTTGAAGGTGTAATTGTCAAAGAAATAAAATTTTTGCTAGTGAATAGGCTTGAATTTTACATTACTTCTTCTAGTGAGATTCAAATGCCCTATATAATTTCCATTCATTTCAAACAAAATTATTGTACTAAAAAAGTGATTGCACGAAACTATTGTACTAACAAAGTGATCGCACCAAACTATTGTACGCACTTGGCTGTTTAAGCAGCAATTTGGAGATGCAATCTTAGATGAACTATTCGACTTGCATTGCAAGAACCTTGTAGCACAACACTATATCTTTAAGTCAACGGAGGTATTTAACTTTTTTGCTGTGCTTAAACGCCAGGCAAATTGATTTGAACGCATTATTTTGGCATTCATGGAGCTCCAGTTACATTCCCTTTGTTAGTTCTTTTCTTATTACCAAATCATATGTGTTATGTAAACTAGATGAGGAACTATATAATAAGCAGGAGAAGGTACACTCCTAAATCACATGCTTATTATTCCTACCACTTAACACTATGACAGCACATGCATGGATACAAAAGTAAATAAAGAGATGTGGTGTTAAGAAACTTGAGCTGAGCTCTACGACTTGTATTGGGAAAAAATTGAGCATGATGTGCCCAACTTTCTTGCTGTGCTTGGACACAACTTTCTTGTTGTTCTTAGACGTAAGGCATATTGATTTGTGATGGTTTGGTCCCTCCTAGCTGGAGGTGAGAAACCATGCGGTGAATTACCACGTGAATGAAGAAAGCATGATCGAGACACTATTATTTAGTAACCCATTAATTAAAGAAGGCTATACCTACATGGTAGAGCTATAAGACGGAGCAGCATTTGTTGAAAGATGAGAAACAAAGGTATAGCATAAGATGGTGTTAGGAATCTTTGTCATGAATTTCATCAACATGCAATTGATCGATAATGTTAGCAAGCAAACATAGAACGGAAGAAATGGGAAAGTATGACTTTGCTTTTCATTTGTTCACACCTACAACCTGCCATGAACGAAGCAATGGTTTTAGCTAGTGAAGCTTAGTCAGTATATATAACATATAGTGAGATTATTTATTGTATTCTCATTACTATATATATAGCTTCAATTTCTTTGATCTTATCTAAATAAGTGATGTGCAAGATTACTGCATTGTAAAATTGTAAGCCGGGCCACCAATCTGAAAATAAAAACAGTAGTGGCTTTCGTTGATACCAATACAAACAGTAGTTTACATGATTCTTGCACGTCACTACTCAAGTCATTGACCAGCTGTGGTGCTCTGTAGATAATCTAGATTTGATTTAGTATATAAGGAAATAATTTCAAAACCATCTGCTTCAAAGATAGGCCATTTACTTCATGAAACCACGTCAGTGCCTATGACATTTCCTAGACTTTTTCTTTTTTTAATTAATTTCCTAAGACCTTCTTTCTGTTGGTAGTAATATAAATAACAGTGACCAGTAAGAAACACTATGCAGTAGAAAGAGATGGCAGAAGAAATATCCAGTAAAGTTCCTGAAGCACATCCAATGAATGGTGGAGATGGGCCCAACAGCTATGCCAAGAACTCAACTCACCAGGTTTCTTCTATAGTACAAATCTTTCATAATAAGCGAAGTTGGTTAATTTAATATGTTTTTCAGGAGTCATATGTTCGGATAGTGTGTTGATCAATAATGTACTACTGAGATTTCATGTACATAGGAGTCGCGAGAACTTTAAAATAAGGATTTCATGGATACTTTCAGATCAACGTTTGGAATAAATAAGATTACAAAATTCGCATTTCTAATTTTGCAGAGAAGAGTTGTGGATGTTGCTAAAGAGCTTCTAAACAAGGCAATTCTAGAAAAGCTTGACATAGACATCACGCTGTTGTCCAACACCTTTCACATTGCAGATCTGGGCTGCTCTGTTGGTCCAAATACATTTTATTCAGTGGAAAATATACTTGAAGCAGTGCAGTCCAAGTATCAAATCCAGGGGCAGAATTCCCAAATCCCAGAATTTCAAGTTTTCTTTAATGATCATGCTCAAAATGATTTCAACATGCTCTTCAAATCCCTCCCCCAGAACCGGCAATACTTTGCAGTCGGTGTGCCTGGTTCTTTCCACGGCCGGCTATTTCCTAAAGCTTCGATTCACATTGTTCACTCTTCTTATGCCATTCAATGGCTTTCTAGAGTACCAGAAGCGGTAGTGGACAGCAGCAGTTCTGCTTGGAATAAAGGACGAATCCATTATTCAAATTCCACAGATGAAGTAATAAGGGCTCATGAAACTCAATATAGTGAGGACATGGAGTGCTTCCTGCATTCCAGGGCACAAGAGATTATGTATGGAGGACTGATGATACTTATGATTCCAGGCCGCCCCGATGGAACTCCTCACTCCCATTCTCAGGCAAATATGACCTTACAATTTCTCGGATTATGCCTCATGGACATGGCTAGAAAGGTAACTTTTTCTTGACAGTTTATTCTTTTGGACAAGGCTAGAAAGGTAACTAAGCAACAATCCACTGCTCTACGTTTGATACTATATTCCACTGCTCTATTTTTGTTACTATATTCGATCCATTAATTACTTTACGTTTGATATATACTATATAACTAGTTCATTAAAATCCTGTTTTGCAATGTCATATAAATGAATTGAATTCTTGTAAATTAGAATGGAAGACACTTCTTAAATTGAACATTTACATATAGCTTCCCTAGGACGAACTGCTAAAAACAATCAATTGGAGATATTTGTCACATATTTGATTCTATAATTCTTGTTAAATTGGTTTTGTAAGAAAAGAAATAAAAAAAAGGGAAATATATAATTCAATTGCACAGCAGATCCTTATGCTTGCTGTGTATTTTTTTGGTTATGCAGGGAGATGTTAGTGAAGAGAAAGTAGATTCATTTAACATACCTATGTATACCATGTCTCCCCAAGAACTGAAAACTGCTGTAGAACGAAATGGATGTTTTAGTATAGAGATAATGTCAGACTTACCTCATCATCAGTTGGTAGATGACACTATCACCCTATCTCAACTACTTGCCTCTCACCTGAGGGCGGGCATGGAGGGGATCGTCAAGCAGCAATTTGGAGAAGAAATCATAGATGAACTGTTTGACTTGTATCGGAATAAATGTGAAGAGCATGCCTCCATATTTAAGTCAGGGAAGTCATGTAACTTTCTTGTTGTGCTTAGGCGCACTGCAGATTGATTTGGAACATGCTATTGGTGAAGCAATTGTTGAATTTCCCTTTAGCTTCCTTCTTATGCTTGTTTATAACTACACAACAAAGTGACATGTAATAGTACTGCAATAAAACTTTGTGAAGATAAAGTGTCAAATGAGATACGTAACTTACTGTTCAATGAATTTCAAGTTTCCTTTCAATGATACCTCCTGATTCAAAAGTTGGCTAGTTTCCGATGCCCTTTAATCGCGTACATTCCATGCCCTCCAATGCGCTTCTGAGGTTGCAATGGAGGTAACTGATTGGAGTTTCCCTGCAATGAACTTGTCAAGGCATGCACTCAGCTCATATCTGCTAAAGAATACTTGCATGTGGTAAATTTTGCGGTCCATGAAAGAAAGATCGAATAACTTTTACCGAGGACAGGACTCTTGTAATTTCAGGCCCACGAAATAAGAATCCTGTCGTGTAGAGATAAACAAGTAAGTATTGCAATGATCAGCTGGCTATTAGTCTACACAAAAATTTAAATGACAGTCCAATTAAGCTAATGGACATCAATGTTAAACCAACTTACCGACAGTAAATATCGATCATTCCTAATCATTCAAAAGAAAAAGGTGAGCAAAAAGATGACTATAAATTATCTGACACTGCATCACCACCATGGACTTTTCCTTATGTCTGCTACTTCTTATTCTCTTAATTAATCTGCTTTTTCCTTGAATTGGTCAAAGAAAACGGATCGAGCACTTACATTTTGTCTTGCACTAGACACTGCCGCTAAAATCCATCAAACTTGCCACGAGAGCTGCAGCGGAAGGACTCGTCAAAAAGCATTTTGAAGAAGAAATATTGGATGAACTGTTTGAATTTTATAGTAAGAAAGAAAGTTGGAGAGCAACCCATTTTGAGTAAGGAAAGCAATTAGCTAGCTTTCTTTATGTCCTTGAAGCGTATTATGAAATGACAAGTAATGCTACATAAATTTGTAAGCCTAGTAGCCTACTATATATAATAACAAACAGAGGCATAACATGAGAGACAGTACTGCTTGTTAATCAAATTATGTTTGGAATAAACGTAGTTTAATTAAGGATTTACCTGGAGTAAGATATTTCATTGATCGAGGAACCCTATATGTTGTTGAAGTAAAGGATCATCAACCATAATCCCAATAATGAATCATAATGTCCCCTTATTCAGCAAGGCTCTATGAGAGTACACATTACAAAATCAATACATCAAAATTCAGATCTTTACATTATGAATTTATGATATATACTGCATTTATAAGATTTCAAATGAACCATGATGAGCAATATAAGTATTAGGTTAAAAGGAGATATGGTCAGCGATAATTTTTTAGCAGAGTCGCACACTACTTGGTACTTACCCAGTAATATTGCGCTGCAAAAGCAGAGGATACGAAGAAGCAGAGTATTGCGTTTTTATTTTACCCTGCTTTTATACTTGCAATACTACTAATCCTTAGATTGGAAAATAGTGTATAAATATGGACATAGCCTGTGAAACAATAGAATTTGATTTGAGGTTTCAGAAAAGGGTAGTACTACTTACTAGTGGGTTAGGCCTCATCATTTAGCCCTTCGGCTCTAAGCCCGCCCTAGGTCCACCCGGCCCATAGGGCCGAAGCCCTACCCGGTCCTACCCTTTCTCAAATAGGGTAGGGTAAGGGTCATGCAAATGAAGCCTGGCCCTACCCTACGGCCTGCCCCGTTTGAGCCCGTTAGGACCAAGCCCGACCCGGCCCTTTAAGCCCGCTCAATTAAGCCCTAATAATTTTTCATTTTTTCTATTTTTTAAATATGTTTCTCTTTAGTCTATAACATACAAATTATCTTTTTTTTTGTAATTAATTTCCTAAGCTTTATTTTCTTTAATTTTTGTTTCCTTTGGTAAACAACAATTAATTTTAGGAGATATAGAGAGATAGTTAATTGAATATAACCATCTTAACTAATATTTATAAATGCTATAACTTATAAGTTAATTCCAATATACATATATATATATATATATTAAATATGATCAACAAAAAATAATGAGTCTTGTATTACCTATATAACTATTGAGCTACATTTTGAGGTAAAAAATAAAAATAATATATTTCTTTTTGTTAAACAAATTAAGGCCCTTTTAGGACAATTTCGGCCCTATTAGGAAAGCAGACCCGACCAGGCCCAGGACAATTTCGGCCCTATTAGGAAGGCCGGCCCGACCCTGCCCTTTTGGCCCTGGTGGCTCGGGCCTTTCGGGCGGGTAAGGGTTAACATATTTAAGCCCCGGCCGACCCTACCAGGCCCTAAATTTTGTTGACTTTGACTAGGCCCGGGCCGGCCCTAGCCCGGCCCATGATGACCCCTATAGTGGGTTATCTTTGGGTTGACCCGCTTCAATAGAAACTGATCCATATTGTATTATCCTTCAATTAATCGGTTAATTTATCTTTTTTGTAAAAAAAAAAAAAAAAAAAAAAGGGAGAGAGGACGTCACTCCTCTAATATAACCAAACGTAGGTAATTATACAACATGACTTACTAGAAAGAGCCACATCAATATCAAGCCATGCAGGCTACCCTTAGGCAACCTAATGATATCACCATAGTAATATGACCAAGAACCAAACCTGAGACAATGTTAGGGCAGAAAAGAAAAAACCCTAACTTCAACAAAACCGTAGCGAGTGATGACTAAAATATCGAATATTGAGGAGATATCGATAGTCCCAAAAACGAAAATTTCGATGGAAATATAGATATCGATAAATATTCTAGAAAAATGTTGGAAATTTAGATAGAGACCCGGAAATTTTAAATAAGACTTTTGGAAATGTTATTTCATCAATTATCTACTATATTTCAAAAGAAAATGTTGAATAAACACTGTAATATATTGACTTATAGTAATTTAAGATAAATTAGCATATGCTGAATCGTCTGACATTTCATAAAATTTAACTCAATATTCTCAATATTTTTTTATACTAGATGGAAAAGTAGATATGATTAATTCAAATCAACAAAATAGAGTATAGAAACCAAATACTTAGTAATATTAAATAATAGTATACCTAATTTTCAAATTTTGTATTACTGAAATAAGAATATAAGAAGTATATCTATTGTGAAGCATGAAACTACAAAAAATGATTTGTGTGATGAAAATATTCTTGTGTTTAAAGTAATAAAGTTTATTTTTTTTGGGTCAGTCTGAAGTCTAGACTTGGTAAACGAAAGCGGGAGGGGATTCCGAGAAAAAAAAGAGAAAAACTCCGAGTGTGTGGTTCTCTCCCGGCCGAACGCGGACGGCGTTTCGCCGCTGTGTTCTGGCCCGGGAGGGGATTCCGATGGTGACTAGGGGCGGGCCTTCATGGCAGAGGAGCGGTCCAGGGAAGGGGGGGAGGCCTTCGAGCTCGGATGGGGTGGACAGATCTAGATCTAGATCTGGGCTTCCCGATTTGCGGTCGACGGCAGCGGTGGGTTCTGGCGGCACCGTTTCGGCGATCTGGGAGGTGACGGTGGTGCGTTCCAGGGCTGATGGTGGTGGCTCGACCTCGAAGTGGGCTGATCGGTCTCGATCTCCTCTTCTGGGCTCGGGGCGTTTGGCGGTCATGGTGCAGCACTGGGATGTTGGGCTGCTGGGTTCCGGTCGTCGGCGGCGGTCTGTTCTGGCGGAGCTTGGACTTCTGGGTTCTAGTCGACGGAGGCGGTCTGATGCCGGAGCTGGTCGCTGGCTGCTGGCGTGGTGGGCTATTGGGTTGGGTCCTTGGGTGAGATGGTGGTTGGGCCGGGCTCTTGCTGTTGGGCCTTGCTGGTTGTTTTTGTGGTCTAGTCGGTTTATTCATAGTTGGTTGTTTTTGTTTCTGCTTTGTTTAGTTTGTTTGTGTTTTTCACAGGAGTTATGTCCATATTGTAGCTTAGTCGGGGTTGTTGGGCTTGGTGCCTGTTTGTGCACCCTGTGTGCCTGGTCTGCCCTGGTTTGGCGGCGAGTTCCTTGCTTCTGCAAATGGTCACTGCCTTCCAGTGGAGGTAATGTGTCTGCCCTAGGTAGGCGGCGAGTTCCTTGTTTCGTCAAATGGTCGCTGCCTCCTAGTGGTTGGGAGAAACTATGTGTCACTGAATGTGTTTTTCAGGGGCATCATAATGGGAAAGCTGTGCGTATGATATTCATGCTTTGCTGTAGTCGGGTTACAGATCAAGTAATCTTTCCGTTGTGTCACCGCTGCTTTATAGCAGTTAAAGTGAATAGATTCGCCAATAGTGCGATCTTCGCTAGTTGGTGCATTGTTGAGTACATGTATTTAGTAGAGACTCAGGATAATATGTCAGGAGGTTCTCTAGTTATCTATTGTAATCAGGGGTTCAGGCCAAATGTCCCCCCCTTGTATTCGACAGTTTCTTCAATTTAAGCCACCCAGGCTTGAGGACTGTGCACCGCCCTTTCACCAAAAAAAAAAAAAAAGTAATAAAGTTTAGGGATAAATTCTGTTTAGTCCCTATACATTGTCTCTCTCATCGTTTCAGTCCCTGACATTCTAATTTAATCTAAAAACTCCTTGATCTTTCAATTTCCCTCCAATAGGTCATTTCCGCGGGAAATTAGGAATTGGCCTTAGGTGAAATGTCCAATATACCCCTATGTTATTTCTTTTTCCTTTTTTCTTTTTAATTTCTTTTTTCTTTTTTTTCTTTTTTTTCTTTTTTTTCTTAGGGAAATGATGGAAAAGGTCACATTAGAGTGTGAAATGATAAAAAAGTCACTTAGTTTCCCACTTGATAAAAAGGTCCATTATAAATTGTTAACAATATTAATTTAGTCCTTATTAATAATGAAGTGATGTTAAACAAGGTCAGTTTGTCATATTTTCGTTTCCCATTTTACCCTTAGTTAATGTATACCCGATTTTTGTTTCAATTTCAAAACCAAATCAGTTTTCTCTCTCCCTACGCTACTCCCCTTCAGCACTCTCCGCCTCTCCATCGACCCACTCGCCGTCTCTGAAGTCGATGTCGTTTTGCACCGATCTTTATCCGGCTGGAGCTGAGTCACCGGTGACCACTGGACCTCCATCTACGACTGGAAAGCTACCTAGAGACGAAATGGAAGGCGACGACAATCATGAAGACGGTTGGAGCTGTGGCCGAGATTCGGTGCTCGAGACTCGATCTGTGCCTACAGCTTCTTCTTTCTCATCGCGGATTTCGTTCTCATTTCCCGCTCCCAAAACCCTAACCCGAACGCTGCGTTGGCTTTTCCAGTGTCGGTGAGTCCTCTCAATTTTCAATTTCAGACATATTTTTCCTTTAATTTCTTGAACCATTTTTATGCATTCCACTAGTTAATTTTGTTTCTGTTGCTGTTTCTTTTGTTTCGATGCTAATTGTTGATATTTTGTGTTCGTTTTCATGGATTTGGGAGCAAATGGTGGAGTGGAGGCCAAAGATTGCATCAAGATCAAGGATATGGTATTCAAGGCCTCGGAAGCCTACAAAAACTGCAAGCCGTGTTTGAGGCTGTGTGGCGACCACTGGAATGGGAACTGTTCGGACTCTGATATGTCGGCAAAGTGAGTTTGTGATGTGAACTAAATTAATTTGTATACTGATGCATTTGATTGCAGGATATTCATGGAAATGATGTAAAGCTAAGTGAGAACAGCGGCAAGGTTCTTCTGATTGTGAATGTTGCTTCAAAATGGTAATTAACTTGCTCTATTTTGTGGATGATTTTCTTAGATATTTTCGTCTTTCTTCCATGTAGATCATTACCGGTTTCATCTTTGTTTAAATTCAGTGTTGACAAATTGGAGTTAAATTGGTACAAGTGTTGAAATCTATGACACAAATCTTGCGTCTCAAACACTTTTGTGGATCTGATGTCCCGGGTGTTTGGCGAGTCTACCCCATAGTTTTGACATGTAGTTTTGCAATACAAGGAAGAGATTGGGTACTTGCAAAAGTCTGATCTTAGCGATGATATGTATGCTTACTAAGATTTTCGTAGTTTTAAAGTACTTCATGGATGTGTATTAAAAATGTCTTTGGAAACGCCTGGCATTTCTTTCTATAGCTTGTTTTCTTTTGGTAGAAATGATAGTGTTTAACTTGTTTACAAAATTTAGGTAGTGAGAATGTTAAAAAAAGACCTATAGAGTAACTAAGTTCCTTCTAAAGATTGTGGTACATGTCTTCTAGTTGTAGTACATGAGTTCCTTCTCATGAAGTCACAGTGACCTTCCCCTAGTAGGTAAAAAATTTCATCTGGCATTTTATATTTATAGAAAAAGTTCAGTTGGAAATGATCTTTACAAAAGTGTAGGAAGTGATGGTATCTCAAAGTCATCACAAAAGAAAAAATAATCAATCTGAGATCATATGTTCGTCCTGCAAGCTTCAAAGGATTCAAGTGGTAACTGTACATGTTTTTTATGCGAAGATGATGAACTATACATTGTAGATGTTGCTACTCAATCTAAGTGTTCAACCTGTAATGAAACTCTATACCTATGTTCTTATCATATTGTGCTAGAACTCTATGAGCTCTATTGTTTCTTTGTTCTTAATTTTTTTTTAATTGAACTTTTGCAGTGGTTTAACATAATCCAACTACAAGGAATTGAATATTTTGTATGAAAAGTACAAAAACAAAGGCCTGTGACTACTTGCAGAAATCTCATACATTATTTAATTCATGTGTTTCATTCTTATCCGTGAAGCTTTGGTTTTCTTTTTCTGGCAGGTTTTGAGATCCTGGCATTTCCTTGCAACCAGTTTGCAGGACAAGACGTTTCCTGGAATGAGGAGATTCAGGAAGTTGCATGTACGAAGTTGAAAGCTGAATTTCCAATCTTTGACAAGGTAATCTTTACAATTGAACAAGAATTAAGCCAGGAAAGAAAAGCTCTCGGCAATGAAATTGCTGAAGAAGGTTGGCCTCCACTGTTTGAATCAATTCTATTATCGTGCTTCTTCGTAATTGTGCATTTCATAAAATTGTTTGAGAAATTGATGTTTAGTACATTCTACTCAAAACTGAAAATTGAAAGATGATTGCACTCGGATACAGTATTTTAGTACTAGATAGTAAATTGAAGTGGAAGAACATAAAGTCACTAGCTTCATTAATAGGATCTGAAGTCTGAACCTGCTACCATCCTCTTCATCTATTGGACTGCTGCTGGAAATTGGATGGAGATGCAGCTCAAAGGTTCAAATAGCTTGGATTTTATTTGCTATTTGCTTGTGATTGGTGCAACTGTGATATCTGATATTTTGTTGGTTAAAAATTTGCAGCACACACATGTTGTTTGCTTACAGAAAATTGTGATACAGGATATTTTTGTTGTATCCTCTATATTTCTGTGTCCTTATGCATCGCTAAAATTCTGTAATTTCTAGGATTGGTATAATAGCAGCTGGTATGAATTACCACTTAGCAGATTGACAGCTCTTCAAGTAGAGTATGTTTTTAATCTCATGTGTGAATCACCACTTTTTAGTTGTGTTAATGCTTTTATTCGTATCACATACATTAGTTTTCCATCATGTAAACCATTACAGGTTGTTGCTCGTTGATGATTACATAATTTAGTTGTTTATACATTTCTCTTAGGGGTCTTGACCACTTACCCAATTTTAGCCCAAAAATTGCCCACTTACTCCACCAAGAGTTTTTTGACCTCATTTACCCAATCTAACCTATAGTGACAGTTTTGCCCCCTATTAAACTCTATCCTCTCAGACTCTCTCACACACTCTCTCTCTCTGCCGCGCTCCACCTCTGGCTTCGCTCTCTCTCTCTCTCTCTCTCTCTCTCTATCTCTCTCTGCCATGGTTGCTCCGGCAGCTTCGGGCCACCACCTCCATCAAGTCTCCACCGCCATCAGAGAAGATAGGAGCACTGCATCCGGATTCGACCTCAACCTCCGAGCGCCGCCGTCACCCGAACCGTACTCTCTCTCCCCCAGACTCTCTCTCTCTCTCTGCCATGGCTGCTCCGGCGCTCCACCTTCGGATTCGGGCTAACAACTCAATCGATCCGGCGGAATCTGGGCCATCTAGTCTCTGTTTCTCGATCCGGATCTTGGCCGGGTCTTAACTGGGGAACCCAAGGCGACGAAGACGTACGGTGGTTGAGGTTGAGGTCGGTGGTCCGGTCCCATCAACCTTGTTTCGCCAACTCTTCCCATCTCGTCGAAGACGATGATGATCCGACCAATCCTGCACCGGCCTCACACTCGGTGGGTGCCCATAGCAATTTCTGGGTGCCTATATCACTTTTTTTTTTTTTTGTATACTGTGAGCTCCGAGAATGGGAAAGGAAAAAAAAAGTGAACGTGTACAATTGAACATATAAATTTATCAATTGTGTCTTTAGTGTATTCATTTTGGTTCACTTGAGGGCAATAATATGATTATTGGAGGGAAATAATATGAGTATTGGGGGGCAGTAATATGGTTACTGGGGGGGCAATAATATGATTACTGGGGGGCAATAATATGATCAATTGTGCCTGTAGTGTATTCATTTTGGTTTTGAGAGTTTATACAATTCACTGGAGGGCAATAATATGATTATTGGGAGGCAATAATATGAGTATTGGGGGGAAATAATATGATTACTGGGGGGCAATAATAGCCGGATTCCGGTCATCGGTCGCCGGATTTCGGTTACCGGTTCCCGGAATCCGGTCAACGGTCGCCGGAATCAGGTCACCGGTCGCTGGAATCCAGTCACCGTTTGCCGGAATCCGGTCACTGGTCGCCGGAGACCGCGTCGGCCACTGGTCGCCGGAGCACAGCAAGGTGGAGGATGACTTCTCTCTCTAAGTGAGAAAGAAGGAGAGGGCAAAAAAGTCTCAAAAAAAAAGAAAAAAGAATTAATTGGGTAAAGGGGAAATAATCTCTTAGAGTGTTTTGGGTAAATGGGGTTAAAAAACAGTTGGTGGAGCAAGTGGGCAATTTTTAGCCTAAAATCGGGTAAATGATCATTTCCCCTTTCTCTTATTTGTAGCTCTTGAGAAGTTGCTGAAGGAGGATTTTGCTAGTAGATTTGCTACTGGAAATAAAGTGTATATGGTCTCTCCTAAAATTCTCTCCTATATACATATCCCTTTAGCTTCACTCCTACCTAAGTCTCTTTGGTTTAACCAATATGAACTGACAAAACTTGTTTTAACCTAAGACATTGTGAGATGACATCAGTTAGTTGCAATAGTTCGATATCTATGTGAATGAGCCATTTTGAAATTGGTTTTTCTGAAGAACTAGAAGAGACTTGATTGTTGTTTTTTCTTTTTCCCCAACCATTTGAGCTCTTTAAAGCAAATCTGATCAATTAGATGTTTCTAATTGCAGACTGACATGTTCTTAGCACCATAGATTGCTATAGCTACAGCAAGGTTCAATATAAACATGGTAAACTCTATTCCATTTCTATATTCGATCTTTTCCTTGGTCTTTAATTTGCTTTTTGACTTTAGAGCACCAATAGTTTCCTCCTGATCATTTTATTTTGAGAATTGAGAGCTTTGCATTCTCTATAAATTCTATGAAATAACTTCAGGGTTAAACTGAAATAGTAAATTTTGTAGCTCTTTATTAATATCTTATTCAATATTGTTCAGTTCCAACTTCGATGAGGAAACAAGAGGCATCCATAAGTGTTGAAATTTATCATAAAGATCCAAAGTGAAGCTATTTTCTTATGAAACAAGACGTATTTGAAGTGGAATGTGCAGTGAATGTTTGAGGCAATCCACCTCAGTGGCTTTACACTACCACATATAAAGCAAGCTTGCATATTTTAATCCTATGTAATTTAGGTTCATTTTATTTGTATTGGTTTTGCTATAAGCTTCATTTGTGATTGCTTCCACAACATTTGTTTGTATACTAGCTCAACTTTTTATATAAGTGAAAGTTCTCTCATGAAATTGCAACAAGCAAAGAAGTAGACAGACTTGTTATCTTTTTATTTATAAAATTTTAGGGTGACATTGGAACAATAGAGAATTGATTTCTTTTTTATTTAAAAAAATTGACTTTACGGCTTGCAAAGCATGCCTTAAACCAAATTTTACTATGCACAAGAGATCTATTTTATGTCACTGTTATACACATGTCACTAAGTTGACCAGGGATTGACAGTGACATGGTTAGTTACTTTGCCAATAACTTGAGGTTAACAGTGACTTGGCCATGGATTGAAAGTGACATGGTCAGTGACATGACCAATAACTTGACCATGGATTGATTGTGACATGGTCAGTGACATGTTCATGACTGTGACATGGCCAGTAACTTGACTGGTGACCTGAGGTTAACAATGACTTAGCTTGTGACCTCATTAACTAGAGCCTTGGTCATGGATTGACAGTGACATGGCCAGTGACAGTGACATGGCCATGGTTGACAGTGACATGACTGTGACATGACCACTAACTAAGTAACTGACCATGTCACTAACCAAGTAACTGTCAGTAGTTCGAGGAGGGATTCGGTCACTGACCATGTCACTAACCAAGTAACTGTTAGTAGCCAAGTCACTGTTAATCACATGTCACTAACTAAGTAACTGACCATGTCACTAACCAAGTAACTGTCAGTAGCCAAGTCACAAGTTGATAGCCAAGTCACTGTTAATCACATGTCACTAACTAAGTAACTGACCATGTCACTGACTATGTCACTAACCAAGTAACTGTCAGTAGCCTGGTTAGTGACATGGCCAGTGACATGTTCATAACAGAGACATGAGGTTAACAGTTACCTGGTCAGTGACATGGAAATAACAGTGACTTGGCCAGTAACATGGCAAATGACATGTAATTGACAATGACTTGGTTAATGACTTGGCTATCGACTTATGATCAACATTGAATATGACCAGTGACATGTTCATAACAGAAGGTCTATAAAAATAATGTTTCATTAAGGAAAACTAAACATTCCAATGATGACACCATAAAAAGATAAAAAAAGTTATTTGATTTGGTAAGCTAGAGTTTACAATAAGCATAGATCAAGTGGACTAATTGAATAAGCATAATAAATAAACAAAAAACAATAGCAAAGATCATAGCTTTTCCAATGCTCCACTTAGCATCCAGCAAAACACATAAGCAAAATTCACAAATTGTTCCAAAAAAAAAAACATTTTAATTTTCATGTGATCAACAATCACATGCAGATCATAAACAATCAAGATCAATCGAAAACACAAAAATGAAGTAAGGCTACAAGTACTATCAGATTATTACAAATTCATCTTCAACAAATTATTATGCATTCATCTTTAGCATACATTTTCTATGTCATGAATGGGGTGTAACTAGACAAACGAGATTGGGTACTGTTACATGCGAAGCAAAACAAGGCCGGTGTCATCTCATGTAGCATATTAGGGCAGATAATCTGTTGAAGCATGGTTCATAGTTTACTCGCATCAATCCAATATTCAGCAAGGTTCCATCATTGGTTCTTCACTTCTTCAGTGAAGCATGTCCAGTGTTACCTAAATGCTTATGTAATTGATTCCTGCAGCAGAAAAACCATCCACATCCAACTAATTAACATTACCAGAAAACTAGAACTATAATTATGATAAGAACAAATGAACCAAACAAATTGCTACAAAGTGAACCAAACTTGCTGCTATGCTAGTTAGACTATCCAAAATTTCAAGCATGGATAGTGCAAATGATGTTCAAAACATCAAATTCGAAATCAAATAAGCAGATGGACGAAGAAACAGAACTTCATATTCTTAGCAACAAATTCAAATAACCATAATTTTCCTTTTTTGTTTTACATGTAAAACTACTAAACTAGTAAAATCCACCAAGCCCAACAACCACTAATAGAACTGTAATACTAAGAACAAAATGTGAAAAAGAACTTGGTGAACAAAGAAACAAAGTTCACACTTATTTGGAATGATTCACAAACCTTTCGACCTTGGCATCATTCAAATTCAGTCCAACCATAGCCTTACCCAATCCACAGCTCACATCAGCAAGTATATTCGGGTCATTGTAATGGGTCACAGCCTGCACAATTGCCCTGCCCCGCTTCAATGGAATGTCAATGCAATATAATCTATTAAATATCACATTCCAACTATGAAAAAGGCACGAAAGATCAAATAACATAATTATAAAAATTTCAAATCAGCAACAGTACAGTTCACTAGTTCATTACTTCAAGAAACTAGAAACTTTGAAATGTTCTTTATGAGTTTTCATGCCAAAGCCAATGAGTCTACAAGAAAAAAAAAAAAAAACTTAGAAATTGATCGAGTTTGGATTAAGATTTTGAAGAGATTGAGAGAGTTGGAGCCTTGGAGAGATTGGAATCGAAAAGCCAATGGATCTGCATGAGACATTTTTTATGAGATAGGAGTTAGTTTCTTTATCTTCATATTACTTAAATATCTTAGCCTTTACGTTCTGAATCTGCAATATGAAGATGATCCTAATTGGTGATCAAGAGCTAATGCAAGTTCAAAAGGCAACAATTGAAAAAGCTTTTGGAACAATATTCTTATAGATGGAAAAAGGCAACAAACCAATCGTTCACAGGGTTTGAAAGAACCACATACATATTTTCACATTTGAATTCAAGCTTCAAACTCGGATTCATAGAAAAAGGCAACACACCAACTGTTCATAGAAAAAGATAACAAACCAATCAACTTCGAATTCCAAGCATATTCAATGAAGTTCATAGAATTCAAGCTCGGATTGAAAACAAAATAGATATTCAACTCCAAAATGATCAAATTCAAAGCTCAATAAGGGGAGAATCAACTTCCATTTCATTTAGAGAAATCGAGCGAGTAAGAATCAAAAATCAAAATCGCTTAAGCTATACGAGATTGAAATTTACCAATCGACGAGGCCGACTTGATCTTCGTAAAGCGAAAGAGTGAGATTTGTGAGAGATAACACATAAACAATAACAATCAAGCAAAGGACAGTGCCGAAGGGGCTTTCATCAAATTTCAACAATCAAAGCAACACAGATAGTCAAATTCAAAGCTAAACCATCAAAATTGAGAGAGCAAAAATCAGAAAGAGCCTTACATGTGCTTCGAACATGGTTGCGAATCGAACTGATGGACGATCGGCCGGATTATGACCTCAGCAAAGTACCGGATTCCACACAATCAACAAAATGGTCTCCGGCAAGTACTTGGTGAGCGGAGGGATGATCTTGCATAAGAGAGCGACATTCCTCTGTGGCAAGTTGAGCCTGGACTCGTTGTAGCCCCAACGGTGACAGTGTAGAGGTCAGAGACATACTGGGAGCCATTGGAGAGAGAGATATATATTTTGGTATGGATAAGGGTTCAAATGGGCTTGGACATCACGAGAGAGAGAGAGAGATGCTAGTGGCAGTTTTTGTAATTAAGTTTAACTCCAGTGATAGGTTGTAAAGAGGTGACTTAAATTATCATGGGAACAATTGTGTTAACTGTATTATAATAAGGCACTTCAAAATGACCTCTTTTATCATTAGCCCTTTTTAATTTCTTTTTTTTTCCTTTTTTTTTTCTTTTTTTTCCTTTTTTCTTTTTTCCTTTTTTCTTTTACCTTTTTAATTTCTTTTTTGTTTTTCTTCTTTTTTTTCTTGTTCCTTTTTAATTTCTTTTTTCTTTTTCGTTCGGCCTACTTTCTCCTTCCTCAACCCACCAATCCCATTCCGATCAAACTCCACAACCCATCTGTTTCCCAATCAGCTCGAAAATTTGCCTCCAAACCACTCCCCTCTTGTTTTCACAGCTTACTTCTCTCTCTTCCACTCAAATCCCACTTTATCTCTCCACATCAAGTCTCAATTTGGAAACTTTCACTGAAAATTACCATTTTTTAACTTTTCACTGAAAACTACCATTTTTTCAGACTCTGAGGTTTTTGGGTCATGCTCAAAATGGTGATTTGGATTTTGGGTTTTGTTGAGATGGTGGTTTTTGATGGCCAAGTTGACAAAAACCAAAAGTGAAAAAGAAAAATGGTCGCCGGCATGGAGAACAAGGATTGGGGTTTCGGGTCGATCTGGATTGGTTCGCCAACGTGGCGGTATTGATGCAACCGAATACGATGGTCATTAAAAAGGAAAAAGAAAAAAGAAAAAAAATTAAAATGGAAAAAGGAAAAAAAGAAAAATAAAAAAAGGAAAAAAGAAATTAAAAAGAAAAAAGAAAAAAGAAAAAAAGAAATTAAAATGGAAAAAGGAAAAAAGAAAAATAAAAAAAGAAAAAAAAAAAAAAAAAAATTAAAATGGAAAAAAAAAGAAAAAAGAAATAACAGAGGGGTATATTGGACATTTCACCCAAGATCAACTCCTAATTTGACGCCTCAGGGACCTATTGTAGGGAAATTGTAACGTCAGGGAGTTTTTAGATTAAATTAGAATGTCAGGGACTGAAACGATGAGAGAGGCAAAGTACAGGGACTAAACAGAATTTAACCCTAAAGTTTATTTAAAGTAATAAAGTTTATTTCAGATTGAGAATTGTTGGTAAAATATTTTTTTATTGTAAATTGCCTATTAATTAAATATTTCTCTTAATTTCCGGATTTAGAAGTGAAAAAAATTTATATATTGGCATATGGCTTTGGGTTTGATTCAAAACAACAAATATGTGTATGTATATTAGTTTAGGTATCTCGTGTGTGTGTCTATATATATGTATGGGTTATTATCACAAATGGTACCTGAACTATACATCAATCTTATCGATGGTACCTGAACTTTAATTTTGATCACAACCAGTACCCGAACTTTTCGATTTCATTTTAAATAGTACCTAGAGCAACCTCCGGTCACTATTCCGACTAAAAACGGCATGGGAGGCCATCATAGTGATGATTTTTGATGATTTCGAGGGTTGCAATCATATATAGTGGTGATTTTTTGGTAATAGACTTGCCTTGAACATGTTTTTTTGTTTTTTGTTTTCTTAGATTTGGCTTTTTTGGCCGGAATAGTGACCGAAGATGGCCTTAGGTACCATTTAAAATGAAATCGAAAAGTTCAGGTACTAGTTGTGATCAAAATTGAAGTTCAGGTACCATCGATAAAATGGAGGATAAGTTCAGGTACCATTTGTGATAATAACCCTATATGTATAGAATGCCCTAAATAACCAAATAGCATTGCAGTAGTAATGGTTAAGTTGCCTTGATTCTTCATTAGCAACCAATGGTGCATTGCATGCGAGTTTCGTTTCTATGTGCAATTTCAAATCTCGGTAGGCGTGTCATGTGTGGGCCTCAGGTTGTCTGAAATTTCGCCGATATTTCAGCAATTTTTTTGATTTTTTAGTCCTTACCAGCGAGGTCCTCCTCCACATCAGCTTCGGTCACCACCTTATCCTCCTCCATTTCCAGATTTCTTTTAGCAGAACTAAACTGACGCTATGTTCTTCGAAGCAGCAGCAACCTCAAGTTTCCAAGATTGACTTCCTCCAGCTTTGTTACTTCCTTTTGGCCAATTAACCACATAATGACTCCATGATGAGTTCGATGACAACAGTCGCCAAAGTTGACCAAAATAACATTTTCAGATGTATGACTTCTCATCAATCCTCATTTGCTATTTAGATTGTTTATTGTTTATCTTGCAGTTTTTTTTTTTTTTTAATGACTTCTCATCATTCCTCCTTTTGACTGTTCCTTAACTTGAATATTTATACTATGCAGCTGCAGACATCTTGCTCCATTAATGGATTCATTTCCTGAGAAAAGTTCAAGCCGCCTTAGCAATCTGATGAGTTGTTTCCCATTTCGAATCTAGTAAAGGGCTTTGCAACGTTATAAATAGGGGATTGTAGACCAATCAAATTATCAAAATCATAGTAGAAAGCAACAAGAAATTAAGAGATGGCAACAAGAGTGAATGGTGCAGATAGTCTCTACAGCTATAGCAAATACTCTTCTTTTCAGGTATAGCAAATTAGCAAGCATGTAACTTTCATTTTATCACCACTACATACTTCTTTGTGCATTGATGGGGACAAAATAAGTAACCCATTAGCTTCATTTTTGCAGAGAAATGCTATAGATGCTGCCAAGGAACTGATCAAAGAGGCAGTTTTCGACAAGCTTGACATCGAAAGCTTCTCATCCTCCAACACCTTCCGAGTTACAGATTTAGGCTGCGCTATGGGGCCTAACACATTCGTAGCTGTGCAAAACATAATTGAAGCTGTGGAGGACAAGTACCGAACCCAAGGGCGCAATTCTGAGGTCCCCGAGTTTCAAGTCTTTTTCAGTGATCAAGCTGGAAATGATTTCAATCAGCTCTTCCAATCCCTCCCCCCAGACAGGAACTACTTCGCAATGGGCGTACCGGGATCTTTTTACTCTCGCTTGTTTCCCAAGGCACATCTTCACTTTGTATACTCTTCATTTTCTCTGCAATGTCTCTCTAAAGTGCCTGAGGAAGTGTTGGACAGCAGCTCCCCTGCTTGGAACAAAGGCAGGGTTCATTACTCGAATTCTGCACACCAAGTTGTTGAGGCATATTCAGCCCAATATGCCAAGGACATGGAGTGCTTTCTAAATGCTCGAGCACAAGAGATCGTGGGAGGAGGGTTGATGGCATTTGTTGTTCCTGGCCGCCCCAATGAAACCCCTCATGCACATACCTATTACAACATGTCACTAGACCTATTTGGTTCCTGTCTCATGGACATGGCTAAGAAGGTACAAAATTTTCTTTCATTGCATTCTTGCACATAGGGAACAATCACAAGCACTTAGTTATAAAGTTCTTGTAAGTTAAGAATTAAGATTATGCTGGTGATTGACTTTTCATTTTCCTGTGTAGGGTGTCATTGCCGAAGACAAAGTGGACTCCTTCAATCTACCAATATATAATGCTTCTCTCCAAGAAGTGGAAGCCATTGTGAGAGGCAATGGGTGTTTTAGCATAGAGAGAACGGAAAACTTGCCTCAAGCAAAGCCACAGCCCAATGTGTTTCGCTTAACTGTGAGAGCCGGAATGGAGCATATGATTCGAGCGCATTTTGGAGAAGAGATTTTAGATGAGTTCTTTGACACGTTTTGCAAGAAATATGAAGAATCCACCTCCGTCTTTGAATCAGTGAAAGCTATTAGTTTATTCGTTTTACTCAAACGCATAGCTTGCACTGACCATTGAGTAATAGACAGAGGAGATTTTTCTAGTTTATCCGGTGAAACTTTGCTATTGTAATGTGATCTTACTGTACTAGTAAGTGGTATTGGTTGTTTCTATAATTTGCAATAAACTATTCTGTTGTACAAATGGTCATGAAAGTCTGCTTAATAGTGCTAATGATTGAAACAAAAATCTATATAAAGTATCAGATCTTGATAAACTATACAAAATCCATGTGTCCACTAGCTCCACCACACACACACACACAGATGTTTAGTGAGGATACAAAACTTTTATTAGTAGCTACAAGAGTTGAGAAACTGTGAAGGTACGTTCATATAATTAGATGAGCTAACATATAAGAATTAGGACTAAATTCTGCTTATTAATTTGTATTTTTAAGGGTTTATTAGTTCAGTCCCGCTACTTCTAATTTAATCAGAAAAATCCTTGCACTCTCCAATTTCATCAAATCGATTCAATCTGTCACAACTCCGTCAATTTTTGGAGAAAATTTCCAAACTACCCATCTGCATTCAAAACACTGACGCGTCGGTGGGCTGCCTAGCAATGAGTAGTTTGAGAATTTTCCTTGTGAGAAGGTCTCACATCAGCATTTTAACAGAGAAAACTGACAGAATAGTGACGGATTGGATCAATTTGATGAAATTGGGAAGTGCAAGGACTTTTCTGATTAAATTAGAAATGCAGGGACTGAACTGATGAACCCTTAAAAGTACAAGGTAGTAAGCAGAATTTAATTCTAAGAATTAATTGGTTAAAAGGAGTTTCGACTATCTGATTAGCTAGCTTTCCTAAACTATATATATATAGATCCTATCTAGAGCGGAGCTCCGCTTTGAAATTAACGTGTGAAGTTCGAGTTCTGGGTCACTTTTCGGTCGCATATCCACATCTCAACCGTTCAGTTTTTAGGTACTAGTGTATAGATCATTTCTGCAAATTTTCAGCCAAATTGATGATCGTTAAGGTATCTGACTCGCTTAAACCAATGGACGGACTGAATCTGTCAACCTGAACCGTACTAGCTTTAAGGCAGTTATCAATGCCTTAAAGATCATCATTTTGGCTGAAAATTTGCAGAGATGATCTATACACTAGTACCTAAAAACAAGGTTCAAAAAATCGCTAGACGCTAATCTGGCGGTGGCCAAGGGACTAGCGCCCATGCGGTTTTGTATTTTTTTAAATTTTTATTTTATTTTTATAGCTTTGGTTTATATAATTAAAAATATATAAGGCTTAAAGAGTAATAAAATTGCATTTAGAATATTCAAATTTCAAAAGAGTCCTCAAGAATCAAAATAACAAGAGAATGTTAAGTAATAAGCATACTGTTGTAGAGAAACTGAAAATGAGAGGAAATCGCTGTGTATTCTCATTGATAATAGGGGCCTCTTTATATAGAGGATTACAATGTATAGAATCTCAATCATACAAGGAAAGTAATCGTACATTGAATAGGAATCTAGATCATTCTAATTTAACCATATTACCACTAGGTCAAGTAACCTAGAGTTTGGGCCAAACACAAATTAGGGTTTACTTGAACACTCTCCCTTGTGTTGCCCAAACGCGGTGCTTCTCTCATTGCCTCGTTAAAAACCTTGTCGAGTAACAAAAACCCAGTGGGACAAAAATAACCTCGGTCGAAGGGGAAAAAGAGCACAACACACCCTTCAAGTTTCGAGGTGAACATGTAGACATCTCCCCCAGATGTCTGAGTCTCCCCCTGATGACTATGATCATGGGAGTTCAGATAATTTCCGTAAGCCAATTCTTGCCACATGTTTCTCGAACGTGGATTTGGGCAATGACTTAGTAAACAAGTCTGCCACATTATCCTCAGATCGAACCTAGTTCACTTTGGTATTTGAGGATAGTCTGTTGTTGCTGATTATGCTTGGTGTTGTCGCTTTTGATGTAGCCTTGCTTCATTTGCTCAAAACGAACAGCATTATCCTAAATGCTCGTAGGCTCATCTTGTGGTAGACTTCAAACCACAATTGTCGAACATGCGTGATTATGAATCCAATCCATAAACATTCATGAACCGTTCATGAAGAGCAATAATCTCTGCATGGTTCGAAGATATAGCGACTACGGTATGTTTTGTAGACCTCCAAGATATCACGATCTTTTCCCATGGTGAACACTTAACCAGTTTGGGAGCGACCTTTGTGTGGGTCAGAGACGTACCCAGCATCACTAAAACCTTCCAAAACACTTATATCATTTTGGGATGGGGATAGAGAACGCAGGCCAGCGTTGGTAGCGTTTCTGGTGTGTGATGGGTCCGAATCCATCTTCTCTCTGTAGGGATAGAACAAGCCCATATCAATCGTACATCTCAAGTACTGAAAGATATCTTTTACACCAATCAAAATGGCGTCACGTTGGCGCAGAGCTATACCTTAGCTAACAAGTTCACTGCAAATGAGATGTCTGGTCCTGTGCATTGAGCTAAATACAATAATGCGCCTATTGTACTCAAGTAAGACACTTCTGCCTCTAGCACATCTTCGTCATCATCCTTCAGACGTAGAGGGTCCTTTTTAGGATCAAGACTACGAACGATCATGGGGTGCTTGAAGGTTTGACCTTGTCAAAATGTCTAAGCATCTATCGACACGATGCTCAAGTTCCAAACTGAGACATAATCGTGTTCTCCCATAATCCTTCATCTCAATATCGGATTTCAAGTGTTCAGTGGTTTCCCTTAACTCTTTAAGGGCTTCTAGTGAAGATCATGTCCAACATGAACCGCGATGGAATCTGAAACTTGTTATGGAAACGCGTGGGCATATCCCTTCCCAATCAAGTAGTCATTTTAGCGAGCGTTTCAACCTCTTTGTAAATGCGCTCCGTGGTCTAGAGCCACTTGACTTGGGTAAATGAAGTTTACCATGAACCTTCATGTATATTCCGTATCTAGATCCCTATAGAGATACGTAGTGACCACATTTGTAAGCTGCATGTTCAGTTATTCAGAAACTACCAAACTAACAGGGTAGTGGAGTGCAATGACATCCATTACGAGAGAATATGTCTCATCGTAATCGATCCATGGTGTTTTGTGAGAAGCCTTGTGCCATAAGGCGAGATTACCATATCTTTTTCTCATCACGCTTTCTAACGAAGACCCGTTAGTCAATAAGTTCCTTTTCTTTGGGATTACTCTTATAAGGGGAAAAAAAGTAACAGAAATAGATTATTCTCAGAAAAAAAAAAAAAAAGAAAAAAAAAAAGGTAACATCCGGGATTACTCTAAAAAAAAAATGCAATATAAAGGGATTAGAAGTTAAAAGAAATAGTTAAGGAGAAAAAAGTAAATTAACTCATGACATAATCCATCTACTAAAGACTTCACATGGACATATTTTCTATCGAGCGAAATGAAGCATGAATCAAAAGTTGATTCCTGGACTAAGTGTGACCGACGCTGCCGCCTATTGCACCGCCTCCATCCACCACCAGCCTAGGGCTGGAGCAGTCCCTATCTATGACGCCATGGATGGTATCTATCATGGTGATGATGCCCCAGGTGATGTTGCAATCACAAACTTTGCTTCAAATAGTGTTTCAGACGCTTAGGCCTAACCAAAATCCTCATTGGTTGCTTCTAAAGCCTCTCGCTCATTTTACAAAGCATGTTCCTTAAGAAAATTAGGACTGAGACCATCCTATGCAAAGGATATGAAAATACTCATTCTGTTCCTACATAGAATCCATGGAGATTCTGTGGACTGATTCAACCAACCTGCGGACATTTAAATATCTCATGATGTTGGTTGACACGCAAACACGCTGGTCACGTGTTGTGCCATACATTGTTCACCTGTAATGCTGCTTATGCTGCACTCCTAGCATATATCATACAACAACGGCCTCACTCCCCAAATCATCCTATTCAGTCAATTGGATTTGACTATGCTAGAGAGTTTACATCGAAGACTTTCAATGATTATTGCATTAGGACTAATGTTGGACATTATATTCCCATGAACACACCCAATTGGTCTCTCGGAAATGACTACGATGGTAGTCCGGGCATTGGTAATGTGCACTAATTTCCTTATATCCGCTTGGGGTGATGCAATATCGTATGCAGCTATGCTAATTCATCTACGACCCATCGCCACTCAATGTACCTCTGCGTTACAGCTAGTGACTGGGTAAAAGAACATACTTTCGCATTTTTGAGTGTGCCTTTATGTGTTTATTGCGCCGCCACAGTGCTCTATAATGGGTCCTTATAGACGAATATGCAACTCAGTTGGATTTGAGACTCCAACAATCGTCCACCACTTAATGCCCTTGCTTAGCGATCTCCTTACCGCTAGATTTGCGGATGTCACTTTGATGAGACAATCTTCCGGTCGTTAGGGGGAGATAAGAACACAGATGTTCAGCAGGAACGATAAGAATTGTCGTGGTCTGTCCCCACTATGTCTCATCTCGATCCCAGTAAAAGTGACGAGATCACACAAATATGCTACAAACATGCCTACAAGGATGGACGTCCCTACGAGAGGACATAGCGCCACCCTACACGGAGGTAGGTATGACGCCAATGCCAAAGAGAGTGGCACTTTGGCGTTACATGTCATGACCCCAGCTTGGATGCATGGGAGGCCCGTGGATTCGAAGGATACTTTGGCACATTCCGATCCTTTGATCATCAAGACTCAAAATCCGTCTCATAAGAATCTTCTGGGTTATGGTTATCGTTGGGGGACGCCTCAACGTCAGAACCTATTCCTGAGAATATAGAGCTCTATGAAAATTATACTAGTGTACATGAGACGTGGGATAGAAACTCCATCATAATTGATGATGTAGTTGCACGTTTCATTGTGCATGAGTTTGTTTGAGTCTGATGACATCGAACCACACTCCGTTGATGAATGAATGCCAACGCAGAGAGATTTGGCCTAAATGGAAAAATGCGATCCAGGTTAAGTTGGATTCTCTAACGAAGAGGAAGGTTTTTGAGCCAGTGATGCCAACACCTCCTAACATAAAACCTATTGACTAATGGGTCTTCGTTAGAAAGCGTGATGAGAAAAAAAATGGCAATCTCGCCTTATGGCGCAAAGCTTCTCACAAAACGCCTGGAATCAACTACGATGAGACATATTCTCTCGTAATGGATGTCATTGCACTCCACTACCCTGTTAGTTTGGTAGTTTCTGAATAACTGAACATGCAGCTTACAAATGTGGTCACTACGTATCTCTATAGGGATCTAGATACGGAATATACATGAAGGTTCATGGTGAACTTCATTTACCCAAGTCAAGTGGCTCTAGACCACGGAGTGCATTTACAGAGAGATTGAAACGCTTGCTAAAATGACTACTTGATTGGGAAGGGATATGCCCATGCGTTTCCATAACAAGTTTCAGATTCCATCGCTGTTCATGTTGGACATGATCTTCATTAGAAGCCCTTAAATAGTTAAGGAAAACCGCTAAACACTTCAAATCTGAGTTTGAGATGAACGATTTTAGGAGAACACGATTATGCCTCGATTTGGAACTTGAGCATCGTGTTGATAGATGCTTAGGCATTTTGACAAGGTCAAACCTTCAAGCACCCCCATGATCGTCCTTAGTCTTGATCCTCAAAAGGATCCTCTTCGTCTGAAGGATGATGACGAAGATGTGCTAGAGGTAGAAGTGCCTTACTTGACTACAATAGGCGCATTATTGTACTTAGCTCAATGCACAAGACTAGACATCTCATTTGCCATGAACTTGTTAGCTAGATATATAGCTCTGCGCCAACGCGACGCCATTGGATTGGTGTAAAAGATATCTTTCGGTACTTGAGATGTACGATTGATATAGGCTTGTTCTATCCCTACAGAGAGATGATGGATTCGGACCCATCACACACTAGGAACGCCGCTAACACTGGCCTGCATCCACTATCCCCATCCCAAAACGACATAAGTGTTTTGGAAGGTTTTACTGATGTTGGGTATCTCTATGACCTATACAAAGGTCATTCCCAAACTGGTTAAGTGTTCACCATGGGAAAAGACTGTGATATCTTGGAGGTCTACAGGATAGACCCTAGTCGCAATATCATCGAACAATGCAGAGATTATTGCTCTTCATGAAGTGGTTCATGAATGTATATGGATTGGATCCATAGTTACGCATGTTCAAAAAATTGTGGTTTGAAGTCTACCATAGATAAGCCTACGAGCATTTAGGATAATGCTGCTTGTTTTGAATAAATGAAGCAAGGCTACATCAAAAGCGACAACACCAAGCATAATCAGCAACAACAGACTCTCTTCAAGATCAAAGTGAACTAGGTTCGATCTGAGGATAGTATGGCAGACTAGCTCACTAAGTCATTGCCTAAATTCCACTTTCGAGAAACATGTTGGTAGCATCGTTTGCGGAAGTTATCCGAACTCCAATGACTGTAGTCATCAGGGGGAGATGCAGACATCAGGGGGAGATGTAGACATCAGGGGGAGGTGTCTACATGTATGGTCTCGAAACGTGAAGGGTGTGTTGTGCTCTTTTTCCCCTTCGACCGAGATTATTTTTGTCCCACTGGGTTTTTGTTACTCGGCAAGGTTTTTAGCGAGGTAACGAGAGAAGCACCGCGTTTGGGCGAAACAAAGGGGAGTGTTCAAGTAAATCCTTATTTGTGTGTCTGGCCCAAACTCTAGGTTACTTGACCTAGTGGTAATAGGGTTTAATTAGAAGGATCTAGATTCTTATTCAATGTATGATTACTTTCCTTGTATGATTTGAATTCTATGCATTGTAATCCTCTATATAAAGAGACCCTTATTATCAATGAGAACACACAACAAATTCCTCTCAATTTTAGTTTCTCTAAAACAATATGTAATTTGTTATATCTTTTATATGTTAGATGATATATTCTAGAGTTTAATTGAATCGTGAGTAAAATAAGTAGTTCAAAAATTTAACCATTCTCCTTGAGATTTAACTTAATAAGATTTCTTTTACTTTAATTTCGACACGTGCGCTTCCATGCGTTAAGCGTTTAAGTCACCTAAAACGAGCCAAGTGATCAATGATGGATCCTTCAATTTAAGCAACCACAATTGGTGGTTTAGGTTTAAGGCATTAACTCCATATTTATTCACTGTGGTCCTTCAGATTCAATCAGTTCCAACTTCCAACTTAAACTTGGACATGCAAGTATTGACTACTATATCAACAGAAACGTACTAGATTGGTTAGCTTTTGGCAAGACAATCAATTATCTTTGGAGTGACATCATGAACGTACAATGAAGTTTGAATCAATCAAGTCTACATGTGATTGATAATTCCATATCATACATCCTCGATAGATATGTCAATGGTTCATAGCCTTTACACTGTGCCACTTGGATCGAGAATTGGTTGAGATATTCATGATATTTTACATTAACATTTTTGTATCGGGTCTAATTCAAATTGAGTTACTGAAAACAACTTTCACTTTGCTTACTCGATTGTTTGTAATAAACTTAATTCAATCAAAGTTATGAAAATTTTACTTTAGAGCTGAATAAATATTGTGTTTATGTCTAAAATTATATCGTTGCATTCATTCTGTAAATTTATATTGTGCATATATAAGAGACCTAGTAAAGTATGCAACTATGCATGTAAATTGGATAGGTAGATAGGGATGACTAAATTATAGGTCTCTGTAAAAACATTGGAGTGCATTTTGTCATCTTCTTGTTATCCTGCAATATGTACAGTATTAATGGAGAGTAGTTGGGAGATTAATATAAATGTAACCAGAAACCAAAGTTAAGCTTGCAATGTTTCGTTTTTTTTTTTTTTTCCTCTTTGCGCAATAGAAATGTCTCTATAAAAGCAAAATTTTCCTAGCAATACTATTTCATATTTCATAAATTAAGATGGGTTCAACACAACTAGGAGCCAAAGAACTCCATGCAGTCTGTCTCCCTTTCCCAGCACAAGGCCATGTTAACCCTATGATGCAATTAGCCAAGCTTCTGTATTCCAGGGGATTCCAGATAACCTTCGTCAACACCGAGTTCAACCACCGGCGTTTAATCCGGTCCAGAGGCTCTGATTCCGTCAAGGGACTACCGGACTTCCAATTTGCGACCATACCGGACGGGCTGCCACCTTCAGATAAAGATGCAACCCAAGATGTTCCAACTCTATGCGACTCCATCAGGAAAACATGTCTAGGCCCTTTCAAGGAGCTGGTGACTAAACGCAATTCCTCGTCTGAAGTGCCACATATTACTTGTATAGTTTCTGACGGGATCATGGGATTTGGGAGGGAAGTTGCTAAGGAAATGGGGATTCCTGGGGTTCAGCTTTGGACTTCTTCTGCTTGTGGCTTCATGGGGTACCTGCAATACGGCGAACTCGTCAAACGAGGCATTGTTCCATTCAAAGGTACTTCATTTCTTTCTGACAGCTGACTGTTGAGCTAAAGGGAAAATGGAAAAGAGATGTATATATAGCACCATGAATTATATAAAATCTAAACTCAAATGAAAGAACAATTTCAAATGTTTTTGTTTATGTTTATTAATTTATTTGGGTATTACATACTCTTACTCCAAGTGTATAGTCAGTATATATGACTTGTCATGTACTTTGATTTCTTTTTCTTTTTTTTTTTGGGTTGGAAACTTTTCCTTATCATGTCATACATGGAAGGTTGAGTGAAACAGATCTAGAGCCACTTGAGAACTAATCAACAGACAAGAAAACAGGCACTGTGGAAGAGGAAGAGGAAAAGAAAAGGATCGGAAAACAGCAGCTAGAGATAAACAAGCACCAGTAGAACGACAATATAACATCATTAACAGTTCTTATGTTTGAGATTTAGTGCATTAATGAACACATGATCGAGACTGAAAATGCAGTCGTGTCTTATCGGCACCATTACTACAATAATTCGTATCCTCTTAATCTAGTGCAGAACTGGATAGGCTTCTCTATATGAGGCTGGCCAATAAGGTTCATTAATTTGCAGCGCTGGATATATAGTCATATTTGGGCATTTGTCGATCATGTAAAATGAGTAGATCGTATTGGCCGGCTCTAGATAGGATAGTCCTAAGTTTTGCTCCTTATTCTTGGCTGGCTTTCAATTAAAGCAAGCTGTTCTCACTCATATTATCATCTTTGCATGTACCTATTACTTTAGTATTCTAAAATAATAAAATATAAGTTTTACGACTGAAAACTAAGCTGAGAGTATGAATGGTAACTGTCTTGAATTTAGATATCTGTTATCCAAATTTACTATTATATTTAAACGTAAAACATCAACAGTGTCTAATCATTTTTGCCTTACATTTCGATCAGATGAAAGTTTCATGCAAGATGGTACACTCGATGAGCCAATTGATTGGATCCCAGGCATGAGGAATATGAGGCTCAAGGACATCCCTAGCTTTATCAGAGTCACTAATGTCAATGATATAATGTTCGACTACTTGAGATCTGAAGCACAACACTGCTTGAAATCCTCTGCAATCATCTTCAACACGTTTGACGAATTGGAGCATGAAGTGTTAGAAGAAATCTCAGCCATGTTTCCCAACATTTACACAATAGGTCCACTTGCTTTGCTTGGTAGGCATGGGCCCGAAAGCAATTTGGTCAAGTCCCTAAGCTCAGGCTTATGGAAAGAAGACGCAAAATGCATCGAATGGCTTGACAAACAGAAACCTGATTCGGTTGTGTATGTGAATTATGGGAGCATAGCTATGATGACAGACCAACATTTGAAAGAATTTGCATGGGGACTTGCAAATAGCAAGCACCATTTTTTGTGGATTGTCAGGCCTGATGTTGTAAAAGGTGATTCGGTAGTTTTACCCGAAGAATTTTTTGAGGAGATAAAGGATAGGGGTTACGTAACAAGTTGGTGCCCACAGGAGCAAGTGCTAGCACATCCATCAGTTGGGGTTTTTCTAACACATTGTGGTTGGAATTCTACGATTGAAACTATATCGGAGGGAGTGCCTGTACTTTGCTGGCCTTTCCGTTCTGAGCAACTTACAAATTGCCGTTTCCTGTGTACTGATTGGGGAATTGGTATGGAGGTAAACAATGATGTTAAGTGCAATGACATTGAAGCACTTGTTAAGGAAATGCTGGAAGGGGAGAAAGGCATGAAGATGAGGCGAAAGGCAGAGGAATGGAAGAAGAAAGCAATAGCAGCTACTGACACTGGAGGATCATCGTACAATAATTTTGAGAGACTGATTAAGGTGGCTCTTCAATAAGGAAAAAAATCCCTTGTGTCTATGAACTATCAGATCAGGGATTATTTTATTTTCATGCATAGCATTTTCTTTTTAAGTCATATTTGGCTCGGATCTTAATTGTTTGTCAAGATGGGATAGCCTTATAATGAGAAAAGAGCTAAAATCTATTTAGTCCTTGTAATTTGTCTCCAACATCATTTCAGTCCCTGACATTTCAATTTCATCCAAAAATTCCCTAATATATCTCAATTTCCCTCCAATAGGTCCCATCTGTCCAATTATGCTGTTAAGGGCTAAATACTTATTACTACCCTATGGTTTGAGTCTAAAATCAATTCAATCCCTGAACTTCTAATTTAAGAAAAAAACACCCATGCACTTTCAATTTTGATCCAATCAGTCCAATCCGTTAGTCTTCCATTAAGTGAGTCCATTAACTTGCTGACCTATGGCTTATGTGAGGCTTATATTTTATGAAATACGGTGATGAGATGACATGTCTAGTCAACTTAGAAGTTTGTCCCACTATTAGAAATCTATCAAATAAAAAAAATTCAACAAATAATTTAACCATAACTTGAACCAATTTATTTAAAGCTTTCTTCTTTATGTCAGAACTGCAATGCAACGAATATGCAGAATCTAAGGAGTGGCTGTTGCCCAGTACTCTCACTTGTCTCAAGATCTACCTTCTGATTTGTGAGACCATCGATGGTGCCAAGTGGTTCGGCCATCTCAACTCTCTTGAAAAATTGGTCATTGTGGTTGCTCTGCGCTCCAGTGCTTTCCAGATATACACAATTCTCTTAAATTCTTGAAAATTAGGAATTGGTTCTATACAATGATGTTAGAGTTAAACAACATTTTGACATCCAAGCACGGGCTTGTATTTGAATCCTCATATATAATCACGTGTGCATTTTAGATTCTCAAATGACATTGAGATATAATCTCAAGCCACAAAGTTCCTCACCTATTCGTCTCCTCTGTGAGGTCTAATTTGATATGATTTTCCTTTCAAGTTTTGGAGCAGTGTCTTGTTGTTCTACATGGTTAGGTCAATAAGATTATACTGATCTATTGCCAGAGCCCATTGTACCTGTTCCCCCTACAGATTTGAGTTTAGGATCATGCAGAAAACTTTATTAGCTCAAAATGTATCATACTCTATTTTTCCTGTCTTGAATCTTCTTCTTCTTTTTACATGGTCTGTATATATAGTTATGAAAGCACACATGGCAACTTTCCTCCATCGGAAATGAGCCTCAACTAGGAATGGTTCCGACTCCTACATACTCTATGACATCATGTCTTCTAGAATAATCAACATATAAAGGGAGAATCTACATAACAACAGCATCCGAATGACAATTGATCATTAATCCCTGAATTATACTTAGAAAGCTGGGTAATGTATCCTCTGCCTGCCCTATTTTTAATATGCAACATCTCAGTATGGCAACACATTCAAAAAAAAAATTCAGACTTTTTAAGTAGTATTGAAGGATAATTGACTTTAGTGTGCCTTGTCAAACTAGAATTACTTTCTGTAATTGTAATAGGAGAGAATATTCTAGATTCCTATTTCTAGTTAGAATAAGAATCCTTGTACTCTAAGATTATGTGCCTGTAATCCCTATATATAGGGCTCCTATTATCAATGAAAGACACATCAATTTCTCCCTACAATCTTCTCTACAACCTTTATTCTTAAACACGTTATCAGCATGAGGCCTAACCTTGAAATCAAAATCCGAATTCTCAAGAAAATCCTCCACCGGTTAGCCTCGCCATTAGCCTCACTACTAGACTCGCCTCGGTTAGCCTCACCTCACAGTCCCGTTGCCTCGCTTCGACAAGCATCTTCACGCCTACTCCAACACGCACGTGATTCAAATTTCAAGCTTCGAACAACAAGTTTTTATAAATGTTCCTGCTTTATTTAAATTCTCGTTGTTTTCTTTCTCAGGGACTTCCAAAATTCCTTCTTCATCTCACCTTTCTTATAACGCGGGTTCGATTCATAAAAGAGGAACCATGGGGAGTTCACGCCATAATACGAACTAAAAGCGTTACTAAGAAAGTTCGTGAGCATTGAAATTGACCATTCAAATATCATTGTTTCGGTCTAGTCCTAACTTCTTGGAAATCAATTTCTTGGTAGCAAAGAGGCTTGAAAATCTTATATTAGTTGTCGTTGAAGTTTTTACTCTAAAACTAATTTACTCTCCTTTTCTTTTCAGGATGTCAAATGAAAATGCACAAAAGCTCGACTTTCCTAAGTTTGACTCTTCAGGCATAGGTTACGTAGTTGGGTAATCGATGTTGAGAACCATCTCACTGCGAAAAGGATCTTGCTCATCATTCAAGCACTGAATCC
Source organism: Rosa chinensis (assembly GCF_002994745.2). NCBI lineage: Eukaryota > Viridiplantae > Streptophyta > Magnoliopsida > Rosales > Rosaceae > Rosa > Rosa chinensis. The sequence goes on along the minus strand of NC_037088.1, from coordinate 15,975,092 downwards.
AGATGTTATACTCGAGCCAACGCCAACTAGGAAAGCTCAAGCTCTCATCTTGATGCGACGTCACATGGAAGGATCCTTCCTATTAGAATACATGTCGATCAATGATCCGAGAGCTCTATGTTTGCAATAGAAGAGCGCTTTGGTAATGTCCAAGATTCTCTCCTCCCTGACTTGAAAGTGAAGTGGAATGACCTACACTTCTCTAACGTCAAGTCTGTTTCTAAATACAATTCAGAGGCTCGGCGCATCAAGTTGATGTTGGGTTTTGTGGAGTAAATCTCACAGAAGATGAGCTAATTGAGAAAACTCTCTCTATCTTCCCCATCTCAGCACTCTTGGTATCTAAGCAATACAGAGGTGAGTACAATTCTGGACAAATCATAAGGTTTCATCAGCTAATCAATGTTATGTCTGTGGCTGAGAAACATGATAACATACTCCTGAAGAATTATAATTTAAGGCCCGTTGGAACTAAGAGCGTTCATGAGGTGAAATATTATAATGCACCCAAAAGAGAGCGCAAGGAGCGGAACCCTAAAGTTAAGGGACAACAAAATGGACGTATGGGTCCATATAACCACCCTACAAAAGAAGGTAACCACCAAAATGAGGTGCGGACACGTGGCAACACAAGCCAACGTGTGAGAGGGGGTGTTGTTAAATTTTAATTAAAACTCGCAAGCGCACGAATCGTCGTTAGTATAGTGTGCAAGTACGAGGTCGTTCCAACTGAGGATTGATAATTAATTTAAACCCTAACTCAATTAATCCAAACACAGAATCACAATGAACAATTAAGATAAAGAAAGTATTGTTTTGAGGTTTTCGAATAAAGAAATAATGTGAAACAAACAAACAAACAAAATAAAGTTTATAAGTTGAAAAGCAAAGATGATAAAACCTAGGGTTTCGGAATCAACCACTAACAATCCTATTTATGTTTCGATGCAATTAACAAATTCTTTTGTTTCTTTTGATGACGATTCTTGTATCTAAGTCCAGGTATGGCACTTAGACCATAGTTTTCCTTAAGTGTATGATTCTCTCTAGGTATGGCAGAGGTTGTATATCCTAACATGTAGTTTATCTAGGTACGGCATAAATTTAACACATAGGACTCATTACGTTCTAGAAAACAAGTGAATCATGCAAACCGTTACTTCAGGTACGATAATAATGTAATTCACAACTCTTAATCACAAGAAGCTAATTTGAATTATATTGCAGGTACGCCTCAAATTCGTCTTCTAATTACTATATGCAAAGCCCTAAGGTGAGCAATCGAAGAACTTAAACATAAAGCATCAATTCAAATAGTGACTACGAATTCATCATAAGGAAACTATAAATCAATCAATAAGTCATCAAAGTACATAAAAAATCATGCTAAGGCATCATCCTAACCCTTGAAAAAGGTTTAGCAAAATATAACTAAATAAAACATAGGAAAAACATAAAAAGAATGGAAGGGAAAAAGAAGGGGAAAGATGGATGAGTCGTCTCTGCTCCTCAGGCGTCTACATTGTGCTCCCGAGACTTCTCCTCTTATGAAATTTGTGCTCCTTTATATAGGGAAGATTTTCTACACATCTTTGGCTTCATGTTTCCTTGTAAAACTTGGGTTTAGATTCCTTTCTTCATTTGAAATGGGAAAACTTTGAAACATCTCTTGTAGAAGTAGGAATAAGTTCATCATTGAATCTTCATCTCAATTAACTTCCTTGAAACATTAGGATTGACAATCTTGTGCCATAAAACTTGAGTTCTCCACGAATGGTTGTAAATTCCCGAGCAGATTTCCTGTTATGACCTATCTTCAATCAAATAATCATAACTTTCTCCAGAAGTATTGAAATCAAGATCCGTAAAATTCAACAGAAAATAGACATCCTTAGCTTTCTAATGATATAAGGCTCATTGTCTGATTCAATCTGGATAACTCCCAGTAATTCGGAGAAGTTAGGAGTTCTGCACAGACAGATTCCCAGTTTCAGATTGCACATTGCCTTTCAATCCTACTTAGCTCATTTTAGCTTCTTTTCTTCTTTCTATGGAACAAACCTATAAAAAAACTAGAACAAGTAAATGAATCATAAATAAGGAGAGCTAAACATAAAAACCAAGATTAAGAGGCATAGAAATATAGGATAATATGAGCACATCAGGGGGGCACTGCGCCGCCGGCCGTGGTGCAACGCCACTGGCCATAGGGGAGACCTCAACGTCCAACAGGGATGCCAAAATTTCCCACGTGCATAAGCTGCACCTCAATCAAAGGGAGGCAACCACAACGACGTATATCATAGATGCAGATCTAGTGAGCACTGGTTTAAACAATGCATTGCAAGCAACAAGTTAGCTGCAGAATACAAGGCATATAGGGACTTGAGAGAGAAAGAAGCCTATCTCTCAGCTGAAAGAGAAGATGGAGATGACAATGACGTCAATCTCACAATAGCAGATATCAAATTTGGCAAAGACAAGCACATGGATGCCACAGATTTGATTAAATAGTCTTTATTTTTCCACGAATTTTATGTAATGGCATTAGCCTTAAATCAATAAATGATGATAGTTTTTAACTCTTTCTTGACTAGGCCTATCCAATTAATTGTGATGCCAAGAAAATGTTTGATATGAGAGAACAGTTTTACAAGTGAGCATTGTTCCACCAAAATCTCGCCTTACCTTACCTGGTCATTACCAAATTGGAGTTACCGAAAGGATTGAGTAATTATATTTGTCTAAGTTTGATTTTATTATTTTGGATTAGATTTTCGTTAAGAAACTTTGATGTAATCATTGGCTATTATTAATAAAGTATTGATTTATTTTATTGAATGTCTTGAACATATTTTAATTTTGTACTTTTTTATTTTTAGGTATGTTTCCTGAAGAGGTAGAATGCCTCGCAGAAAGTGCCACTATGCACACTATACTTCGAGATAGGCAATTATTCCTTGAGATGATGCCTACTCAATCTTCACTGACTACGATTGCAGGGTCATCTAAATTGATTCCTGGCCGAGGACCAGCTCAATTCTTGTTGCCAAATGGCACAATCATTAATGTCATCGAAGCTCTCTATGCTGCTAGGGCTGGAAGAACCCTTTGATTAAAGATATTAGAGCTAATGGTTTTCATGTGGAAACACATTGTGAGAATAGACAAGAGTTCCTTTGCATTACCTCTAATGGCTAAGGACGAAAACGAGTATTAGAGAAACTTATGTCTCGCTCTAGTGGGTTATATGTAACCACTATTCTAGTAATTGAATTCAACAATGTAATAAGGGATGATCTTTGGGATTCTGACACATATAAGCTTTGGCATGATCGTTTGAGACATCCAGGTCGTGACATGATGATCCATATATTAAACACTTCACACGGGCATCCTTTCTTCAAAATGAAGAGAAGTAAGAATCCAAAATTGATTCAAGGAGAGAAAGGGACGCCGCCATGTCACATGGCTCCACTGCCGTCCACACCGGGCCGGCTAATGCCGGCGCCGCCTACTATTGTATACATGAACTAGGTATAGATATATCTAATTTGTCTTACTATTGTGAATTTAGATAGGATTTCAATAGAAGCCTTTCCATTTTGTTTGTAATTGTGAATTGAATATTGGTTGGTTGTATCATTAACTATTTCTTTATTTTATTTTTTTGGCGCGAGGAACTTATCATGAATCCATTGATTTTTTCCGCTTCAGTTATTGCTGCTGGATTGGCCGTTGGACTTGCTTCTATTGGACCTAGGGTTGTTTAAGGTACTGCTGCAGGACAGGCTGTAGAAGGGATCGCGAGATAACCCGAGGCGGAAGGAAAAATACAGGTACTTTGTTGCTTAGTCTAGCTTTCATGGAAGCTTTAACAATTTATGGGCTAGTTGCAGCATTGCCTTTTTTATTTGCGAATCCTTTTGTTTAATCCTAAAAACACATATTTTTGTTTATTTCCATGGATTTGCTATTCTTTTTGTTTGGACCCAAAATGAGCATTTTGGCCTGATAAGGCATGTCTTGGAGAAATTGAGCCTATGTTAGTGGCTCAAGCTATATATTGTCGACAAGTTCAAAATATATTATTTAGAGGCTAAATAAAACCTACTATGGATGATTATGCGAGCTGCAAGAAAAGGAAATGATGGAAGCATGGAAATAAAAAGTCAACTTTAGCATATTTTCCTACTTCGGCTAGGAGAAATCGAGCTAAACAAGGAAGGAAGGGCGGCAGACTAACCAAACGAAATCCAAATGAGCTAAAACTTTCTAGATTAATTCTAGACATCCCAAGGATAATTTATTATGAAGAGTGTCAGAGCTAGTTTTGAGTGGAAAATCAGTCCAATTTTCTATATAAGCAAAACTGGAAAACTGGACCTGTAAGGAGTCCAGCGGCGTTTCCGGCCCAACCACATGGAATTAAGCTCTGAAATTTCACCACAATGATCTAAACTCATTATGGATCATTTGAAATGAAGAAGTCGAAGGCCCATTCTGATTTCTTGGTGGAGATATAACTGAAGGAATAAAAGAGCAGAAAGTGACTCAAACCTAACAATTCCATTAGTGTTTAAGTGCTTAAACCTAACAATTTCATTAGTGTTTAAGTGCTCAAACCTAACCCATCATGATTTGTTTAAGGCCAACCACTATGGCTTGGTAGCCTATAAATAGAGGATACAACAAGTAAGGATTGACAACACAATTCAACAACAATCTCTAAGATTATCTAAGCCTCTCTAGAGCAACCCCTCTCTAAGAGCAACTCCTCTCCTTCTCTTACCGGTGATCACACTCCAGTCCTAGAATCCTCAAGTGCCAACTGTCAGTGCCACCAAACCCTCTGTCAACGTGCTTCGGTCCTGGTCTCCCAGAGAGCCGACTGTAGTACCGCGACCACAACGGTTACGGAACCAGCCAAGCAAGGGTAACGCCCTCGCAAACCAGCCAAGCTAAAGTCAAGCTTTAGCAAGTTCTTCCCACTTCCCGGTGATTTTCGCTCTGCTCGATCTACGATGACGAGTATCGATTGTGTGATATTGAAGAAACTAAGCAAAAGTCCTCATCATGAGGCACAAAGACC